>NC_064270.1:18387500-19012500 GCF_003254725.2 Canis lupus dingo
GACCCGGGATTGAATCCCACGTCAGGCTCCTGGCATGGAGCCTGCTTCTCCCTCTGCCTGTGTCTCTGCCTCTCTCTCTCTCTCTCTTTGTGTGACTATCATAAATAAATAAAAATAAATAAAAATATAGAATATGTGCACAGATGATATGTGTACATCCTATGATGATTCGCACCTTATTTTAATTAATTTATTTTCTGATTATAAACTTCTGATAGTGAGTGGTAAGACTCAGCTGATGTCAGTCAACACCCAATACCATACATAGAAATTGATAATATACATTTGAAGATAATTAACTCCATACTTAAAATATAAAAGGTGAATGGCAGTAAAATCTTAAGACCAGAAACAAAGAACAACCTCTGAAAAAGGGCAATAATCCTTTAATATGGCACCATGGCAATCTAGTTTAATGTGCTGGTAGTGGTCACTTCTGCATGTAAATCTATAGTGCTAGTCCTGAAATCTTGACTTAACATGGTAGGAGAACTAGAAAAGAGACATCCCCACTAATGTACACACACACAGACTTAAACATAATATTAAAATACCACCCCTTTGAATTTAGAATTGGGATCCAAATTTATACCACACACATCATAAATTGTATGATGGAAATTGTTGCTGAAATGGGTCCAGGTTTATTAAGCTTTACAAGCTCTTAGCAAAAGTAAAACTCCAGAGTTCACTTGTTATACAAAACCCACAATGACTATGATGAGCATGAACAAAATTCCCATAAGCAAATATTTTATTTCAAGGATAATCTCACATCAAAAATTAGCAAACAAATGAGGAAGTGATCCTACCTAATGGACAGTCTATTGGCACAATGCCAAAAAATTTCTGAGAACTTGATGTGATGGGGTAGTCTAAAAAAAAGTTTAAAATAAATATGTTAAAATGAGATAAAAAAGGATTGAAAGTAAAATAAAGAAAAGAAACCACATAGAAAGAACAAGAGGCTACAATTAATCAGCTAGGAGTTTAATAAAAAATAGAATTTTTAAAAATAAAGACTATTCCTTAAAATTTAAATGATAGAGAATGAGTTAAATAGTGAATCTAACACTGCTAAAGAGAGATTTGTGAATGGAAAGATAAATTTGAGGAAATCATTTGAAATTCAGTAAAGAGATAAAAGAACTAGAATAGTAGATCTCAAAGTGTAGTCTCTGGATCAGAAGTACCAGCATCACTGAATATTTGTTGGAAATAATTTTTTAAAAGATTTTATTTATTTATTCATAAGAGACAGAGAGAGAGACAGAGAGAGAGAGGCAGAGACATAAGCAGAGGGAGAAGCAGGCTCCATGCAGGGAGCCCAACATGGAACTCGATCCTGGGACTCCAGGATCACACCCTGGGCCAAAGGCAGATGCTCAACCACTGAGCCACCCAGGCATCCCAGAAATAAAATTTTTGAGTCCTACACTAGACTTATGGAATCAGAGATTCTGGAGGTGTAGACCAGCAATCTATCTTTTAATTCTCCAGGTAATTCATATTTTTGCTATATTTGAGAATATGTGAACTAGAAGATGAAAAATAGATTTGGAGATATAGAGACATAGAAGTTCTTCAACATACCTTAAATATTTTAGGGGGAAAGGAATTGAATAAATAAAAAAAAGATGCACTATTTTAAATCAGGTGACTGAGCTTTAAAGATTGACAAAGAAAATGATCTAACATAATAAATGCCAGCAAATCCAGTTTACACATTGTGGTGAAATTATAGAATATCCAAGACAAACTATTATCTTAAAAGTAACTAGTGAGATTGACTTTTAAAATGGCAATATGAAGACTCTGAACTAATGAAAAATTTAGAAAATAACCATGTCCTAAGTGTATATAGTAAATGGACATCCATCTATTCAAAACAAACTACTACATCTAGGTAAAGCAGCAAGAATTGGTGGTATTTAAACCATGACTCAATATAATTCCTTATCCTGTTCCTCTCCACCTTCAGCTCAATGTGATGGAAGGTCTACTTCAGGCATGTGAAGCAAAGCAGATAGGTGTCTCTGCCTATTAGCTCTCAGTCTAGGACTACAGTAGGATCTAAGAGGGCACCCACATCCCACCCCAACTCTCAGAAACCCTATTCTGGGAACTGTTGCCAAGAACACTGGTCTCTTCCTTCACCTAGTGCCCACTAGGGATTGAAGTTCTACTTTAAGCACAACAGCTATGAAAGCCTCATCCCAAATACCCGCGCCCAGCTAACTTATAGAGAACGGAGGTTCCATCCCCAAAAAGGGCAAATCCAGAAGTACAGAGGCTACTTTCCTGCCCAGAGCCCCATTTGCTTAACAGGGAGTCACTCTAGGAGAAGAGGGGGGTTGTCTTCTGCCCTCAGCCCAGATGCAGTGTGGCACAGTGGTTCTGTCTAGTAGGAGAGGCAGACAGTAAGCACAGAGTTCACAGCTTTTCCTAATTAAGCCTCACTTAATTTGGAAGAGATTATGGGCATTTCTGAACACAACTGAGATCACCAAATGAGCAATTAAGGGGAGATTGGTAGCTCATTTACCCTGATCACAAAAGTCAAAACTGAAAACAGGAAAGATTTTTAATTGAGAGAATCAGTGAAAGAGACAATGAAGGTGAGTCTTCAGGGGATCAGAACAACCAGGAGAGTGACAAGACTGTGTCCTTCTAAAGGGCCCTTACTTTAATTGGATCAGACTGTGGAACTATTTATGTCTCAGGATAGTGTTGCAAAAAATACAGCAATCAGCTAGCAATTAGTGAAAGCAAATGGGTCTGATATTAATAGAGGCTGACCATCTCAGGTGCTCAGGGGGACTGTATATGCCCAAGGCAGCATACCCTCAGAAGAAACATTAGAGACTTCACACTACTGGAGTAATCAAATATCCTAAACTAGTCAAATTATCAAGCAACTAAATATGCAAACAATAAGTCCCAAAAGGTAGAGGAAATAAGAGTCCAGAGTCGCTGGCATATATTACCTAAAATATCCAGTTTTTAAGGAAAAATGATAAATCACAAAAGGAAAACAAGGCACAACTCATAAACAGGAATAAAAGCAAGCCTATAAAAAGGCCAAAAATATTAGGTATAACAACAACCAAAAAGAGTCGAAAGCATCAATTAGGGAAAATCTACTTTCAAATTAATAAAAGCCAATAAACTTATCCTGTAATTCAGAAATTCTGAAAACCTTAGTGAAATTTCCCTAACTTTCAGGTCTCCCATACCAAACATGTTTCTCAAATATTTCCAAAAATCCCTCATTTCCAAAATCCCAAAGAAATAAAAATATTTACAATAGCTAAGGAATAAAGTATTTTTTTCTAGAACTTTTGAAGCTTTACCTAATTACTTAGTTGAAATCCGAACTTGATCCTCAAAAGCATTTGGGGGGAATAGAGTCTCTGACCACATTCATTTACAAGGATCTGATTAGGTCTTCCACTCTCGGATTGTTCTCATTGGTAATAAGTCATTCTTTGTACTGTGCAGAAATCAACTACCTCATCACTTTTCCACATGAATGTGCCCTCCAGAACAATGTAGAATAAATTAATAAAGCCTTCATCTCTGAGTTCTTACTGTACTTGCTCTTCATCTTGCACATGGCATGTCTTATGTTGTAGCATTTTGAACACCTCCCTGCAATGTTTCTCTCCTACCATTGATCCAGATTTGGTCATGCTGCTACATCCTATCTGGATGACATGGTGGAACTTATGAAACCAAGTGGTTCTTTGAGGGTTTTCACATAGAACCACCAAGTAACAGACATTGTCAATATTTAATTCGAGGTATTTTCTCACTTCTTTACTTTTCCTGCCTTGTGTACATAACTGACTACTGTACTCTGAAATATTCATGACTTCTTCCTCCTAGAACCATCACATGGGATTCCCTGCAAAAGCGGGATCAGAGAAGAAGCATGGTGCCAAAAGTTTGCAGAGTAAAGACAATTTTCTTAGCCATTTCACAACAACCTGAGTTATTACTGTGGTTTACCAATCCTTACTCTGTGTTTCAGAATGAGTTACTATGAGTCTGGCTTTCTGCAAGGTAGCGATACGTTTTCAATTGCTAGTTATTTTCCAGGAATGTCATTTCTTGTCATGTATTCAATTAGTCATTTTAAAAAACACATTTATCGCTATAAAGCAAGGCTAGGATTAATGCTGACCTATTTCTTTTCCCTGGATTAGTGCATTTTTTCTCCTATTTGTGCCTTAGCACACAAAACCTATGTTCTTTTATTAAGGAAAGAAGAAAAATGTTTACAAAAACATTTATTGGCCAAGTTCATGGTGTGTTGCTCAATGTCATTTATTCCAGATTCTATCCGTCCTCTGACGAACATTTGTTTATATCTGAAATGGCCATCATATTTTTAATAAGACGTTTTCTACTCCATTTGGGATATCCTTGGTCTAAACACTAACATATACTTAAAATTTTGTTTTATTTATTAATTTGTATGGTATTGGATCTCGGATTTAGAAGTTGTATTCTCGAACAATAGTATTTTCAAACAAATTATAGTTTATGGTCAAAAAAATAAAAGTTACTTCCCAAACTGGTACTTTAAATGGCTGTAAGATAAGAAGAACAGAATGCATATTGTGTTTAGGGTAGACTATACTATTTCCTGTGGAATCAATTTGTTTCTTGCCTCTTGTGAGGAACAAAATTGAATGGTCTCCTAGATGGCAGATTGGCCCATGTGTGGTACGGTGCTATTGCTAAAACAAAAACTGCTGGAGCCTATACTAACTTTATCCTATTCCCTTTCACCTATATGTGCAGCAGCTGAGACATAACAGCTGCTTCAGTGAATATAAAATTTTGCCCAGAGGAACACATGCCTTGCTCCTCCTGCATATACAGATATTTCTCTTGATTCCCTACCTATGCACATCTGCTGGGGTATCATGGTTTACAAAGATGACAACTCTTACTGAACACCAAGGGAGTGGTTTTGGCACATTTTTGCATGCAAAATCCTTGTTCTGGATTAAAGATAAAGGGATAGAACCTCATGAGAAGCCCCTTCCAAGGAAAATCAGATGCCAATAACAACCACTGATATTTGTAATGCACCTTACATTACATTGTAATTCATGCTGTATGAATGAATAGTCACAGGTATCATATCATTTTAATTTCAACACCATGATGTGGGGTAAAATATTAGACAGTTTTGGTTACCTCCTCAGCATCCTCTTAGTTATTTACCCTTTGCAGAAGTTTTACTTCCTTTTACTTCCAAGAAGCTGTTTCCTTTCCTAGATCTAGGGTAAAACCCATCAATTAAGCTAAGCCAGTCAGCATACATAGCTTTCCTGGTCATAGTGATTGGTGCTAGTGTGGACATAAAAACCCATGCTGACATTTTCTAAGAATCCTGGGTTGAAAATTTTACCTCTTTCATACAACATGTATGACAAAATATCTGGCCCTGGAAGCCAGTGAAACCCATTTTGAGACTATGAAGAAAAGCTACCATAGGATGGAGAAGATATTTTGGGGGGCCAAGAAAAATAATGGAGAGAGAACAATCTTTGGAATATGGTAATAAAATAAAATAAAATAATAAAATAAAATAAAATATTAAATTAAATTAAATTAAAATAGCAGGGTTTATGATGGACTTAAAACTAATCCTTCTTCTGGGTGTTTTACTTGTCTGAATCAGTAAAACTCTTATTGTCCCAATCAGTTTTAATTTGTTAACTGAAAGCAATGTGATAAAGAGGGAGATTTTTTATGAACTACCCTAAAACAGAGCCTGAAGCAAGGACTTAGGTACAGGTAGTCTATTTAAGTTAAAGTTCTAAGTAGGGTGATAAGAGAGAGAGAGTAGAGAGAGAAAGGCAAAGAAGGATAAAAGCTAGTAAGAGAAGTTCATCAATGCTGTGGGCAATTGGGATTAAAATCCTGGGGATCCTAAGGGATCAATGTAAAAAGTGCTTCATTGTTCCTCTGAAGGACAGGAGGCTGCACATTTATTCACCACACCCACATCCCACTGATTGAGAGTTAGTGTTAACACCCCTGCACTTTCAGGTTACACTTGAGGCCAGGTCGAATGGTTTCCAGTGTCAGGAAAGCCTTGGGGCAGAAAAGCAGAGACTTTGCAGTGACTTCAGGTTATGTGTCATCCAGTGCACTGACCTGTCCCCAACAGCAATACTGACATCAGGAGTGGATTGAAGGGATGGATTTTAAGCAAGGAATGGAGTGAAGAAAATAGGAAAGAAAGAGCACATGCTGATTTAGATCAGAAATTACTATCAATTTTTGTAGCAGTCTTTTTTAGAGGGATTATATCTTCAAAGTCAAAGAACTAATAAGCAGGGATTGTGACACAACAGCACTGAAAACTGCACTGTGTGTTATGTTCTTTTCATGTATTATGTCATTTAATATTCAAAATAGTTTCTTGAGGGAAGGGAACCCTTGTGCACTGTTGGTAGGGATATAAATTGGTACCAAACTATGAAAAACAGTATAGGGGGAGGTTAATAAAAACATTAAAAAAAAAAAAACATTAAAGATAGATCTACCATGTGATCCAGCAATTCCAGTATCAACAACCCAAAGAAAACAAAAACGCTCATTCACAAAGATACTGCCCCCTCTGTTTATTGCAGTATTATTTATAACAGCCAAGATATGGAAGCAACCTGGATATCCATCAATAGATAAATGGATAAAGACGTGGCACAGACACACACACACAGAGGAAACTTATGCAACTATAAAAAGAATGAAATCTTGCCATTTGTGATGACATGGATGGATCTAACGGGCATTATGCTAAATGAAGTCAGTCAGAGGAACACATATACCATATGATTTTTCTTATATGTGGAGTCTAAAAACTAAACAGATTCATAAATACAGAGAACAAACTAATGTTTGCCAGAGGAGAGGTAGGTAGGGGGTTGGGTGAAATAGATGAACGGGATTAAGAGGGACAAGCTCCCAGTTGTAAATAAGTTATGGAAATGAGAAATACAGCATAAGTAACACAGTCAATAATATTGTATTAATGTATGGTGTCAGGTGATGACTGCACTTATCCTGGGGAGCACTGAGTAATGTATAGTTATGGAATCGATATCAATTTTACACCTGAAATGAATATAACATTGTACATCAGTTATACATCAATAATTAAAAATTAGACATCTCTAAAATGACTGAATAAGTGAATGAATGAGTCTCTTGAGAGAGCATTAACATCCAATATATAGAAAAAGAAATTTGGGTAGAGAAAATTGTACAATATACTCCAAGCTACATGTTGAACACACCAGAAGTAGATCTCAAATTCAGATCTTCCTGACTCCACTGACCATGCAAGACTGCATTATACTCAGCCACAACACATAAGGGAGGGGACAGACAACATAAATATTCTCATTAGTGAAAGAAATGTGCATGTCAATTCTCTGGATTTCTTTGGCAAATTTAATATATTATTAAATTTTAAACTAAAAATGTCCTAATTTCTCAAAGTTTTATTTTCCTCTTTGATAACATGAAAAAGACTATGTTATCTTTAAGGACCCTCATAAATCTTAGATTATATAATTGTCTGACATACGCATTTAAAAATTTAGTATAAGTGAGTTTTAAACTAAGGTCTACATGTAAGTACACCTGAGAATATATTTTTAATACATAAAATTCAATGTACTTTGGGTTTTCTGGGGCCAGAATGAAAATAAGTGTTATTTGTGGAACTATCAGATATAAACAGAGATTAATAGCATTTAGCCTTTCAAGGATATTGGACTATCTGATTTGGGTCAGAAACTATACAGTCATTAGAAGTAAAAGGGAGGGAAGTCACCTGGGTGGCTCAGTGGTTGAGCATCTGCCTTTGGTTCAGGTCATGATCCCAGGGTCCTGAGATCAAGTCCCACAGGGAGCCTGTTTCTCCCTCTGCTTATGTCTCTGCCCCTCTCTGTCTCTCATGAATAAATAAATAAAATCTTTTAAAAAAGTAAATGGGGATAAAAAGATGTCCAAGAGTTGATAGCAACAAATTGCACGCCATCAGTTTTTCTTCTGGATGGGATGAGGGTACTATAGATTGAGATCAACAAAGAACAATAAATCATCTAATTCTAATCTGTATCTTATTTTTTTCCCCAAATCTTGAAGCTGATCAGGGACTTGTGTAAGGAATTGAAGATTTTACATAAGCCTGTACATGTATGCACTCACACACACAACCCTGTCATGTGACAATTTCTTAATATGATACTCCCTAAGGAGGCAGCATAACCTGGTGGAAAGAGCAGTGATTTGGAAATCAGGGAGATTCTGGAGTGAACCTCAGCTGAGTCATTTTCTAACTGACAAGTTGCTACATCCCTGAACTTGACTTTTCCCGTCTTTTGAGTGATTTGTTGAAACTGCAAATCTGTTGGCTAGGGTTGATGTATATACAGAGCCTGATCTAGGCACTTAAATAGAGGAATAATGATAATAGAAACAATAGCAATTACTGTTGATTGAGTGGGCATTTTAGCAATCATTTAAAATAGAGGATTTGAGGGGTTTCTGGGTGGCTCAGTGTGTTAAGCGGCCAACTCTCAGTTTTGGCTCAGATCATGATCTCAGGGGTTGTAGAACGGAGCCCAGCATAGACCCTGCTTAAGATTCTCTGTCTCCCTTTCCCTCTGCCCCACCCTGCTCATGCATGTGCTCTGAATGAATGAATGAATGAAATGGGTTTTTAAAAAACTGCTTCCTTGAAAAATATAATTTCAGCCCAAATCACAAAGTGAATTACAGAATTACAGCTTTTAAAACATTCTGAATGTCACAAATGATTATACATAATTAACAACTATCGACAATCAAAAACAAATTTAAAGTGTGATTCTCCCCAGGAATCTAAGTTAGTATAAAAAAATACTGATATTCAAAGTGAATCTTTTAAGTGTAGGAATGGTTTTCCTATTTTAGCAGTCTTCTTGTTTTAATAACATAAACATTTAAAAGTAAAGGATTTAGAAAGCTTATTCTTCTGAGCTAATAATCCCTGAGATTAAAGGCTGGAACAGGAATTCTGGAAAGTCATTGATATGGAAGCAAAGGCATCCATATGTCTCCATCATTTTACCTTACTTGGTGTTAATTCAACATTTCAATGTCCCATGAACCAAGAAAATGTTTTTAAATATAAGCATGCCCCATCATCACATTAATAGTTAATGATTAATAATTACTATCAGAATTCACATAGTTGTATAGGATAGAAATTTGTCCAAGAAATGGATTTAATTTAATCTGTCCCTTTCACATTAGTGAGGATCTTCAGATACGGTTGTGTGATTTGTCTGCCTGTAATTCTTCATATATTATGTTGTGCCCTTTTTGCCGTATTTGTATTAAAATCTAACTTTCTTAGGTGCTGACATCTTTCCTCCCCAGTAAGATTATAAGATTATCGGTAAAAAGTAACCTATCTCATGCCATTCCTCTTGTAGCTCTGAAGGTCCCGTAGCACATAGTCTTCCTGCACAGTGAGAGCCCAGTGTGTAATATATTTAGTGTTCAGCTGATTAATTCACTCATCTCCGCACACATCTCCATTTCTTCATGCTGATTTGTTTCTGCTCCGTAACTCTTGTTCTTCAATTTGACCTCTCCATCATGGTCCCTGTTTTATCAAATTTCCTCCTCATTTTAAATCAAATCAAGTCCTTCTGTTTACTTTCCACTTACATTACCACCCGCAAATGTCTATCAGGTACACTTATACCTGGTTATTTATGCTGGGGCTGTAATGCATTTCACAACATCGTATGCATCAAAGAGGCTTCCCAGAGCAAAACTCTTTCCCATTTTATTACAACTACTCAATTTTGTAAGACTATAACTCCTCCCAGTTGTCATTTCCATAATAGGGCCAGGAAGAACACTGAAGATAGGAAGATTTCACAAGATGCCTCTCAATCTAAGGCCATTTTTTTAGTTAATCAGTTTATTTTTTTTCTCACAGTCCCTGGTAATCACCATCCACTCCACATTATTTGGTATTTGAGAATTTCTATAGCCTTCTCCTTTAATTTACATTTAGTTCTTTTCAGACATGAGATTCTCATAGACATTTTAATCACCTGCTCCATGTACCAAAAAAAAAAATGTTTTGAAGCATAAACAGCCCTCATCACCCACACTGACAAAATATAGGATCTGTCATTGGTTTATCTGTACCTAAATGACAGGCAAAAAATACAAAAACAGATTGTAACTAACCTATTACATTATATTACCTGTTCTATTACACTGTCTGTCTTAGGGACAACAGTTACAGTGTAACTTTCAACTAATCCTTGGTTCTCACTAGATCTGTTTCCTTTCATATACAGAACAGAGAGAGGGAAGGGCTAGAAGCCCCCTGTCATTCTTTATTTGTAAGCATTACCCAGTGTCTGCTTTGTCAGTTGCATGACCACAATATAGAAAATATATTGTTTTCTCTACTGGAAGTCTGTTTATTTCATGATTATTCAATGGTAAGAGAAGAGACAATGAAATTCTGACTAGAAGAACCACATCGTAGAGTAATGACATGGTTTTTGGTGGGTGCTCTAATTTTTTAGATTTTAATTTCAAAGTATCTCAAGCCAAGGACGAGAGTATATCTCTTTCCTGAGATGGATATATAAGAGGCAGTGAAAGTTAATAGGGATGACTTGTTCCTAAAATCCAGAGGCCAAAGCCACATCTTTGCACCATACTCTAGCTGACGAACAAAACATTTCCCACAGCAAATACTAAATTTAAATAGAGACTGAATATCTGTTTTCATGCTCTTGACCAAGCCAGGTATCTGTGGTTGAAAA
Organism: Canis lupus dingo; assembly: GCF_003254725.2. Taxonomy (NCBI): domain Eukaryota; kingdom Metazoa; phylum Chordata; class Mammalia; order Carnivora; family Canidae; genus Canis; species Canis lupus. The sequence continues at coordinate 18,398,375 of NC_064270.1, forward strand.
GTAAATTAAGATTGCCTTTAAAATAATCTATTTTCAAATCTAAAATGTGGAACAGACTCTAGAAATATAAATATCCATATGGAGTAACCAAGATAAACTATTTAAAGTTATTTTTGTCCTAGCAAATATGGGATATACGGTCACTGCAACCAAAGTGGACAAGCCCCTTCTCTTTCTACCCAATGGAATGTGTCTGCGGTCTTCCTAAGAAGCAAGTTGGAATAGAGAGACTTCAGGACTAATCAGATTTGGTAGGCACAATTTGCTTTCCTGTTCATACCTGGGAACAAAAATCAGACCTAAATGGACTGATCCAGAATTAAAGACTTTACAAATCAACAGTATAAAGAATGCCACCTTGTTACTGATCTATGTGAAGCATTTAACTATGCTATTTTTTTAAAGGCATTAGTGGATTTACTTGGCTTTTAGAAAAGGCTTTTAACAATGGAGGTTGGTTGCAGATTTCTACTTTGATGCATCTTTATTAAAAAGGCTTGAATTTAGACATATCTAGAGAGTGCCACCTTGTGGACAAAAGGCAGTAGAGGTAGGTGGAGAAAAGCTCATACAGGATGTGTAAATCTTAACTGTTTGTTCCTAATTGCTGTTTTATATTAACCTCAACAATACAAATAGTTCTTCAATCACACACAGAGACTATAATCTACGAAAAAGTGGTTCAAATCAACCTAAATATTATGCGTAAACCATCCCCTCTGTTTTGTTATTATGTGGTTATTATATAAGGAAAAATATAGTGCATTACATTAAAAAGGAATCACAGGTGCACATGTATTTATACAAAATGTCACTTTGGTGGTTTGTCAAACACACAGAAACAAAGTCAGCAAATCTTATTTAAGATTTAAGTACTAAATTTACCTCTACCCTCACATTTTGATCACTCAGCTCATCCTCAATCCCACATAATTATTAATTCTCAGGTACTTCGATTGTAAAACAGCATAAACATTGCATTCTTTTTATGAAAGAATAATGTCATTATAAAGGAAAGAAAATACAGTACTGTGGTGGGTTTCCATTGGTGGCAACCTCTCATTCAATGCATCTTGTTAACATTATGCAGCTTTAATGCTGAAAACAAACACATCACAATTCTGGGGATAACTGATTTGATCCGGATTTTTATAATCTGCAAACACTATACTGTCTTTGATTCTAGAACGATAAACTGGAAAGATGTCAAATATAGCCAAATCCTTTCAAAGAAATGTTAGTATTACTGTATGTCTATAGCTGTTTATACTTTTTTGATATCTTAAGTTCAACTCTAAATATTTGACTGCTTTGGGCTCTTCAAAAAATCAAATACAAGGACTTGTTAGTAATTATAACAAAGAAATCAGTTTCTTCCTTATTTACCAACTATTTTATGGATTCTGATTAAAAAGATAGTAGGTAAGTCAGCTGAACTCTATTCTAGCCTCAAATAAAAAAAACATCTGGAGATGTATTAGGCTGATCTGTCTCATTAAAGAAAAAACTGCTTATTTCTCTTTGAAGTGTGCACACTTGGTGTCCTCTCTTCCCAAATACCCTAACTCTGAGCCATTGTACATCCATGTCTCCACCTGTCCTGGCCAAGTCCCACAGGTACATGTCACAAGGGAAGGAGTCAGAGAAGGGAGTTTAGTTAGGAAACATTTTCCAACGTCCTTACCATTTATCCTTTTATCTTTCCGTCTCCTCCATGAAGCCATCCTTGATTTCTTTAGAATTCATCAATTTCCATCCCTTTAAATCTCTGTACATCTTCATCACACCATTAAACTCCTAATTACATAAAATCATGTTTCGCCCTCTTATTGTTTTACAAGTGCTGATCTTGATCTCCTGCTAACTGGTGACCAACTTGAGAACAGGGATCCTGTATTTTATTTTTTTCCAAATCCTGCACAGCATCCATCACAGGACTGAGCACAGCCAGTGTTCCACAAATATTTTAAATAGAATGAATTTGGAGTATGGCAAGGCCTTGTCCTTGTCCTGTTGAATATTTGGGGAAATAACTTAGAAGGCCAAGAAGAAAAGCTTTTCAAGTTTGCAGATATCTTTAGGTTGGGAATGAGAACTCATAATCTAGTGATGGAGACAGTATGCATTCAATTAATTTATGTGTAATCAAGTACTAGAGATATGAAAAAATACTGCAGGGGAATTTAGGATGGAGAAACTATGTGCCTGAGCCCAGAAATACTCAGAGAGGATGTCTGAGCTGGGAGAGAAGGGCATTCTGAAGACAGGTGGCAACTACAAAACAAAAGAACAAAGTGATCCAGAATTATTTAAAGAATTGTACATTTGAATGGCAGAAATGCATGCAGACAGGTGAGCCTTGTAATATACTACTCCAGGAGAAATTAAATACAGGTTATAAAGAGCCTTATTTACCTTACAAAATGCTTTAATTCAACCCATGGATTCTGTCCACCACAGTGTGTTTCCAACACTATCATTCTAAAATCCTTCTTTGTGTCTTGAATGAAATGTTAGAAAAACCACTTAATTGGTCTCCCTACTCCCAGGATTTTTTCTATATAATGAAACCTCCACTCAGTCTAATAATACCAAGGCACTTGTGGTTTCTTGTTCCTATCAAATTGAGAATAACCTCTCCAACAGTGAGTACTCTCTGCTGTAGGATCATGACCTAATATCCTGCACCATCTACATGATTCCTCATGAGACAGTCAAATCCAATTTCCCCTGGCACCCAAACATATTTCAGATTTTGGATTTTTCATATTTTCAAATTACTCATGGCTTTCATTTTGTTTGAAATACCCATCTGCTTACGAAATTATACCTCCTTCAAGTCCCACCTTGAGGGATAAAGTTGACATAAATCATCCCCAGAAACTCACTATACCATGGGACTGCTACCTCCTCTGAATCTTCGGACCTTTGTTTATGACAACTGCACATACACTTCTTGTCCTATGTAGGAGTTATCTGTGTTCTTATCACATGAACACCTTATCAATCTCACCTTGTTCTCTCCTTAAAGGAAAATATGTGGATTATAGTAATCTACGCAGACCCGAAAACAGTTGGTATAGCATCTTGCTGAGGTCAACTGGCAGCATTGTACAATTTTGTCTGTTTGCTTGTGTTTTTTTTACTCTTGGTCATAGCGTGATGGGCGCTGTGCTAACACCAAGGATGTGTTGCAGGACTTGACACCATAACCTCCACAGAGTTCACATAGAGAAAGTGCATCATGTATGTACTTAATAGCATAATGCATAAAAAGGAATTGAGAAAGCTAATAGAACTGCTTAAGTGTGAGTTCATTAAGGAAATAGCAAGATTTTGGGGGTCTTACTGCAGAGGTCTGGTCCATGACTGGAGTGATCCCAGGTAATTACATAGAGGTAGAGCAGTGAAGGGGATGAGGAATGAGCAGATCCAATGACACTCCCTACCAGGATTCAGAGACTGACTAGAAGGGCCAATGAAGCCCTCCCCCTCCTTTTTAAAAGATTTTATTTTATTTATTCATAGAGACACAGAGAGAGAGAGAGGCAGAGACACAGGCAGAGGGAGAAGCAGGCTCCATGCAGGGAGCCTGACGTGGGACTCGATCCAGGGTCTCCAGGATCATGCCCTGGGCTGCAGGCGGCGCTAAACCGCTGAGCCACAGGGGCTGCCCCAATGAAGCCCTTTTTAAAAACAGAGCAGTGATTTTCTTTATGTTTACAAGGAAGCACATACTCTTGTAGAAACTTTGGGAAACAAAAAATTATCTATATAGAATTTTTAAAATCTGATTATTTGAGATTGTGTTATATAATGTTTTAACCCTGTCTTTTCTTACCTAGTAATATATTGGGAAGATTTTTCCCATGCTTATTAGATAGAGAATAAATAAATAATGGTTCCAGGGTGCTGGGTCTATGTACCATACTGTGCACCATAACTTATTTAACCAATTGATTTGGATGACTTCATTACTTCTGGGTTTTCAGCAAGGGGCAAACAATCTGTTGCATTTTCTAAATTGAATTAAATGGAACTCAGTTGTCAGGGGAAAAACTATGATTATGACTACTTAGACTCAGCTCAAACTTACCTCAAAATAAGTTAGTATCATGGAGAATATTTCTGCCTAATTTTTCTCCTTTTGTATTCTGGAAATATAACCAAAGAAGACATATGATGAGAACCTACGTTGATGGGGTGTGTGTTCTTCTGTAGTGAAATCAGCTGTTCATTCAATTACCTTCAAAGACAACCAACCCAAAGCAAAGATCTCCCTGAAGAGAAAGTGTACCTTATTTCCCTATTAAGCACCAGTGGCTTTTCCAAGATGGGCCAGAGATAGGAAGGTAAAGGAGCAGTTGCCGAAGAAGTCACTGGAAAAGTGAAAATTTGTTCCTATTGACACAAGTTTCCTTCTCTGAGGTTGTCTTGTTCAGAAAGGAGCACATACTAGTCCATGAGCAGGTTCCTTTATCTACATCTGGGTGTCATTAAAGTACACCTGTTAATATCCACTTTGACTAACCAGTGTAGGATTTGTAAATTAATAATAATAAATTTACCTTTAAAATTGATGAGGAAGGGATGCCTGGGTGATTTAGTCAGTTAAGCATCTGCCTTTGGCTCAGGTCAGGATCCCTGGGTCCTGGGATTAAGCCCTGTATTGGACTCTCTACTTAGCAGGGAGTCTGTTTCTGCTTCTCCCTCTCCCTCTCCCCTCCCCCACCTCGTGGCTCATGCTCTAATAAATAATATCTTTAAAAATGACGATGGAAACCTAATAATTAATATATTTGCCCGAGTTTGCCATCAGAAGATTTTTTTTTTTTGGTGGAATAAAATTTCAGTTCTATCTGCATGTGGATGCTCAAGAAGCACATTTATAGATGGAAGGGGGTCAAAAAAAAGGTTAAAGAAAGACACAACCTCAAACTTATCTTAATAGTGGATTTTATGATTCTCTTAGAGTCCCAATATGTAATCCTATGTATGTCAGATCAAGATATATATAGATGTAGACATAGAGCTACAACCCTATGTACAAACATAAAATTGAGTACTTAGCCATAAGTCAAAAAGATGTGGTAAGTGTTTTATGTATATTGTGTCACTTAATTTAGCAACTGAAGGAAATTATCATACCCTTCAATCTCTGATGAAGGAAATGAATCCTGGATTTGCCACTGACCTTACAGCCAGCCTATCTAAAACCAAAGACCACATTCTCCTAGTACTACTGCTAATAGTACTGATGCTATATTTACACTGTTCACTGTATCATTATCATTTATTTCATACTTAGCATCTATTTGTTGAGTGTTTGCATTACGTTAAGCTAAGCAATTGATATGTGAGATTTATTTATTTATTTATTTATTTATTTTTTAATTTTTATTTATTTATGATAGTCACAGAGAGAGAGAGAGGCAGAGACACAGGCAGAGGGAGAAGCAGGCTCCATGCACCGGGAGCCCGACGTGGGATTCGATCCCGAGTCTCCAGGATCGCGCCCTGGACCAAAGGCAGGCGCCAAACCACTGCGCCACCCAGGGATCCCCTGTATTTATTTTTTTAACTTTGAAGTGACCCTTGGACTCCGCTCTACTGGACGCCACTTGCTTGGTTGTTTGATTGTTTTTCTTTTCTTTGGGGCACTTCCTCTTCCCTAGTCCATGAGGTTCTTGTGGGGCTGCCAATAAAAGATACTTGCTCTCCTTGATACAAAGGCAGGTATGAGGCTCAATCTAGCACAGCCAGGTTCTCTCCTCCAGAAATGAGAACAACATACACCTGGAGAGGGATGATATTTGGAGTCCAGTCATCTGTTCAGAAACACCTAGCTCTGCTGTAGTTCTTGCACTTTCCGACAATGCTTAGTTGCTCAGTCCTCCCTTTGATTTTGGGGAATATCCAATAAAAAATAACCTATTTTTCCAATATAAAGTTTGATTCTTGTCTCTTGCATTCACATTCAAATTACTACTCTCCAATTCACAAATGAGGCCAGTGAGATGCAGATATAAAACTGTGATGGCAAGATGTGGAGGGGACAACCATAGACATTCACTCAACTAGTGAGGATTTGAACACTGCTCAGGCTGACTCCCAGGCCTGCACTTAGTTGTGCAGCTGTGTCTGCTCACGCTGTACCCAGCCCTGTGTCAGAGGCCTCGGGAGGAATCCGATAGATTTCACAAGTTAGAGGAGACTGAAGGACACTGAAGGATGTATCCTCTTTGGATTAGAAGCAGCTGCATGATGCATCATCTTCAGCATGTTGTCAGGCAGAAGTGTGGAACGGGCACAGCTACCACCACCCACATGCTCAGACGGAGGTCTGTAGACCACCTGCCAGGCTGGATGCCAACTTGGATCATGAAAAATCTGTGGGTTCCAGGAAGGAGCCAAAGTGGTTGGGGCAGCTGAGGAAACTCAGGGGCTGAGGACATGGCTGTTTTACCAAACAGTATGGAAATATTTTGTTCATATTTGTTTTGTTTTTCAATTACAGATGTGTTCATTCCAGCATGCATGGGCCGAGTATCTGAGCTGGGTGAAAGGTGATCTTGGAAAAGGCCCAGAAAGTCTCCCTTGAGACTTCTGTCTCTCAAGCTGAACTTGCAGTAAGGAAGAAGCTGTTAAGGATGGGCAGAAGCTCAAGCTGTCCTTCCCAGAGGCAAATTCCTACTGCCCCCTACTGCCTCCCCTCAAGGCCATGTCTTATAAATAGCATTTTACTTCCTGTTTGAAACTACTTCCCTAGAGACACACACCCTTCTGTGCCACACAGATTCCTGGTGAAACAGACTATGTTTCTATGTGTTTGCCTTCTATGTAGATATAGTTCAAATAGTGCAAGGTGTTTTCTAATGTCCGAATAGAAGCCACGGTGCTGGCTGAAGCTCCCCATGCCTCTTAAGAGGCCTGTTTAAAATATACAACTCTTGCTTGCATAAGAAGGCAGGCTCACACCTTCATTCTTTTCCTCACTCATTTCTCTCTTGGAAATAGCAAATAGCTTGTTCTTCCATGAGGCTCTCTGCATGACTTCCCACTCTCCTATGTGATTTTCCTCCATAAAACTGTTAACTAGTGTCAGAAACTAAAGCAGATGAATAGGGCCTGAGGGGACGGCATCCAATGTGTTGTGCTCCCAGACATCTTCATTACTTTAATTACCTAAAGTATATATATATATATATATATATATATATAGTTTGGCAGGGTAGGAATCTTATTTCTCAGCCTACATGAGGACAATGGCTGGGAGATAGGATTCCAAAGCCTGCTACTTGTAGATTTCCTTATTTATTTTTTCTAGGACCAGACCAAATGACTTTGATGTGTATATGGTATATATCCCTTTAAAGTGGCTTAGGGGCTGGGCTTTGGACCCCCTGGGGAACTGAGAAAGGAAACAGCAATGATATTCATTATAGGTCTAGTCTACTATGTACTGTTATTCCCTTCAGTGCATGGTTATGACGTAGCTACTAGGTGTCAAGCAGTGTTCTAGGTACCAGGAATGCAAGAATGAAAAGATAATCCCATTCCTTGGTCTCATGAAGCTGATGGATTATCTGGGGTAGGAGGAATAGGAAAAAGTGATCAAAACCAAATACATGTACTATTTCTAGAAGATGAAAAAGAGAAATGTGAAGAACTGGGGGCAGAATATTTCAGGACTATAAAAGAATATAAAAAGGCCCTAAGGTGGGAGCCAGTGTGGCATAGTCAAGAATGGCAAATAACATGAGCTGAGCAGATGGGACTAGCATCATATTTGACAGCCTAGCTCTGCCACTTACCAGCTGTGTGAATTTAAAAGAATCATTTCACATACCTCACCTCCCATTTCTACATCATTATATGTGGTTAATAATACTTCCCTTACAAGGTTTTATAAAGTTAAGTTTCAGAATGTAAATTGACCACTTAGTGCTTAGCAAATATAAGGATAAAAATAAATGGCATTGTCTCTGACATCGTTATTAATTTGTAATATCTTTCCTTGTCTTCTATAGTATCCTACATTCCAAAGCGAATCATTATTCTCTAAATGTGCTATTTTTCTAATATGCTATCCTTCATCCTGAATGCCATACACAAAACACTCCCCACTGCCATCTTGCCATCTTGCCATCTTTTCTACCATCCTGCTCCCAAGTTCTATCATTTTTGATGGCTCTTGGATGGCTCTCTCTTAGCATCTGACAATCATGCTGATGTCAGCATTGGTTCATGAACCAATGATGAGGTATATTACAGATCTCAGCTTAAATTCATATTGTCTTATCAATGTTAGGCACATCAGGGTACATCTCAAGGTTCTACGTGGTCAGGGCTCCCAAGGTCTTTTTGCATGGGACTTGGTTAGGAAGGTAATGCCCATTCCAGGTAAGTAATAGGATTTTTATTTTATTTTTTTCAGTGTTAAAGCATTTTTTATAATTATAGAAAAATGTACTTCAATAGAATTTACCATTTTAACTATTTTTAAGTGTTATTGAGCACATTCACATAATTGTACAATCATCACCACCATCCATCTCCAGAACTTTTTCATCATCCCAAACTGAAACCTCCTACCAACTCAACAATGCAGTAAGTCTCCATTCTCTCCTGTCCCCATAGCCCCAGGTAACCACTATACTGCTTCCCAACTCTATGAGTCTCACTGTTTCAGGTACATATAAGTAGAATCATTTACTGTTTGTCCTTTTGTGTCTGGCATGTTTCATTTAGTGTAATAGGCACAGTCTATCCATGTTGTAGCATGTTTCTGAATTTCATTCATTTTCAGGGCTGAATAATATTCTATTGTATGTATTTGCCATATCTTGTTTAATCATTTATCTATTGATGGACAGTTTGGTTGTTTCCACCTTTTGGCTATTGTGAATAATGCTGCTAAGAACTTTTGTGTACAATACCTGTTTGAGTCCCTACTTTCAATTCTTTCATGAAAATATCCAAAAGTAGAATTGTTGTAACATGTGGTAATCCTTGGTTTAATTTTTGAGGTTTCACCATATTGTTTTCCACAATGACTGCATCATTTTATATTTTCACCAGTAGTACACAAGTGTTCCATTTTCGCATGTTCTCTTTTTTTGTATATATTTTTTTTATTGGAGTTCAATTTGCCAACATATATTATAATACCCAGTGCTCATCCCGTTAAGTGCCCCCCTCAGTGCCTGTCACCCAGTCACCCCATCCCCCTACCCACCTCCCCTTCCACCACCCCTTGTTTGTTTCCCAGAGTTAGGTGTCTCTCATGTTCTGTCTCCCTTACTGATATTTCCCACTCATGTTCTCTCCTTTCCCCTTTATTCCCTTTTACTATTTTTTATATTCCCCAAATGAATGAGACCATATAATAATGTTTATCCTTCTCCGATTGACTTACTTCACTCAGCATAATACCCTCCAGTTCCATCCACATTGAAACAAATGGTGGGTATTTGTCATTTATAATGGCTGAATTAGTAGGATTTTTTATACAGAAAACTCATTACAAAGATGTGGGAGAAGTCAAAATATCAAACAGTAGCCCAAGTCAGAAATAAGCAAAAGCAGAAAGTCACAATAACCCTTGGGCTGGAGGGATCATGGGAGGAAATAGAATCACTAGAGCCCAGAGACTGGTTACCCTCAAGGGGCAGAAGTGGTGGGAGGAGGGGCCAACAGCAGACTATAGTTCCTACTAGGAACAGTGCCAAGTCAGAGAGTCAAACATATCTGAGGCTCTCCTTTTCTCAAGTTCAGGCTCTTGTCAGTGTTTGCTGTTGGCTAAAGCTAGCTGGAGGCCAGGTGGAAGAAAAGTAGTCTGGGAAATAGTTTGTAGAGTTCCATCTCCTGTGATATGGGGTGGAGCAAAGGATGGATAAGTGAAGCACTTTGGGAACAAACCAACAGACAGCAGAGAACAGATCCCAGGGCTGCCACACTATATAGTACACATCACAACCTGAGCATTAGCACACATAGGTGCTTTGGAAGGAGAACAGGTACCTAGGAAACAATTCATCAGCAAACAAGAGTCAGATACACATACCCGCTGAAGGAGAAGAATGATCTGTGAGGACTGCACACTGCCAGACATTCAGCTTCTCCCAGCCTGAGCTTAGCCCCAGGACAGAAGCCTGAGCCTTAGGAAGGCCAGTCTACAAACCAAACCTGGAAGAGTTGATTAATTACATCTGTAAAGTATTAAGAGTTTCAAGCCGTGCTGGTGTAAACTATGAGTAACAATGTGACACAAGGTACATCTGTGAGATTAGCTCCATGTTGGCAGAAATTAGAGTGATTTGGGGCATAATAAACACTAATCATTCTTGTAGTAAAAAAATTACTGCTCTCCATGGATACCTTAATGCCCCAGACCTTGACTGCTAGACACCCCAGGGCAGGTACCAGCAATATCATCAACACAAGCAGTTTTATTAGATTCCAGCTGTAATGTCCACATAATTACTTGAACCAGACGTAAATGTCAGATCATCAAATTGAACTGGATCAATAAGGAAAAAACAAATAGGAATACACAGCTGATAAGGGTTGTTCATGAACTAATGATAATACATATCATAAATATGTTATCTGAATACATTATAAATGTATATATGCATGGTATATAAATATGCATTTTACAGAATTCTCCTTCATTGAATTTAAGACACTGTATATTTTTAAAGGTTTTATTCACTCATTTGAGAGAGAGAGAAAGCATGAGCTACAAGCAGGGGAGGGGTAGAGGGAGAAGCAGACTCCTTACTGATCAGGGAGTTTGATGCAGGACTCAATTCCAGGACCCTGAGATTATGACTTGAGCTGAAAGACACCCAACCAACTGAGCCACCCAGACTCCCCAAGACACTATATATCTAATTCATATTCTAATTTCAGAGATCTTAAAATAGAAAAATGCATCTTAGAGTCAATGAAACATGTAATATATATCTAACTACATATACAGATTTATAATAAATAACCGTTGAGGGTTTATATCAGGCACTACACACCAAGAGCTTTTACATTAATTGATCTTTACAGCAAATCTGAGGGAGAGTAAGTGCTTTATTTCCATTTTTCAGAGGATGAAAGTGAGGTTAATTAAATAACTTGCCCAAGGTTACCAAACTATTAAGTGGTGTGGGCAGAATGCAGATTCCAAACTCTGTTTACACTACTTCTACATGAGACACTTTTAAAAAAGATTTTATTTATTTATTCATGAGAGACAGATGGATTGAGACGGGGAGAGAGAGAGAGAGAGAGAGAGAGAGAGAGAGAGAAAGGCAAAGACACAGGCAGAGGGAGAAGCAGGCTCCACACAGGAAGCCCGATGTGGGACTCGATCCCAGGACTTCAGGATCATGCCCTGGGCCTAAGGCAGGCACTAACTGCTGAGCCACCCAGGGATCCCCTACATGAGACACTTCTTGAGAGCTTCCAATAACTTAGAGTCTGGGAAAGACTTTACAAAGAGGATATAAATCTGATAATAACAGATTGAGCTGCTTAGACTTTCTGCTTTCTTATAGTGAATCAGTAGCTACATTCATTGGACCTGTGAATGTGTGTGTGTGCATACACACATATCACACACATTCACACCATGATGTAGTCTAAGGAAAGTTGGATTTCATGTAAGTCATGTCTGTATTTTGTTGGTGGGCCTGGACTATGTATCTCTCATCATCATATACCTCACAACACCCATTCCTCAATCAGTGCCTCAGTAAAGGTTTTCTCTGTAAGTTAATAAGTTAAGCTTTTGTGTGCATGTGGTGGTTAGGGGTGCATTAATGCTGGGCACAGAAGGTCAGAGAGACATTTCCTAGTTCAATCAGAACCTAATCAACATAATATGGGTATAAGGAGAAGGAGATGCCAATTAGAAGGCTGTATCTTTTTTTTCTTTTTAAAGATTTTATTCATTTATTCATGATATATATAGAGAGGCAGAGACATAGGCAGAGGGAGAAGCAGGGTCCCTGTGGGGAGCCCGATGTGGGACTCGATCCCAGGATCCCGGAATCACACCCTGAGCCAAAGGCAGACGCTCAATTACTGAGCCACCCAGGTGTCCCGAGGGTTAGATCTTTTTTAATTATACTGGGATACTTGCAAAAAAGGGGGGCTGTCTCATACATTTTTCACCAGCTAAAATGATAAAATATTGATTCAGGACTCACAATTAATCCTTATAAGCCAACCAAGCTTTTAATAATTCAGTCCCGTCTCTCAGTGGTCTTGTTTGTTCCCTCCCCATAGCTGAACAGAAATTGCTTTCTGGAAAGATGGGGACCATTTTTACCCAAGAGCATCAGCTCAAATTCCTGTAATTACACATCATGGTAAATATTAACTCACTCTAAGTGCTTCGCCTCATTCCCCAAACATTTTTTAAAGCAGAAACTCAGGCAGTTCTTTTCCTTCTGTACCCACTTGAAATCCGTTTTCTTTTGTATGTTCATTGAATGTCTTCTTATTTTGACTTCTAATTAGCTCTGAAGCCTTCTGAGTTACAAAATACACTGTAGCTTTCAAGATAAGATATAAAATTACATGTGGACAGTCTCTCAAAAGGCTCCATATTGAGTAACAGCAATCTAAAACCCTGATTCTGTCATCAACCTGCTTTGAGAATGTTAAGTCTCCTTAGTAGGACTCAGTCTCCTTATTTTAAAATGTAGGACCCCTCAAGGCTCCAAAACTTTTTTTTTTTTTTTTGGCTCCAAAACTTTTGACTTAAATAACTTGCTTAAAGCTAAGTCTAATTATTCTATCAATTCAGGTACTTACAGTTCAAGTAAATTCTGTAGATCTCACAAAATAGTGGAGGCAATATCTTATCCAACAAAAAGGATTTCTTATTTCAATAGAAAAGATGCCAGATATGAGGTCTTTCAATTCCTAAAGATTACTTTTCTTTTGGTGATATGGTGTTTACTCCACCTCCAAAGTAAATTCTTATTTTAGCCATGTGCTCAGTATGTTCTATTGATATAACAGTCATTGCAAACACACACATGTTAATTTTTTGTTTTTGTATTCTACATGTTTTAGTTGGCAGGGTAAAAACACAGATTGTCATATAAATTTTTATGCTTACAATCCCCATCCAAGTGTGTCAGTTGCATAGGCACAGTCTTGGAGGGAGGTCTCCAGATACTGGAGTTAAAATATTTTAAATCAAGCAGATAGAATATTCCACCTCTGTCCCCTAATCTCTAAACTTCTGCAGTTTCTTCTCTTCTTTCCCTAATCATATTCTTATTTTCCCCCATTCTTTGGTTCTGTTTTCTTGCTCGGACAACTGCAAAACCCAATGATGAGGCAAGGTGGCTAGGTTGGAAACTTCAGTTTGAGCCTGCCTTAGCTACCAGGAAGTAAGACAAGTTGGGGTTCAACTTCAGTAATGATACACTCTTTCAGGCTGACAATCTACATTATTACTTTCTCTTTTGCCTTGATCCATTAGATTCACCAATGAGCCTGACTTTTTTTTGGCTTTCTTTTCTTATATATATCCAAATATCTATCTTGCTGTAAGTCACCTCAAATTATTTGCAGAGGGGAAAAAGCAAGTCTAGTAAATGTTGTGAGCCATTTCCCTAAGTAAACTACAGCTCAAGTAATAGACTTACAGAAAAGCCAACAGGGAAAAGGTTCAGATGTAGTAATTAGATATAGTAATTATGTGCATCAATTTCCTAGATAAAACCCCAATGCATTTAAATAATTATATTGTATACATATTTTAAATACTAAGAAAATCTTCCTTCATCTCTGACCTAAGAAAGTATTATGAGTGTCCTATTAGTAAGGCTAAAATTGAAGAAAAATAGGATGGTAGTTGTAGTCCTGACAATTTTCAACGATATCTATCAATGTGTCCACAAGGCCTGGATTCAGTCTTGCTTCTGATATACATTGAGATGGTCAAGTCATTCTGGTATATTAAATTCCAAGTTTGTTCCTTCATTAGTAAAATGGAGATAACAAAAACCTTGCATTTGTTTTGAAAATTAAATGAAAGAATATATAATGCTTGACTGAGTAATGACACAGCTGGTAATTGTTACTGCTACTACCACCATTTCCTTCTGGGTCTGGTGCCTGACATCAGGACAAGCATATGTGCCAATTGCTGCCCTTTATTGGAACTAAAGCCCGTTTTGCCTCCTCCCTCAGCTGAAGGTCATTGATCTTTTCAGGAAACCTCTCAAATTCATGTCAACCCTTCATCCAGTACTGGTCTTCTCAGCAGTTGATACTGTGACCTTGCAAATGGTAAGAAATGGGTAATTAGCCATGCTCTTAAGTCATCCAAATAATCTTACCAGTCACTTTAATGTGGGGTGATAAAATTTGTAATTTTTATGAGGCTTACCCTGCAGATCCTAACTATAAAATATGCCACAGATAGATAGTGGATAACTGGAGAAACTGCTACCTGAGATTTAAAATACGCCCCTAACAAGCCCAGCTCCACTCCACCAGCCATGCTTCAGAATCACAGAGAATGAGTACCAGTGACAATACAAACATCCGTAGAAAGAGGACTCCTTTACCCCTGCTCTCTTCTTGCCCTTATTCATGGTTTAAGATTCTCCTAAAGTAGCCTCACACAAATACCATCAAGGTCTAGTGGTTAACATTGGGCAAAACAGAGTGTGTATCTCAACAATTTATTATCAAGGCCATTTTCTCTTAATAATGGACAAAATCCATCAACAGCTCCTTTTAGTTTTTATGAGTGTAGATTATAGCAGAGACTTGAGACATTCAGACCCCTGACTTGGATTTTCCTGGTATTTTCACCCTTGACATCACAGACCTTTTTTTTTTTTTTTTTTTTCCTTTTTTAGGATCTAGTCTAGATGCTTGTTGTTCAAAGTGAAGCCCATGAACCAGGAGCATCAGCATCACCTGAGAGCTTACAGAAATGCAGAAACTCAAGCCCTAGCCCAGACAGAAACTCAAGCCCAGCCCAGACCTGCCAAATCAGAATCTGCATTTTAACAAGATTACAACTGATTTGTATTCACATACAGAAATGCACATTTTTGGGTCATGTGTCATCATTTTGAAATGGGGCCAGGACAGTGGTTCTCATAATGTGGTCCCTAGAAAAGCATTATCATCATCACTTGGGAGAATGTTAAAAATACAAATTATCGGGGCATCTGGGTAGATCAGTTGGTTGAGCATCTGACTTGATTTCTGCTCAGGTCATGATCCCAGGGGGTGTAAGATCAAGTCCCACGTGGGGCTTCCCACTGAGTGTGGAGTCTGCTCGTCCCTCTCCCTCTGCTCCTCTCCCACCTGCCTCTTTCTATTAAATCAATCAATCAATCAATCTTTTAAAAAAAATACAATTTTGAGGGGCTCCATACCTACTGAATTAGAAACTCTGGAAGAGAGACTCATTAATCTGTGTTTTAACAAGTACTACAGGTGATTCTAACATAGGCTAAAAATTGAAAACCTTTGCTCAGGGGGAAATACCAAATTTATAGTACGCTCATAATCTATTTTCCACAGATTATGGATCAGAGATGGGCTTATGACTCAGACCTACACGATGAGCACATTCAGGGATAAGAATGAGACTGAAACGGTACACTTTATTGCAGCTGAGATCTCTCTTGTCTAAATACAAATCAAGGTACATGCAATTTGCAGCCAATGTGAGTGAAGCCAGATTGAAAACTCAAACTGTATCCCTGGTGATAGGTGTAGATGAACTTTTGGATATTAACTACTTCTGAAGCATGCCCTATCTCCTGACTTCCATTCACATATGCTAATGTGTTCCTTTATACGTTGAGCTCATTTGCAATGGATCACCTCTTCTTTGAAACATAGAAAATCCTGGCATTTAAGGTATCTCTTCCATCCAAGGGAAAAATCAGAAAAAGATAATACCTTTGATGAAAGGTTGCTCAACCTATATTTTCAAACCTCTAGTGATCAGAAATTCACCTACTTCAACGACACTCCATTCCAACATCCCAAAGACGATTATTAGAAATGCCCTTCTTATATTGAGCTGAAGCCAGAGAAAAGTTATATTTACAACAACCTAAAACACCTGATTTCCTCAAACAAGAAACAACACTTTAAACATTTGAAGATACATCTGATGCTACCCTCTCTTCCTAAGTAAACATCCAGATTTCTTTTCCACCATAAATGATTTTGAATGCCCTCACCATCCTAATTGCTTGACCCTGAATACTTGGAGCTTTATCATGTTTTCTTAATTAGTACTTTGCAAACGAATGCTGTAGTCTCTTTCTTGGAACAGTGGATTGAAGCATATATTAGGGAATTTGACTCTTCATGTTGCTGCCAACCCATATTTGTGAGGCAGTGATTCTCAATTGAGTAGGAGAGAGGTTACCAAAAATCCCTCGGGAGATTTTATACACCTCTGTCACCCCTCACAGTTACTCTTGATTAAAAACCAAAGAAGTTTCAATCTGTTTTATAATCTAGATCTGACACTTATCACTCTTCTGTTGCAATTGTTTCATTGATACTTTCTCTTTGTGGTTATTTGCAGCTTCTTAGCCAGTTAATTCAAACTTTCCTTCCCCACTTATCCTTAGCTATTCTACTTTAAGGCTTAGTTTCTACATTTATAATATGTGGATAGAAATCCCTTTCTCTTGGGATACTGCAAAGATTCAATGAGATTTATTATATGTAAACTGATTAGTTTCAATGTCTGGCATATATTCAGTGCTCAATGATATCTTGACTTAAAAATAATATCATGAGGGCTTTCATAAACTGATCTATATATATCTTTTAGTTCTTGTATCCTAAATTCCAATCATTTTCAATGTTGCATAACGTTTATCACATGCATATTTTCTCTTAATGCTGTAGTTTACAGTCCGATACAATACTAGCCTTTTCCACATATATTTTGTATTCTATTTTCACATATATTTCTATTCTACAAGAAAATTACATTATGCACTTGTCTACAGTTTCTGCAGACTAAAAGATGGTACCTCACAATGATTAAAATTCAATTTCACTTCATCAGATGAGACAGCTTACTCCAACATTATTTTTTTTATCCCAGCTCTGTCATATGCTTTATTAATTATATCTTTTCTGCCATCATTCTTCAAGCCCTAAGTAAATAGAACTCTGATAGTACAAAGTTTCTCATATTTAGAAGCTTATCCTCTAAGAAAGATGGAATCTAGTCTAAGAATAATGGCAAAGTAACACACTAACAAGATAGAA
This sequence comes from Canis lupus dingo, assembly GCF_003254725.2. Lineage (NCBI taxonomy): Eukaryota > Metazoa > Chordata > Mammalia > Carnivora > Canidae > Canis > Canis lupus. The sequence continues at coordinate 18,415,661 of NC_064270.1, forward strand.
CATATGTACATGACAGAATAAATATATTATGATGACTACACAGGCACTATATGGAAATCTGGATAAATAGAATTATCAGAATAGGAAAATCTTGGAAGGTAACTTAGAAAAAACCAGTTTTGAGACAGAACTTAAAGTATCTATTTGATATGGACCAATATAAGAGGAGAGAAGGGAATTATTGCAGGAAGATGTTTGGAAATGGTTGGAGGCAGGGATGAGCAAGTTTTATATTATGGAATTAAAGTTGATATAAGTCTTTATTTTCCTAAGGTAAGTAAACACTTTTGTTTGGATTCTCTATTTCTGTTTGCCTAAATTTTCAGAAGTTCTGAATACATAACACTAATTCATAGGTGAATCTTTAGCATATGCTAACCATTTTAGAGATGTCTGGTCTGGAATGATATGTGATTGGTCCACATTAGGAATTTGCATTCCAAAGAAAAATACTGCCAAGGCAGGGAAATATTTTATCCAAATCTTTGGAAGTGAAGAAAGGAGAGAATTAAAATTATGATTAAAAAAGACATTTACATGTTTTGCTCTTTTGATTAATCTTCTCTGTATTGTATGAATACCCACAATATGCAATGTACCATCTGGAAAATCAAACACAGGAAAGCTGCCGGGATACTGTTTTATAAATCTCTTGATTCCAACATTTTCTGGTCTCCAAAGTATTATAAAATAGACATAGAATCAGCGGACTGTCTTCTCTTTTCCAATTTTCTGACTTATATAAACTAGTTTCTGTTATGAATTTTGGGCTGTATCTGCAATTCCCCAAAACATCCAGATTTAAATATTTTTAAGCAATTACTTAAATATGGTACAAAATGATATCAAATCTTTTCATATTCAACATATTTCTTATTAAAAAATCATAGTGGGTAACTAATTTGTGCAAAGCTCTACTAATTGCCACTGGAAATTTATAATGCATTAAGAGTGCTAAAACATGTACACCATTATCAAAAATGCATGACAGTATTGGATAAGAGATAAGAAATTCAATTTCCAATCACTGTCGTTAAGGAAATCATTGGGAAAGAGGTGAAATTTGAATTATGAGTGGGTAGAAAAAATAGTATGATTGAAGTTGAGGAAGACTCGCCAGGCAATGCAGATGGCAGGAGTAAGATGCTATCTTGTTAACTGTGAAACATTTTTGTGGATTCCTAGCAAAATGAATTCAGATAAACTAGGTAGGTCCTCAAATATCAGATAGTCAAAATTGGCAATAGACCAATTATCTTCTAGTTTTGCATTTAGAGTGTGCGTCTTGTTTGGCAGGGCTCTTTGTTTATCTTTTGAATGACATTTATCTCAGAAGAGCAGGGAAATATCACTGCTTTCTTGCCCTCCATATACTATGCCAATTACGCCATAAAATTAGATTAGATACATAAACATCTAAAGCCAAAACTAAAAATATATTCTTATTTATAATAAAATAGTGAAATCTTCACTTAAGAATAGAAAAAAAAAGAATTATTAACTATTAAAACCTCTGATAACTTGTGACAAAGATTTCACTCAACTTCCTCTTTTGTGTCATACCATTTTAGATTGAGACATGGAGTATAGTAAACACTCCTAATTTAGAAATCAGTTCCTTGAGATAGAATTCAGGGAAGCACAATTCCCAAATCAGGTTATTTTTTTTTTTTCTGAATTAAAATTGGACCAATCTACAACCAAAACCATCAATTAAGTTCTTAAAATAATTATGTCAGCTAACGAATGCATAAGTACACAATATCAGAAGGCTCTAAATCAGTAACTGATCTTAATGCACAGTAGAAAGTGTAACAGGACAGTATTCTAAGAAGCTGGTTCTATGTGAGTAGGAACCCTCTCTGCAAATTTCAGATATTTAGACTACCCAGACTTTTATTCCGAGGTGTTAACAAAGACCAGTTGTGTGTGTGTGTGTGTGTGTATGTGTATCTGTGTGTGCATGTATATGTGTGTATAGAGAGAATATTAAATAACATATAAATATTAAATGATATTTTGTGTAGGTTTCTGTGTTCTTTATTCTTATTTCAAGGTATTTGCTCTTTTAATGAATCAATTGTTATATATATTTTATCTGCATAACTCTATATTATGTTCTAATTCCTCTCTTCATTCCCAGCATATAGATATAATTAATATTAATTGTCTAATGCATATCCTTCCACAGTAGTTTTCTATGTACATATATATGCATAAGTGTGTTTGTCTTTTTCTTGTTTTTTTATGAACTAAAATTATACTATATATAAATATATATATATTCTTATGTATATTTTCTCCTTGTTAACAGATCAACACAGGCAGACATAACCTGTTTTTATTAGTTGCATTCTGTTTCATAAAATAAATCCCTACAACTTCTTCAAATATTTCCCCTATGATGGACATTTTTTTCCACAAGTATTTGATGTCACAGTATAGTAAGAATTCTCATAAACATGTCCTTAGATACTGATATTTTTATCTCACCATGGTAGATGACTAATTAGGGGATTGTGGAAGCAAAGCAAAGGCATTAAGATTATAGATAAGGCCATTTTACCATCCAAGAATGTGGTTGTAGAAAATCATACTCACACCAGTAATCTATGATAGTGCTTTTGTCACTACACTTCTTCATCACTGCGTGAAATTAATCTTCTCCATTTTGCCACTGGGGGGAAAAAATGACACAATCTCTCATCTTGCCACTGGGGGGAAAATACAACATATTATTTTAATTTGTGATTGACCAGAAATTAGTGAAATGGTACAACTTTCCATTTGCTTATTTCACATGTGCATTTAATTTCTTGTGAATTTTACATTCATTTATTTATTTATTGTCCAAAATTTATTGTCCACTTTTTCTCTTAAGATATCTGTAGGCCTTCATATATTAAAGATGTTAGTATTTTGTCTATTTTATGATATCCATATTTTTTCTCTTCAAAAAAATCTTTTTACTGTTTTTGATTAATTTAGCCACATAAACTGCCTAACTATAAATGTTATCTAATCTTTCAGGTTTGTTTTCTTGCTTTGCTTTATACTTTATGGCTACTCAAGTTTGTGCTTCTCTCCACAAAAGTATTCAAATATTTTCTTATATACATTCATATACTTTATATTTAAAGCTGTAATACATTTTGGGTGGTGTGTGTGTGTTGCCTGTGATATGTGATTAGGTATACTTTTACATCCTTCAAATTGAATAATTATATCAATTAGGATCCTGCCTGTCATGAAAAAGATGGTGCATTCAAAAAGACTAGAAAGCTTAATAAAGAAACTACTGATAAAGGTGAGGTGAAATTGCAGGAAACCAATAGTGAAGCACCTTTCCTTTCTTCTACCTGGAGCATGAAGGACAGGAAAGTCAGGAGGACAGAGTGGGTTACCAGAACCCTGCAGGACAGGGATGAAGCCAAATCACAGCCCAGCAGGGAGATACATGGAAGAATAAATACACCAATACTCCAATAAGTATTCCTTCCACTCTATATTTCTCTCCTTGGTGCTTTTCTTTGGGTGAACTCTATAAGAATTCATAGAACAAGGGGTGGTCTGATGGGTGCAGTTCACAGCATTGATCTAGCTCATCAATTAGAGAAGTATGGAGAGAGGATCCAACCTGGCAGCTAGTACTTACAGGCTACTCCTGAGTACTTAAAATACACTAGTCGAAAAAGATGCCATGTATACAATAGATATTGATGTCAAAGAATTAGTAGGAAAAACAAGCAAAAGAGAATGCGTAATTAATAACCATTGCATATTGAAATGGTAATATATTGAATTAAATGAAATATGTTAAAATTAATTTGATCTGTTGTTTTCTTTTTCAATATAGCTCCTATTTTAAAATTATGTATGACTTATAGCAATGATATAGACAAATAAATGGAGAAAACCCAATTATTATAAAAAATCTGTCTCTTCCACACAATGCAAGTGCTATTCCTCACATATATTAAATTTCCCTTTAAAATTTGTTCTTGAACTCTGTATTCTGTTTCGCTGATCCCTTATCCGTTTGCCTATCTCTATTCTAATAACATAATGTTAAGATTAAAAACGTTCTCTAGAAAATTCTAATGTGAAAGAGATACAAATGCTTCCTCACTTTCTTTTTTTTCTTCCTTGTTTCCTACCAATTTCCGTATATAAATATGTATATATATATACATATATATATAAAATACACATAAAATATATATTAGTTTATGTAAAACTGAAATTGGCCTAGTATTTTCTTCTCCCAAAAATATCATTTGGTAATCTGAATCAAAGCATATTTAAAAAATCTGGTAACAAATTTTATATATATATACATTTGGAAGGAAATGGAATTTTTAAATTGCTAATTTGTACCATTTGGTGAAATGATTTGTTACTCCATTTATCAAGATCTTGTTTAATGTTCTTCTGTATCATTTTATAAATTTCTTTATGTTACATGTTATATAATTGTTATTAAGTTCACTTCTAGGTATTTCATACTTTTTGGTCATATTTTTTTCCCATTTTTATTCTTGACATTGTTTAAATAAAGAAAACTATTGGGATTTATAGATTTATCTTGTAATCAAATGACTTATTACTTCCATATATTAGGTTCACCTGAGTATTTTAAAAGCACAGGTATGTTATCTATGTTTCAAATTGATTTTCTTTTACTCATGTATTGACTATTTTCAATTATATTAATTATATAAAACATTTAGTACGATGGTGATTAGTAGTGGTATAGTAGCCATCTCTTTTCTCATCCAGATTTCAATGAGAATGGCTTTATTATTTCATCTTTAAAGGTGATGTTTGCTATTAGTTTTGGGTGAAGAAATTAGATTAGGTATATGTGGTTTCCTATTATTTGTGTTTTATTCAAAATAATTACTTTTTACAATGAATTTTTGTTCTCCTTCAACTTATTGATATAGTTATTTAATAAGTTGTAGGTGTTATTTTTACTTTAATTTAAATATACTATTAATATTTTGATATTATTCATATCTTACCTCAGATTGATCAATGTTGGCATTCCTAGGATAATCCCAACTTTCTCATAGCATCCTATTCCTTCAATATATAATTTATTAATATTTATTTAGCATGTTCACACCTGTATTTATAAATTAATTTTGTCTGTAGTTTTTGTACTGCATTTCCTAGGTTTGACTAAAACAATTTGGATTACTTATAAAATTACCTGGGGAAATCTCTAGATTTTTCTTTGGTATGGAACTATCAGAAGTATAAATCATCTTAAAATCAATTCTTAAGGGATGCCTGGGTGGCTCAGTGATTGAGCGTCTGGTCTGCCTTCAGCTCAGAGCATGATCCTGGGGTCTTGGGATCAAGTTCTGCATTGGGCTCCCTGTAGGAGTCTGCTTCTCCCTCTGCCTGTGTCTCTGCCACTCCCTGTGTCTTTCACAAATAAATAAATGATTAAAAATAAATAAATAAATAAAATAAATTCTTATGTAACTCTTAAGAAACTTATGACTCCTAAGCCCATCTGAACTTGGCACCTTTTAAGTTGTAATATCTTAAAAAAGGTTTTGAAATTTCCTTATGCTGATTTGTCTGTCATTTTCCTTAATCAAAGTGACAAAATCACCCTTTTTTATCAAAGTTTAAATATATTTTTAAAGGGTCATTCACAATATTACCTTTAACTTTCTGTAATTTTACATAAATCAGGTTAAATTTTATTCTTAATGTTGTGTTTTTCTTTCTTTACCCAAACCAACCAGCATCTCAAAGAGTAGCTAGCTATTCATTGTATATAATATTACTGCTTTCTTATTTCATTAATTTCTCTTTCTGTCTTTATTAAAAAGTCTTGTTCAATTTGGGGGGCTTAGTTTTAGTTTCATTTTACTAGTTTCTTATTAGTAATAACTTGCTCAAAACTTTCTTTTTTTAATTAAAAAATACTTAAAGCAAAAGTATTCTTCTGAGTCTAGCTTAAGTTAAGCTCATGTTTTACTATGATTTGTTACCTTCATTAATTCTAGATAGTTTTTAATGCTGAGTTTATCATCACTGTGATTAGGAAATACTCAGAAAATTGTTTCTTAATTTTTTAGGGTAAAATTTGTTCTCTTTTATTAATGTTTAGAAGTTGTGTGTTTATTTTTTCATTTTTGGTATGTAGTCTTATTGGACTGTGATAAAATGATTTGGCCTATGCAAAATCTTAATAATTTAGAAATTTAGATTTTCTTTGTTCCTAACTATACTATATTAGTGAATTTTTCTGTAAATAGTCCATTGACTTAAGAAAAGAATATGTATGTATGTGATCTCTTTGAAAATACTTGTATATTATTCAAATTTATGTTTAATTTTTGCCTACTGGATTTATCAATTTCTGTAAAAGACACATAAATAACTCCCTTTATGTATTTTGCTGCTATAAGATTTGGTACAAGACAGTAATGACCACTATATTACCATAGATTTTTTTTCCCTTTAAGATAGAAAGTTGTGGCTTTTTCTTTTTTCTTTTTTTTTTGTGTGTGTGTTTGTCTTTTTCTTTAACTTAATGTAGTTAGTATTAAATAAAGCATTGATATTAATAAAGCCAATTTCTTCTTTACATTTACAGTACATAGCTACAGTAAGTACAAGGTATATATTAGATATATATGTTTGTCTGTAGGCATGTGTTGATTTTAAATAAATTTTTCAACACTTTATTGAGGTATAATTGCTAAACAACTACACACACTTTATGCAATCTGGTGAGTTAGTACATATGCAAACACTTGTGATAACATCACCATGATAAAGATAATAAATGCATCTGACACCTTCCAGAGTTTCCTTGTGCCTCTTTCTTTTTTGTTCATGTCAAAAACACAGCATGAGATCTATTCTTTTATAAATTTTGGAGTCCATGATACTGTGTTGTTACTGTAGCCATTGTGTAGTATAGCAGATCTCTAGAATTTATTCATCTAGCATAAGTGAAACTTTATACTATTAGAATAACATTCTCAGTTCCCCCACTCCTCAGCTCTTGGCAGCCACTCTTGTATTCTCTGCTTCTTTAAATTGGACTATTTTAGATAACTCATAAAGTGGCAAAGGGCTCGACAGATGTTTCACCAAACAAAACATACAAATGGCTAACAGGCATATGAAAATATGTTCAACATTATTATTTTAAGTTAACTTTTCATCAAAACCTAACATTCCTAAAAGCTCCAAATCATAAGGGCACAGCTTGCTAAAAACTTTTATGGAGTTACTATACTTTTGTAACCTCCAACAAGATTAAGAAATACAGTATTTCCAGTGTCCAAAAAAACTAAACAGACCTTGTTTCTGGTTCCAATTATTTCCCTTTAAATAAACATCTTTATGTACGTACTTGGCAAGCAGACTGTAAGGTGCCCTTCCCCCCCTCTTCTACTCTCTAAACCAATGATCTTGATTTACTTCTAACCAAAAGAAATGGTAAAAGTGATGAGATGTCACCATCTACTAGGTATATTATATGTGACTTCGTCTTGCTAGTGAGTTAGCTCCACAGACTCTTTGCTGGCTTGACAAAGTGACTATGTTGGGAAAACCCACAGGTCAGAAATTAAGGGCAGCCTCTAAGAACTGCAGAAGTCTCTAGGACCAGAGGGTGGCTGTCAGTTGACAGACGGAAGCCATATCTCTCATTCCTAAAAGGAAATAAATTCTGTCAGCAAACTGAACAACTTTGGAAGCAGATTCTTCCCCAGACATAGCACCAGAAGACAATAAACTGAGTAGATAGATACCTTGATTCCTTCTTTGTAATACTTAAGCAGAGGATCCAGCTAAGTCACTTGAGCTCTGAACACACAGAAAATTTGAAATAATCAACATGCGTTGTTTTGGTTCTCTAAATTTGTGGGAATTTGTTATGTAGTCATTATATATATATCTCCCTATTCTGAATAATATCACCATAGTTTTGTGTGATTAGAATTTTATATCAATAATTTAATTTAGTGATTTAGTGTGTGGTCATTTGTATTTGGGTTCATTTGCTCAGCGTTATGTTGCTTCTGTAGTTCTTTGGTGCTTTAATATATATAAACATTAGATTTTATCTGCATTTTCTCCTTGTTTTTTGATATTGTATTTATTCACGAGAGACACAGAGAGAGAGACAGAGACATAGGCAGAGGAAGAAGCAGGCTTGCTGCAAGAAGCCGGATGTGGGACTTGATACCCGGACCCCAGGATCATGCCTTGAGCCAAAGGCAGATGCTCAACTGCTGAGCCACCCAGGCATCCCTGTCTTTGTTTTTATGGGAGCACTGGCCTATTATGTGGCTCTCCATATGTACCTGTGGTCAGTACTCGTTACTTTACCAGTCAGAGTGAAAGCGGGTGACCAAAAGGACTCATAAGGAATACCTATTTAATTGGTCATCTTTCCTGATTCCCCTCCATTTTAGTTTATGACTAAATTATAATGTATGCTTTTTATCTTTGAATTTTTGTTTAAGTTTGAAATTATGCAGACAAATTAATCTGTAATTCAATTCACAATTTTAATATTTTCCCAAGTTATTTTGAGTGAATGCTACTTAGAAATCCTGGTTATAAAAAGCATTTTATTTTGCCACTAGCTAACATGGAGTGTTCTCTTAGAGCTGTAAATGAGCTCAATATTCATTATGCAAATGACTAGAACCAGACAAAATTAAATGGGTTCAGTTTTGTGGCATCATTTCAGGGATCTAATTCAGGGGTTTCAGGCCTCTAGGCTAAGGGAGTCGTGTTTAGCCATTCTTGAGAAATAATAAAACATTTTAAAGAGAAATTTCATTGTGAAGTGTCTGACCTAAAGAGAGGAAGGGTTGCAGGGAGATGGCGCTAGGAAGTGATGTAACTCCATCATATACTGCTCTGTGCCTGAAGGCGACTTTCATGGTCTATTCTGCTGTGTTTAGTTTGGTGATCAACTATTACCCCTCACATGGTAAGGACCAATTATCTATTTTTATCAGCTTCCTGATGAACTAACAGGGAGATACATATTCTCATGTATTTACTTTTTGAGAGATGGAACAAATAGAAAAATGTTCCTAGCATACTTAGTACAAAACTAAATCTAAGTACTATTTCTGGCTTTGCCACCAAAAAGCTGTATATCTTTGAGTAAATAACTTCAGCTTCCTGGCTCTTCATTTCCTCCTCAATTAAAATACTGTTATCATGCTACAATTAGTAATAATAATGATAGAAGAGAGATGGATGGACCAGACAATCTCACAGACAACTAAAACCTCAGGAACTAAGATGGAAAGATTATTGAGCACAATCTGATTCATAGGCCTTATACACTCAAGGGTGGAAACTATGCTAGGTAAGTTAAGTAACATCTCATGGGACTAGCTAGTGACTACACCCCAGTTTTCTTGGATTCAATTTTTTTCCATAATATTCTAATTTCTAAATGTATTTAAGGTTCAAAAAGTCTTTTTTAGATAACATAAAAAAATCCAAAAGGATCTGCAAAGTAATTGGCAGCTATACTGGGGGGCAGGGGGAAACGTCTGGAACTCTGTGAGTGAATAAAACAAGTTAATCAAAGAATAAACATTTCTGGTTTAGGGATACTATGTGGAAAATTCTATGCATTCTCTTTTCTTATTCAACAGTGCTGTACCAGACATTAACTCCAGCACCCCCAGGCATATGTAAGGATCAGTTGTAACATAATAATCCTAAATATGGCTTAACAAATCGAAGTTTTGACAATAAGGAGTGCTTCTTCACCAATTTCAAAGAAACCAAAATGTTTTGCCAGTGATTTTTCTCACTTAAAAAATAAGTGAATGGGTAAAAATAACAATGAAATTAGATTTTATGTTTAAGAACATGCTTTCAGATATAATATCATTTATTTATCATTTTATTATTATTGCCAGATATAAAATTCATCTGCATTTTTCAGATGGAATTTTGCCTCTATTTTTGTAGCATCACAAAGAAAAACAGGGGACCCCCTATAATTGGCTCAGAACATCCAAATAAGTCCAACTCTTCAGAGAGAGCTGTAATTATTTTGATGAGGTTGTCTAAACAACCAGCCATCCTGTCTTTGCAGGATTAGATATAAAAGAATCTGTTATTTCTCTAATTCCTTCTGCTAATCTCAAGGAATTTTTTCCAAATGGGAAGGAAAAGTTCATCACTTTTCTTACAAGCTGTTTTATAAGTACTATTATCAAAAGAATTGCAATTTCAAAGTAATCAAAGATGTACTTTAGCAGAACTAACAAATGCTCAAGATTAACATTTCATTGGGTTCTTAGAGTACCAATGCATGCAGCTTACATGCAGCTCACACCTACCATAACTAGCCTCACATCCCTAATTCCCTCAAATTTACCCAGAAAAATCTTTTTGCTGCTGGGTGTTGAGACCCAAAGATAAAAACCAAACAAAGTCAACTGCTGGTATAAGCCACCAGAAGGACCCTGAGGAAATCTGCATCTGTCAGGCAAAGCCTGACCTCACTTTCCCAGATCCCACTCATGGTATTATTTTGACAAATAGCCATTTTCACTATGCCATGCTTTATATGACATCCAGCAATGTTGGTATATGTCTGAGACTTTTTCCTGGGCTTCAATGACTATTTTCAAGTAACTTTGACAGGGCTCCTCAGCCGTTGTTTTGGAGACAAATCAGAGAAAACGATGTCACTATAAATCAGAGTGGATTTTGGTAGAACATTAGGAAGAACGTCTTATTTGCCTGGGATAAAAAACAGTAATGAGGGACTGGTGAACACTGAAAATCTTCCAGAGTAAAAGAGACAAGCTCCATTTCAAAGTAAGCCTGAAGGTAGGGCTTCTATCAAATGGTCTCTTCAAATTTTCATCTGAGAAGATAATAGTTCATTTCAAGTATTACTTCTCAGCATATAAGCCAGAAACAGGCTCAAAGAAGAGCCTCATGGGAGGATTGTTTCTTTGAGTAGTGAAAAGTCACCTGCATTGCTTTTAAAGAGTTTCCAATCTTGTTCTCAAGTCCATCCCCAAGATTTAGCCTATCCCAGTGTTCAAAAGAGATTAGCTGAATAAAATTGTAAAGGAAATAACCATTGTCTCTTATTTTATGGTATCTCAGTTCTAAAAAGGTAAGTGATTAATCCAAGGCCACATAGCAAGACTTGAAGCTCACTCCAATTGAAAAAAAAAAAAATCATGCTTTAGCAGAGCAGTGTACGGAGGAGAAAGCCTTCCAAGAAGTCTCCATATCATACCTCCAATAATTCAGGCCTGGAGTGTGAAGATCAGCTCTTTTTCCTTTAGTCTTTGCTGAGGTACTTTCTAACCAGGCATTCAGGAAAACCTGATATTGGCAATAATTCTTTCTCGAATCTTCCTTTATCAAAACCCAACATCTCATTAGCCTATCGAGTTGGCTGCTCACTTTCACTAATTAAGGTGGTTTTTTTTTTTCTCTTACCCTAAAGAAATAATAACCAGCTCCTTATTTGCATTTCTTGTGAAAAAATCTTTCGCTTAAACCCCAGCTTGCTGTATGTGAAGTGCATGTATTTTCGAACCTGAGAGTTAATCATCACCCAATTATCATCTTTGGCGTTACTTGAGAATTTGTTTTTCCTATTTTCTCTACACCTGATTTATCACAGAGAACAAACTTGTATAAGGGCATTGAGTACGCATTTGCCATATATTTATCAAGATAATAAAGAACATTATCCAGATGGACTTAGGGGATGAATACAAAACAGGCAAATAGTTAATAGAGTAAGAAAATAAATGAATATTTGGACATTTTGCAGCATTGAGTCTTAGATGGGAAAAGACTCTAAAGGTCATCTCATCCCTCTGTCACTTGGTCACTCTATGTATGCTTGCAAACACCAATTTTAAATCTCTACCATTTATTCTAGGTTTCCCTCTGTCTTGTCCAGCACACCAACTTACCATAATAGTTTGCCTGGTGGGATGAGCCAGGCACTTATCCCTGGTATGTTTTTACCCTTAATTCACTCTTGTAAAGTCAAGGTTTTGCAAATGTTCATTCACTCTTATCCTTGGGCACAGAAGCATAAATGCCACAGTGAACTCCCTAGTTCAGGACATTCCTTCCAACACCTGCTACTATGTAGACCCAACCCCAACTCATCATGATAACCCAGATCTGCTACTTCCATCAGTATAGTGACCCTTTCTTATGCCTGTTCTTCTGGCATAAGAAATCCAAAGCCACTAGAAAGAAGTTATAACTTAAAATTCAATAGAACTCTTGACGTTTCTAAAAGAAGCATTCTTTCTCAAAGATCTACAATCAATAATTTGGCAAAGCTTAAGGTCTGGAGGACAGAAAGCATTAATTCTATAAACACATCATCAGTAGTAAAATGAGAAGACCCAATCCTACTTCCACTTCTTTGTTCCCAGACCCATATATACTAGCTATTATGGTCAATGTTGATCCATTGAACAGACTGTATTTTGGTGGTCAGCGTCCAAATCTCCAGGATATTGCTCTTGAACTATCTCCTTAGCTGAATTTTTATTTTATTTTTGTTTTTTTTAAAGATATTATTTATTCATGAGAGACACAGAAAGAGAAGCAGAGACATAGGCAGAGGGAGAAGTAGGTTCATTGTGGGGAGCCCGATGTGGGACTCCATCCCAGGACCGCAGGATTACAACCTAAACCCAAGGCAGACACTCAACCATTGAGCCACCCAGGTGCCCCCTTAGCTGAACTTTTAATAATGCATTCTACTGTTCTGTCTGGATGAAGGGATTTATGGTATGACCAATGTATCTGTTTTCATGAACTCATTGTTCATAGTCCCTTTGTTGTAAAAGGGTCCCTTGTTCTGGAACAATGGTATGTAGGCTACTATGATAATGAGTTAGGTATTTTTTAAGTTCCTAAGTGGTAATGGTAGATGCACTGCTGATAGGGAAGGAAAATCCATAAATGCAGTAGAAGTCAATTCTTTCCCTTTCTGAGTGGAAGGAATCCAATTGAAGTGACCTACCACCATGTGGATAACTGGTTTTCTGGAGGAATTATGCCATATGGAGGGATCATCCTTACAATGGACCTAATTTTCAGTGCAGTCTGTGCTGTGGCTTCAGAAAATGAAAATCTCCTTAATAGCTGCCCCAGAGGCTCTCTGGCTTTAGTGTGCTTTGAGAGAGCAGTTGGCTGCCCTAAAGCTATCATCATCTTTGTTCAAGTTTTCCAATAAAGAACCAAATGAATTCACATTCTTTAAAATTATCATTTCCTCCACATCATTCAAGCCCTCGGCTACTGCATAGCCAGTGCCTTACATTCCACCTGCACTTCATTCTGATTACTCACAGCAAAAGTCCCAATGATAATGACACCATTGTCACTAGTCATGAGATCCTTGTTGTCATCAGATCAGGGAGTAAATCTAACACCAAATTCCCATCTCCTTTTTAGAGCCACCCCTAATTCCAAATTCCACTGTCCTAGTCTGCCCTCTCACACAATGCAGGGTCTAATGTGAAGAGGTTTAAGCTATCATTTTATCCAGAGTTCTATCCCAGGGAGCAGGATTGAGGGAGAGAAAATTGAGGTAGGAAGCAAGGAAGGAACAATATGAGAATGTGTTATAGAGTCAGGTTTGTGTAACAAAATTCTGCCCCTTGACCTCAGTGGTATGGTCATAGTTGAATTCTTGACCTATAATATATCATTGACAGACTTCCTCAAAACCTCTCTTTCACTCCAACCCTTTTCCTACTTGTGTTCTAATACAAAAATAAAATGTGGTCTATAGTTAGAAAGAATACAGCAGAAGCTCAGAGTGAAACAAAGACAAAAGATAGAGGCAGAGAAATGCTTTTTCCTTATAACCTAATCTCTAGAGTCCAGAAACTACAAGATAACCAGTTTTCTGTCAAGGAATTATACTTCATTGCTTGAGATAACTTTAACGAGAATCTGATACAAGAGGGAAAAAGCCCTAAGCAACTATTTTCTATTCATGGCTAAAGTTTGTCTCCCAGAAAACTCCAGACCTTGGCTCTCTATAGGATACTGGTGAATGAGGACAGGTGAAAGAATTAAGTGTTTGAAATTATTTTATGCACCTTTTTTTGGGAGTTGGCTTGTTTCCATTTTTGTACGACATAGGGCAGATTTTAAGTTGACCTCCATGATTCCTGCCTTCTAGTATCTGCACCTTGGTGAGATCCCCTCACTTGTGTAGATGTTAAACCTGGAACTTGCTTCTAATCAATGAAATGTGGCATAGGTAAGGGTCATTATATAAGGATCTAGTACCTATTTTGCTAGAGTGTCTAGTTCTCCCTTTTTGGCCTTGAAAGAAAATGTTGCCATGTTCTAAGAGGGCCTATGGTGAGAACTGTGTGACAAAGAATATAATTGGTCTCTAGTTGTGAAAGCAGGCACTGGTCCAAAGTCAGCAAGAAGTCTGGGACTTACATCCGTCAACTGCAAGGAAATGAATCTTGCTCACAGCCTGAGTAGGTTGGAGGTTATTTCTTCTCAAGCCTAAACTCCAGACGAGAATGCAGCATGAGTACCGCATGCATTATAGTTTTATGAGACACTAAGAACCTTGCTAAGCTGTACCAAGACTCCTAACCCGAAGAACTGTGAGATACTTTATATTTGTTGTATTAAACTTCTATGTATTTGATAATTTGTCACACAGCAATGGGAAATTATTATATATAAGAATAGACTAATTATTGAAACCATACTATCAGAATATAACTGTGACCTGGGTCATTGGAGAGGAATATGAAAAAAGAGTATTAAAGTCAAGGCTCTTACTATGTCTCCTTAAGTCACTCCTTATGGTTAATTCCAGATGCCATCTCTTCAAGGTTGGGATTCAGAGCCACAGTGAAGTTCTTAAAGAAGAAGATATTTGCTCATCATGACTCTTACACTTTTCTCCTATGGACTCCCTTGAACAAGTGTGAAATTTTTTTTTAAGATTTTATTTATTTATTTTAAGCGAGAAAGTGAGTGAGAGAGTGTGCACAAGCAGAGGGAGGAGCAGAGAGAAAAGGAGAAGCAGACTCTGCTGAGCAGGAAGCTCAACACAGGGCTTGGTCCTGAGACTCTAGCTAGCATCATGATCTGAGCAGAAGGCAGACACCTAACCAACTGAACCACCCAGGTGCCCCAAACAAGTGTGATATTTTTGAAAAGAAACAAACAAACAAGCAAACAAACACCTTACTCTTCCTAGAGTGTGGATCAATAACCAATTTTAAAACCAAATCACTAGGCCTGGTTAGATTTTTTTTTTTCAAATAATATCAGTGACAAAAGATGCAAAAGGACCAAACTGTCCAGGTAAGTGTACACTCAGGTGATACCAATGGTGTCACTTTCAATTTGTCAGAAGTAGGAATGTTCCAGGAGATATGTCTTAAACCTTTATGACTTCTTAAACTGAGCACAAGGAAAAGAATAGGTGATCTTTTTTCTAAAGGACTTTTTTTTTTTTTTTTAGATTTTATTTACTCAAGAGAGACACAGAGAGACAAAGAGAGGCAGACACATAGGCAGAGAGAGAAGCAGGCTCCATGCAGGGAGCCTGATGTGGGACTCGATCCAGTAACTCCAGGATCATGCCTTGGGTGGAAGGCAGACACTCAACTGCTGAGCCACCCAGGGGCAGAAGACTTTGTTTTATCAGAAGGTGTAGTAACACAATCATAGCCTTTGTGAGCTTCTTATTAGAATTTAGGCTGAAGTCCCACTGATGTAGCTTTGTCCTTCACTAACTAAGGGAAACTGAATGAAACATATAATTCCTTTAACACACCTATTTAACGTTAACAGTTTTTATTTATTTATTTTTATTTGTTTTTTAATTAATTTATTTTTTGGTGATACTTTTTAAATTATGCTCTTGTGACAAGGCTTGAAAGAGAGGTTATATACTGATTAAGACCAGGACTTTTGACATCAGGCAATCCTGTATTTGATGTAAAGTTCTAACTTTTGTTGAGTCTGTGTCCATGAGTGATTGCCTTAACCACACTGTCAACTTGTGGTGTGTAACATGGACATTTTAATTCTACCCTTTCCAATTGTTATGAAGACTAAATGACATAATGCAGGAAAGCACTGAGTCTAGGCTGTTCTATATAGCAAATGTTCAGTAAATGTTATCTAACGTATCTAGATAATATATAGCATACCATGAATGTGATATTTAGTTCCTTTTTCTATATACTTTTATCACCCTTTCCTGCGTGCCATTCCTACCTTAATGTTCAGAGATAATTCTTCCAGAAGGTCCTGGTATGCCATAAAGTTGTAAGAGACTAAATAAAAAAGGTGTTCAATCAAACATCCTCTGAACATGTAACCCCACTAAAATCTAGAAAAATGGTATGTCCAAATTTTCAAATTGTTTGGAGAATTAAGTATAGTGTTTAAATTTCTCCTTCCATTTCGCCTGGAAACTATAAATGCCTATATTCCAGTACAGAGTAAGTGTCTATGATGTGTATGTTATTCTCCCAAATACCACGTGTAATTAAAAAAATGGAAATGGTTTCCTGACATAATTTTATGTTCAATGGAGTTGAAGAAAACATTTATTCAGTATGTCAAGGAAAAATTTAAATGCCTAAATTATAGGTGAAGAGAATAACTACCCCATTTGGGTTTTATTCATTTGTTTGCCTTAAAAATTTCTGAGCTCTGAACAAAAAGCCTTAACAAACATGAATACAGTTGGACCTCCCACTATTTTTTAGAGGTCCATGGAAAATGGAGGATAGGGAGAGCGATAAACTGATGTAATATTAATATAGAAATTGAAAAATTGCCATAGATTTTTAAAGATTGATGATGGAGATAATGGAAATAGGCTTTATTGTATTGACTGAAAATAGAATAAAATGCCAATATTCCAGATAGATAAGACAGTGAATAGTGAGCACTTGATTAAGAAGTATATTACCACCAACCTCCTACTTTTCATTTGAGAAGAAAAATGAATCATATAGCAAAGGCAAATTTTGAATATCTCATGGAACATTTGTGGTTAAAGATTTTTCATGTTCCTCATCAGGATGTAAGATATACAAAAGTGTTCTTAAATAACAATTTTTAATTAGAAAGTTTCAAACTGTTTTTCATGTACGTGAGATTTATAGCACCTCAAAACAAAGTAGTAAATTAAAATATCATTATCTTTTGAATGGTAGAAGAAGAAGAAAATGAAAGAAGGAGGCAAGCTCAGAATCTATTAAATCACTAAGTAGCTCGCTGGCTTTATTGGACCATGGTAACAGATCCTTTTTTTTCCCCCTTGCCCAACACATTTTTCTGTTTCTGTTCTTTGGTAACTCACAGAGTTACCTTTGATCACATAGATTGGCAGGTGAGTCAGGTCTGTGGACTCATACAGTGAATAGGACATGGGACAGTCATTCAAGTCTAGAAGAATCAATCAGAATTTATCTCCTGGTTTGACACATGGGCCCTATGGAAAGAAACTCCTTCTGCTGCAGCTGCTAAACTGGAGCTGACAATGGTTATACATCTATAATGTTACGAAAGTATTGCTCTAAGTAAAAGGAAATGACATCAACACATCGCGAAGTTGGAAAAAGGAGAGATGAAATATGAATAGAGTCAAAGAGACAAAGAGAGAGTCTTCTGGAATGGTGTCCCAGATTGCAATCCTTTAAAGCCTAATTCCTACAGAACCTTCTTCATTCTACTAATTTCTCAGTATCTTTCTCAACTTTATGAGCCCTTTCTTCATTAAGCTACCATGAATTGGGTTTCTGTTCATTGCAACTGAAAGAGTATTGATGGGACAAGAATATACTTTAAATATGCATTCCACTAAATTCTCTGACATCAAAGAATTTCACTTTACTCCAGGATAGCAGAAATCTAACCAAGTATGATCTCCAGTATGAAAGAAGTTAGAAATTTTGAAAATCTTTCTACTAATTCCTTAAATTTTAGCACACATCTCACATTTACACACTATACTTTTCCTCAGAATATGTTTCTCTCTCTGACTCACTAATCGTAAGCGTAGAAACTTCTGTATAATTATATTTAGATGTTCAGAATGATGGTTCAAAAGGCTAAGAACAAGACAGAATTAACTCTTAAAATGTTTATAGATTCACTAAACATAAAGTCCCTCAATGAGTAATTTACATCCTAAGGTAGATGAAAGGATCACACTAGTTCTGTAGATACTGTCATTCTCAAATTAAACCATACAAAGACATAAACATGAGAGTCAAGGAAAGGGGAAAATAGCTTTGGGAAAAGAGCCCTATTTGTGTCTTGGTTTCCATGGAGTGATAAGAAAGCATGTTGTAATCAATCAGCACACAGCTTGTGGGGAAAGACTCTAGGTTCAAAACCTGGCTCTGCCTCTCCATATACAAACCACCTAAGTCAGTTGCCTCACATGTAAGACAGGGCTAATACTACTTACCCATGTGATATGATCACTGAGAGGACTCGTTATCTACAGGATCACTACAGTACTAGAGAACACTTACTAACTCCATTTTTGTCCTCCTGCCTTGGTGCCTGGGAGGCAAATCTTTGTGCTCTGGGCAACCAGCCTCGTCCTCTGGCTTCCAATTAGGTTTGTGGTCCAGAAGACAGCTCTGCAGGAGGGTAGAAGTCACAGGAGAAGTGAGATCTATGTATATACCCCTGCAGCAGCCCCCTGCCAGGCCACAGATAGGTCACAGTGCAGTCCTCTACCAAAAGGCAAGTTGGTACTGAGTGGCCCCCTTCCACAGCCACTGTTGGCCAGGTTCCGGTAACCTCACCCAAATCTTACTGCTTATGAGTCTAGCAGCTTCCTTCTGTTGCTGACTCTGGAGTACTTCACCCTCCCCTGCTGTATCCCCTTAATTCTGCTCATGTTTTTGTAAATAGTCCTTCATTAAACTCTCTAATAATTCCTTTTTGGTCTGCTGTCTCTTTCCTGATGGATCCCTGAGCAACATACACTTAAGAAGGATGTCCATCATGCAGTCAATATTAAATAAATGTTACCTTTTATTAGAGAAACACAGTGGCGTCTATTCTTATAAATTGAAAAATCATCACAAGGACAAAGAGTAAGATTATAATTCAAGACTGAACAGGAGCAGAAGGACTACTTCATTCTAGAAGCAGTGCCAGCATGATTGCTGCTTGTAAAAAGCAGGCAAGCCATGAAGATTGAGATATGCAGTAAATGAGAATTTCTGAGTGAAAAAGAATAAGTAGTTTGTTATGTTAAAGTTTTAAAACACTACATTCTTTTATTCCAATAAAACAAAATGCATGAGTAACAAAAACATAAACAAAGAACCATTTTGAAAAATGTTATTCTAAATTCTTTTTGAAAATAGGCACACTGGAGTAGGGTTAATTTTTTTTTAACTACACTGACAAATACTCTTGTATACTCAGTTATATAACTTTGCAAAGATCTTAGAGGAAAAACATAAATCCAGAGTAGGTCTGAAATCTGGATTTACCACATGATGACAATTATGCCAATTTACCTTAGAGAACATATCAAAAGAAAGGATTACGGAAGTAAGTGGTTGCAGAGGTTTGCATCTTTCTTTAAAAACTGGAGGGAAGTGAATGCAATGAATGGTAACACTGTTATTTGTAGAAGAAATAACAAATGACCATGAAAATGCAGATAATCAGGATTCATGCGCTCATATTCGGTATATTTAAGGAGGTGGCTCATAATGTACGATGGTATAAATATTAGAATTTTAATTTATTAGAATTTTTAATTCCTTATAAGCAAAGATAATTATGCAAGTCCTTTAAAAGTCTTGCCGTCTATTTTTAAAAGTTGGATTGAATGTTATCAACATCTTACTAAAGGGAAATTTCCTAAAAGTAGAAAGAAATGCAAGACAAAAGTGCTGGTTTGTTTCTGTAAGTCTGCCAAAAGGATTACATATTTACAAACAGAATATTTTCTATTATTAGGTTTTTAGTATTACTGCAAAAATTCAATGATTTTTCCACTTAATAGGGGGAAAAAACCCCAAAACCTTCCTATTCCTAGAGAATTGTTTCGTCAGTGGTAAAGAAGAAAAACGACAGAAAGAGAGAGAGAGAGAGAGGGAGAGAAATCATAGTCTTCTCACCAGAAATCATTGCCAGGGTGAAAAGGTAATATATTTCATCTCCCAGTCTATTACAATTTTAAAGTTTTTATTATTTTTTTTCTTCTTCACGCTTCTTTTTTCCAGCTGCCTGTTTTCTCACCAGCTCTTCTGCATTGATCAGATGTCATCGCTATTATTCTCTCCTGTTAAAGGTGACGGATGTTTCTAGGATATTTGCTTTTGTTCTTTATGTTTTGGTAAAGATAATTCAAGCAGCCTCTCTTTAATCAGATCAAGTTTAAGGTAAAATAGGGACAATGTTCTACATGCATAAGCAATGGGGATAAGCGGAATGGAATAGATTGAAGGTAGCATTTAAACTTACAGAGACTGGTTTTTATAGGGCTGCTCAATGAACTGGTAAGCTATTTGTGTGCTAAGCATCCTGTGAACTAAAGTAGCCTTTTCCTATTATGCTCAAGTGGGGAAAAATAACTATATATTCAATGCTAACTATATAATACAACCTAATAGAATCTTCCTCTGCAAAGTACTAAAATTAGATATTGAGAGCTATTGGAAAAAAAAATCTAGAACTATTCCAAGTCATAATGCTACTTTAATAAAACAGGAGGAAGAAGCTGTTAGCAGGATATTAATTTAGAAACCATGTTTGCTCATAGGGGCCTGGCTAATGCTTCTCCGTGACCAATTTCTACTCTATTAGATTCAGATCATTCTCTCTGTGTTTGATAGCGAAACTTAGTTTAGGCTCTGGGTAATGAAGTAAAGGAAGAGAAGAACGTCAAGTCTTCTTCCATGAAAGCTGAATGGTATTTTCTATATAAACACTTGAAATGAAAAATGACAAGTAACATCATGCTGGCATTAGAATTAGCAGGCTTCAGTTTGTGCAATTTGCAGCAATAGAGGAAGATAAAGGCTTGATAATAGATTGGGGATCTCTTAAAACAGGGAAAATAGTGAAAAGAGGTTCTGTTTGGCATCTTACTTTCCTGCCTTGTTGGCATGTGAAGTAGGATGGTTGCAAATTAAACAACATGTTTGGTGGTTTATACCATTCCAGACTGAATTTCAATGTCATTGGGCTGTGAATCCTTTCCTAGATTTGTGACCACTCCATCCTCACATTATCTCCCTCTCACACCTCCAGGGAAGAGGAAAACGTGTGCGTGTGTGTGTTTAAGACTTAGTGCAATAAAAGACCTTTAAAACCAGCCAATATCTAATCTCTCATAAGATCACTTTATTAAAAACATATTTTCCTTTTATGAGCACCAATCTTCCCTTGGATAGCTTACATGCAGGCTGAGGCTGGCAAGGCCCTTTGACTGAGTGGAATTAAAGGTATTGATAGCTATCTCAAGTTGAGGGGCATTGGACTGGTCATTGTATCCCTCAATATTTGTCAATTTGACTAAACTTCCAATGTAAGAAGCCTAATTCCAGAGAGATTGCAACTGCCCTGTGATGAGAATTATCTCAATATTGTAAGAGCTTTCCTTTGATTGGAGCAGATATCTAAAAGCATGCAGCCTAGAGCATGGACTATAAGATAGGCAATGGGGGAGGGGAGGAGTCAGCAGAAAGGGGAATGGGGAATAGGAAGCAGAAGAAAAACATTCATCTATTCCATGTTCAGTGTACATATGCTGAGCTGCTTGTGTGGCAGGTGTTCCACCTGGACGCTGATACAGAGGATGGACACTCAACAAGTAGATAGGCCCCCATCCTCACTGAGCTTTCATTCAATGAAAGGAAACAAACAAATAGTAAGTAAATGAGATAATGTCAGAGAGTGAGAAACGCTGGGGGTAAAGTAAGAGAAGCATATTGTGGAGCATTCTGGGGGTAGGGCAGGAGGGATCACTCCCCTTGAAATGACCAGATATAACCTTTTTGGTGAAGGGGCATTTGAGTTGAAATTTAAAGGAAGAGAATGAGCCACTCTTAAAAACTACCAGGGAAAGAGAGTTTCAGTCAGATAAACCTCAAGTGACGATTTTTCCCCCTCCAAATTCAGAATGTCAAAAGAAGACAAGACGGTGTGGATGAAATTTAGTGGGGAGAACAGCAGGAGATAAGCTCGGACAAGTGGATAAAGCCAGATACAGAGTTTCAGACATTATGTTAAAAAGATTGATTTTATGCTGAACTGAATGGTGAGCAATAGGAGACTTTGGAGCGGGGGACATGAGTCAGCCTGGGCTGTCATAACTGAATACCACAGACTGGCGGCTTAAACAGCAGAAATTCATTTTCTCACAGTTTTGGAGGCTAGAAGTCTAAGATCAGAGTGCCAGTAGGCTCGGTTGCTGGCATAGTTTCCTTTCCAGACTTCCAAATGGCCTCTTCCTTGCTGTGTCCTCACATACCCTTTCTTCTGTGCGCACATACTCCTGGTATCTCTACCTCTTCTTATAAGGACACCAGTCCTGTTGGATTAGGGCTCTCAAGACCCTATTTAACTTTAAATCCCCCCTCACAGGCTCTATATTCAAATAGTAAGAGTTAGGGTTTGAACATATCAATTTTGTTGGGGGACCCAAGTAAGTCCATAACACGTGGGCTGGGTGGTCTTACCTTCTACTTGTAAAATATGCCTCTGACTGCAACGTAGAGTTCAGATAGGGGAAGGGGTCACAGCAATGGAGAAACCAACGCATCTTCTGTACTTTATGCTAATATTCCCCAGAAGCCTCATCGTTGTTAGAAATAGGTAAACAAAGAGGAAGACTTATTAGCTGTTCATGTTTGACATGAAGGTCAGGGTTCAATCCAAAGAAAAGAACCTTGGATATACTCAAACAAAATCCACAAAATTCTTTTGTCAGTTTATTTTCCTCTTGTGGTAAGGATTGTAAGGTCATAGTTTTTCTTTCTATAAATTCCAAGAAAGGCCCTGTTGGATCATCAGCAACAATATCAACATTGTAAAAGCCTCATAGATCAGAAAGGTCTGGCATGCCGTTGTCATTCTATCAACCAAGAAGTGATTTATTGTCTGAGCCCCATTTACTGTGGTCCTTGCAGAGCTAGGATGATGCCTCCTACACATATTGAAACAGAGAATTATTTTCCTAAACCACACCCAACTGGAATAGAAAATGAGAGAAATAGGATAGTAATAACAGCTATAAAATTAGAGCCTTTGATGAATGCCACTAGATGTTTCAAAACATCATTGCCTTGAACCCTGAGGACAAAACTAGGAAGTAGGTATTATTAATCCAGTCTTAGAAATGAAGAAAGCGAGACTTAGAGGTCTGAGCAACTTGTCCAAAACCACAAGATAAGTAAGTTTGGAGCCAAGTGCAAACCTTGATACATCTCAAAATCTTGATTCTGAGCTAGTGTAGTGGTACATACTGTACACATCATTGGGGTTTTGCTTCTGAAATCACTCAATGCAGCAAATGTTAGCAAAGTTCTCCTAGATTTGAGATGATCACAACTATATATGCAGGCTGTGAAACAAGTTCTTGCCTATCCTGATTAAACAATATATAAGCATATTTTATGGGTACATATTATTGTATAGCTTATGGAGTACCTCAACATAAATAATCTCACTTGCCTCTCACAATCCTTGTGTGCCTGTTAAAAACTGCTTGTTCTAGTTTATATCTAAGAGAAGAGGCTGTAAGAGTCTAAGTATTTAACCCATGGTCCTACCACAGCAGATTGGCAGGGTTTGAATCCTATGGCAGGATCCTCTCTTGTAGGCCGATGTGTTTTGCACTGATCATAGTGTCCATCCTATAGCACCTCCCCACACCCCTGATCATCCGTAGCCCTCTCCCTTTATACCTGCTAACTTCGGAACACATACAGCTTACCAAAACTGAGCCATGGAAAGAGTGAGGCCTAGGAAATAGGAAAATATTGTTTGAATTCCTCCTGCCCTAATGACCTCTTTTGTGACCTTGGCCCTTTACCTAACTTAAATTACTTAATTGCAGGGGCACCTGGCACAGTCAAAAGAAGATGCAACTCTTAATCTTGGGGTCTTGAGGTCAAGCCCCATGTCAAGTATAGAGGTCATTTAAAAAATAAATAGATATATAGATAGACATAGATATAGATAAATAAATAGCATTCTCAATTGTAAAAGCTTCAAACATTAGGAATTTCCACCTTCTATAGAAAGTGGTTTTTCTTTTTTGTTACATTAGACCACAAAATGTCATTTGCCAGCCTTATGCACTTGCCTGGCATGCACTCCTAGTGGTATGCTGGAACAAAGCAGCTTAGGCTGTGTAAATGATGGTAGGAACACTTACATATACCTGATTGTGTATTGACATGGAAGGATGTGCATGACGAACAGGAGACATGGCATGATCTTAATTCTGTTTTTTTTAAGTGTCTATAATCTCATATGGGACTCTAGGTACAATAAGAAAATACTGCATTCCTCTCTCCTATTTGAAGAGCACTGTTCTTTTTTTTTTTTTTAATTTTTATTTATTTATGATAGTCACAGAGAGAGAGAGAGAGAGGCAGAGACACAGGCAGAGGGAGAAGCAGGCTCCATGCACCGGGAGCCCGACGTGGGATTCGATCCCGGGTCTCCAGGATCGCGCCCTGGGCCAAAGGCAGGTGCCAAACCACTGCGCCACCCAGGGATCCCCTTCTCTCCTATTTGAACACCCACCCCGCTTGAGGCTGGTTATACCCCTAAATCAAAATGTAATATTGAATAGACTCTATAGCTTATCCAGTCACTCTCAGAAAATATTACTTTCTTATTGCCAGAAAAATCTCATTTATGTAATTAAAATGTTCAGTGTCATGTAGTGGTCAAAATTTTGAAATTCATTTAAGTTGGTACCTCTCCCCTCTGTAAATGGAACTCACCCTGTGAGGAAGCCTTCACTGAGAAATGCTGGCATAGGTATTATCTTCTCTCTTTATTGGAGACCCTCCTCTCTTCTGCCTCCACTTCTAGAAGGAGACAGGAAAGCAATAAGGAAAAGTCTTACTAACCACTATTAATGCAAGTGCCATTTGTTTTCTCTAAACCAGGTAACTACAGTCAATTCATTCCTCTCTGGGGTCCTCTGTACCTTCTTAAGAAATATCTTCCACTGAAAATCTTGTAACTACAGCTCTGTAGACTCACAGAAATATACCTCCACTGGTGGAATTGGCGGGGGGCGGGGGGGGGCACAGCCTCGTTCTTCAGGCTAAGGGCTCCTGAGTCCTCCCTGTGACTCTCTCAGACCTTGCCAGGCCTGCTCTCTCTCACTCATAGTTCTTATCTCATCAAGTGAAAACTTACACATTTGTTCTGCCATTTAAAAAAACGTGATTGCTTCTCAAACACAGGCTCCCCAAATCTCTGCTAGGGCCACTTTTGATTTTCTCCTTGAGAGGAAGCTTGAGGTGAAAGCAAATTAATTCTTCCATCCCTCAAGGCATGGAAAGAGGGAACTCACAATTTTCTCCAGAGGAATCCTTTCTCTAAACTCCAGCATTTCCTTTCTTGGCCTTTTCAAAGTCTTAGAGGATGGAGATGGGTGCTCAACTGTTGAAGCTTCATAATCAGCTAGTTCTTCCAAGTTCTCCATTGTTCATTGAGAGACTCACTTTGAAATGTGAAGTTATTGACTCTTACAGCCACAGTGGAGTCAGAATATTTATAGTCATGGAATATATTGACAAGGATATACAGCACTTTATAAACAGAGGTTATATGTTTGGGGAGTGGATTTAGATGGAAGGACGTTTTCTGTACAATTTGCATTTCTTCCCATTGAAGATTGATTGTTTTATAATTAAAAAATAATATACTTTTTAAAAAATAGCTTCTACCTCAAGAATTTTTGTACATATAGAGGGGCTTAGCATATACATAAATCTTTGTTAAATGGTAGCCATATTACTATACTTACTGGTGTTATAATTATACATTTAGAATATACTTACTGAGCACTTCTACACAAGGCGTTCTGTAAATTTCTGGGGATATAGCAGTAAACAAGACAAACTCATTTCCTGCCCTTGTTTCTGTAAAGGGGGCTGGGGAAAATCAAATAAATAAATAAATACAATGATTACAAATCATAATCAGAAAAAAAAAGAAACAATAAGGAATTGAGAGAGAATTCAAATGATGGGGGTGATCATCTGCTCTCTCTAGGATGGTCAGAAGGCTGCTCTGGGCACATAGATTTAAAGTGAGACCCAAAAGATAAGAAATGTGGGGGAAAAGCCTGGAGAGAAACATTACTCTTGGAGAGAAGAGCATTTCCCAAGGCAGGAAGTAACTTTCTATGTTTGAGGAACTAAAGTAAGACCATTATAGTGGCTGGAAAATAATAAGCACTGGAGACTCTGATATAAAATGATAATGAGAGAGAGAGAGAGAGAGAGAGAGGCCCCCCAATATACAGCCCCATGAGCCAGGGTCTCATCTGGACTTCAATCTAGGTAGTTTTTTTTTTTTTTTTTTTTTTTTGGAGGAGTGGAGGTAATCCATTATAGCATTTCACAGGATATAAACCTGAGGTGACCCAATGCAAGAATTCCTGTGCTCCAAAATCATAAAGGTTTATTTTCCTCATCCTTTAACTAATAGGATGCCTTATGAAGACAAAGGTAGTCAATGTTGTGTTGACTGTTTTATCCCCAGAACTCATAAAATGATCTTGCATAAGTTAAAACTGCAATCAATGCGCTCTGGAGGAATAAATGAATGATGTGAATACTACGTAGTGACTAAATGTTTGAGCTGTGGAACCTCAAAGACCTGGATTTGAGTTCCGACTTTGCAAATGTATAGCATGTGTGGGCTTGGACAAATACATTTAACACTTAGAGGTAAAGGCTAAGGGAATGATGGGTTCCCTGAAAGATGGCCTCCCAGAGAAGGAGCTGGTCTCCTACAGGGAAGGACCATTTGAGAACTGAAACCTGCTCCATGGAAGCTGGCCACTGCTGGGAGCATTGGACATACAATCATGGCCACGGCTGTGAGGCCGTGCATCATGCGGGAGCCATGTCACACAGGGAAGGGACGGGAGTCTCCACCAAGAACCAGGGAAAGGGAGACTGTGACCACACAGCTGCAAGCAATGCTTTGACTCCTGCTCCTAGACATGCGTGGGGAGGGGCCAGGAACAATCTGCAATCTGGGATGCAGGAATAGGGCTTTGGAGATCAGAGATCTACTACATCATAACAAGACCACCTCTTCCTCTTCAGCAGCTGAAAAGCTCCACAATCTGTGGCCACCGCTCCTCCCTGCATGTGACACCCAGTCCTGCCTAGATCCCTGTACCCTGCCCAGAGCACAATGGATAGTGAGTGACACATACCTTTGTCTGCCTTTGAACTCATTTCTCAGCAAACACTAATCCTAACCTGGGAACTGCATGCTGTCCCATCTTTCTTCCTCCTTTACCTCTTCACTACTTTAAGAGTCATTTCTTATCAGTAAAATACATATAACAATATTATCAACTTCATATGGTTGTTCCGGTATTAAACCAGACAAAGCAGGCAAAGAGTTTCGCACCTTACTACCA
Organism: Canis lupus dingo; assembly: GCF_003254725.2. Lineage (NCBI taxonomy): Eukaryota > Metazoa > Chordata > Mammalia > Carnivora > Canidae > Canis > Canis lupus. The sequence continues at coordinate 18,443,352 of NC_064270.1, forward strand.
AACTTGTTTGTATTTATGATTTGGATATTTTTTCAAAATGGATTTTTTGCATCAATTTTGATTTTTTAAAATCTTGTTTGAAAATATTATTTATCCTGGTGACTTACTTTTTTGTCATTTTCTTAAATTTTGCTTCTGAATTAGTATTGTACTTGCCTCACTCTAGTCTCAACCCTGGCTTAGGTATATTAAACACTAAATAAGTATTACACATTGTTTTTTGTTGCTGTTGTTATATTTTATTAGTAGCTTTTACCTCTCTCCTTCTCCCCCTTTCATGCCCTGCCCCTCAACTTCCCTCTTTCAATTTCTCGGGTTGTTCCCCTTCCTTCATACACCCACATGCTCATACACACACATGCATATGCTGCAAAAAGCTACCATCACAGCTGCATGGTTATTTATTGACATAGAGCTTCATTTCTGAAAAATGAAAAATGTATAGGACATTCATCATAGACAGCCCTTTCATTTTTAATTACTCCCTATCACAGCGTACAGACACCTTGTTTTATAAAGGACTCAATGCTGAAACTGCTGCATAAAAAAGCTTTATCTGTCACTAACGTGCTATTGCTATAAGCCACATTTCTGTTTAATCTGATCAACAATGTCAACAATTCTAGGATTGTATCTCAGGAAATAGGCACAGATTTAGAGCTCAGCATAACCTCATATAATGCCCAACCTGAGAGAGTAGTCATGGAGAAGTTTCTTGACCCCCATTGGCACTCTTGAAGGAAGGCAGTGACCAGATTAGGAGGAATATGCTTTAGGGAAGGAATTGCAAACAGCCTCCCTATGCATTAAAAAAAATGTACATACAGGTAAGAAAATGGCCATTTATTTTATATCCATTTATTTATGGATTTCATTAATTTTGCCTACATGATTTTAAAAATATCAATAATTAATAGTAATATTTCAGCAGCTATGAGGTTTAACTTTTGTTCTCCACTAAAATTGCATGCTAATGTTTTCTGGCATATTTCATACAAAATTTTTGGTAACTATGGTCATTGCAAAGACAGCACAGTGTGGGGAAGAAAGGGAGGAAGAAGCAAGAGAAGAAGAAAAGAGAAATGTAGAGGTAGAAGTGGGTGCTTATAAATAACAGAACATTTGAAAATCAGTTTTGGTTTTACAGAGAATAGACCTAGTCCTAAAATAAATCCGGGAGCATTAAAGTCAAAATTGTAACAAAAATGAAATGTGAAAACCATGCTCAAATGCAAGCAATGATACCTGGATTTTTGTGCTTCCTGCTAACAAGGGGTTTTCACTGATTGATTGCAGAATCTGAATACTGGCTGAAATCTGATTTAAAAAAAAATCTGGGAAGAATTAGGATTAAGGCAAACCAAAGACATGTGGGATCACTTTCAATTAAATGACCTACTGAAGAGCAAGAATTAGAGTCTTGCATATGCTGGCAAAACATCCTGATCATCTTAAAATAGGTGCTGTCTTGAGAGCAGATGGAATTTATGAAGTCTTTCATTGGGTGTTGTAAAATACATCTTTCTATTATCAGGTTCTATAGAATCAGAGAGTACCAGAGGGAAGAGAGGCTTTCATGAATGATTAAATAATCAAAGGAAATAAAATGAGGATGAGCTACCAGCAAACCCAGGAGGGACATATTATGGGCATAATAAAAGCAACCTGATATAAAATCCTTGGGAATAGTTGCCATTTGGGTTTACAGATAAGTGGGGGAAAGAATTAATGCAATTCCTGAAGTTGCTGACTTTCTCTGGACCCTACATGTGAGCAGTCTCTCTTAGGATCCTGTGTATGTAGTCTATTCAGAATGGAATTCTTTCACTCAGGATACTGTGAGTCTGTCTAAAATGAATGAGACTTCAGATTTCACCAGTGAAGAAAATATTTCTAGTTTTATTTAGGGAAATGCTAAACACCAGGTTGATTTACAATATGTAACGGGGTCAAGCAGATTTTGTTGTTAAAAAACTGTGTTTCACCTTATGTTCACCATCCACAATTTATATGTATCTTCCCTGACCCCAAAGTGACATACTATGCACTGTTTATAGGCTAATAACTAACCCATAAAAGGCATCATGTGTTCTAGCAAACTTCTAATAAAAAATAATTGTCCATAGACAGAATAAGTCTTAGATGTACATTTTAACAGAAAATTAATTCTAATAATTTGAGTTTTGAAGACTTAACAAAGACAGTATTTTTAAATTGAATATCCTAATGAAAGCGACAGCTGGCCAAAGCCATAATATGCTATTTTTTAAAATATTGAGAGGTAGTATCTTTTACAGTAAGTTAAACATTTTGTATAGACTACATTTTTGGTATATTCTGTTACAATACTTAAAAAATTTAAATTATCTCCAAATTTACCAGTGAGTAGCCCTGAAGGATATATTCAAGCATACCCAACCTCTTGATTATTGTTTAAAGCATAACAGGAAGAGAACCACTAATAGCTCATAGTTAGACTCCCATTAAAATGTATCTAACTAGAGAGCCACCAAATCTAGTGCCCAGCTGTCAGTAAGGCAATTACAATCCACCTTCATAGTTGCCATATAAGTGAGGAAGAATAAACACTATTCTGTATATTCATTTTTGTTTGTTTTTAAGTGAACCCACAGAACCTTATTTAGTATCCTAGTAAAAGACATAAGGTGATTCTTTCCAATATTTACCAGGAAAAAGCAATGCAAGGAACAATATAGTCTTCCAAATTAGGAGGTGAGTGCTGTGGGCCTGATACCAGGAGGAAAATATCTCCGTCGTTTGGAGAGAGACCAATTCTGAGACCCATTGTAAACCTTATTATGCCACTGTTGTAGAGATAAATGCTTACCACAGAGCGGTTTTTCTTCATCCGTAAACATGTTACCAGAGATCAAAGACATTGTCTCTCCTTTCAAAAGTATTCAGGACCCATTGGCATTTGGATATCATTGTGATGGAATAGCTCCAGAAAGACACAGAAATGAGGAGCTGTTATTTTTTCCCCCTGTATTTTCTGAAACCTTCAAACAAAAGTGAAAATAGGTGGGAAAAACCATATCCTCAAATTCACTGTTGGAGCCATTTGCTCAGATCCCACCACCCCCAGGGATTTTTCTATATCAAAAGAGAGAGCTTATGTTTTGCTGGGGTGGGCTTGAGGGTAGGGAGAAGGCAAAATGCAAGTTTAAAGAGTATTTTCTTACATCTAAGAGGCAGCATCTGAGCTGCTCTGCCAGAGGGACACAGGCTTATCCAGGTGATATACAGAGTGCAATGCAGTAACACAGGAAGCAATGTTTATCACAGCTCAGTGATATGCAGACCTGGGTGCTACGGCTTAACTGAAGGAATGGAGAAGTCTAATGTACCCTTCGGAGATGTGTAGGGGGAGGGTGAGAAGGAAGGAGCAAAATATAAACCAATAGGATTGGTCTAGAAAAATCTAGAAAAGTCAAATTTGAAAATGATCCAGGCATCACAATTAGGAATTCTTTCCCCCAGATTTCCAGGTCTTTTAGTGATGTCAGCCAAGGACTTCAGTCAACCTGAAAATCCTGGAAATTTAATCTTTACAGAGTAAAACTGAATATATCACTGCTTTGTTCAGAAACCTTCAGCGCTGACTCAGCCATTTGACCATTAATCAAATACTTGGCTTGACATCCCAGGCCTTGAACAAACTGTTCCAAACTACCTTTCTTCTCTTTACTACTGTAAGCTCCAGCTCTACTCTTTTTTCTATAATTTTTAGCTTTTCATTCCATTGATACTGCATTTTGGCCTATAATATTCAGTTCTTCTGCCTAAGTGCGAAGCTGGCCCAGCCCAAATGCTACCTCTTCCATAGATCACAAGATTTCCTCCAGCAAGAAGCACGTTCTCCTCTTTGCTGCTTCCTTCATTTGCTCTGGGAGAGTCCACAGGATGGAGAAAGAAAAACACAGGATATAGAATTAAACTGGAGTGGAATGGACTTCGCAAGCTACTGAGCATGTCATCTTTGACATTTCAGTCTTGCTTCGTTTGTGTTTCCTCATCTTTACAATGGGAATAGGGAAGCTCCCAGTCTTCCAGAGTTGCTGTGAGGAGTGAGCACAGTAACATGGCCAGAGTGCTAGCCTAACTGTCCTTCCGAGTTCTTCCCCACAGCCCCCTCCCGTGTAAAGCCTCCTTCTGGAAAAGAGTTGTTGAAGCTTACCCTGTGGATCCAGCTCCTCTCCATGTTCAATCTCTGTCTCTATTCTTAGTTGTTTTTTTTTTTTTTTTAATTATTAAAGATTTTATTTATTTATTTATTTGAGAGAGAGACAGACAGAAATAGCAACAAAGAACACAAGTGGGGGGAGAGGGAGAAGCAGACTCCCTGCTGAACCGGGAGCCTGACAAGGGGCTTGATCCCAGGACCCCGGGATCATGAGCCGAAGGCAGACACTTAACCAATTGAGCCATTCAGGCAGTCCTCCGTCCCTAGTTCTAAGCCAGGGCCATCCAATGAACTTCACACTCAATATACCCCAAATTAAACCTATCATCTCTCCATTGCCTTCCTCCAAATCTGTACATCATTTTGCATGACCCATTTCTCGGGATTCTGACACAAGTGGAATCATAGAGGAAACAGGCTCAGAGAGAACCAATCTGTCGGAGAACACATAGTGAGTAGAATATGCACTCATTGAAATTAAAGGCCTTATTTTTCTTCCTGAGGGCTGTATGTCTATGTCACAGATCATACAGTACCAGGTGCTTTGTAAATGTTTTCAAATAAATGAATGGGGGGAGGAAAGACTCCAGACCTCTCAGTTCATTATCCGGTGGTGTTTCTATTACATTATGCCATTAGACTTCCCGTAGCTATTTTCTGGTTATATTCTTTTCTCTGGGCTTCTCTGGAGAGATGAGGGCAGGTGTTGGCACCATTCATAGACACCCTTTCAGTCACGAAGTCTACTCTCTTGGAGTGCCTTCTTGCAATACGAGCATTCTGACATGCTCACTTTTTTACTGGTCATACGTCAGTGGGTTTAATTAACTTTTTTAAAAATGGCACTAAATTTTGTTTCCCCAGGATGGAATATGGACTCTGGTGGTCCACTGCAAAATCAATGTCTGTGTCTGGATCTTTTATAAAATATATAGCCCCTAACATTGTCTTTCAGTGAGTGATGCAAATGACTTCCTTTAGGTCTTTAATCATTTTGGGATGATAATACCTCTTAATCTAGTCATTGCTGAAACTCTGCTCACTAAAGAAACTGGTTGTGCAAAGAATTGTCCCCCATGGGGAACAGGCAAAAAATCTCCTCTATGTCACACAAAATATAGTAGCTGTTTACAAATGGGATACCAATTATTTAGTGGAAATTACATACCAAACACTTTGTTATCAATGTTTTAAGCTTATAATGCAAAAATACTGTATGTGGTATCTTGATAGCACTTGTCCTTCTAAGCAAAGGAGGAAACCCTCCCAAAGTATTCCCTGGACATATCTGGGGGTCCTTCATGGATGTTTTTCAGTGCCTATCAACCTTTCTTTTACCTACAGTTACCAGGAGGAATTTTCCCTGTCCTTTTTCCTTTCTTCAAAATTCTAATCACTAATATGGCTGCTCAAAGATGCCCCACAGCTGCTTCTACTAATCATGAGAAAACCAATGTCTGTGCTGAGAGTGTTGTATTTCTATGTTCCCAGAGCTTGCAATCCCAGTGTCACCAGCTCAATACTGGGTCCCCTGCAAATGGGTTGCTCTGTAATGTATGAGTATAATCAACCTAATACTCAGGAAAGCCCCATTTAATTGCTCTTGTATTAACTCCACTTTACAGATGATTGAACCAGAGGTAAAGAAATTTTCCCAAGTCACAAAGTTAATAAAGTGTTAGAACCTAGATAATACCTCCAAGTGATTGGTACTCTCCAAATGGCATCTGAATAGTATTACTGAGTTAAAATCACTTTTAAACTCAAACCATATCCTTGATGATATATCACATGAGGAGGTACACTTACACATATACAAACATTTTTTGTGCTGTAGGTTTAAGCACCAAATTTGAGTTTTATTTATTTGGACTCTGTCATAATGAGTACTCAGGAAAGACAAAGAGATGAGAGGGAAGATATCATTGGAGGGAATGGAGGGAGAGAGAGAAAGAGAGAATAGACCACAGCAATTAGCAATGAATTTAAGTACTCTTGTTAAATCTTTTGGAAGCAGAGTCATAAAGTGGAAAGGCCCTGAACGTGTGGCCAGAAGACTTGAATAGCTCTCTGGCTATAGGTCATCATTGTTTAAATCTAGAGAAGCCAGATTTTTGGACTTTAGTTTTTTCATTCTGTAATGGAAAGAAGGGTGGCATTGGTCATATATTTTTTTGGGTTCCTTATTCCTCTGGTACTGTATGATGCAGAATCAGCAAATACACACATGGATATTTATGCCATACACACACACATTCACTTACAAATATGTCTTAGTTATTTTTCTTTGTCAACATTTTAAACTGCCTCCTGGTGCAGAGAAATAGGCAGGCTCTTGGAAAACTTCTACCCATTTGAAAGGCAGAGTTAGATGCATATAGAACAGCTAGAAAGGAGAGTGGCACAAGTCAAGGAATTACCTCTGGCTTGTGAAATTTAAGAATGTTTTCTTGTAGCAATGACCTTGAGTCTTAAAGGTCTTACCACCACAATCTGAGAAATGAAATCTCAACACCTGCTGCGAAGAGTTCCAGTGATCCTACAGAAGGATAAGGACTTCTGTCCGAACTATTCACATATAGATTCTGGGTCTGGGTCTGCACATGCTCTACTCACAGAAACTGATTCGTATCCAGATCAGCCTGCAAGAGTCTGGGAATGGTGGTTTCAAATTTTCTAGGCTCTCCAAAGATAAAATAAGTAGAAAGGAGACTGACACACTCGATGCAACACATGATACTAGGTTCAACAATCATGATACTACTACACATGATAACTAGGTTCAACAATCATGGTATGATATGAACATTGCCCATAAACATTACCCTTGAGAATGACATAAGTTTCCCCATGGTATTATCACTTTATAAATTCAATACAGTCAGATTTACTTCAGTCAATTTTACAAAGCAAACTCTTGGGTTCTAGTTCTGCACTTGTATCTTTAGTCACAAGATTTTTTTTTCAATAATTACTACCATACTCAGGGACACAGAAGGTTAAAATCTGCAAGGAATTGAGAGCAAGTAAGTCTCAACATTCAGAAAGTGAAATGGCGGGATAAATAGCTTCAATTTATGTATTATTGTTAATTTACTATTATTATTATCCTGTCAGTATAAATGCATTTGTAAATTCTAAATGCTCATTAAGTTTAATTCTAGTGAATTAATTAAGTTTATTTTGTGTGTCCTGGTGCTATGCTCAGTACTGAGACCATTATAGATATGTAGCAAGCATGGATCATAACTTCAGGGAGTTTGCACTTGGCTTGGAAAAGAAGCATGAGTACATATATGCGAGCTAGAAAAAGCAAAGTAAATGGAACACACAGATTTGCATTTAGGGAGTTCCTAGAATGGGGAGTGGGTCCCTTTTAACCAGGAGAAGTTAGCATCTGAGATAAACAAATGTGATGATATATGGAAATGAATACATACTTTATAGAACTTTTGCCTCTCTGCATGCAAATAATCAGATTTCTATTAGTGTAATAAAACAGTACTTACTTTTCCCTTAAGAGTCAATTGTAATATGTTTTTCTGATATTCATCTGACCAGACCTGCAGTCGATTATTATTTGCCCAGTGGCATCAAGATAATTTTTAAGATATTAGTTTTTTTTTTTACTTAGGGTATTTTCCCCTTTATCCCTATCTTCACCCCTACTACAGGCTATGCAGGTTTTAGTGTTTTCTTGTTTCTAGAATTTTATAAGTATAAAGTAAAAGCTTCAACGTTAAATGTTTCCTTCCATTCTTTAAACTCAGGGCAGAGAATGTTCTCGGGGTACTGCAGAGGAAGGGGGAGAGCTCAACCTTTGAAGATGTAAGAGGAGAAAGGGAGATTTTCCCTCAGCCAAGTAGGAGTTAGGGGTCTCCGGGGTTTTCATTTCTGATTCTGGACATCAATCCAGTGTGATGGTGAAACACCTGAAAGGTAACGTTGGACAAACTTAAGGAGGCTAATCCCTGGCCCCTTATTCTTCCAGACGTGGTAAAGCATCACATGTCAGCATGTGGCATGGGATCCACGAGCCAGTGTTATTCCATGTAGCTTGTGGGCTTGAACGATAAGGCCAACAGCAACAAGCATGACAGACTGGAGATTAGAACTTGCTGGATTTTCCCAGAAGCACATAAACCTTCCATGGATGAGTGAGATAGAATTCCCCACCCGTGTTCTCTTGCATACTTGAGTTAGGGAACTAAGTCACATCCACCACATACATTTCTCCAACAAAAGTAAATATTGATTTGCAGCTCTGTAAATGAGAAAAAAAATATTTGCAAAGGGAGCTGTATGGACTTAGAGACAAGGAAAATAAAATCCTGCTGACAGATTTATCTCTAGCTATTGCAGAGGAGCATACACTGGACCCAACCACTTCAGGGAACATGAGCTTTCTCATCTCATTTTATCTCTGACCCGTTGTCAGACATCATTTCATTTCCACAAAAATGGGGAGACTTTTATTTGCTACTGTAAAGTTTCCCTAAAGCCATTCTGCTTTAATCAGAACCTCAGAATAGGGAGAAAGGTCAGAGGATGATTTGGATCTATGTAGTCCAGTCAGCTCAATGCACAAAGGCGTGATTTTAAGTAACAATCCCATTTTGGAAGTGTGTACACAGTTCTGAATCGCTGACATGAAAAGTTTTTTAAAAGTCTGTTGGATTTTTAGTATTTTCCTCTAAAGTAGGAAATGTCAGGTACATAATATAGGCCTTGGTTACACCGAAAGAAAGAAAGAAGAAAGAAAGAAAGAAAGAAAGAAAGAAAGAAAGAAAGAAAGAAAGAAAGAAAGAAAGAAGATTGTTTTATCAATCTCATATGCTGAGGTGGTTTCTTAATTCATTTTTTACACTGAAGGTCTGTCTGGAGAATACATATTAGATTGAAGAGACAGAATTAGTTTTGATAACTATAAATTCCTATAGCAGAAACAATTTTAAAAGGATACAAATGAATTTAAGATAGGTTATTGATCATGATTTTCAATTGTGAGTGGATACTTTTTGATAAGCAAACCTGTTGAAGACTACTTTAAAAACAAGACAGTAAGGAGCTTCACAACTCAGCCAAACTTATCTATTTAATTTCAAATAGATTTTTTAAAAAGAAAATTGTCATAATATCTAATGATTCGGTTCCAAGTCTAAGAATACAACTTTTAGGGGCAGCCTCATGGAATGATTCAAATATGCCATATCGTGATTAATTCAGAGAGACATAAAGACAAGCTCCTGAGATGACCCAGAAAGTAGCTAATCATAGTGAAAGCATAGATGGCGAAATGACTTAAATAATTTAAATAATGCTGTTTCATGGAATATGTGGAAAAAGTCATTAGGACTTAACATCTCATTAAATGAGAAAGGAATGTCATAGCACTGATTCTTTTGAATTTTTTTAATGTAAAAGTATATGTTTGCATACTTTTAATCAAAGAATGCAAGGTAAACAGATACTTTGCATTTTTACATATTTTTTTAACTTGTTTAGATTATCTATAGCATATAGCCAAAACATCAAACTATTTAATAGGATCATTTTTCTCACCTCACTTCAATATGAGGTGCATCTCTTTGAGTGTTTGTAGTTCCTTTAAATTTTTCATAAATCTCTAGTCAGAAATAAGATATTCAGATACTTTACACATTAGGGATATTCACATTTTTAGTCTTTCCTCACTGCACGGCATCACTCTAGCAAATGGTGTCTATTTTATGGTTCACTATCTTTTGACTTCTCTCTTCCATGTTTATCCGACACAGCCTACATCCAAAATCAGGCTATAATGTAGACAACTCCCACACTATCATAGTCAGCAGGGCAACACTGACAATGAAGGAAACATGCATGAAGAAAAGTAAAAGTAGCAACCTCATAAACCACTGCTCAGGATCTCAGGGTGACAAGGCTGGATTTAAGGTACACACAGCTAAGGAAGGCCAGAGAAAGAGAAAGTCAGGAGATGGGGACTGACTGCAGAGCTGATTGGAGATAACAGTCAGGATTCCTCAGAGGATCCTGAAGCCACAGCTGCTTCCAGTCTAGCCAATAGCTTCTTTATCATTTCCAGTTATATCAGAATCTTATGTTGATATAGAGTTGGCAAGTATGTTTCAAGCTGCATGTTAAATTCTAATTAACTGGTAATGAATTACAGAACTTTTAGGAGCAGGGAAACACTGTATCCCATTTTGTTTGGACATTCCTATTTCATGTTTTTTTATTCAAGCATGTTTATTAAAAGCTATTACTTTGACTCTCATAAGAATCCTAGTTTTAACAATCAATTATGTTTTCACCTTATCTACGAGGAAGGAGTTGAGTCTTCTTAAAGTCCACTGATCAAATCGTGAAATCTCCCTAGGGTTAAAAGTAGTTTAAAAAGCTAAGAAAGTTGGCAGCATAGCATATGTACCTTGTGTTTGTCATGTCCATGTTAATGGATGAGCCAGATAAAAATACTTTGTTTAGCTAGAAGAATAAGAAGAATCAAGGAAATAAACAATATGGGGAGACAACTTGAAAACATATTCTATATTGATATATATAAATAATATTTTTTAAATGTGATATGGTAATTAGAGTAAGTGCTTAATAAAAGTTTAATATCATTTTCTGGTTTCATTGTAAGACACATTTTTTTTCAAATCTAACACTATTAAAATTAGGAAACATCCTACAATTGATGAACCCTTGTAGTTTAATTACTGTAATATTTGTTCCTATTGCTACATAAAATCATAATGCATTGTACCTGTCCTGATTTACTTTCTCTTTTAACAGCCACCATCATCCATTTAGGCTCTGGTTCCTATAAAATTCTCCCTGGAGTGACCCTTAATGAATGACTTGAAAATGAATTTATGTAGAAGGAATTAAGGTGACAGAGTAGTAGGGAGAATCCTATGTTTTCCTCATCCCTCGAATACAGCTGTATAAATATCAAATCATTCTGAACACCCAAAAACTTGATTGGACAACTAAGAGAACAAATTGCACAACTAGAGGGAGAAAAGACACAACATCATGGAAGGTAGGAAGTGCAGAGACATGATTTGGGGAGAAAAGAATTGCAGGTGCTGTGGAAGGGAGGGAGCCCTGATCACAGAGAGGTGGGAGGGAGAGAAAGAGAGAAAGGATTGCACAAGAAAACACTTCCCCCAAACTACTGACTGGGAAGATGAGAGGGGCTGATTATCGAGTTTTTACAACCAGCAGAGCTCAAAAACTGAAGTTTTAGAAGTCTGCACAGGGGTCAGTATGGATCCCAGCAGGTGCAGTAGTGCTCCTGTAGAGAAGAAGGGCAGAGGCAAGGGAGTAGACAACATGATCTGAGGATCCCCTGGACCACATTGGGAGAGACAGTTCCCCTTTTTGGAGTGCATTTGGGAGAGGTGGCCCTGCCCCTCAAGGGACGAAAGAGTCAGTGGCCACCAGTGTGCTGCTCCATTCATCAGCCTAAGGGCAGAGACATCTGCTGACAGCAGCTAACCTGGGAACCAGCTTTTTGCTGCACTTTACTCCAAACTTCAAGCATCTGTGCATTTGTGCAGCTGCCTTCTGGGACAAACCTGCACCAGTCCTAGAGCAGTGAGATTCTCCTCCAGACAATCAGCCTGAGTCTATGCTGTGTTGGATCCCTAAAATTTGGAGTTTTGAAACTCAGCCAGTGTGCCTGAGGTAAAACACAGGTGCACTGTGCTACCAGGTGAGCAGATGGCTAAGACACAGACAGGATGAAGGTAGGGATCTGAGGGATGTGTGGAGGACAGGAGGGGAGATTGTTCACTAGACAACAGTGGGCACAAACTCCTCATTCTAGGTACAAGAGAGCAGGTTGGCACCATTTTTATGCCATACCTATCAGCACAGACTTCAGTGAGCAGCACAGTGTTCGTAGTATAGGTCAGAGCTGCTTACACCAAGCCCTCCCTCCTTTACACTATGCAGGTGCTTTTTTCCTAGGACAAGTGTGCCTGAGAGCCAGAGCAGCAGCAGGCCCCCTCTCCCCAGAAGACCAGCACAAACTTCATGCATGTACCAAGTCTACTGAGCATAGAGTGTTGCCAAGTTTCAGCTCTCCTGAATATAGGATCCAGCTTATTTTAACAAGTAGACCAAAGCTTGTTAAAACTCACTTCACATTGGACAAAGTCCAAACACTTCCATAGAGCGAGTGGCATATAGAGGGCTGACAAGAGGGAAAGAGCATCCAAAGCACAATAGTAGAGTACATGCATACACCAGAAACACTTTTTAAAGCACCAAGCACTGCACAGTGTATGACTTCTTAATAAAGTCATTACTCTCAGGAGCAGGAAACATAATGAGCTTTCCTAACACAGAAAAGAAGACAGAGACCTAGACAAAATACCAAGACAGAGAAATTCATTCCAAAAGAAAGAAAAAGAAAAGGCCATGCTCAGGGAACTAATAAAAAAAGATATAAGCAATATGCTTGATCCAAAATGTAAAACAACAATCCTAAGGATACTAGTTTGCCTTCAGAAAAACATACAAGACACCAAGGGATCCCTAACCATAGAGATAAAAGCTCTAAAAACTAGTCAGCCTAAAATAAAAAATGCTATAACCAAGATGTGAAACTGACTAGATGTAATGACCACAAGGATGAAAGAAGCAGAGGAACAAATATGTGATACAGAGGACAAAATTATGGAAAATAATGAACCTGAAATAAAAGAGGGAAAGAAAGATAATCAATCAGGAATGAGACTTAGGGAACTCAGCAACTCCATAAAGCATAATAAAGTTTGTATCATAGGGGCAGCCCGGGTGGCTCAGCAGTTTAGCGTTACCTTCAGCCCAGAGTGTGATCCTGGAGACCCGGGATTGAGTCCCACATTGGGCTCCCTGCTTGAAGCCTGTTTCTCCCTCTGCCTGTGTCTCTGCCTCTCTCTTTCTGTGTCTCTCATGAATAAATAAATAAATACAATCTTAAAAAGAAACAAACATTTGCATCATAGAAGTCCCAGAAGAAAAAAAAGAGGGGAAAAGGGCCAAAAGGTTTATTTGAGCTAATTATAGCTGAAAGCTTCCCAGGGAAGGAAACTGACATCCAAATCCAGGAGGCACAGAGAGCTCCCATCAAAATTAGCAAAAGCATGCCAACACCAATGCATCTCATGGTAAAATTTGCAAAATGCAGACATAAGGAAAAAATCCTAAAAGCAACAATGGAAAAGAAATCCATAACTTACATGAGAAGACAAATAAAGTTAGCAGCAGACTTATCCACAGAAACTTTGCAGGCCAGAAGAGAATGGCATGATGTATTCAAAAGCTGAATGGGAAAAATATGCAGCCAAGAATACTTTATCCAGCAAGGCTGTTACTCAGAATAGAAGGAAAGATAAAGAGTTTCCCAGACAAACAAAAACTAAAGGAGTTTGTGAACACCAACCCAGCCCTACAAGAAATATTAAAGGGGACTCTTGGAGTGGGATAGGAAGACCAAAAGTGACAAAGACTAGAAAGGAATGGAGAAAAAGCTCCAGAAACAATGACTTAACAAGTGATACAATGGAACTAAATTCATATCTATCAATAATCATTCTAAATATAAATGGACTAAATGCTTCAGTCAAAAGACATAGGGTATCAGAATGGATAAAAATACAAGATCCATCTATAGGCTGCCTACAAGAGACTTGCTTTAAAACTAGAGACATCTACAGACTGAAAGTAAGGGGACAAAGAACTGTCTATCATGCTAATGATTTCAAAAGGAAGCCAGAGTAGTAATTCCTATATCAGACAAACTAGATTTTAAACCAAAGATGAAGAAGGGCACTATAGCATCAAAAGGGATCTATCCAACAAGAAGATCTAACAACTGTAAATATTTATGTCCCCAACTTGGGAGCACCCAAATATATAAATCAGTTAATAACAAACATAAAGAAACTCATTGATAATAATACAATAATATTAGGGGACTTTAACACGCCACTCACAGAAATGGACAAATCATCTAAGCAGAAAAACAACAAGGAAATGGCTTTGAATTACACACTGGATGAGACAGACTTAACAGATATATTCAGAACATTTCATCCTAAAGCAGCAGAATACACTTTTTTTTTTAGTGCACATGGAACATTCTCTAAAATAGATCACATCCTAGGTAACAAATCCACCTTAACAGATACAAAAAGATTAAGATCATGCCATGCATATTTTCTGATCCCAACACTATGAAACTCGAAGTTAACCACAAGAAAAAACTTTAGAAAGACAACAAATACATGGAGGTTAAAGAACATCCTATTAGAGAATGAATAGGTTAACCAGGAAATTAAAGAAGAGATTTTAAAAATACATGGAAGCAAATGAAAATGAAAAAACAACAATCTGATACCTTTGGGATGCAGCAAAAGTGGTCATAAGAGGAAAGTATATAGCAATACAGGCCTACTTCAAGAAGCAAGTAAAATCTCAAATACAAAACCTAAAATTATACCTAAGGAATCTAGAAAAGGAACCACAAATAAAGCCTAAGGCCAGCAGAAGAAGGGAAATAATAAAGAATAAGAGCAGAGATAAATGATATAGGAACAAATAAACAAAAACTACCATAGAACAGGTTAATGAAACCAGAAGCTAGTTCTTTGAAAGAATTAATAAAATTTTTAAACTCCTATCCAGAGTCATCAAAAAGAAAAAAGAAAGGACCCAAATAAATAAAATCATAAATGAAAGAGGTCACAACCAACAACAATATAATTATAAGAGCATATAATGAAAAATTATATGCCAACAAACTGGGAAATCTGGAAGAAATGGATAAATTCCTAGAAACATATCAACTACCAGAACTGAAGCAGGAAAAAATAGAAAATTTGAACAGACTCATAACCAGCAAAGAAATTGAGTCAGTAGCCAAAAATCTCCCAACAAATAAAAGTCCAGGGTCAGTTGGCTTCCCCGGGGAATTCTACCAAACATTTAATGAAGAACTAATACCTATTCTTTCCAAACTGTTCCAAAAAATAGAAATGGCAGGAAAACTTCAAAACTAATTCTATAAGGCTAGTGTTACATCGATTCCAAAATCAAAGACCCCACTTAGAAAGATGAATTATAGCCAATATCCCTGATGAACATGGATGCAAAAATTCTCATCAAGATACTAGCAAATTGAATCCAACAGTACATTAAAAGAGTTATTTACCATCACCACGTGGGATCTATTCCTAAGTTGCAAGGGTGGTTCATTATTTGCAAATAAATCATAAACCACATTAATAAAAGAAAGGATAAGGACCATATGATTCTCTCAATAGATGCAGAAAAAGCATTTGACAAAGTACAGCATCCATTCTTGATAAAAACCCTCAACAAAGTAGGGATAGGGGGAACATAACTCAAAATCATAAAAACCGTATACAAAAGACCCACAGCTAACATCATCCTTAATGGGGGAAAACTGATAGCTTTTCCTCTATGGTCAGGAACAAAATGGGGATGTCTCTCCTTACCAATGTTATTTAAGATAGTAAAGGAAGTGTAGCCTTGGCAATCAGACAACAAAAATAAATAAATAAATAAAAGGCATCAAAATTGGCAAGGATTAAGTCAAACTTTCTCTATTTGCAGATGACACGATACTCTATGTATAAAACTTGAAAGACTCCACCAAAAAAAAAAAAAATATGAGTACTAAAACACAAATTCAGCAAAGTCATAGGATACAAAATCAACATACATAAATCTATTGTATTTCCATACATTGATAATGAAGCAGCAGGAAGAGAAATCAAGGAATCTATCCCATTTACAATTGGACCAAAACCCATAAGATACCCAGGAATAAACCTAATGGAAGAAGTAAAATATATACTCTGAAATATACAGAATACATATGAAATAAAACGAAGATGACACAAAGAAATGGGAACACATTCTATCTTCCTGGATTGGAAGAATAAATATTGTTAAATATTTAACAAATATTGTTAAAATGTCTATACCGCCCAAAGCAATCTACACATTTAATGTAATCCGTATCAAAATACCATCAGTGTTTTTCACAGAACTAGAACCATCCTAATCTTTATTTGGAGCCACAAAAGCAATCTGGAAAAACAAAAGCAAGGTTGATGACCTTATAATTCCAGACATCAAGCTATATTACAAAGCTGTAATCATCAAGACAGTATGGTAAAAAAAATAAATAAATAAGATAAACACATAGATCAATGGAACAGAATAGAAAACTCAGAAATGTACTCACAACTATATGGTCAACTAATCTTTGACAAAACAGGTAAGAATATCCATTGGAAAAAAGACAGTCTCTTCAACAAATGGGTGTTGGGAAAACTGTATAGCAACATGCAGAAGAATGACACTGGACCATTTTTTTGCAACATACACAAAAAATAAATTCAAAATGGATGAAAGACAGAAGTGTGATACAGGAAACAATCAAAATCCTAGAGGAAAACATACACAAAATCCTAGAGCAACCTCTTTGACCTTAACCATAGCAACTTCTTACTCGACACATCCCTGTAGGCAAGGGAAACAAAAGCAAACACGAACTAGTGGGACTTCATCAAGATAAAAAACTTAAAGTGAAGGAAACAACAAAAGTAGAAGGCAACCTATAGAATGGGGGAAGATATTTGGAAATGACATATCTGATAAAGAGTTAGTATCCAAAATCCAAAAAGAACTTATAAAGATCAATATCCAAAACACAAAAAATCCAGTTACCAAATGGGCAGAAGACATGAATAGACATTTTTCCAAAGAAGACATACAGATAACTAACAGACCTATGAAAAGATGTTCAACATCACTTATCATCTGCAAAACAGAAACAAAACTATGATGAGATACTACCTCACACCTGTCACAGGAAACACAGAAGTTGTAAGGATGTAGAGAAATGGAAACCCTCTTTTACTCTTGGTGGGAATGCAAACTGGTGCAGTCACTCTAGAAAACACTATGGAGGTTCCTTAAAAAACTAAAAATAGAACTACCCTATGATTCAGCAATTTTACCACTAGGTACAAACACTAGGTGTTTACCCAAAAGATAAAAATACAGGTTTGAAAGGGGCACGTGCACCCCGATGTTTGTAGCAGCACTATCAACAATAGCAAAATTATAGAAAGAGCCCAAATGTCCATTGACTGATGAATGGATAAGGAAGATGTGGTATATATATAATATTACTCAGCCATCGAAAGAAAGGAATCTTGCCATTTGAAATGAATGTATGGAGCTAGAGTGTATGATACTAAGTGAAATAAGCCTGTTAGAGAAAGACAAATACCATATGATTTCACTCAGATGTGGAATTTAAGAACAGAGATGAACATAGGGGAAGGGAAAAAAGAGAGAGGGAGGCAAACCATAAGAGATTCTTAATTATAGAGAACAAACTGAGGGTTGCTGGAGGGGAGGTGGGCAGGAGGATAGGCTAAATGGGTGATGGGTATTAAAGAGGACACTTATAATGAGCACTGGGTGTTATATGTAAGTGAGTAATTACTAAATTCTACTCCTGAAACAAGTATTCCAATGTATGTTAACTAACTAGAATTTAAATAAAAGCTTGAGACAAACAAACAAACAAACAAAAGGAAGTATATTTATATTCCTTGGTTTACTGCAGGACATTTTCTGGATCACACCTTCGTTTGGACTCCTCCCTATACTAGGCAATGATGTGGACAGCCTCTCAGCTCAAAAAAAGGCAAGGAAACAGAATCTTCTCTAAGCCTCCAGCAGGAGAGACAGTCCTGACAACACTTTGATTTTGGCCAGTGAGACCTGTGTTGTATTTCCGATGTGAGAAGTTTAAAATAAAGTATTTGTGTCGTTTCAAGCCACTAAGTTTGTGGTCATTTGTTACAACATCAATAGAAAATGAACACTCTTCTTTCTGCACTGCTTAAAGCCCTTCAGTGGCTACCATTGTACGTAGGCAAAGTTTAACATCCAATTTGGCATCCAGGATTTTGCATGATCTACCCTGTGCCCAATGTCTGTCAACTCCCCTTTCTGTCTCTGCTCTGGCCTTCCTCAGATGCTCATGCAAACCAGGCTCCTTTCCTCTCAAGCTTTGGCAATGCTATTTCCTTTCCCTGGAACACTTATCCCTCTTCTTTTCTGTTGGCCAACTAACTTCAACTCACTTTCAAGTTCTAGTTTAATATTTCATTTTTCCTTAGGAAAGACTATCATGATTTCCAGACAGCTGAGCAGTTCATCAAACCTGATAAAAATTTAGGAAACCATTATATGTGATTTAATGTTTTAAGTCTCCTCTGCTAAACGGCAAATTCTGTGAGAGCACAAGTCCCCATTCACGGTGTTCATTCTTATGAACCTAAGCCTAGCATAACACCTGGCACAAAAAAAAAATATTTCATAATTGAATGATAAATTCTATGAGCTGACACAGATGAGATTAACTTGAGGATCAAGGAAGTTAACTTGCCCCAGATCATGCAGCTGGTAAGGAGCAGATCCAGGATTCAAAGTAAAGTTTTTTTTTGTTGTTAAAGTTTGAATGCTTACCATAAAACACTCTATTATATTGCTTCTTATAGGCTTGTAAAGGTGAACTTCTGAGCATAATAAATATACATATAGAAATGTATAAAATATCTGATAGGGCCAGATAGAGAAGATATCTGGTATGTAAGCAAACAGCTCACAGAAAAAGAAAGATAGGAAGTAAGTACGTGCACTCATAGAAAAAATACATGGGTGAAACAGACAATAGCACGATCATGAGAAAATGGCACTCTGTCCTCACCTGAAATGCCAGAATTTTAATCAAGTGAAAATAATTGATTAAATTTCTGATGGTCTCTCTGATTTTAAGATGCCTTCTCAGTATAAACAACATCAACAGTGCATTGACCTGATTTTTCAGGCCCCATGCCCTGCTATGGTTTTATTAAATGCTACTGAGAAAGTTAATTTCCCTAAATTATTCAAGTTCAACTCCTGTCCCTGAAAACAAAGTTATCCTGCCTAACCATTAATAAATTGGATGAATGTTAAATAGCACTTTAATTTTGTTTCATTAATGTTCATTAAACAACCAAAAAAGGAAGGAAGTTGATTATGTCAAGCTCACAGGTTTTAATTAAAATGGAAAGAAGCAGGAGCTCCTAATTTGCAAACACAGAGCTTCAGACAGCAAACAGATAAGTTTACTGTGCACACCACGGGAAGAAAAAAATTAGCGGTTAATTAAAACCTCAGTCATTTAAAATGTCTGTACCACAAACACAAAATGCTACTTTGCATCTTCCCATAAACCACCAAACTCTATAGAATGTTTTATATGAGGAATCTTAAATAGTGATGATGCATTTTGTTATTGTACCTTGAATCATATGTACTTGAGTACCTAATGGAGGCAGCACATTGGTGGAAGCTGTACTTGCTAGGAATCAGAAAATGTGGTTCCAGTTCCGACTTGACTTTTATCTGATTCATGGTGCGATTTGGAATAATAATGTCACTAAATCTTCCTGTAACTCGGTTTCCTTTACCAGAAAAATGAAATAATAACGTGCTCTTAAAAGAGTAGTTGTCTTTTTAATTTGATTTTTATTTGCTTGTTTGTACATTTTGGCAAATAGATGCTGGGGCTGCATTACACCTGGGTTCTCATCCAAGCCAATTCAACATCAGGAAAGAAAATACAGAGACTAGCTCACTTTGTCAGCTTGACCCTTGAAGAATCTGATTCAGATTCAAGGTGTCAGCCTGTCAACTCAGAGGCTGTCTAAAAACCGCAGACTTCGTTTTATCCTTACTGCCCGAACAGACAAAGGAAATATGCAAACTTTTCAATCCTGTTTCACACAGCCAAGGAAAAACAGAAAAGTTATGATTCCTTGCAAAGTAACTACTTTTCAGAGCACGACAGGTGAAAATACTCTATGTTACAGATGCATTCAAGGGAAAAATAGTATATAATTTGAATCCCATTTCAAAAGTACTTGGAGAACTTGCTATTTAAGAAAGACTCACAAAGAACACATGAAAGTATAATTTTTTATATATGTATCATATAGTCTATTTTGCTTCTTTTAATTTTATCTGCACCTTAGGTGTACAGAATTAAATAATTAAATTAATTTAATTAAATTATTACCACTCATCACTAGCCCTGGCAGTGTCCTTCTATTTCATTGCATTATTTTCTCTCTGTTTCTCATTCCTCCTGCTCTTCCCCTCCTTTTTAAAGGTACTCACACTAGTGTTTTTAAAATATATCTTTCCAATTTCCCTTCTGTGTACCTATTTAGATATATGCGTATCCTTGAAAAATATATGGTGCTAACGTGCAGTTTTAATTTGCATAAATGGTGCTATAAATCTTATTCTTGCTTTCTTTTCTTATTAACATGTTTGTGAGATGTAGCCTAACTGCAATAAATCTGGTTCTTTGCTTCTGACTCTGCATCATATTTTATTTTATGTGTATAACATATTTTATTTAATCATTCCCCTGGGAATGGGCATGTAGGTTGCTTCCAACTACTCACAATCGCCATCAAAAGAAAAGAAGTTGTTATAAAGAAATTTTGTACATGTCTTTTTATGAATTTACACAGGCTTATTTTGGATATAAACTAGGGAATAAGTTATTAGATTTAATGAAATTATTTTATATATTCAGCCAGTCTCTTCTTCAGAATGAATGGACAGTTTAATCAGCCACCAGCAATTCACAAGAGCTTATAATAGTCTCAGTATTAATATTATATTAAAGTAATATTATATAATATTGTAATTATGTAAATTTTACATAATAATTTATTACATTTACATTATATCCACATATATAGTTATGTTTACTTAATTTATATACTTGGGTACATATTTATATCATAATAGTCTCAGCATTAATATTACATTAACATAATGTTGTAA
This sequence comes from Canis lupus dingo, assembly GCF_003254725.2. NCBI lineage: Eukaryota > Metazoa > Chordata > Mammalia > Carnivora > Canidae > Canis > Canis lupus. Next base: position 18,464,509 of record NC_064270.1, read on the forward strand.
TTATGTAAATTGTAAATAAGTAAAATTACATAATATGTTATATTTGACAACTTTGTAATTTTGTCATTTCTAGAGTTAAATTATCTTTTGCTCAAAATTGTCTATTTTATCATAGTTATATAGAACATGATCATATTTCTTCAGATTGTGAGATTCCTGCATGTTTTATGTGTATTTCTCACCTGTAGTTCATTATTAACTACAGTTCTATTTTTCTAATTTTAAAACAATTATATTCCTGGAAAAATCTACTGGTTCCTGATGTATTAGTTTAACATATTATTTCTTCAGTTAAATTAATTTAGAACTTTTATACCTATATTTAAAAGTAAAATTGGCCTATGATTTCTCTTCTTGTAGTACTTTTAACTTATTTGGGTATTGAGATTATTATTAATTTCATGAAAAAATAAAATTACTTCCTTATTTTGCTTTTCATAACCTCTTATTAAGATTGGGATTATTTGTTTCTTGAAAATTTAGCATAACTCACCTCTAAACCAGATTTGGTCTTTTTGATTAAAATGGTATCAGAGCTTTCATTAGTAATTAAAGTTTTTGTTGTTTTTATTATGTGATTCACATTTTTATATTATATTTAGCCAATTTTGGCATTTTGTGTTTCATGAAACATATCAAATTCATCTAAATTTCAATATTTATTGATATGTAAATTGATAAATGTCTTAATTTTTAAATCTATAATACATGTAATTATTTAAGAAGAGAGAAAAATGTAAATAAATAGAAAAGAAAGAAGAAATTAATAAGGGAATGGGGCACCTGGGTGGCTCAGTTGGTTAAGTGCCTGCCTTCAGGTCAGGTCATAATCCCAGTATCCTGGGATGGAGCCCTGGTTCAAGCTCCCTGCTCAGAAGGGAGTCTGTTTCTCCCTCTCCTTCTCCCTCTATCCCTCTTCCCCCTCTTGCTCTCTTTCTCTCTAAAATAAATTGAGAGATAAAATTTATCTCTAAATAAAATATTCAAAATAAATAAATAAAATCTTTAAAACAATTTTTAAAAAAGAAATTAGTGAAGGAATATATTGTTGACTATAGTGTTTTATCTAGAACATGATTTTTGAACCTTCTATGTATTTGCTTATTTGTGTTTGCTTGATCTATTACTTTTAGAAAAGGATATTTTAAATTATTGAACTATAATCATTCACTTACTTTTTTCTAATATAGTTCTGTCATCTATTATCTATGAATTTTAAAATAGTATTGAATACATATACATTAATTATTTTTATGTTTCTATTTGTATTTTCTTTTTCATCTACTCTTATATTATATTTGATTGGCTCTTAAAATTCCTAGCCTGAATTTCTTTGAGTTTACACATTATTTTCAAGTAAATTAAAAAATAATTGTTTAGCTAAATTTTTTGTATAACAACATTAGTGTATCTCAATTTTTATTCATTTAGCAATCTATCATGTGACTAATGAGTTGAGCCTATTTACAATCACTGATATATTTGATTTATTTCTGTGTCTTATTTTGTATTTTCTACTTGCATTGTCCTTTTGTATCTTCCCAAATCGTCTCCGTTTCTGCCTTTTAAAAATAGATGTAAATTTTTTTCTGTAGATAAAAAAAAAAGTTACTCTTTAATTTTTATTCTTTAGGGGGTTCCTCATAAATGAAAAAAATATTCCCTATTAATATCCCTTTTTAAAGATTTTATTTATTTATTCATGAGAGTCACAGAGAAAGAGGCAGAGACATAGACAAAATGAAGAAGCAGGCTCCCCACAGGGATCCAATGTAGGACTCGATCCGCAGACCCAGGATCACATCCTGAGCCAAAAGCAGATGCTCAACCACTGAGCCACCCAGGTATCCCCCTATTAATATCCTAAGCTCAAGAATATTTCTGCTTCCAAATTGTAATCATAACCATAAATCTAACATACTCTCTCCTCCAGTCCCTTTATCCCTAATATCCTCTCCCACAACCACGGTATAGAACTTTAGTAAAACATGATCTGTTATGTGGTGAATTGTATCTCCTTGCCATTAGGCTTGGCCTTATTAGGCATAGGAATTTGGACAAGAAACTAAATGTGCCAGACTGAGTATCCTCATTTGTAAAGTGTTAACATTTTATTCATACACCTACCTCATAAGACTTTTTGGGCAATCAAAGAAGAGAAATTGATTCATGCACAGGGATACACATGTAAATAAGGTTGGATGCCCAGGGTCATATGTTAGCTGGTAATATGGATTGACTGTCTAGCTTCTCAAAGAAGAGCATAGGCACTTGCCACACACAGCAAAAATATATTGATGACTGTACTTGTTTCTTTAAACCTAGGGCACTGCCCAAGAAGGCAGTGGCTATGCGAGGCAATTTGGCATTTTGAGTTTGGGCAGCACCATAAAACTTCACCTACTTCATGTTTTTCCATGATCAACATACTAGTTTCTCATTATACTTTAAACATATCATTAAAACCAAAGCATGCGGCAGCCCAGTGGCTCAGCGGTTTAGTGCCACCTTCAGCCCAGGGCCTAATCCTGGAGATCGGGGATCGAGTCCCATGTCAGGCTCCCTGCATGGAGCCTGCTTCTCCCTCTGCCTGTGTCTCTGCTGCTCGCTCTCTCTCTCTCTCTCATTAATTAATAAAATCTTTTAAAAAATAAAAAATAAAAAAATAAAACAAAAGCATGATATCTGAGAAACTAAGTCTTTAAGACTTACATACTTTAATATCTCAGATAATTCCAAATAAAAAGCTCTAGACATTTGGGGAGTGTTAAAAATAAAAAAGTATAAAAGAATGATTCTCACTGTCCTTTTCCTCCCCAGACTTGGCTGACATGTAGAGAGACCCATCTACATGTCCTGGATCCATTCCCCACATGCCCTAGGCCCTAGGATCTGCTGTTATGATCACTAATTGAGCACTGCACCCACAATAAGATGGACTTAAAAACAGGTCCTCATAAACCGTGAAACAGACGAGAGACAGTTTTCATTTGGAAATTTCTGGATTCCGGCTACATTGAACATGGTCTAGATAGGAACATACATACATACACCATTGGCAGACATATCCTATTAGCTCTCTGAACTCCTCTCAGAGAAGGTAGAGGGGTGCAGCTAGGGAAGGGCAAAAACAGACCCTATAAAGCCTGGTGTTTAAGGGCCCAGTACCTCAGAAATAAGGGTATTACTCATCCCAGGTTTCTCTAGTATCATTTTAGTCACCAACTCTGAGAGGAATTCTCTCCAAAATCATTTAGCTTTTATTTTGTCACCCGTGAGGTAACTTAGTGAAGCAGCTCCTCTATGTAGTGTAACAGATAACCTAAGGTGTTTTATTTATTCATTGGTACCTGATTTTGACATTATGTCTGAAAATTTTGATTCAGTGGTTCTGATAGAAATATAGATAGATAGATAGATAGATAGATAGATAGATAGATAGATATTTAAAATCTCATATACTGTTCTTTATAAAACCACTTTATTGAGGTATGACTACCACACAAAAAGTTGTATCTATTTAATATATAAAACTGATGAGCATGAAAATAAGTATGCATCCATGAAATCTTCACCTTAAACTGTGTCATAAATATATCCATCACCACAAAAAGTTTCCTCTTGCCTTATTTATTATTTATTTATTTGTTTATGTAAATATTTAACATAAGACCTACCACTTTAGCACTTTTTAAGTATACTATACAGTATTGTTAATTAGAGACTTCACACTTTCTGGTAGATCTTTCTAGAGATGTCAGTTGGACATTTAAAAACTTGTTAAGAGGGCAGACGTCATGGTAAGGGTTCGTTTCACACACACACACATACACACACACACAAATGGACACAGCAATCTTCTGGAGGTGATGAATATATTTATTTCCTTGATTATGGTGATGGTGTCACAGGCATATGCATGTATAACTCCTCAAAATCAAAATAAGCAGCCTCATAAAAATGTGAATATTGACCTGGTGTAAATTCCTTATTTTAAGTATAACTCAATTAAGCTGAAAAATTATAATAAAAGCATATGACCTGTAAAGTTCAGACATTAACGTTTTTTAAAATGATTACAAGTGGTCAGAAGTATAGTACACTTTGTGGAATTTAGTACCTCATGAGATTATCACATTAGAAATTGTAAATTGTGAGGCGCTATATAATATTACATAGGTTTAAAAAAAGGCCAATAGGTTACACTGACACTGAGATAGAGTGAAAAGACAAAAAGGTATTGAACCAAGGGTCAAAAGAATCAAACTAAATTAGAGTCAGAAAACAACCACTAGCTTTTGACTTTTCTAAGGGAACGCAATTCACTTTCTGCATCAAGTTCCCTCTGTGAAATGAGAGATTGAGAGATTACAATTAGATCATCATCCTCCTTTTATTCCTAAAATCTATATAATGAATAAATAAAAAGTCTGCAGTGCTGTATCATACCAAAGTCAAGTGCCCATTCCTAAGCCATTCTCTCAATTACAAGAATCTCTGTGTAAGTTACGGAAAAAAATGGACTTCATCTTAAAGTAGTCTACCTCATAGGATTGAAAAGGAGGATTATTGATTAGTTGCTCTCAATAAACTAGTCTCAAATGTGGGATTTGCTAGGGACAAAGTCTAATTATATTTTAATTGATCTGTCAACCAACTCAAGTGAATGTTTTTAAATTCAGTAGATACAAAGAAACACACATGTAGGAATTTCATCATGCTCTCCCACTCCAGTGTTTCCAGCTCTAGAATTCTATTAGAATTCTGAATTGGACTTTGGACTTTACAAGGAAAGGTAGAGTGGTGAAAGCAACACCTGTGAATCACAGGGATTGGCTTCTACCTGCTTCTTGCTGCTTGGTGAACAAAGGAATTTACTTACACTGTCTAGGCTTCTGTGTCCTGTGTTGAAGGAAATAATGGCAATCATATTCGTAAGAAAAGAGGTTCTCATGAAAGACATAGTGAGAAATAAATATAAAAGTGTTTCAAATTATTTTTTAAAGCCATAGACATTTATACACTAATGATGACATTTTGAAACCTGTTTTAACCCAATCTTTGCTCTCTGGGTGAGGTCAGGCTTAGATACGTGTCTGTTGGGAAAGGGAGTAAGAACAGCAGACAGAGAAGCATTAAAATAGTGCTCATTATAACTAAAAGTCCAACAGTAGAAAGGAGTCACTGTGATTAAAAAAAAAAAAAATAGAGGAATGCGATCACAGATTAGCTGATTTTAAGTGTTTGTAAAACATCTGTTTGTTAGCTACCGTTTTCAATCATTAAACAAGATGTTTGTTGTCCTTTCATTTCCATAAAACTCTATTCTAATAGAGTGCTATTGCATGTAAAAAAAAAAACAAAAAATTCATGTTGTTATGCATTTTAGATAACATTAACCCTACATATGTATATTTAGCTGCATATATATATATATATATACACACACAATATTTCATGGCACATGAAATCACAGTTGAATTTGGGTTATATGGAAGTAAGATTCTAACAACCAAGAAGAAAACTGGAGGTATAGAACAGGTTTGTGTGTTAAATACAAATGTGCTGTGAAGGATAGAGAGACAAACAATTTTTATTAAGCATTTACCATTTGATAATTCACCAAATCACTATGCCGGATGTGTTTTATACAGTATCACATTTTATTCTCCAACAAATATATACTTGTAGATGATTCTGAGATGTGCCTAAGGTCACAGAACTATTCTAGTACATATTGTTAAATCTGAGATTCGAACCTCTTGAGCCCATCTGATGTCCAAGGTGAGAACTTTCCTCTCCTACTGTGCTGCATTCCAAAACATATATCAGTTACCTTCAGTACTTTATGTCCCTGAACTTTCCCTTTGCCTTTTTCCCAACCATCTTTAAGAAGAAGTAAAGGGTATTAGGGAAGAATGCTGTCTATTTGAGTTAAATCCCTTTATACACTTTTTGACCTTTACCCTTTAATTCACCATGATGCTTATCCTCACAGACAAGCTATTTGCTCATGTTTCTGCATCTTGTCATCAGAAGTAGAAAAGTTTTGTGACAATTAGGACATTTAGCCACCAAACTTCCAGTCCCTGTGAATCATACATTAATTAGTGCCAGACTGGATACAAATTGTCAAAATACCCAGATGAATTGCACAGATGCTGAGGCTAATCAACACCTTATTTTACTCTCGATCTATTGAACAATGAGGTTAACTATGTTCCATTAAAACTTACTAGATTGAGAAATGTACCAATTTAATGTAGCTATTGAACCTGTCATCTTGTATTCTAAAGAAAGGCATTCTTACTTCTTCATTGTTTCCAAAAACATTTACGCTTCGATCAAACTAGCAATGGGGCAATACCCTCTTTCCCCTTCACATCAGACACAGTTCATAGACTTATCTTTCAGGGCTCTGGGTATTTTATTGAAAAACTTCTCTGTTGTTCTAATTATCTAGAAGAGCTCTAGATTCTATTATATATCAAGTCATTAGATGGATGAATTATTCTCAGAATTATGAAAGCAGTGAAAAAGTACACTTCTCTAGCAGCTATAAAACAACTTTTTAAAAAAATACTTTATTTATTTATTCATGAGAGACCCAGAGAGAGAGAGAGGCAGAGACATAGAGTGAGAAGCAGGTTTCCTGAGGAGAGCCTAATACTCCATCCCAGGACCCCATGACCATGACCTAAGCCAAAGGCAGACGCTCAACCACTGAGTCACCCAGGCATCCCTAAAACAACTTTTTGATAAAAGAAAACAGTACAACTCTCTGAACATGTTGTTCTCTTTTTCTCAATAACCTAATAAATGCAACTCAATTTGTTATTTAAGTATACACATTTTACCCCATATACCAAAACATTCCAAAGAAAATAGGTATACAGTGGATAACCATAGCCAATTATGAGATTCCCTCAAAATTAAGGACTCCGAGTTGAGGCTATGTATTAGTTACGGATAAAATGGATATTACTTGGAAGCAATGAGATGGGATTGACTTGCATCAGAAAGGATGCCTTATAATGCAGATTTAGGGGGAAAAATTGCCACTATTCCACCTGTCAAAACAGAATGGCAATCTGAGAGAGCCACTTCACACATTTTCCCATTTGGGGTGACAGCTGATTTTTTGTACAGATGGTAACACTTCCTTCATGTATAAAGTCATCAGCCACTCCTGCTAGAAGGGAGGCACCTGCCATTTTTCTACTAGCATCTAACACTGACTTCTCCATATGCTGCAGAAAAGAATTCACAGACTCTCTTTATGTGGCCCAGTGGCTTTCTAGACTGATAGAGGGAAGTTAAACAGCTGAAATTGTCCCCACACAAAGTTGATGTCATCCTAAGAAGTACTGACAGTGGAAGACCAGGGGGGCCAATGGAGTCATAATAGGCATAAGGTAAACAGAGTTACATTTTTTTTATCTTAGTCATCGATTTCCAACATTAATGTTTGTGAAAAACAGTTTTATGAAATAATAATTCCAGAAGATACTCAATTAGAAAAGGTTTAACTGAATTCGTAAATATGGAGAATACTCAAAATATATAGTTCTCTTGTAAATACACATGGTACTCTAGCCTATTAAGGTACTGAGAGTTCTAGAGGGTTTTTAAAATTTCTGTTTACCTTTTGCTACCACTTATAAAATGTTTTTGAACACAGAACTTTTTTAAAAAGCCTATAGAATTATTTTCTACCACAGATAGCTGTATTATCTCATACAATGCAAGTATTATACGTAATTTCTATATACCAGTCTCACGTTATTCATGCAAGGACATTTGAACCTACCTTCCCTCAAATTATACAGAAACTTTGTCTTCAAATAAGCTCCATCACAACAGAGATTTTTTGGTTTTTTTCTTCTTTCTCTATCATTGTATCTTTAATGTTTAATGGAATTTTTGACACATTGTAGGTGTGTCATAAATATTTATTGAATGCATTGTAAGGTCTTCTTGCCATTGGTCCTACTTATTCTCATTCCTTTGTTTTCTCCTTCAACATCTAAAGCTCTCTTGGTCTAAGTCAATTTGCTTGGCTTTTAGCTCTCTCACCTTATCTGAGTTTGATTTTTGGGTCTTCTTTGTAAGTCATCTAACTGAATCTGACCCACTGCTTTTCCTGACCCTATTCCACCTGCTTTACTTGACTCACGTTCTACTCTGACCCCTGAAACCTGTGTCATTTCTCTGCATGCTGATTCTTGTTTTGCAGTTCTGACTTCTGTTCTGATACCACCCCCCTTTAGTTGTGAATACACAGAACACCATGAAAGTCAGAACAAGAATGAAGCTCACCCAAAGAAGATAGGCCAATTGGACTTGGAGACACATCTAAGTGTCTCAGTGGTGTGGGTCAGAAGTTTCCAGAAGAGTCTGCAGTCTAGAACTCCCAATAGGGGCTTATTGAGTAGTGTGTCAATAAGAAGTAAACCAGTGCCAATGTGCAAGTTAAGGAAGCTGGACATATGATAAGTTTTAATATAAGAAATAATCATATCCAGAGAAAAGAAACTAATTTCAATTGAAATGAAAATTAGCTTTTACCTACCATGTGCAAAGTTGTCAGGAGAGCCTACATGAGTAACAAAGGGGATACCAAAATAACTTACAGCTTAAGTCTGAAAGTGTCTTAAAAGCTTGATTCTTCCAGAACAGGAAAAATCTCCTATCATGTAGCAATTTGTTGGGCTAGATGTATGGCTCCAGGACCTTAACTCAATCAAGTAGAAATGCCTGATGGTTATGCCTTTTTGTTCTTCTAATTTTTTTTATTTTCTTTTCACAATGAGAAAAAACATGTACCAGAAATCCAGAGAGGCGCCACTCCATTCCCACCATACCCACAGAGACTCTCAGTGTGAGCCAGTGCCAACTGCTACTGCAGACAATAGTCAGTGTAAAGGAACATGTTGGACTGCTGCTTTACGAAGGCGGTGCAGTCAGAATAGAATAGAGCCTTGAAAACATTTCTGTCCTTCTATAATTCAGGCAAACTAGATGCTGAAACATAATTAAGGTTCAGCCTCATTTCTGTTCCCTCACAGAATCAAGCTACAATGAGAGACATAGAAGCAAGAATAGAAAGGATGATTGGTACCCTGAGGTGGCATGAATATAATGAATTAATTTCCCTACAGCATTCTTATGACTAAACGTGCCATGCTGAACGTGGTGAGCCTGTGAACAAATGCCAGTCATTCCACAGCCGCCCCAGCTCTCTTATTATGTTTAAAATAGAGTAACTCCCATGTGCACAAAAACATATGTATGAGGATGTTTATTGTTTTATTGGTTTTAGTAGCAAAGGATCACAAACAACCTAAATGTCTTTCAGTAGGAGATAGGATAAATAAACAATGGTACATAAATGGAATAATCTACAATATTAAAAATCATTGAATAAATTTGTGATATGCTATTACTGAGAGAAAAAGGAAGGCATAGAACATTCCCCAAAATGTGCAAGTATTTTTGTATTTTTAGCATATACCTGTGTGTATTATATACATATAAACATATTTATGTATGCGTGGTATCTCTTGGCAGATGCAAAAGAAATGGACAAACTGTAACCTCTGAGAGAAAGAAAATTTTCAGTGTATAACCTTTTGTACTTACTTTTATTAAGAAAAATAACCCACCCAAGTCAGACACCAACATGTATATCCCCTCTCAAAACAAAAAGGAAGAGAAGAAAGGAGGGCCATACATCACACTTCCTTTTAGAATGTCGAATGTTTGCTGTCATGATTAATCCATCTTACATTCTACATAGGAGGAGTCTTCAGCCTAGAGTGCAGGCCAACAGAGGATTCATGAAAACTAAGAAAACTAAGTGAAAAAAAAATGAGTGTATCTGCTTATATCTGTTTTTCCTCAGGAGAGGGTTCAGAGCTTTCATCACATTCTCAAAAGAATCTAATAACTAAAAATATGATAAGAAATACTATTCACCTTAGGCAGACTTTAAAGAAAAGCTTTTGTCAAATTTTGTCAAATTTTGCCAATTTTTTAGATGACACATAATATTATTTGGTAAAATAGCCATGTGGCATCTTTCCCTGGCAGCATGATAAATATTCATCTTTTTAAGTGAATACCATTTTTTGTAGTTTGATCCCATAGTTCTGTGATTTGAATTTATAACAGTGATGCTCTGTGCTTTTTAAATGAGAAATCACAGACCTCTGTGGTACTTGCCAGCTGGCTACAGATTCCTTGAGGCCACAGAACAAATAGAACACACCTTTGGGTAGCATCCATTCTACTCAGGAATTGTAAACTTGTATTTTATAGTAGAACAAAGTTAAGTTGATTATGTATTATTTAAACTTATTTTTAAGATGACACTTAAGATGAAAAACATTTTATGTACCAGGGAGGGGTACAATTCTTGGCTACACTCTCAATACTTCCAGCTTTTGTGTTCCTCTACAGTAGTTTGATGAAAGCTTTTGAAAAGGTCCACCTTACATTTATTAGCATCCTACAGTCTACAGGGCATTTCTGTTCCTTTATTCTGTCCTTACTTTCATCATTCAACCCTTGAGTAGATGTCAGGCACAAACATACAAAGTGTTTGCCTTCTTGAAGTTAATATTCTAATCTAGACACATCATTTCCTTGGAGCAAGCATACAAAGAATATTAAGTCTGTAAATAACTGTCCTTACCTAACAGTAATTAAAAATAATCAAAAGACAAAACCTGATCAATTTTTACTGCTTTGTAACCTAATAAGGCCTGAGACATGCTATTTCCTCTATTTACTGGAATTTGTAATTTCTTAATTTATGTTCTTTTGGTTGTCCATTCCTCTAACCTAATAAATCAAAATATACATGATATTATAAAGAGAGGAAGACTTCCATCCTAGCATGAAAGAAGTCACCACTCCATCCTAACAAGAACTTAACAAACTGAAGAATCAATAGCTCTTCATAGATCCCCCCGAGAAGTGAGATCACAGGGCAAACCAATGCCCTTAAAACTGAGAAGACACAGGTGCACACAGAGAATTACAATACAACCACAGTAAAAATTCATGGATAGAAATCTTTCTGGGAATAATTGCTGAGACAGGAAACTGTGACTATAATTGACAAATTGCTGGACACTCAATGTGGACAATTCTGAGGGTAGGAACTCCAGGAGGATCCAGTCACATGTAGGGCCCCACAGTTCTGTTAGTTTTGTTTCCAGGAGCTTTACCAGGTCCTAAGAGCATAATCTGACACAAATCCCCTTATGCTTCTGGCAAGGGGGGTTGGGGAAGAAATCGTTTTGTAATATGCCATAGTATTCTGTTTTTCTAACCAGGCATACCCTCAACAAGAAAGACAAAATACAAAACAAAACAACAACAAAACACTGTATTACTAGATACTAACCCATTATCATTTACATTAGCAGCCAAAAAATGAAATACTTGGTATAAATCTTAAAAAGTATGCACAAGATCTATATGAGGAAAATTGTAATACTCGGTTGAATGAAATGAAAGAACTGAATAAATAAAGAGAGAGTCCATGTTCATGCTTAAGAAAACAATATTGTCAAGACATTAATCCTTCCCAGCTTGGTTTAGATTCAATATGATCCCAATCAAAATTCCCTCCAGTTACTCTGTATATATCTGAAACTTGATTCTGAAGTTATAGGGAGAGACAAAAGATCAAGAATAACAAATACAATATTAAAGAAGAACAACGTCAAAGGACTGACACTACCCAACTTTAAGACTTATGTAAACCTATACTAATTAATATGGTGTAGTATTAGTGAAAGAAGATATAAACAGATCAGTGGAACAGCATAAAATTCCCAGAAACAGACTTACATAAGTATAGTCAACTGATCTTTGACAAAGGCAACAAAATACAGCAAAGGTAATGATGCTGGAACAACCAAACATCCATATGCAAAAAAGAAAAGAAAGGAGAAGAAAGGAAAGGAGAAAGGAAGAAACAGAAAAAGGAAGAAAGAAAGAAAGAAAGAAAGAAAGAAAGAAAGAAAGAAAGAAAGAAAGAAAGAAAGCAGGAAGGAGGAAGGAGGGAGGAGGGAAGAGAACCTAGATATAGATTTTCCACCCTCCACAAAAAATAACTCAAAATAGATCACAGACCTAAATATAAAACACAAAACTATAAAACTAGAAGATGACATGGGAGAAAACCTATATAACCCTGTGTACGGTGATGACTTTTTAGATCTACCACCAAAGGCAAGATCCATGAAAAAAGAATCGATAAGCTGCACTTGACTGCAATTAAAAACTTCTGCTCTTCAAAAGACAAGGTTAAGAGAGTAAGAAGACAAGCCACTAATTGGGAGAAAATATTTGCAAAGATACATCTGATAAGGGACTGTTAATCAAAATATACAAAGAATTCTTAAAAATAATAAGAAAACAAATTACCCAACTTAAAACATGGCCAATAGACCTGAATAGGTATCTCATCAAAGATGTAGAGATGGAAAATAAGCATATGAAAATATGTTCAACATCATGTGTCATCAGGGAATTACAAATTAAAACAACAATGAAATATCACTACACACCTATTAGAATGGCCAAAATCCGAAACACTGACAACTTCAAATACTGGCAAGGATGTGGGAGCAATAGGAACTCTCACTTATTGTTGGTAGGAATACAAAATAGTATAGCCCTTTGGAAGACAGTTTGGCTATTTCTCACAAAAATAAACATAGTCTCACACTAAGACTCAACAATTACTGCTTGGTATTTACTCAGTTGAACTGAAAGCATGTTCACACAAAAACCTAAACATAGATGTTTATAGCAATTTTATTCGTATTTGCCAAAACTGGGAAGCAACCAAGTTTTCCTTCACTAGGTGAATGGATAAATAAATGGTGGTAATCTGACAATGGAATATTATTCAGTGCTAAAAATAAATGAGCTATAAAGCCATGAAAATATACAGAGGGATCTCAAATGAATATTTATTAAGTGGAAAAAGCCAATCTGAAAAGGCTACATACTGTATGATTACAAGTATATGGCATCTGGAAAAGGCAAAACTATGGAGACAGTAAGAAGGTCAGTAGTTGCCAGAGTTGAGGGATGGAGGGATAAATAGGCAGAGCAAAAAGGATTTTAAGGCAGTGAAACTATTGTGCACCATACTATCAGAGTGAATACATGTCATTATACATTTGTCCAAACCCATAGAATGCATAACACCAAGAATGAACTCTAAACTACGGACTTTGGGTGATAATAATGCATCAATGTAGCTTCATCAGTTTTAGCAAATGTACCATCTAATGTGGGATGTTGATAGTGAGGGAGGCTGTATTTGTGTGGGAATAGAGGATATATGGCAACACGATACTTTCCACTCAGTTTTTCTCTGAATCTAAAAAAAAAAAAGGTTATTAATTTTAAGAGAGGAAATATGGAAACTACTCTCAAAGAGTCCAAGCAATTTTTATATGCGTATGTCTGATTTTAATTGATGGACAGAAAAATTAGCCCTTTCAATCAAAGAGTTTCTAGTGGAACAAAAACATTTGGTTAATCATATAGAACTTGGTAGAAAGTACATCTATTGGTACAAAGTTTTTACTGCTTGCTATAAACACAGAGAATCTAGTTAATTATATGCAAATAAGCCTCACTAACAAACACCTAAATAACTCAGCCTTGTCTTCATTAAGCTAGAAGATATAGTACATTTCTCAGGAAATTAGACAAGGAATATTAATCAAAGATGCTTGTAAGCCCTAATGAGTTTATTGATTGTTGACCTTGATGCTACAACCAATGGCAGAAACCCCAATGACAAGAGTTATTTGAGCAAGCAAATCTGATCTTCGAAAATTTAGAATAAAATTTGTTGTTCGTATTTGTGATACCTTGTCCAACACTTTTTGTGCAAACTTTCTTTGCAGAGAGAAAAATCTATATTCAATGTTGCCCATATTGTCTGCTTTGCGCCCAAAAACCATGAACAATTTCTATTTCGCAGCAATCTAGAGAGCATTTGTGGCTAGGAGAGCTAGAAGTTACTCTGTGAGCTAAGGGCAGAGGAAAAGAGCAGGCAGCAAATAAAAGGCACAGAACTGAGAAGCAAAACTGAACTTCTTCATTGCTGGCAGTTGACCTTGAAGCTGATTTCTCCCTTACGCCTGTATTCTCAGAATTCAATAGCTGCTTTTCACGTCCCCTTGGCTAGAGCGGATGGAGAGTATATCTTGTCACTAATTGGGCTTAATGTTGGCTAAGCACTTCCAACATCGACAACAACTCCTGAAACATGGCTGCCTTTCTGAACAGTAGTTGCTTGGTTACTTTTCTGTAATAAAACACTCTGTTCTCTACCAGCTGATGACTTGATTGAAAGTTTCAAAGAGTAATTTAGCCCTTGTTATTTTCCATTGTAAACTCCAATTGGGTCTTTATCCAATTCCTTGATACGATTGATTTATTTCAAATAAGATTTCCCATGTTCAAGCACCACAATTAGCTGCTGTCACTATTGATCCTCAAACCCAGGGATTTGTACATGGCTTCAAAGTTGACCACTGACAGTTTAGCACCAGTACATTAAATCTAAATGGAAAAAAAAAAAAGAAAGAAAAAAGCTGAATGAAAAGTGAAGACAGTGAAGAATCTTCTGGGAAAGAACTTCCTTGTAATAGTGCTAAAAGTAGCAACCATGAGTAAAATGTTCATAATGTAGTAAAACATTATTCTATGAACTTTATATGTGTTAACTGTTTTAATTCACACAACAATCCAATAAGGAATTACTCTTATTATCCTCATTTTTCCAGTAAGGAAACTATAATATAAAGAGGTTAACTGCCTGATTCATAGATATACTAAGTGAGAGAGCCAGGATCTAAACCAAAGTAATCTGGCCTTAGAATTTCTGTCCTTTACCAGTGGAATCTACAGCTCCCATAGTTGATATTGAATGAGTGACATTATTTTTTTTAAGATTTCTATTTATTTATTCATTCATGAGAGACAGAGAGAGAGAGAGAGGCAGAGACACAGGCAGAGGGAGAAGCAGGCTCCATGCAGGGAGCCTGATGTGGGACTCGATCCCGGGTCTCCAGGATCATGCCCTGGGCTGAAGGTGGCGCTAAACCTCTGAGCCACCCAGGCTGCCCCGATTGACAACATTATAATTAATAACGCCTGCCAGTTCTGATAAAATAAGTGTCTTTCATAGGTATCTCCTGATGCTACAATTCTGTGGTCCTTTACTTGTTCCAAGCTTTGAAAGTGAATTGACTGATAGTGATCATATACCTAGTAAATGGGAGAATCAGAAACAGAACTCAGATTCTCTTTGTGCTTTACTCAAGCTCTACTGGGCATGTAGAGGTTGAACCATTGTGATATTTGATTATTTTTTATCTCCATGACAGTATTTTCTTATGGTTCAATCTAACGTGTGAAGATAACATAAAGAGACAGAATTCTCTGTCAATAGAATGATGAATGACTAATTTGGGATAAATGTTCCTTAGTTTGAAGAGTTAACATCTTGGGTAAAGCAAAATTCCTCATCATCAAACTTCCTACGTGCAGTGTGTGAATGCCAGAACCTTTGCATCGGAATCTGCTCTGAATGAGCAGATTCACCTGTCCAGAGGCAAAAGTAGTTATTTGAGGTCTTATCTTTCTGAATTATTGATTTCTTAAATAATACACTCTCCACAATTGTAGGACCAATGGGTCACCAGGTAGTTGCATGGAGTTTGTTCTTTTGATTGTCAACTCATCGAATGAAGCTATGTGATGTGGATCTATGTGTCACAGTGCTTAGACATGGTTGTAGGACAGAGCTTAAGGTAGACAGCTCTCACCTCTTCCTTAACTCACAACCAGTTCTCCCTCTGATTTCACAGAAGAAGAAGTGTGAAGTTCTCACATTTTTTATAGCCTCCACATATCTGAATCTTCTTGACAGGAATGACTATGCCATTAATCTTTGAATTCTCACATGTAGGAGATTACACTTAGTTAGCAACAATAAAAGCATGAGAATGAGGGCATGGATATATGTTTACCTCAATAAATTCTCAAGTCTCCTTTAAAGAATTCCTATGCTATGGGCCTTTCTTCTGAATTTCCCGAAGATCTCATACTAAATACAATAACATGTGAGATTCAGCTGTGCTCATTGATGGTTCTTTTTTTTAATTATTTTATTCATTTATTTATTTGAGAGAGACAGAGCCCAAGCAGGGGGAGGAGCAGAGGGAGAGGGAAAGAGCCCCAAGCAGACTCCATGCTGAGCACAAAGCCTAACATGGGGCTCCATCTCACAACCCTGAGATCATGACCTGAGCTGAAACTAAAAGTTGAATGCTTAAACAACTGAGCCACCCAGACACTCCATTTATTGTTGTTTTACTTCTATTTATTCTTCACTGTTGCTCATATCACATAGTATTATAATGGAATTGTTTTGATGTATATTTTTTTTCTGTCACTCTGATTGTTTTGAGAATAAAGGACAGGTCTGATCAACGTTTCTGTCTCTAGTACAAACCCAAACATATTTGCCACAAATACACACAATGCTTAACCATTTAGTTAGTGCTGAAGAGAGGACTTAAATTTAAGGTGAAGAATGAGGGATGCCTGGATGGCCTAAAGGTTGAGCATCTTCCTTTGGCTCATGGAGTGATCCCAGGTCCAGGGATAGAGTCCCACATCAGGCTCCCTGTAAGGAGCCTGCTTCTCCCTCTGCCTATGTCTCTGCCTCTTTCTCTGTATCTCCCATGAGTAAATAAATAAAATCTTTTTTAAAAATGAGGTGGAGGATGAGTAAAAGACTGACCGGTCTTGTCCTCAGACAAGTCTCTGAACCAAGAAAGAGGAAGGCGTTCATTTGAAAAGGCATTACTTTTCTATTTAGATTAAATGCAACTGGAATTTTCCATAAGCAAACATGACAGGAAACCCATGGGATCTGTCCAAAATATTGAAAGATTCCAGGGAACATGGCTACAGAAAATGATGGGAATAAAATTGCTTCAAGTTTGTACTTAAGTTCAGATCTTTTCATATACTGACTATAGTAGGACACTGTGATCAAACATGGCCAAACTTTTACACACAATTTCTGAGAAGTATTAGCATGTTTAGTTTATTAAATAACAAGATATAGACCAATATTCTGACACGCATAAAAATAATTGTGAGCATCTTTCTCCCAGGACAAACTCAGAATACCTGCCCATCTTTTCCAATTCCTACTTTAACTTGTGAAGGAGGGCAACACATAATCGCTCCTTGAAAGACTATGCTATGAATAATAATTTATTAAAAATCACTTGGCAGAAGTGTTACAGGGTAGATTTTATAAGAGCTATTTTTAAAACCCATGCTCATTTTTTTTTGTGTGTGCTTTTCAGCTCTGCATAAAAGGCTTGCAATAACTCCACAAACCTCATCTTCTGTCTACAATATAAGTGGTTGCTATTGAGAAGGTCAAAGTTACAGTGGCATTTGAGACTGTTTTGTAGAAAAGCTTCTTTTAGAGATACAGGCATATTTTGCTTTTATTCATCTGTGGGGTTTTTTGTGCTCCTTACTCATATCCATAAAAAAAATATATATATATATATCTTTCAAATTCAGGCCAAAGGCTATTGGTAACTACAGGTCTGAAAGGGAAAGAGGTGACTATACACAGGTACCCCAAAAGCATGAATAACAAACTATCTGAATATTCTCTTTACCAGGTCATCACCCATCAACATGGTACATAGAACCAAGGGATTATAAATTTAAATTTACCAATTATGATCTATGTTAATAATATATCCCAAACTATGTTTAAACTACTAAGCATTTATGAGAATAATACTAAGGAAAGTAGAATTTTTTTTTCTTAAACTTGGCTAGACTTTTTCTGAATTTCATAAATTAAATACAGGATAGGTTAAGGGGTCAAATACTTTGAGAACAAAAATCAGGACTGTTGCTTTTGTTTTGGTTAAGACGGTACAGAGTAATGGTGAGAATGACAGGTCCCAGGATCAGATTCAACCTGATTTCAAGTCCTACTCATTGGACTTAATTAGTTGAGACACTGGGCAGAATGTTCACATCTAAGCCCGTGTAAAATTAGGGTAATAACAGTATCTCATTGAAGGCGGCCATATGGTTCAAATGATGTAGCTCTTGTAAAGGGTTTAGCATAGTGCCTGCTGCAAAAGAAAGGATCAACAGATGCTAACAACTGTTCTGTTATCTGACACTAGGTAAGAGTACACACATCAAGCCAGAAATAATGGTGTTCTCATCACTCTTAAAAATTTCAAGAGAAGGAAAGAACTTCTATCATATGCCATCTTCCATTCCCATGGGTCAATTTGCCCAACTCCACCTCCACATCCTTCTCAATAACATGACAGCCAGTACTTAAGATGCTTAAGTCATGTTTATGTGTGTGATTTACTCCTCAGTGTTTTGATAGATCCTGCCAGATGCATAGTTAGAATAGCCAAGTATTGCATGTTTAGCATATGTTCTGCACAGAGTTAAAACTTTAATATAGTTATACTTAGTCTTAGAAACAGCATTTTGAAATAAAATAGTATTAATCTCATTTTATAGATGAGGAAGTTAATGTGTAAACATGCTCAGGGGATCCCTGGGTGGCGCAGCGGTTTGGCGCCTGCCTTTGGCCCAGGGCGCGATCCTGGAGACCCGGGATCGAATCCCACGTCGGGCTCCCGGTGCATGGAGCCTGCTTCTCCCTCTGCCTGTGTCTCTGCCTCTCTCTCTCTCTCTCTCTCTCTCTCTCTCTGTGTGTGTGTGTGACTATCATAAAAAAAAATAATAATAAATTTAAAAAAATAAATAAATAAACATGCTCAGGTGTTTGCCTCAGGTCCCCAGAACAAGTATGAGGACTTCTAATACAGTTTTAGGTTCTGAAGGCATTGAACTTATCACTATCTTTGATTCCTTACAATCCTCAGCTTCTTTGGAAATGTTGTCCAAACCTATCGGAAGAATTCCTCATTTAATCTGTCAATCAGTCTACAAAATCAACAAGCATTTTAAGAGCCACATACTCTGAAAGCAGAATGTTAAAGATTTAAAAACAATGAAGGCAACACGTCTATCTTCAAGAAATTCTTATTCTTTTATGTTCATGATTCAATATGTAGTTAATTTTTAAAATTTAAATAAGAAAAGAATACATATTCTTTGTATTATAACAAGGGATTATAACACCACTTAGAACATTGGGATTATTATTAATAATTGCCAACCTTTTGCAACATCACCTATAAATTAAGTTCTTTACAAAAATTATGCCATGCAATTCTTTCACCTAACCTATTTTCATTGAATAGACACTATTATCATTGCCTTTTATAATTATAAAAAAATCATGAGGGCTTAAATATGTTAGAAAACTTGCTCATGTCCGGTAACTAATAGGTAGCAAAGTTAAGATTTCAGGGTGATACATTGAATTTCAACTACAAACTTATTACATTTAACTAAAATCCTAGTAAAACTTACATGCTTTAGGATTCAAACCATTATGTATTTTTATTTCTATCTCCACATCTCTCAGTATAGGTGTATTATATGTTACAAATGTTCAACAAGTATTTGTTGGAAAAATAATGGGTAACTATTACATGAACTGCAATGACCCTAGGGTGAATTCTGAGAAGGCTATAGAAAAATCAACCATCTGTGTCACTGAAAAATAATTTAACTGAAAACAAATCAAGGGATTCAATGAACAATGAATGATAATATAGTGTAATAGTACTTTCCACAAACCCTCAAGCCACTATTAGTTGTTAAATTTATAAACTGTAGTGATAAATTGCCCATAATTATCAATCATCAATCCATACCTTTCTTTCTTGGAATCAAACTATATCTCCCCCATTTACCTAGAAACAATGGTAGCTATAAGATGTTTTTTATCCCAAGGAGGATGCTATTACTGCATTTCACATTTGTCATAGAAAAATGAGACACCATTCCTCAGAAAAAAAAAAGAAATTAGCATAATCCATCCCAGCATAGGATTACATGGCTATTCCCAGCATCAGCTGGTACAACCCAACCCAGGTGAGACTAGCATAACCCACACAGCTGAGGCTATCAGAGCCCACTCACAGAACAGAATGGCACAACCCAACTCAGTCACAGGACTGAACATCCCCATCTAACTCATCCAGGAAGAAGATTGGCAATACTAATTTCACAGTATCCCTGTGTGAGCACAGTATCCCAAGGAGAGTATTACCTCTCCCAAAATGAAATCAAGTGACCATTCAGCTGAAAGACATACTATGTGATATTTGGGCTTTCAAACTCTAAAATCATAAACTAATATAAAATCAAATCATGATAGGATTCCATCATATGATATATTTTACTTCTACCTCATCCAATGTGAAGTTAAACTACAATAGCTAAACTTGTACCCCTCTCCTTTGATGATGATAAGGAAGTCAGTTTGAAATTCTAAGCAAACAAGCCTTTTTTATTCCATCTAAAAATTCCAAAATGTCTGTTGGTTGCAGCAGGCTGCATACAGAAGAGGGAACAAGAGAAATTATCTCTAGGAGCTCCCACACCAAAGCCCTCCAACTCTTCTACATTCTAATCCAGTTAAAGGGAGTGAGCTAATGGTCATATAGCCACTTGGTGTTTGCAATGTCTTGTTAAGAGTTTTGAAAGATGAAAGCTTAAGTAACTTTACATGAAACAAAATATTTGTGTGTGTGTGTGTGTGTGTGTGTGTGTGTATGAATGCCCATCAACTTGGGGTAATTCGGAAACATGAGTCTGACCCTGAGTTGAAAAAATTGCCATTGTTAGTAAAAGACAACTATTGCATGAAAAAAAAAATCTGTTGTTTGGTACTCTGCTCTGTTGATGATTCAGAGAAGTAGCCTAAACCCTAAAAAGGGAATTTCTGTACCCATGTTGTGATATGGTGAACGTTACAAATAGCAAAAACAGGATTGGCTGTGAGCCCACCTGTAACCTGAAGAAATGCACAAAATTAATCCACCTGTTATAGGAATCCAGATGCATATATGAAGGGAAATGCTGCAGGTAGTTATCACCAGTGAGGGACTGACTCCCCCTGCTGGCTATGCAGGTAGTTCATACACAGGAGTCCAGGATTTAAATGGTAGCTTCCCAGTGCTAGGACTCTGTGTTTGGCCTCTTTTCTGTATACAGTAAAGCGAGGGAGGGGGCAGAGAGTGTCTCATCTGAAGACAGAGATCACTCCTGTGTACATTCAACCCAGAAAACACAACCTAAGGTACCTGGATGACTTGAACCTAATCTCCTTTTTGCTTGGGAACTTCAAGTGGGTCTCAATATGGGGAAACTCCTTCACCTGGTATGAAATAATATGGTGAATCCCCTCATGGAAATATTTGACAGGCCGAGAGGGAGTCCAGGAAGATATCAGATATACCAGCCATTTGGTAGCAAAAAGTGTGGTAGAAGGCAAGGGAACTGGTCTGGGCTTCACTGTCACTAAAGCCCTTCTCAGATTCAGGTTTTTGGTCCTATCTTCCTAAGACACTGAAAATTTATAAATAGTGTCAACTTTTTAAATGGAAAATTGTTTCAATGGAGATTTTAAAGCACCAATGTATTAAGTGGAAAATTTTTAAAATTAACTCAATTTGCATAACATTTTCTCATCTTATAATGTGAATAACTCAAGAAATGGGACACCTATACCTTGGTTTATATTGACCATGAGATGCTGATTGTAGGATTTGTACATTATCCTTTGCAAACTTGTATCGGCTCCGTTTGTACTTTCTGTTAATGTTTTTCTCGTTTGTGAAAGAAATTCTTTTCTAATACCAATATCTCAGCTTTTCGAACATGACTGGCTAAAAGATTCATGTTCATTCTTAAGTTAGTGAGGTAGAAACAGGGCTGATAAGAGGAAGAACTGAAGAACTATTATGTGTCAGTTCCAGGATCAAATGCAGGGACACACTTAACAGTGCCTTGGCGAACTCAAATTTAGGTGACTCTGCATATTATCCATTTTCATAAGGAAGGCTGCTCATGTACAGCACAATGTATCCTCTGAGGACCCTGTTTGAACAAGATTACATCCAGCTGTTCCATTTGGCAGAGATAGGGACGTATCTAAGTGTCCCTGCTCCAGAGTGACCATAGGAAGCTCAAGCCAGGGTTACAGCCTTCTCTGGCTGCCTTGCAATTAGCTAATACAAAAATCTCCTCAGTCAACTCACAAGCAAGCAGTAAAAACAGCAAAATTCTCTGTTTTCCTTCTTTTGGCTTGTCACAGAACCAAGACGCTGGAAAAAGACCAAATCTGCGTAATATCACACATATTATTTGGTACTTCTAAAGAAAGTTTGCAACAAATGTTTCTATTAGAGGGTCGCTAAAAGGTACGTGCTCATTGAAATCTTGAGGAGAGGGCCTGCATGAATCAAGAGATGCTTTCTGGCTTTGGAGAGGCTTTGTCACAGACAACACCAATGGAAACAGAGCTTACCCGCTGATCCTCCGACAAGCTGAGCAAGGAGAGGCTCCCTATCTCTATGCCTACCCCGCAGACTAGCTTTCAGGCATAAAGCACTAGGGCTCCTACTGCTTCAGGATAAAGCAGATCAGATGCTAATGCTTCTTGTCTGTGTACAATGTCTCAGAACATGTTCCCATAGAAGGGAAGCGGCTTTCAGCTCAGAGAAATCCGGCTTTATCTGCTCTGCTGCAGTGTCATTAAATGAATACACTCGCAGAGGTGATAAAGGAAGGAGGTAAGGAGAGGGGGTAGAAAGAGATGCAAACTGATGAATGAAAAGTGAGCTTTCAGGCTCAGTATACAACATCTGCCTGTGGTCAAATGAGGTTTGAAAAGTAGAGAGGACAGGCAACTGCTCACTGGGATAAGTCCCTGAAGAGGGAAGATACTTCTTTAACCCCAAGACATCACTGGCAGGTAAAAGACCCTCAAATAAATACAGCTAATCCTCAAACAGTATGGGTTTGAAAAGGACAGGTCCACTTATATGTGGTTTTTATTCAGTTAATATAATACAGTACTGTAAATATATTTTCTCTTATGATTTTTTAAATACAGTGGGTATTTTAAGATTTTTATTTATTTATTCGTGAGAGACACAAAGAGAAAGGCAGAGACATAGACAGAGGGAGAAGCAGGCTTCCCTCAGACAGCCTGATGCAGGACTCGATCCCAGGACCCCAGGATCACTACTTGAGCCGAAGGCAGACACTCAACCACTGAGCCACCCATGTGCCCCTCTTATGATTTTCTTAATAATATTTTCTTTTCTCTAGCTTACTTTATTGTGTGAATACAGCATATAATACATATAACATACAAAAAGTGTTAATCAACTGTTTTAGTAAAGTCAGCAGTAGGCTCTTAGTAGTTAAGTTTCGGGGGAGTCAAAAGTTGTATGTGGATTTGTGACTATGTAGGGTGTCAGTGCCCCAGCCCTGCCATGTTGTCCAAGGATCAACTGTATTTGAAAGGATCTGAATTAAAGTCTTTAGTGTTTGCTGAAGGATTGCAGAGATTACTTAATTCCGCTGCTTTTAAAATCAGTATGTTTGAAATGCATGCTGCTAGATGAACATCTCCACCAGAATCACTTGGACTTTAATTCAGCTATACAAATTACAATCCCTGGGGTAGAGTCCAGAAGGAAGGCCCCAACCCAGGCACCCAGGCCTGGGGGAATATTAGACATCCTGATGTTGGATATCCACTGCCGCAGAACTTGCAGGGAGGATTTATCCCTGAAAAACTATTGGATTGTCCCTCTTCTGAATCTGGCCATTCATGCCCTGCATCTTTCCGAATTTTTTATTGCCTGATATCTTTTCCTTAATTTCTGTATCTTGAAATTGCTTGTTTAGATATATTTTCCTGATATGTTTTCCACCCTATGTTTCCAAGTGCATCATTGACACCAAAACTACCCTATGAGTTTCAGGTCTATCCTCGCAGTGCCCAGGCCACAATCCAGAGGGGTTCTTTTTTTAAAATATTTTATTTATTTATTCATGAGAGACACACACACACACAGAGAGAGAGAGAGAGAGAGAGAGGGGCAGAGACACAAGCAGAGGGAGAAGCAGGCTCCATGCAGAGAGCCCGACGTGGGACTCGATCCTACGTCTCCAGGATCACGCCCTGGGCTGAAGGTGATGCTAAACCACTGAGCCACCCGGGCTGCCCTCCATAGTGGCTTTTAACAGGATTATCTTCAGAGCCTGCCTGACTTGGCACTATTATTCCTCTAAGCCTTCAGAGAGGTTTCAGCATTAAAGAGTACCCCTACTCCCATTAGAGAGACATTCTTATTAATGGTGAGCAATTTAGCAATATTTATGAAACAAGATTTTTAACTATATTTACTTATCCAGTAAATACATAATTAGTGACATACACTAAGATGATAGTATTCAATCTATAATGGCAAAAAATTGAAAGCAACTTCAATGTATATTAAGTAAATTTTTATATTCCAAATAAATGAATGATATTAATATTTAAATATATTTGCCATGTAATATGAAGGGAAATCTTTTTTAAACAATGTTAAATCCGATCATTTAGTTTGGGCTCTACAACTTCTGTTCCCAAAGCTACCAGTGCCATTAAAAAATGAGAGTAAGGGCTCCCTGGGTGGCTCAGTGGTTTAGCGCCTGCCTTTGGCCCAGGGAGTGATCCTGGAGACCCGGAATCAAGTCCCACATCGGGCTCCCTGCATGGAGCCTGCTTCTCCCTCTGCCTGTGTCTCTGCCTTTCTCTCTCTGTATCTCTCATGAATAAATAAATAAAATATTTTTTAAAAAATGAGAGTAAGAGTAAAAAGGAGAGAAAGGAAGGAAGGAAGGAAAGAAGGATGAAAAGAAGAAAGGAAGGAAGGAAGGAAGGAAAGAAGGAGGGAAGGAAGGAAGGAAACTAAAATTTAGAACAGGCTGTAGGGAAGAAGAAAAGAGAGCAGGAAATAAAAATTAATAAATAAAATTTATTAAACGCCAAAATAGGTAGAATATGATTCCAAAGAGTTCATTAAACAGGCTGTCACTCAGCCCCCACCAGCAGGCCCCAGAATGCTCTCACCTACACGTAATTCATAAGGGACTCAGTGAAGTCACTGGCCTAGCTGCTGGACATGAAAGAGCTCTAAACTATGAGCATTGCCAAAGGCAGTAGAATTTCGGAAAAGAAATCTCCCCTCCTCCCCACAAAAAAAAAAAAAAAAAAAAAAAGGATAAGAAAATAATGCAGTTTTTGGTGTTTGCCACATAAAAGCAGGTTTTCCCCTGACCTAACACTCTAGTATAAACATGGTTGCAGGAGACAAATTGAATAATAGCTGTAGAAAATTCAACTATGAGAATGAGTCTTAGACCACAAACAGAGGTGCAAAAAATAGAACATTCTTTAATTTTTTGTATTGCACTAAATTTCTATTTCAACCCTTCCTCTGCCAAGGTATAGGAATACCAGATCTATTTCAATTTATCTGCCCTTCACAGCTTTTTCTCTCTACACTGACTCTGAATACCAAGTCATGAGGCCTCATCATGCTGTTAGTTCAGCTTGTCATTGTTAAGTCATCCTTTGTAACCGTCCACAAAACCCCTTTATATTAACCAGCTTTTTCTATTAACTTTGTGCCATTCATGGATACAAAGGAATCTTCCTGACACTTCTGGGCCTTGCTATGCCCTGGAAATATCTGCAAAACTGCCTAAGCTCCATTTGTCTAGGCACAGCAGATAGTCATTTACTTTCTAGGAGGTCTTAAGAGTTACATGTTGGGACACCTGGGTGACTTAGTGGTTGAGCTTCTGCCTTCAGCTCAGGGCGTGATCCTGGAGTTCCGGGATCAAGTCCTGCATCAGGCTCTCTGTGTGGAGCCAGCTCCTCCTCCCTCTGCCTCTGTCTTTGCCTCTCTCTGTGTCTCTCATGAATAAATAAATGAATATCTTTAAAAAATAAAAATAAGGGTTAATTACATTTTAAATATTAAAATTTTAAAAATATTGACACAAGATTTAAATAGACATTTCACCAAAGATGTACCAATGGCTAATAAGCACAAGAAGGGAAGCTCAGCATCATCAGTCACTAGGGAAATGCAAATTAAAACATTAATGAGACAATGGGGGACTAGGTGGCTCAGCTGGTTAAGCATTTAACTCTTGATTTCCGCTCAGGTCCTGATCTTGGGGTTCTATGATCAAGCTTCGCTGTCTGGCTCCATGCTCAGCAGGAAGTCTGCTTAAGATTTTCCCTCTTCATCTCCCTCTGCCTTCCCCTCCCCCCCACTCTCTCTCTCTCTACTCTCTCTCTCAAATAAATAAATAAATCTTTTTAAAAAAAACATAATGAGACACCACTAGAGTGGAGACGATGATAGTAGCTCATTTTAGTTTTAATTTGCATTTTTAAGATACTGATAGTACTAAATGTCAGTGAGAATATGAGGAACCCAAAATTCTCTTATACTGCAATTTTGGAAAAAATTTGGTAGTTCCTCAAAAAAATAAACATGTACTTCCCATACTGCATGCCTACAATTCCACTCCTACATCTCTTTTCAGAGATATGAAGACATATGTATGCACAAATGTTCATTGCAGCAATTATTCATAATTGCTAAAAAAAAATGTTTGTCAATGAATGAATAAATGAAATTTAGGATAGCAACAAAATGGAAAACTACTCGGTAATGAAAAAGAACTCATTATTTTTACAAGCAAAAAAAATGTGCCTTCAAAAATGTTCCATGAAACAGAAGAAGCCAGATACAACAGATGATATGGTGCATGATTCCATTTATGTGAAATTTATTTATAAAGACAAAACTATACAAACAGAAAGCACAGTAGTTTTTTCTTGGGGCTAGGATTAGGTGGAGAAATGACCTTAATACACTAGAGGGAACTCATTTGTGTAATGAAACTCCTCAAAAACTAAATAGAGATGATGCATGTACAATAATATAAATGTATCAATAATAAATTATCTGTACATTCACAATGCATAGAACATTTAGATAAAATGGACAAATTCTTAGAAAGACTCAAACTACTTAAACAAACTTCAGGAAAGAGGAAATCTGAATAGACCTATAAGATATAAAATGCTTAGGAGCACCTGAGTGGCTGTCAGTTAGCATTTGCGTTTGGCTCAGGTCATGATCCCAGGGTCCTAGGATCCAGTCCTGAGTCAGGCTCCCTGCTCAACAGGGAGTCAGCTTCTCGCTCTCACTCTGCCCCCTCTCCCTCCTTCTGCTAGTGCTCTCTCTCTCCCTTTCTCTCTCAAATAAAATAAAATATAAATATATAATATAATGTAAATAAGATATAAATATTTTATTTATTTTATAAATAAAATCTCTGAAAGAAAGAAAGAAAGAAAGAGAAAGAAAAAACTGCCTAAGTTAGTAAATAAAAAAAAAATTCTCTAAAGAAAAACCCAGAAATAGTGTCATTGGCAAATTCTATCACACTTTAAAAAAAAGAGAGAGAATTAACACCAACACTGTACAAATTCTTCCATAAAGCAAAAAAGGGAACTCTTCTCTATTCGTTTTTTTAAGATTTTATTTATTTATTCATGAGAGACAGAGAGAGAGAGGCAGAGACACAGGCAGAGGGAGAAGCAGGCTCCATGCAGGGAGCCCGATGTGGGACTCAATCCTGAGTCTCCAGGATCACGCCCTGGACTGAAGGTGACACTAAACCTCTGAGCCACCGGGGCTGCCCTCTATTCATTTTCTGAGGTCAAGTATTTGGACTTACCAGCCTCCCAACTATGTGAACCAAATCCATAAATCAATTTCGGTCTGTTTTTTTCTCTCACATTCAATATATATATATATATATATATATACACACACACACACACACACACACAACAGGATATAAATAAATATATATAATATACATACATATACATACACACAGAAACATATTAGCATAGATACACATTTGTATGTGTATTTTTCTGATTATCCTTTTTTCTGAAGAACCTTGAGTAGCATAATCCCTTATGAATATAAATGCAAAAATCCTCAACAAGTATTAGCGAAATAAATCTAGCTATATATAAAATGATTATATAGTATGACCACACACGATTTATCCTAGGTGAGGTTGGTTCAATATATGGAAATCAATCAATGTAATGGAGCATATTTAATAAAGGAGAAAAACTCACAATGATCTCAACAGATGTAAAAAAATCATTTCACAAAAATTAATATTCTTTCATTATAAATACACCCAACAAACTAGAAGTAGAAGAGAACTTCCCCAACACGATAAAGAATATGTATGAACAAATACATAGCTAACATCATATTTAATAGTGAAAGACTAAAACATTTTCCTCTAAGATCAGGAATAAGATAAGAATGTCAACACTCATGAGCCATTTTAGTTCAACATTGTAGTGGAACACTAGTAGCATCCAAGTAGAGAAGAAAGAAGTAAAAATGTGTCTAATCAGAGATGATGTGATATTGTATATTGAAAATCCTAAAGAATCCACACACAAAAAAAGGTATTGAATCTATTAAATGAATTCAGCAAGATTGTAGGTTACCAGAGAGAGAGAGAGAGAGAGAGAGAGAGACATGGAAAAAGTGATGATACAAGAAAGCCAAGGAACAGTAGCAGGAGAGAAGTCCTTGAGTAAACAAGAAACAATGGAACTTAGAACCTGAGTGTCAGATCTGGCTGGTCACACATACAGAGCAATGAGAAGAAATACCAAGAGTGTGAGTGCGGTTGTATAAAGGTTGGCAGATTCAGTGGTGGATGATGATGCTTTTCTTTATGACTTCATCAAAAGTGCAGGGATCTGGTGGAAGATATGAGGTTTAAAGAAAGAAGACAAGTAAAACATTCTGGGAAGAGGGAAAGTGATCTGTCTGGGGAAATTTAGAAGAGTATTTGGGCACTTCTGATAAGTTCTGAGTCCACACTTTAGATTTGTTGTTAAAAATTTAAATTGAATCCTAGCAGTAAGGTTATATGATTTCTCTAGACTGCTTTATGGAAACAAAAACAGAGTAGGGAGAGTTAGGTTTAGGAAATATTGAACTTTTGTGAGATGCATGGTGGTAGGAAGGGTGCAAGGGAATTGAAAGGAAATTAAAAATAAATGACAATGATGGCGGACTATGGAAACTAAGCTTGGTAAGAGGGACTGCGTGCATACACCAGGAGAGAGTGGAAAATGATGGGGGAAAATGGGTGAAAAGTTCATGTGCAGTTGAGCTGTTGTCATGGAGGGAGTAAAATAAATGAGCAGAAATACAGGAGGTGGTGGCCAGAGACATTTGAAATTTTGGAGATGGTATCATTATTACTAGTGGTGTGTAAGCAATGAATTTAGGACTAGATAGCCAAGGTAGGATGGTAAAAATATGAGAGCCCAGGGTGTACTAGAGAAAAGCCCATTACTGCCAATATCACCAAGAATTATTTCAAATTATGAGTCAAAAGAAAATCAGTGAACCGGGTGCTAAAATTGCAGGATTGGTAGATGATAGCAATAAGAAGGAGGAGTAGGTAGTCAAGGGCAATGACAAGCCCTTTATAGGAACAGGAGTTTTTGAGGAAGAAAGATCTAGAAATTACTCTTAGAATCAAGAAGTAATCCTGGTTCTGGAATTTGTGGTATAAGAAGTATACAAGTAAAAATACAATACAACTTCATAGAGCTGCAAGTGAAGCCATGGATTCAGGATGGATTCAGTATTCACAAGAAAGATACCAGTAACTTATACTAAACAAAGCAGCAATAAAATATAATCACCCTAAAAAAAAAAAAAAGAAGAAAGAAAGATACCAGTAACTGAAGAAATTAAAGACATGGGGGACTTACATGCTGACAGATTATGAGATCCTGAGGGTTTTGAGTCTTTGAGGGGAATGAGGTAAAGTGTAGAATGGAATCAAATTGGGGTATATACATATTCATATGGGAAATAAGCCTTCTATACATAGAAATATGGAATTCTGGACTTCCCACAGTGATGGAGGTAAAAAAAGAATATAAAAATGGTTCTTTCCAAATAATTTACCAGACAAAGGTGGAAATATTCTAATGATATCCTCTCCTAGAGATTACCTGAGATAATAAATCATAGTCTTCGAGTCATGACATGGGTTAGTGGTTTACCAAGAAAAAGAAGACCTAAGGAAACACATTGTTTCTTATTAAATGATATATGATAGCCAGGAAGAACATGTGAGGTACTAAAGCTTCTGTCTACATTCAGAATTCGTTTTTAGTAAATCACCCTATGTCAGCCCTGCAGAAATGAATCTGTGCCCACTGTACTTACAAAACTACCTTGGATTTTGTGGAAGAACTCTGAATCTTGATGATTTGATCAGCCATTCCTTAACTGGGAAAGCCATGGTTTTACTCTTTCTCTATTTTTTTTTTTCATGAGCCTATTCCCTTGCATGTGGGTAATGCAGAAGGAACAAACTGAAATTAGCATGGCATTTTAGCAAAACAGCACTGGTGTGCTTAGTGCAGTCTATGAAATTTAAAGAGGACCTAAGTAATTGGGCCGTGGAGTCCTAACATCTCCTCCACCTCTCCTCCTAACACATTCATTTTCAAATGTCAACGTTAATACTTTTCCACCTGAACTTGCTAAAATGGTGCAGGAGGATTATAACCTTATCAATAAAGTCAGAATGAAAAAAAAATGCACTGCAAGATTTAATTTTCAGATCCCATGAATTTCTATTGATTTGGGAGTACACAGCCAAGAGTAGTGAGAAAGTAATCTGCAATTTGTATCAAGGATGCCTATTTCAAATGCCTTTGTGTTCCCAAGCTGTTATATCGCAGAAAAATGGTAACCCTGCTGATGGGAAAACTCATGAGAACCTTCCTAGATAATGTATTTTCCTAAAATTAGTTTTAAATGTGAGAATAAGAAATAGTGATAACCTAGTAATGCTGTGAATGTATATATATTTTTTAAATGTAAGTGAGGCAGTGAAGATTAAAAAAAAAAAAAAAGATCACATTCAAAATGACCTTACAAGAAAAACTTATATGTGGAAGAAAGGTTTTCTTGTAATTGTATCTTAGAATTTATCCTTCAGGCTTTAAAAGGCCAATTATTAGAATTAAATAAGAACAAGTAAAAAAAATAACTGCCAAAGAAATAATTTTGCCTAGAGATATGGCATTGTATATTTCCATGTGTGTCTGACTTTTCCAGTTGAACTAGAATAAAAGCAGATGAGTAAATTTAGAGACTCAAACAAATGAGGATCATGCAAATAGTTGCTTCAACAACAGTGTTTACTCAGTTTCCTTTACAATATCTAATTTGGGCACTTTTACTTCTAGATCAAGGGTAAACAGAACAAAGAGTGGGAGCAAATGAATAGTGATGTTTTCTTCCTCATCTGCTGTGGGAAGAATACACAGGCAGCAAAAACATGGTCTCTGCCAGCAGAGAACTTATCCTCTACTTGCAGAGAACTTATATAAGTATACACATAGAAATCTAAAAGTTGCTCGAGAAAGTTCTTAGAGTTCAACATTGCTCAGGGTGAGTTGGAGGAGGCTGTGGTCCAGAAGGGAGATTGCCTTAAATGAGTGAGGGCACATGGTCTAGAGAGGAAGCGTTTGAGTCTAAGAATTTGAACAAAGCCCAGATAATGAAAACCTCAGGTACATAGGATACATCACTGTTTCTGCTCAAACAGCAGCTTTGCCTTAAATTATACATTGGTATGCTTGGATTTGACAAAATGAAAACATGTTCTTGATCTAATAAGTTATTTTGAAAACACCTTTTTTTTATTTGCTAACATCATACTAAGAAAATCAATATTTCTCTGGAGTCTCTTAAAAAAATAATGTCTAAGAATTTTTTGTTCTTACAATCTTTTGGTTTATGGAGTCCTTTGACCTTAAAAATGCAGAAACACATACAACCAAAATGAATTTTGCATACTTCTGGATAGTTATGGGTTCCCTGAATCACTGGTGGATCAATACACCAGGTTAAAAGTCTATAGATTGCAATTCAGTAGTGCATAGTTTCTGTAGAAAACACAGACAAATACAATGAAATGCACAAATTTCTCTCTCTGAAAATTAATATATTAGGTTTTATGAAGAAATGTTTATATTGATTAATATATTGTCTTTCCCTCTAGTATTTTTCAAAGTATTTTTATGAAGGATGTGAAACAAATACAAAATAGATAGAATAGTATATATGAATTCCCATACACCTATCACCTAGCTTCAACAATTATGAACTCCTGGTGAACTATGTTGAATCTATGCCCCATCTACTATCTCATCATCCATATTATTTTGAAGCAAATCTCATCTACCATATAATTTCATTCATAAATATTTTAGTATGTATCTCTAAAACATAAGGACCATTTTCAGATCTAAGAACAATCCCTCTTTATACCAAAAATACTTTATTTCTTAATATAATCAAATTACAGCTGTTTTCAAATTTAGCTGTCTTAAAGAAATCTTATTTTTGCCATTTATTAGAATCAGGATTCAAATAATACCCTCACACTGGGATTAATTGACACGTGCTTCAAATCTTTTTTTACTCTATATTTTCTCTCTCCCTTTCCTCTGTCTCTGTCCTACAATTTATTAGTCAAACAAACTAGGTCATTTTTTCTGTGGAGTATTATAAAATCAAGATTTTGTTGACTATACTCCATGGTAGAGTTTAACATGTTCCTTTGTTATCTATATTTCTTATAAATTAGAATTTGGATCTAGAAGCTTGATCAAATTTGATCAGATTTTAAGTCTTTTTTAAGACTGTTTTATAAATGATGTGTTTTTCCATTAGAAAGCAGAAAATATCTGATTGTTGCTCTCTCTTTTTTCCTTTAAGAGTTTTATTTTATTTTTTTATTTAAAGGGGAGAAGAGCAGAGGGGGAGGGAGAGGGACAAGCAGACTCTGCACTGAGCACAGAGCCCAATGCAGAGCTTGATCTCAGAACCCTGAGATCACAACCTGAGCCAAAATCAAGAGTCAGACGCTTAATTGACTGAGCCACCCAGGTGCCCCCTCTCTCTTTTTTAATATAGGCAGTCTTTGATGTTGAATGTTTAGACTCATTTCTTGATTAGAGATTGAAAATGTTTAGTATTTTAACATTAACATTCATTTTTATTCATTATTTCCCTTCATCTATTTGGTTACTCAATTAGACAATGGCACAGCAAACCAGCATAAATTCTGGACTCTTCCTTTATTTAGCACTTTCCAAATGATGAACTGATTTCTACTATATTTTAATGATAAACATTATTTCATTAAGATCTACTATTTAATCAGCAGGAAAATGCAAATTAAAATCACAAGAAGATACCGCCTTACACCTGTCAGAACAGCTAGTATCAAAAAGATAACAAATAACAAGTGTTGCTGAGATATGGAAAAATGGGAACCCTCATCTACTGTTGGTGGGAATATAAATTGATGCAACCACTATGGAAAACAGATTTTTCCTCAAAAAACTAAAAATATTATATGAGGGGTGCCTGAGTGGATCAGTTGGGTAAGCATCTGACTCTCAATTTCGGCTTAGGTCATGATCTTAGAGTTGTGAGATGGAGTCTTGTGCTGGGCTCTACACTGGACATGGAGTGTCCTCAAGATATTCACTCTCCCTCTCCATCTGTCTCCCCCCTCTCCCCACCCTTTCTAAACAAACAAACAAACAAACAAACAAAAAACATATGAATCAGTAATTCCCCTATTGGTTATTTACCCAAAGAAAGCAAAAACAGTAATTGAAAAAGATATATACACTTCTATATTTATTGCAGCTTTATTTACAATAGCCAGAATATCGAAGCAACATGATATTGTTGCTATATTCCCCTGATAGATGAATAGATAAAGATGTGGCATATGCATACAATAGAATATTACTCAGATATAAAAAAAGAATGAGATCCTGCCATTTGTGACAATATAGATGGACCTATATTAAGCGAACTAAGTCAGAGAAAAACAAACACCATATGATTTCACTTACATATGTATCTAATAAAACAAATTAACAAGCAAATAAACAAGACAGAATCATAAATACGGAGACCTGGTGGTTCCCAGAGTGGGGGGTGGGGGGTTCAGGGGATTGGCAAAATAAGTAAAGAGGATAGAAAGGTACGTATTTCCAGTTATAAAATAAGTAAGCTATGAGGATGAAAAGTACAGCATAGTATAGTCAGTCATATTGTAATAACATGGTACAGTGACAGATGGTATCTATACTTATCACAGTGAGCACAGCATCATGTACAGAACTATCAAATCACTGTATTGTATACCTGAAACTAATATAGTATGTCAACTATAATTCAATTAAAATCAGATTTAAACACATTTGATATGCTTTAATTGTTTCCTGTTGTTCTCTTTATAGAGGATCAAATTCTCACATCATTGGCCAATTTTTTTGCCTCTTTTTTTTTTTTTTTATAAAAAAAGATTTGTTTGTTTTTAGAGAAAAGAGAGAGAGCACAAGCAGGGGGAGGGACACAGGAAGATGAGGAGGGGGAGGGGGAAAAAGAATCCTCAAGCAGACTCCTGCTGAGTGTGGACCTTGATGCAGGGCTTGATCCCACCAACCTGAGATCATGACTTGAGTCAAAATCATGAGTCAAAAACAAAACAAAACAAAATCATGAGTCAGACATCTAACCAACTGAGCCATTCAGGCGTTTGAGTGGGAGCCTCTTAAAGTTGACTCCTGGGTGGTTGTGACTTGACTCTTGCTACTTCCTATAAAAATATTTTTCTCATAATAGGAACGCAATGAATAAACAAAGAAAGGGAAGCTGGTTATCAGTCAGTAGTCACTAATTGAGCACTTACAATTTGTAAGCTTAAATTTAAGGACATTACAGGAGAATACAAAGACATTCTTTGACACTTTGAATGAAAAATAATTGTGGAAACAAAACATACAAATGTGGATTTTATAAATGGTGATGCCTCCTTGAACTGAAAGGTCAGAGCCCAATGAGAGGTACAGATAGCAGGTACCATGAAGTTAAATGAAGAGATTTCCAAAGCACCAGAGTGCAAAGTTACTGCTGCCACCCTTCAAACTACATCCAAGACAATCAAGGAGCCCCAGTGACAGAATGGTAAATGTCAGGTTTGGCTTTTGCTGAGAACTTGTGTTCTATCTGGTAAATGTGTAACTCTGTATATAGTTTCTATCATCAATGAATGTAAAACATTCAGCAGTTTCCTCACTATTTTGTTTCATTCTCCACAAGGTTGTGTTCACCTGTATATGGAACATATGTTCCCTGAATCTATGCATTTGTATGATATCTAGTAATTAACAATGGTCCATTTCTTTTCTCTAGTAATAGACTCTACCTCCAATTAAGCAATGCTCATTCGAGAAAGACCCCAGCCAGTCAATGTTGCGAACTCAAATGAGAGCAGATATATGTCAGTATGGGAGAGGCAACTGCTGATCTAATATTATTAAATAATATACTTTTTAATGCAACAGCAATTTAAAATGAGACTGTGTCTCATCTTTCACTGATTCCCCAAAGGCCTAGACTAATACAGTAAATTGTGTAGAGAAATTAGGCGCTAGGCTTACTAGTCAGGACGTGGAAAGAGATTGTAAAAATGTCCATACTGCCTTTACCTTACACCCCCCTCAAGAATATAAAAGGCTTTAGGTGGGAAGGCTAGAAGGGAAAGGGCAGTGTTTGAAGAAAGATATTAATGTTACTTGCTGTGTGTTCTTTCTCTCCAGAGAAGAGGAGATTGGAGGACTTTTCAATCACCCTGTGCCCAACCAGATAGGCTTCAAGGGAGTCTGGAGTATTCACTGCATTTCCTCAAGTGTGGGGATTTGTGACTTGGCTTCTGATGCACTCCTGAGAAAAAATGGAAGTGACAGCCTGGCCACAACTGACAGAGCAAAGAGAGAGAGGATTTATTTAGAGAGAGCAGGTACTGTGCTATTTATATTGCCAACCATGAGGGAAAGTAGAGGCAGACTTCCTCAATTCAAATTAAGACAGAAGGATTGCAGAAGACTGTTCAGTGACCCTGAAAGATACCATCTGGAATATAAGGACCATGGTGACTTGTGTTTGCCCCACACTTGGGTGTTTAAAGTTGAGAGTTTATGACTCCGGAACTGTGGAGTATGGAGGGCTGTGTTGAAGATCAAGCTGCCTTTTCCTTCACATTTTGTAAAGTAAAAATCTGCATATTTTCTGGAAATTTGATGTGGAACCCCAGAAAGTGAAGTGGACTGAGTTCTTCAATTCCTACAAAAGAACACAGAAAAAGATAAAGGGGCTCCACTTACAGCAAGTGGAAAGTGGGTCATAACTAACCAGACAAAGGAGGTACAATAATCAGGAGGAGGAAAGGACCCAAGCCTTGAAGATATTTAAAGAACTTGCAAAAATGTCTCTGAAGAAAAGTCATCTTTGGTCAACTCATGCCAAGAGGACACTGACACTAGACTGCATCTGTACTAGCCATGTAAAGCTTTACACTTCTCTCCCTAAACTCTCCTCCCCTAGACCCAACCCTGGAGGAGTACAGATCAGCAGCAAGCCAATGGTATAGGTAGTGAATGAAAAGAGGAATGAAGCCA
Organism: Canis lupus dingo; assembly: GCF_003254725.2. Taxonomy (NCBI): domain Eukaryota; kingdom Metazoa; phylum Chordata; class Mammalia; order Carnivora; family Canidae; genus Canis; species Canis lupus. The sequence continues at coordinate 18,501,257 of NC_064270.1, forward strand.
ACCAAGACCCCCTTCTCCACTGCAGTCTTCCAATCTTGAAGCATGCTGGATCATGGGAGGGGAAAAGTTTTAGCTTTGAAAAATTTTAGAGTTGTGACATCACGTCATTAATGCTTGAACATGAACAAAGTTCTTTTTATTGTCTCAAAATAACTGAAATAGCCAAGAGGTCTGCCTGAGATTAATCCAGAGACTGAGGAAATGGGGAACCATAAGGCAAGTTAGTGGGAAAAGGCAAGGAAGAATGACGTTTTCATGATTGCACCTTAATTAAGTTTAGCTCTTTCCAAAATCTGGATATGTTCAACTATTATATCCAATGGGTAGGAAATAAAGGACAAGTTCAAGGAGAAAGCATAATGCCTAGTAGATGGCTCTAACTGTTCCCAGAAATTCCTAATTTAGGCCATATGTGGTAATGATATTTTATTAGACATATAATCATTCAAACTTTCATCATCTACTGTATGCCAGGTACTGTTTTGAGTTCTAGGGATATGACAATGAATAAGACACATGGACCTATCTTTTAATAAAGCTTAAATTGTAGCAGATGGAGATATGATAACTTAAAAAAATAATGGGGTGCCTGGAGGCTCAGTCAGTTAAGTGCTCGACTCTTGATTATCAGCTCAGGTTTTGATCTCAGGGTTATGAGTTCAGGCCCCACATTGGGTTCCTTGCTATGTATGGAGCCTACTAAATAAATATATAAAAACACAAATAAAAATTAGGAATTTTAAATTGTGGTAAATGTTACAGAAAAATGACAGAGAAATGTGACAGAGAGTAACTGGCATGTGTTTGTGGGGAGGGAGGGTTAACAAAGCTAATCATGGAAAATCTCTCTCAAGAGATGATTGATGAGGTAAATAATGAAGAAGCAAGACAGGAAAATCTAGACGATGGGTGCTTTTAGTAAAAAGAATGTCAGATATAAAAGGCCCCAATACAGGGAAAAACAGGGTGCAAAGAAACCTATAAGTCTGAGGCAGAAGAATTGGAGGGACAGTGAAATAAAACTGGGAAAGGCAAAAGGACATAAGATCTTGCAGACCACAATAATGCTATGCTGAGTATTTTTGCAATGTCAGAATTAGGGGTATTATGCAGACAAGTTACGGAGATTAAGATTACTTCAGATCACAATATGGCACCACACATGTGACAGCCTTTCGAAATAGAATAAACCATGAAACATGCCCTTGTAAATCTATGAATAAGCAATTGCTTGCTGCCACTAAGCACCATGTGACTCTTGAAATCCTCCCATTTCCATGCCATAATTACCATTGACACAACTCAAAGCATATCATCATGTATCTATGTGCCATGGACTTGCTGAGGCATGAACTCCAGCTAGAAAGAAAACCATCTACCTCAGATACACTCTCGCCTTGTATCACACAAGTTAATTTCTGACATTAGTAGTGAGGAGATGAGTTCCCAAGGTATCTCAGACAAGCTACTGGATATAGTTGTCTACACAATGAGGTTGATGAGTTAGTTCCTAAAGCATTCAAAGAACCTCTCCATCGAAACTTTAATTCTAAGATAATTGCTTTATTTTTTTTTTAATTTTTATTTATTTATGATAGTCACACAGAGAGAGAGAGAGGCGCAGAGACACAGGCAGAGGGAGAAGCAGGCTCCATGCACCGGGAGCCCGACGTGGGATTCGATCCCGGGTCTCCAGGATCGCGCCCCGGGCCAAAGGCAGGCGCCAAACCGCTGCGCCACCCAGGGATCCCAGATAATTGCTTTAAAAGTATTCCCTCTCCATCAGAACTTTTTGCTGGGGTTGTTTTAAAAGATCAGTCATGGTAGGATGCAATATAACTATTATCTTCAATAATCCCAGAGTCTATGCATCTTAATTGTAAAGTAAATACTTTTTAAAAAGTTTTTCTATAATATTCAAAATCTCATTCAGAAGTATATATGAGATATGTATGTGATATATGTTATTTTTAAATATATCTTTATATCTTTTCATAGATTGTAAATATATATAGATGTGAATATATATATACATACATATGTATATATATTGCCCTTGCACAACTACAAAATGCTCTTATAAGCTCATTATGAGACAAAATCAAGATATACCTTACTATGTCTCACCATAGGCAGACATACATATCTCCCCTACTCCCCAAATCCCTATGGAAGGATGAAATGCAAAAATACCATACAGGATTAGTTGTGATTGGCAATGTACCTTCTAAGAAAGACAGATTAAGACTTAAAATAAATCACCACCAAGAAGTAAGCAAAATTCTCCTAAACCCCAGACTTGTGTCTGCAAGGTTAGTGGTTAGAAAAGTCTTTGGACTTAGTCTGTTGTTGTATTTCACATAGAATTAGCTTGAAGACATCTAGAGAGCTCTGCTGTAACTTCTGAAGCTCCTTGAAAATATTTTAACTTAATCTCCCAACCTCACCCAAGTCCCAGTAAATTTCCTAGGGAAATAAGCCAGGAAAAAAAAAAAAAAGATATATATATCTTTTTAGCATGTAGACTTCTTCTTCAATACTAGAACCCCACTCCCCAAACTTCACAAATTTTATATCCATTAGACAATAATAGCTCCAGAAATGTAGAGAACCTAATGGCATGAATCCCTCTACAGGGGACTGGTGAGGGATCATTTAAAGTTTACTATGTTTGGGCAGCCTGGGTGGCTCAGCGGTTTAGCGTTGCCTTCAGCTCAGGTTGTGATCCTGGAGTCCCAGGATCCAGTCCCTGTTGGGCTCCCTGCATGCAGCCTGCTTCTCCCTCTGCCTGTGTCTCTGCCTCTCTCTGTCTCTGTCTCTCATGAATAAATAAATAAAATAGAATCTTTTAAAAATAAATAAATAAAGTTGACTATGTTTGAAGTCTGTGTGGGAAGTTCATCAGCTGTTTGTTTTAACATCTTAATTCTTTGATTCCTTTCTGACATTCACTAAAATTGCATCAGTGCTGGAAACGGTGCAGGCATTTGCATATCCAGGTTATAGTCGGTGGGGGTTTTTCAATAGCCAGTGAAAGTGATTTTACTACTGCTTTCCAAGCAAGCTGAGCCCAGGGTCCTCTAGGACCAGGGTCATGCCTGAAAGCACTGCGAATTGTGCTGGTTCTCACCAATATTCTAGTGACATTATCCTTGATTTCCTTTTTGTAAAATAAGGAATGCATAGAGTAGATGCTCATTAAAAGTTCATCTCCTAAAAAAAAAAAAAAAGTTCATCTCCTCCCACTTTCTTAACTGAGATCTTTCTACTTCTGGGAATCTCTAATTGGAATGCCAAGACAGACTAGTAAGGAACCGGTGTTGATGGCTGCCCTTATATCCAGAATACATTAATTTTTTTTTTAATTTATGATAGTCACAGAGAGAGAGAGAGAGACAGAGACAGAGACAGAGAACAGGCAGAGGGAGAAGCAGGCTCCATGCACTGGGAGCCCGACGTGGGACTCAATCCCGGGTCTCCAGGACTGCGCCCTGGGCCAAAGGCAGGCGCTAAACCGCTGCGCCACCCAGGGATCCCTATATCCAGAATACATGGTACAGCTTTGCACGATGCCTGTTACATGGTGGTTACTCCATTGTTACCTATTGAAGAAACATGAATAAATCTTTTAGACAGTTGGCACCATTTTAAACATGCAATGCTTTCTAGCAAAATAATAATCCACAGGATGTGTGTTTCCAAATTAAAATACACACCTAATTTTTCATGAATTCAGCTCAACAATATACATGAAATGAGCAAAGGTAGGGTAAGACACAGATAAGACCTGATTATAACCCTCACAGAATCTGCAACTACATCGGGGAAACAGACATGTTAAATAAAATGTGTAAGGTGGTAGGATGCACACCACTCTAGAGATAGTACAGCAGCAGAATGAAGAGGGAAATCTCAGCTTGTGTGGCTCAGGGAAGGTTTCTTAGAAGAAAGGGGCAAGTGCCCAGCAGGCAGATCAATTTTGGGGCAAAGGCACTGCAATCACAGGAGACAGCATGTGTCAGGACACAGAGGCATGATAGCATGGTGCATTTGAGGATTCTAAGTGGTTTACTATGGCTGAAGAACTGAGAGGCATGTTTTGTTTGTTTCTGATGAAGATGAACAGATAGAGGCCAGGACACAGAACTTTTTACATACAGAATTTGGAGTTTACCCTAGAGAAAATGAGGAACCATTGAAGATTTCCCAAGCTGGGCCAAGATACTGGTAGATTTGGGTTTTAGAAAAATCATATAGTAACTAAATATACATAGGAGGTGGGTTAGACAGGAGTTTGAGAAATTAGTTGCAAAACTATGGGTAAACATAGCATAATGTAGAAACTTGTCAAATCACTATGTTGTATCCCTAAAACTAATGTAACATAGTGTGTCAACCGAACCTAAATTAAAATATATATTTTTATTAAATATATTATTTATTAAATAATATTATATTTTATAAATATTAAATAATAATTATATTTATATTAATTTATAGATTTATATAAATAAATATATTTATTTATATTATATTTTAATAATATTATTATATTTTAATATTATTAAAATATATATTTATTAGTATATATATGGGATATAATTATTTTAGGGCAACTTCACCTAAAATGCTTTTTACTATCTCCCAATATAGGTTATCATACGACTTATGATCTCAGAGGATGCTTTTCAGGGTGAAATTAGGTGCCATCAATAATTACTTGAGAATAACAGAAGTAAACCAGAATTATCCCAACAAACCAAGACATGTAGGATGATCTTAAATTTAGAGTACCTCAGGTACTTAAATGGCACTGTTTTCTTGAGGGTCTATAATACCATAGTTTTCATGCATTGCTTTTCTTGTCTATTGCCCTCACTGAACTCTATGGTCACTAAGGAGGGAGTATCTTTCATTATATTTCTAGTCCCTAATATTGTACCAGCCCATGTGAGGTTCCCAATAAATTTGATTGAAGTTAACTGAAAATCAGTGAATTAGAATTTAATTGTAATTGGAATTAGAAGAGTTGATACTGGATTGCATCAGACTGAAAGAATTTTTCATTTTGGTTATTGACATTCTTGCTCTTGGCTACAACCTCCATTCAATAAATGTCCTTAACTTCTCTGAAACTGTAGTTTCTAGTCTGTAAAATGATGATAGGTATTTCCGACTTTCCATATAATGCAGAATATCAGATGAGACAACAGATGGGAGAATGCTATGTACATATCAGGGTTAACTAGCTTTTTTCCATACACTATGTTCCTAGAACATGATTTCTTTCTTCTATTCTCCATAGCCACTTGCAGAGATAGAGCAATTACAATATCTAGTCAATCAGAAAAGAATTGGGGAAAATTATTTTTTCTCAATTTTGCCTGTTAGCCCCCTATCAATTTTGTACTTTGCTAACAAAGCAGAATGCCTTAGATTTTCTTACACTTTAGAAAACAGTAATTCTAAAAATCCCAGCAACTTAATTTCCCTTCCATTAACATCTATTCAACCAAAACTACAAACTAATAGTCATTACTGTTTTTCTCACCAGAATTCTAGATATAATTTTTCTTCACAAATGAAGTGTCTGACTTGCAAGGAAGATTACAAGCAGTGCTTGTAATCCCTGCTTTGTTTTCATACTCTAAGAAACAAGGGTCCCTAATCAAGCCAACTAGTTATTTTTGCTTTCAGAGAATGAAGAATATTTTTTTAATGTTAGTTTGAGGCTGTAACAAGACCCATAAAACCCTAATGCAGCTTAAATTTGATGGGTGTGATTAGTTTTATTTATTTTTAAATTTCTATTTACCTATTTGAGCAAAAGAGAGCAGCAGAGGGAGAAGAAGAAGCAGACTCCTCACTGAACAAGGAGCCCAACATGGGGCTTGATCCAAGGATCTGGAATCATGATCTGAGCTGAAGGTAGACCCTTAATCAGTTGAGCCACCCAGGTGCCCTGATAAGATTAATTTTAATGTTAAAGTTATTCCAAACAGGACTGGGGTGGGGTAATCTGTATTCACTTAAAGAAAAATACCAATACAGAAATTGGAGTTACCTTTTGAAATATCCTCATTTGAGGGCCACCTGAGGGGCTCAGTTGGGTAAGTGTCCAACACATTAGGCTTGGTCCCAGGAACCTAGGATCATGACCTGAGCTGAAGTCAGACAGAACCAACTGAGCCACCCAGGTGCCCCTAAATAAATCTCTTAAAATAGATAAAATAAAATATCCTCTTTTGATTTTTTATCATGACCTAAGATTATTTTAGCTAACAGTTCTCCCTACCATGTCTGACAGTCTTCAACTATAGATATTTTGCTTATTATGGTGATTAAATTACTTTAAATGGCCAATCATATTCTCCTACATTTCTCTTCTTTTAAATCATCATGGCTGTACGGTGAAGGTAATTAATTAACTCTCTGGAATTGGAGAAGTATTGACCAGATACCCCAGTAGAGCAAAATTAATATTTACAAGGAAAGAGGCCAGAATGGAGGTCCTGTCCATTTTTTTTTAACTGTTGCCAATTAGGTAACCAGCTCTTAATATCTAAGTACTACTGTCCTGCAGAGCTCTTACTGACTAAAGACCAAAGGTTCTGGCTCAAAAAGTTTTTATAAACTTTAAAGACAAGACTGATCCTTGCTTGTTTGGTTTTATAGCACTGGAGATGAGGGTTAAGTCCTCAAACCTTCCTCCACTTAGAGAAACAAAGTGAATAAGAGGTCCAAAATCTTCTCTGACATTTCACAGCACAGATGGGGAAAGGAAGAGTAAAGGGGAGAGGAAAAATTAAAATAATCTCTTCAAAAGTAGATTTAAACTCTACCACTCAGATATTCTATGCTAAGCACTATAATTTCTTTCAGATTATTTTATAGGCAGGTGTCATAAGGGAGGGTGGTAGACACTCCAATCTTCAGGAACTGATGTTCTTCCTCACTGAATAGCAAAGTCTGATCACCTATAGTGAAGAAAGCCTTGTACTGTCTGGGAAGAAACATATGAAATGAAGAACTCATCTCTGATGTCATAAATTTTTGTGATCCTTTAGAGGAAGCACATATACACAGGTATGACTTTTGTAAACCTCTACTGAATTAAAGGCAAAAATTCATTCATGGTCAGTTGTGTTTTTTTATGGTCAGTTGTTTTATATTTAAATTATTTACATTAATTGGGGTATAGGTGGGAAAAATCACTATTTTTTTTTACCAACAAAGTCACTACCTATGACAGGTGCTAATTCCAAATGTAAGGATACAAACTGGCTTTGAGATGTATTGACTGAGAACAAGATTGAGATCCCTAAGATCTTGACTTTCGTCTAGGCTCTGTTCCAAAAGGGCTGTGTGACCCTGAGCCAAGGCATTTCTCTTCCTTAGACTAAGATGGTCACCTAGGGAGATAGAGATTACATTTTTACATTCTTTGAATTCTAAAAGTCTGTGATACATTGTGCCAGAGGACCATGAATATCAGTCAATATCCAGGCTATCATATCTTGTTAAGGTATTTTGGTGCCATTGATTTACTGCTTTTCCCATATTAGGGTTGCTTGCAGGAGGTGGACTATTCCTTCACAGTTTAGACACAATTTAGGATCCCCTTGTGTTACACAATATTCCTGCATGATTAAATTTTAAGTAATGTTAATGGGTAAAATTCTAGATGTCAGAATACTGGGATCAATATATAAGAACTTAGTCTTCATTATTTCTTTAGGGGAACCATAGATAAGAGATCTCCAAGGGAGAGCTGACCTTCAACTTCATCTCTACATATACAACATTTCAATATTTTGAATAGATCCAAAATGCAAGCACAAAGAATATTTTCATTTTCCATTACCATGTGTGAAACCAGATACCTCTTTAAATAGAAAAACTACTTTGGAATTCTGTTTGCTGGCTGTGGATACTGATTAGCTCTCTGCGGAAGAATTTTTGTTTCAAGTATAAGAAGAAAAATGCTTATTGTCACTAATGAGTACTTCCATATGGGAATGATAAAGATCCCTATTACATTTGGTCCTTAGGCTGCCCAAAGCCTGGGCTATGTCCTCTGAAGTTTGAGGGTGAGACTCCAGGCTGAGGTCTGCAGTAATTTAGACAAAGCATTGGAAATGATCTTAGCCATGCTAATACAAATGGGTTTAATTGAACCATTTGGTTTAAGGGCCAAAGCAAATCAAATATTGTGAGATGTTTCAATTATAGTGATTGATTCTCTTGAAAGAAAGGTTTCATATGCAATAATTTCATTCTATGTTCCATTTGCTTCTCTGAGCTCTTAGAAAACCCATTCAATGTCAAGTTTCCTTGCTATCATGAAGGGTAATTAGATCTCACTGTGGTATGGATGACAAGCACCATTTTATTGCAGCACACGTTTACCTGACTTATATATGTGGACAGGGTATCCAATTTCACCTCTCTAGAAGTCGTCCTCAACCTATGTTGCAGATAATTCACTCGGATAAAGGAGAAAATATTAACATATGCTTGTATTTATTTAAAATCAAAAAATTAAAAAAAGTAAGTTTTACTAGTATTTATATTGCTTCTATAGTTGCTGTTATGGTTACTGGTACACTTACCCAGCATATGTGATAAGAGATGTCCTGAAAGAAAAGGTGACTTAAAAAGTGAAAAGATTTAAACTATTAAGCATTTACCCAAAGACTATTAAAAACACAAATTCTAAAAGATATATGCACCCCTATGTTCATTGCAGCATTATTTACAATAACCAAATTATGGAAGCAGCTCCAGTGCCCACTGATAGGTGATGAAAGATTTATATTTATGTATGTATGAACATATACATACACAGCAGAATATTACTCAGCCATAAAAAAGAATGAAATTGTGCCACTTACAACAACATGGGTGGATCTAGAGAGTATAATGCTAAGTGAAAAAAGAGAAAAACAAATACCATATAATTTCAATCATATGTGGCATTAAAGATACAAAACAAACAAAGAGACAAACCAAAATCCAAACTCTTAACCACAGGAAACAAATGGTTCTCTGGTTACAAGAGGGGGGGTGGTGTTGAGTGAAATAATTGAAGGGGAATAAAAAGCACACTAATTTTGATCAACACTGAGTAATAGAATTGTTGAATCACTATATTATATACCTGAATATAACACTGTATGTTAAATGTACTGGAATTTTTTTTTTAAGTTAAAGGATTTAGTAAAGGCACTCTAAAATCCTTGTTTATGTTCAATGTTTTGCAACTTAATCCATTTATGGCTTTCCAGTTAAGACAAATAATAGGGAAATTAACTGATTTTACTAACTCTCACAAAGTATCTGTGTGGCTTGAAAAATACATAGAAAGTCATTGGGGATTAAATAAAATATTTATAATGTAAGCACAAGCAAACAACAAGAAAATAGCAAAGGACACTTCTCAGAACTAATTTAAGTCCCCTCCTCTCCACTTTTTACCCTGTACCTGATGTCTAAAATACTTTACCTAAATCTCTATTATTCCAAATTAAAATTTTCTTTGACAACCCCCTTCAAATTCCATTCTATCCATCATACCTAAACTTCTGATTACAGACTTCCATGGATTGACACCTCCTTAGCTGAACTCAGAGCCTAAACTGCCAGTCATGTTCCTTTGATAATTAAATAGGCAGGGCCTTATGATAGTTATTCTACTGTTATTTAACAATGAGTTTTTGCATCTTCTTTCTCCAGTTGTGATGGAGTATATGAGTTTTGTGTTCCCCATTAAAGGACTTTCTGTCCAATAAAACTATGCAATGAGGAAATGTTTTATATCTGCACTGTCCTACGTGGTGAACATTGGGCACAGGTGACTTCCTGAGCACTTGAAAAATCATTAGTGCAACTGAGATTTTATTCAGTTTTAAATAATTTCAATGGAAACAGGTTCATATGCCCAGTACCTATCATATTAGATACCCTGAATCTAAAACATGGTCTTCTTTATATAGTAAGTGTTAATTTTTACTCCTTTCCTTCAAAGACAAGAAAAGCCTCACTCCGTTACAACCTATGCCTCAGTGTCCCCCAAACTGAAAATCTGATATCACTTATTAGTGAATCCTTTTCCTTACTTGAAAGCTGCCTTGCTTCCAAGTCACTGAGCAGTTTGGGAGCAAGTCTTAATTTGTCACAAAGATTCTACTACATTCAGCTTTATATTTTTCACTATGTAGATGATTTTTGAGAAACTATTTAACTCTCAACTCTCTTTTCACTCTGAATCTTGACCTTCCTTTTTCACATGTTGCACATGCAAAAACATTTTAATATCCACCTCATTAAAATGTGTAATTGGAAATAAAAGTATGGATCAGCCACACACACACGCAGAGTATTTTTTATGACGTCATGATTCAGTTCAGAATATCTGTGCCTTTTTTCAGAATAAAAATGATTTCTACATTAACATTCTCACATCAATTGGCTATCATCAAACCACAAGTTCACAAGTTCACAGAAATTAGACAGTAAAGAGAAAGGCCTCAAGCAAGAGAGGGTAAAAACCAACTTAATATTTTCTCATTTTAATTTTTAAAAAGTAATAACACAGATACGTATTGTGACATAGGAAAATTTGGATGTATATAAACGAAAATGTTAATGGTAGTTTTATCTAGAGGGTAGAATTTCTAATGGCTCCTTTAACATTTTCATGATTTTCAAGCATACTAACTTATAAAAATTGAATATATTTTGCATGTGTAATAAAAACACTCATAAAAATAAAATAATGAATGCATACACATTTTGTAGTCTGGTATGTTGATTATATATCAAGCTATTAGGAATTTAGTTATCTGATACTTTGCATCTCACTTATTCTCTGATTTCAGAGGTCACATCTTTGGACATATTCCTCCAATCTCCTGAGGAAGCTCACACATGGTCACAGCACATCGGCCTTTTGATTCGAGCATATTGCTGAAGCAGCTGTGCCCAGCACTGCTCTCCACTGTGTCACCAACTCACTATTTTCCAAACTCTTTCCTAAACTTTTCTAATCTAGCAAGTCTTTAAATCTCAAATAGTTCCTGGTCATTCATCTTGGACAGTTTTCTCTACACTTGTACCTCATAGTCAATCACTGAGCCCCCATTATAAATGGTTTGACTTCCTGTCCATTTGTTCTCAGAGCCATCCCCTTCATTAGCAGGAAGGATTGAAAGAAAACCACAATCCAAGAGAAACAGATGCAGTGAGCTGGAACAGGGAAACTACAGCTGTGCCATTACCACATTCATTTATCAGTTCATTCCCCAAGGTCACATTTGTGGCTACATACCAGATATTTATTCCATATCTAGGGAATGATAGTGAGAGGGAAAGACCCAAGTGTCTGCCCCAGTGTTTGACTCTGGTTGAGCCATGACACTTCTCTAACTTGTGCTCTCTCTTCTGCTCTCTAGGGCTTGGAGGCTCTCAAAGGTCCTCTTTAGCTCTATATCCCATGGATTTATACCTTCTTTTCTCTCTATTAAGAGAGAAGTATTTCTCTCAGATAGAGAAGACTATGCTTGTATCAACTCTAAGACAAAAACACAATTATGGGGAAAATAGAAGGGGAAGAGGAATGTGAACTAGAGAAGCTTCTCTTACTGTGTGTCCTGTGAGAGTCCTCCATCATCTCTAGGAATAAATGTAGCAATGGTAATGACATTTCCTGTTAATGACCTCATAAATATTTTTACTATCTTGTCTTGAAATGCTAGCCATTACTGAGTCAAGTTAAAAGAAAATGAAGTCATCCCATGATATTTGATATCTGGCTAGGATAATGGCCAATGCTGTCTAGGAACAGGACCACATACTGTGTATTGTTTTTGTATATATTTGTATTCTAGAGTGCAATGGCTTCAGTTCAACATGGATATCTAAAACTTTGCATCTTCTGGTCCCATACCTAGATACAGCCTTCAATTTCTATTTGCTTGGAATGTCCATGTGATTGAAAGTATAGTTCCCACACAGGTCATTAAATGAATTTCTCCTTGCTGAGGCTATCATTAACAGACCTTGATTGTCTGTGTTGCAGTGTTAAAAAGTTAACGGTCATATACATGTATCTCAACAAATCAAGTTAATGATCTGAAATGTTATGACATTGAGCAAAGTGAGGAATAAGGGGTTAGAATCACACACATAAAATATGAAAAATGTTTTGTGGTCAGGCAATCTACTCTAATTAAAAATAAACTATTATAAGTACACTATCATGAGATTTAAAATGAAATGCAATGAGGAAAATCTTCCCATGCCTCATCAGTAATTAATTGGTGCTCTTTTAGTGAAATACGGAAGTATTGAAGGACCTGCCATCTCTAAATAGTGTGATTAGCAGAGCCTGGTCTGTAGACAGCAAGTCTGCTGTAGTTAGTAAACTGCCCCTTACTTACAAAGTGGTTGTTTCTTGGTGGACATAATTCTAGAGATGTTACTGCATATAGAAGGATTTTCAAGACATTTTGTTTTATGCTTGTTGTGTAACTTCCCTTTGATACCCCCTTAAGAAAATCTTCTGTAAAGATGTACATGATCGTTTCAAATCTTTTGGAGTTGTTATGTGGCCATTTGTTTGTATCACTGTGTTGAGACCAGACCATTTCTGTGGTGAGAGCAAAACAAGCCAGTTTTATTTAGATTACCCATGAATGTTGGTGAGGTGGAACAATGAAGTACAAATTGCAGTACTGACTTTTAAGTCTAATATGCAAAACTTACAAAATATCTTTCCTATTGCCCTCTGAACAGTAATGATTTCTGATCTGAAATTAGATGCAAACAATTCAGAAGAGTGATTTTATTATTACCATCTGTTCCTAGGGTGTATTGGAGACTGTTTTTTGTGCCCAAATCCATTTCCAATCATTTCTGACTACCGTACATATTTTTTCCACCCCAATCCATAGAGGGTTATAATTTATGATTATTATTAATTTTAATAGCATGAAATTAAATAATGTAAAAGAATACCAATTAAGAACATTCAATTTCAAGGAAAAGCAAATCTGACTGCATTTTAATTTTGGCAAAATAGCTTAAGGATTTGATATTTCAGAATGTCCTTTATTTGCACCATTCTTTTTGGCTCATCTAAAATGGATTTTTCAAATTATTTTTTGAAGTGACTACAACATGGCCCTTTATGTCAAACGTCTTTATCTGGAAAACTCTGACAGACCACTTCTGTCTTAGGAAGACATGACATGACGGAAAGTGGAATTTTATAGACCTGAATTCAAATTCTGACTTTAATTTTAAATTTTCAATCTCTTTATCTTTTTAACTATGCAAAGCAAGGCATGTTATTTAATTTCACTGAGACCCACTTATCTACAAAGTAATATTTTTAAGAGTATTAGATATATAGATTTACATGGAGACATACATAAATCTGAAAAATATAATTTTTTGCTTCTCAGTTCAAATTTTTTAAATTCCAAGAACTACTTTTTGTTCACAGAAAATAATATGGTGATTCACTTTATCTGATTTTTTTTTTTACAATATTACTCTAATAACATTATCTCCTTTGCTATTTGGGTAATATTTTTCTTTTAGTTCAGAAGAATTAGGGGGATTTTTTTCTCTTTTGTGAAAAAAATTTTCTCCTTCCAAAAAGGAAATCGCACTGATTTTGATAATCCTCTACTTGACATTAGCCATTCTGAATTAGCAGCTGAGCTACTATTTTTCTGTAGCTAGATTTGAAGTTGCCTGCAGTTTTGTGGAACCACTTTGCACAGCAACATAAAAATGTATATTATATATTATATTTATATTATAAATATAATAAATATATAATAAATATATATTTATATATGTTATATAAATATATAAAATATAATAAATATATAATATTATATAATATATATATACTACCTATATATATATGCACTTGAAGCTCTGAGCATGTACCTGATCTTTCCATGGAGCATTTTATAATTTTATTATTTAATTGATCTAGGGTCAACACATATTTGGTCAGTAAGCAAGATGATGTTACAAATGTCTGTTCCCCCTATTCATACAATGTAGGGGTTCCTAGTCTGTAATAATCTGGATCTGAGTAACCAGTAGTACAAATCAGGATGGGGTGAGGGTAGCAAGCCAAGAGGTAAGCCATTAAAATGAAGGTAACTTCATTAAATCTACTTTATGTACATGGCTATCGACCTCTGCTCCTAGCAAATATCTAGATCTTAGCCAGACCTAATAACACAGACCTTAATAATACAGACCTGTATATCCATTTCACCAACTTATGCAAGAGACTATTAATTGCTTTGAAGGAAAAGTCACAATATAATCAGCCTGAGATTATGATGAAATCATCTCTCTTCAAAATACAGGATGTAAAAATGTAACTCAGTGATTGAGTCTTGTTCCATATAACTCTGAGGTAAATAGGTTTCCTATGCCTTGGGGTAAAGACGACGAATGAGAGAGCTCAGTTGCAGGACACGTAGTGGGGTGCCTCAGATAATTCCAGGGCATAATCTTAAAGTCAACAAAAGATATGTCAAGCACAACTTCATTCCTGGCTTGCCTACAAACAACTGGCTAAGTACTTTCTTGAGAAGTCTTAAACTGTTTCCTCTATTATTTTTTTTCTTCAGAATCTTAGCAATAAAAAATCTTATGTATCTTCCAAAACAATTTGGGTCTATACAGATGCAAGTGTAGCAATTATTCCCCTTGCTTCTGGAGGGATTAAGGGAGAAAGTTTTAGAAAGCAAATAATCAAACATAAAAACGTAATTTTATGTATGTATTAAAAAGACAACAGTGGTGTTTATTGCACAAATTACAGAAAGTAAAATTTAACAAAATCTGTGTGGCTGGGGAAAGAGGCAGGTTTTGTTTTCCAGTGGTAGATGGTGGATGGCCATATCATAATCTGGAGGAAAGTAGGTGGTTTTTTTGGTGTTGAGATAGATTGGATTAACCAAATAATCCCATTACAAGACAGAGCAGAAGAAGAATATTTGCTTGCAGTGTAGTAGTCCAAAATAAGTGTGCAAGCCTCAAGAAACTACAAATATTTGTCTTGTGAGGATACAGTCTCAGGACCCTACCATTAAATTAGGATGCACCCTCAGTGCATCACCTATGCCCCAGCTTCTTGTGATGCTTTAGCACATTAGTTGACAGTTCTTTGCTCCATTAATGAATCACTCATGACAAAAATAAGTAGAACTGAAAGTAATTTTTAGATGGCCTGAGAGTGACTTTTAGTCACTGTAGATGTTTTGCTTTAGAATTTAAGAAAGCCTTCCCTGCTGCATTGGTGTGCTTGAGCTTGTTAGTAATGGAGGGTAGTTGGAAGAAAGGCAGGTTGGGGCAAAGGGCTCCTGTCCTAAGAGGAAACCACCTGTGAAAGGAAAAAAAAAACCCCAAAACCATCTGTTATTCTACACCACTCTGAAAATAGCCCTCCACCCTTTCCCACATAAACAACTACTAGATCGTTAGATGAGCACATGGACAAAAACCTGACGAGGTGACAGGCACATGGAGGGCTAAGCAGCCTAAAACAGCCCACCAACATTTGCATAGAAACCCCTAGACTTAGAAACTCCAAAGGCAACCGTCCCAGGTCTCCTCCCTCCTTGGGAGTTTTGTACTGCGGCCCAATAAATGTTGATTTTCTGCTCACCATTCTTCATCTGGTCTACCTCTTCATTCTTTGAGGTGGTGTGACCAAAAACAGAGGGCACTAAAGGAAAAGAAATCCTGAAACATCAGGATCAAACTTCTATTATCTTATTACCTTTCCATAAAATGAAGATAACAACACCTTCCTCAAAAACATGTCATCAGACATGTTAAAAGACACCTCCAACTACTTTCATTTTGACCTCAGTTTGTACTTCTAATTAAATTCCTCTTTCCAATTTATCTCTTAACTCAGGCAAAAGACCCTGTGGGCAAAGCATCCCCTGATGGGAAGCAAAACTACCCCCTTAAACAATAAGGACTTGAGCCTGAAAGTCCCCGCCCATTATTGACTTCAAGATAAGGATAAACTTGACCTTCACTTCCCACCTGCTGTACCCACTGACCTTTGTCCCACATTTTCCTTATATACACCAAGTAGCGTTTTTTGTACTTCAGAGATAGTCTTTGAAACCACTCCAGTCTGCTGTCTTCCCAGGGTTGGCCTCACTGGAACAAATCCCATTCTTGTTTCGCCACCACCTGTCCCTCTGCCTTTGGATTTTGTTAGCAGTGAGTCTGTTTGGGACCCCTGGAGCCAGGCACTCTTGCACCCTTGTACCCCAGTGACAATGTGACAGCAAATGTAACTCTGCCCACCTAGAAAAATCTCCTGCCACTTTCCAACAGCTAAATGTGTTCCTTAGGATTGCATTTTAAACAACTCTTGTGGACTAAAAATATATTTGTTGGTTTTAAGAATACCTATTTGGATCAGAGACACTAATGATGATACAGGAAAAACTACTTGGGAAAACCAATGATGGCAGTTTTGTTTTGTTTTTTGTTGTTGTTGACATTTTTTAAGCACCAAGGAAAAAGAATAAACTAAGTATTTATGTGGGTTTTTATGCCCCCAATAATCAATTTTAAAAAGGTTCCACTTGTGAAAAGTTTTGGAGAAAGCGAACGCATTTGGGCAATGGCCAGGAGAATTTCAGTAAAAGTTTGAAGAACGAAGCAGAGAAATAAAACTAAACAACTTATTTTTTTAAAAAGACGTAGACAGAGAAGAATAGCAGAATAACAGTAAATGGTATACCTAAAAATCAGTTTTTATCAAACATTAAAAGGTGACTTGTGAGTTAAAACAATAACAAATATTTACCCAAATTTCTGGGAGCTTTTCCAAGCTACTCTACAATTTAGAATTGGTGGGATTTTACTCCTTACACATTTTTTTAATAAGTTGTTAGTAATGAAAATAATATATTATTGTTATTTTTAATCTCACAATGAATCATTTAGAATGAGTTCTCCAAAAATAGCTTCTATTACCTCACATTAAACAAACTACTGACAGTTATTATTTTGAGAACCAGCATATGCCCTTGTACCGACTGTTCTGTAATAGAAAAAAAAATATTTAAATTTAGAATACGAAATTATTTTTTTGGAACCAGGTGGCTTCTGGTATAAAAATGAAACGAGTGTTCAATGCCGCTTGGGGAATTACAGAAGACAAACATAGGATGTTAGCGTAAAAGAGATTTTGGCCACCTGCGTTTTGCAGATGAGGTTATTGAGGCCCAAAGAGATAAATTGTCTTCCAATATGGGTACTTAGAAAAAAAAGAGAGAGAGAGAGAGAGAGTAGCAAAGTAATTGCTAATCAAATTCAAGAAAACAAATTTGAATCAAAGACAAAGCTGAGAATAGAAGGAACTGTCACAATTATTAACACAATCAGCCTTTAGAAGTCAGAACCATATCTATGCAAATATGAGGCTGAGTAAGGGTGGTGGGCATTATAGATTGAGTAGAAACATTAGCTTCTCTGCATGGCTCTGAGCAGAAATAAAAGAAACACAGATTTTTCTCCATAAATGTAGAAAATGTTTGACTAATCTCTGATTGCTATTTTGCCCCTATGGTCCTACCTATTATTAAGTTTCCTGGCAAATCAGATTCTTTCATTTGCTTTGGCTATAATCATATGAATTACAGGTTTCATTTAGACTCATCTCACCTCTCCCAGTAGGAAATATCCTTCTGTCATTTTCACCAGACAAAAATAACATTTGTCAATATGAATAAGGAATCAAATATGCTCAATTACACAGTTGATCTCTATGGACATCTGAGAACCTTGTGCCTTGCCCAGAGCTGTGTCCAGATGGAAAAATGCATGATGAATATTTGATTTTTAGAACTTCCTTTTGGGTAATATGCACACGATAGCTATCAAGACCTGTTATACCCCGCATTCTGTTATCAAAAACTACACCTTTGCCTCCCTAGGCTATTAATCTTCCTGAGACCTCAAAATTGCTGAACAGTATTCAAACTTGAAAATAGATTATTGGTTTTGTAAGAAGTTTCATTTCCCATTTATTCTGACATTTCCATTTCAGCCCTGCATTCTAAATGACTACACAAGAAGCTTAATGAAAACACTTTTAGAATCTAACTAGCAAGGTGGACACACATGTACAGGTATGGTGCATACTTATTAAAATCATTATGAGGATGAAGGGGAGACAGAGGAATGGCCATTGCTTTGTACAATCTATGGCCAGATGGGACTCCATGCCCTTGTACCCTTGTAATGGGTGAAGTTTCTCAGCGACTTGTCTGAAGCCCTATAAATTAGGAACCAACTTATGTATCACCTCCTGCAAAAAGCTTCTCAAATAATTTACTTTTATTTTTTATTTTTTTAACGATTGTATTTATTTATTTGAGAAAGAGAGACAGAGCATGAGTGGGGAGGAGGGGCAGAGGGAGAAGGAGAAGCATGCGCCATGCTGAGCAGGGAGCCAATGTGGGGCTTGATCCCAGGACCCAAGGATCATGACCTGAGCTGAAGGCATTTGCCTAACCGAGTGAGTCACCCAGGCATCTCAAATTCTAAATAATTCTCAAAGGGACATTTAGAGGTGGGTAGTGGTAGAAGGGAAAGCATAATGAAAAAAAAAGGATACTTCAGAAAATAGGAATGAGGTAGCTTATTTTCCTTATGCAAACTACTGCTTGTCTTATTAAATGTGTGTGTTCTACAATATGAAGCAGCTCACAAAAGTTTTTAAATAGCCCAAGGATTTAAACATTTAATGACAGAGAACTGTTAACCTAAGCTATAATCTAAAACCAAAGAGAATGGTTCCTTTCATTTCTAAGAATTTAGAAGCAGTGAAAGCCAAACCCTATAGGAAAGTAATGAGCTTCACATTTTGTGCATGTATTTTTACAGATATCCTTAAGGCATGAGAATTTATCCTTTCACCAGAGACTATAATTAATATTTCAAGGCTGAATTAGATCTGTTCACCAAAGATGGAACAGAAGACCCCAAGGAAAACACTGTTGGGAGGAGGGTGTATAAAAAGACAAGATACGGTCTGAAAATGTACTTTAAAAAAAGTATGGGAAGCTTCGACAAGAAAGGAAAATGCTGCCAACTTTTTCCTGAGAAAACCTAACAGAAATTCCTGTCCAGGTCCCTTTTGCCTGAGGTAAATATTTAAAATCTAAATGCAGTATATTCCTTTTGGAGGTAGACTATCAAATCGCTTGAGAGTCTTTTTTTTTTTTTTTTTTTTTTTTAAGTCTTTGAATATCACACACAGAACCAAGCAAATCCAGAGAATAGTTTAAAAGGTAAAGTTTTCCCCTATAGCCCAAGTTAGTCTTCCCAGGCCTCCAACTTAACGTAATTCCCCAGTCCATAAGTAACAAAACAGATGTCTAAATACTGATTCACAAGAAAAAAATCAATCCCCCGCAGGCCAACTCTACCCTGGAGATAGTTGGTTTCTGCATAGAGTTCTTATATTTAATAACCATTTTAGAAATAGCTTCAGATAGAGAAAGCAATTAGAACCCTGGCATCTCAGAATAAGGATAACCTCTTCATTTAAAATAGAATATACCAAAACTGACATAATTCTTATTTAAGTCCTTTTCATTGACACTGTTTTATTTGGCTCTCTGAGCTCATGGTACATCCACAACTGGCAAACTATAACCCATGGGCCAGATCTGGCCTGCTGACTACTTTTGGATGGCCTATGAATGGAGGATGGTTTTTACATCTTTAAACCATTGAAAAACAGTGAAAACAAACAGTATTTCACAGCATGAAAAAATTATGTGAAATTCAAATAGTATACCTAAATAAAGTTTTATTGAAAGAGTTCTGCTCATTCATTTATGTATTATGCATGATTACTTCACTCTATAACAGCCAAACTGAGTAGTTATAACAAAGAATGTATGACCCACATAGCCTAATATAGTCACTATCTGATCCCTTACAGAAAAAGGTTGCTGATCTTTGATCTACAATTCTGATTTTCTGGAACAGAACTAATTTTCAAAGTTATCTTCTTTTGTGAATGCATGTGTCCTAATTGTTGGATAAAACGTGTGCTAACTCTAAATCTTTATCTGTATGTTATAAAATGACTTGACTCTCAAAATAATCAAGTTTGTGACATTAAGTAGGCACCAAGAACAGGAATTTGTTATATACTGAGTGAGCCCTCTTTCACAATAACACCCTAGAGAAGAGTCCAAATTTTGACCCATTTTCATCTAACACCAAATGACTGGGAGTCATTCATAGTAAAACACCCATAGGAATGATCTGTGAGTCAATTCATTTAACAGCTGTGTTTAGAAAATCATCCACATTCTCTCGTGTTTGGACTTAATCCAAAGAATGGGACAGTTTCTACCCTCAAAAAAACTTACAACATATAGAAGAACACCTAAGATGAGAAATCACAGTAAGTGTCTGGGTAATAAACTGATTCTACAGTTTATATGCCATTATGGGAATTTTTTATAGGTTGTTGGCCAAATAAGGAAAATAAGCACAGAATTGTTAGTGTTTTATGAAGACAGGTTGGCCCAATTTAAAAACAGCCATTTATTCCAAATTTGTAATCTTTATAATTTGTTAAAGTTAAAAGTCTTCATTTTATGAAATAATGATGATATAATTATAGGAGATGGCATTTTTATTTCTATTTTTTTCTGTTAGTCTTATGTATTATAATCTTCTATATTAAGCATATGTCCAAAGCCCAAAATCAAAATTATAATTAACAATCATAACAATAATATAAAAACTCATGAAATCCTGAAGTCTGGAAACTACTGGTCTGGATGGCAAGACTAGAGTGTCCAAGAAATACAATAGTTGGTAAGGCTCAAAGGTGAGTTTGGTGTATTCAAATTATCCAGAATCATGACAGTCAAGTGGAAATTTTTAAATTTAATTTGTAAGTCAAAGGGGAAGGCATTAAATTTTTGCATTAGAGAATAATATAATTAGAGCTGTGCTTCAGGGTGATAAATTTGGCAGCAGCGAGGATGGGTGAGTAAGAGACTGGAAGTGGGGTATCATTTAGGATAAGATGGTCCAAATGAAAAGTAATGAAGTCCTGAAACTGATAGTGACCACAGGAGTAGAAAGGAAAGAACAGAAAGCAAAGATCAGATACTTATGGAGTCAAACTTGACAGGACCTTGTGACAAACTAGATAGAAGAAATGGGAGGACAAAGTCAAAGAAGATGCCATAGTTCAGAGCTAGGCAACCAGGTAGACATGCATGCTATTAGAAACTGCAAATGGTAAAAAAGAAACAGATCTGGGAGAAATCTAAATGCAATATGAATTCTAAAATAAAGAACAAAACCTAGGCTAGATATAAGGCATAGGGTATGGCCACTGGAAATATGAATTTGATTATGTAAATGCTGTAACACTACTGTGGCCTCTTCATTATAATTTCTGCCCACAGGAACAGAAATCTAAAGAATTGTATTTCCAAAAGACTATGGCATTTTACAAATTGAAGTAAACAAATACAGTGAGAGCTATCCTTCCTTAATTGACAAAGTACCCTAGAGGAAATGTAGATCATAAAAGTTGAGCATCTTTACAGATTCCTTAGTTTTCTGGACATGCTAACAGCTCTTTAAATTCCCACAAGAAACCAGCACTTTCTGTGTATATGCTGCCTGGCTCCATCAGCTACCTATTTGGCTCAGAGAAACAGTCTGTGTGCTATAGTATAAAACTATCACTCCCACTGCCTAGTTACCAGCACCTAAGACCATGGATCATAAATAATTCTAACAATTCTAAACTTCAAGAATGTAATGAATTATGAGCTTTTCATCAGAAGACATGAGGATCAATAGAAGCAGAAGGTTTCTAGATAAGCACATTCCATAATTACTGCTTAGGACTGAATAAATCAATTTAATACCACACTTCAGAAAAGTTTTCAAAATGTATTTTCCCCCAGATTTATTAGAGTAATGCTGTATTGGTTCATGGCTCCATCCCATCTCCTTCTTAATATAACCTTTTAAGGAAATTTAATTTCTACTTCAAAAGGAGTTACATAAAACATCAATTCTCTGTAACTGGATTTGACACATTTCTGTTTTATTTTTTTCCCCTGGAGGAGATGAATCAATCATCCAGTTACTTCTCAATTTATCTTATTTTTTCACTGTGCCGCTAACTTAAATTTATCAGGCTTATTTTGCAATTAGATAATAAATAGGTATTTAAATATTCTTTACTTACAATCTAATCGCCTAGGTAATGAGGCTGAAATAGACTGCATGATGCATGACAAGCTAGCCACTTCTTTCACATTTAATAAACCTTTTTTAGAGCAATTAAAAATGCATACTTACTGATCACCTAACCAGTCTACAATACTGTAAATAATTGAACATTTTAATGCTCAGATCCAATAACTGTAAAAAAAATTATTTGGGTTATTATTTCTGTTGTAAGAGCACATTAAAGATTAGCAGAGACCATAATTCAAATGTATATATTTGATTTGTGATGAGTGTGTTTGTATTATAGTATATATAATTAAAAATTCACTTGTCTTCTAAAGGATTGTCTGCAGCATATAAAATAGGATTGTTTAACAGCTCAACACTGCAAAATGCTTCAAGGTTAAATAACTGATGATGTTTTTGAAAGTGAAAAAAGAATATTGATAAAACTAGTGCCATCAAACTCTTCAAGGCTTTCTTATGTTCTTGTCAAATGACTATTGTATTTGTTATTTTTAAGTGTGTAGGACTTTTAAAAAATATTCTATAAGAAAATAAAATGAGAAATCTATGAGTATACAAAGTAAAAAATAATCAGGATAAATATCAGCAAGGTCTTGTAGAAGAGATCTTAGTTATTAAAGCAAGTTGTCAATAATGCCCACAGAAATTCTTTTGCTATTGAATTAGATATTAAAGATCTATGAGCCAAAGAAGATCAAGAACTCAGAGTGAAAGGGGAGTTCACTTTCACTGAAATAACAGTGAAATAACAGAGCTTGGTAGTCAAAAAACTCCTTCTTACCCAAAGACTTGAAATGGAAGGAATAGCAAGTGAAGGCTCTCTCTATCTATCTTTCTCAGTCCAAAGGACCCCACAAAGGCACAACCTCTCCAAACCAGGGTCCTAGGCCATATCATTATAACTCAACCCTAAGAAAAATCAGAGCATTTGGAAGCGAATGGAAAATTGGGGGGACAGGGAAAGGTAATCAACATAGTTATAGAAATAGCTCTTTTAGAATTTTCAATCAGGCAAGGATTTTTTTCTAAGCGAGATGTTGAAAGAAACATTTGGGGAGAGTGTCATATTGCTTTGTATCATGTATTTTTTTATCCCTGACAGTGTGAAGCAGTTCCTCACTCTGTAGTTTGTTTTATTTTGCTTTATTCTGACAAGCAATTTTCAGAAGACGATGATTTTATTCTTTAATTATCAGGGCTTTTTAAAAAATCTTACTTTTTTTGTTAATCATATATTGAATAAAATAAAAGCCTGGAAATGGAGTAGTGATTCTTCATTCTTTATGAAATGTTTCTAATAAATAAAGAATCTGGTATTAAGAATACATCGTGGAATACCTGGCTGGCTCAGTGGCAAAAACATGCAAATCTTGATCTCAGGGTTGTGAGTTTGTGCCCATATCAGGTGCAGTGATTACTAAATAAATAAATATATTTTTTTAAAAAAGAAAAGTTCCCATAGCAAAACAAAGATACAAAATAAGAATTTTGTCTAACCTTGGAAGTATTAGCCAACATCCTGAATTTTGCTGGATTAAAAAAGAGGCTGGTCCTTCAAAGCACTATAAAAAAGGCTTTACTACTATTTAAAATATATATATATTTATTTATTCATGAGAGACAGAAACAGAGAGAGAGAGAGAGAGGCAGACACAGTCAGAGGGAGAAGCAGGCTCTATGCAGGAAGTCTGACATGGGACTCGATCCTGGGACTCTAGGATCACGCCCTGGGCCGAAGGCAGCACTAAACCACTGAGCCACCCAGGCTGCCCAAAAAAAGGCTTTAGAAATCAAGAACTTGAATTAAATAATTAGTAACTCACAGAAGTTCTAACTACAAAGTAACATATTCATATGCATTCCAATTTTCATTCTCTTTCTTTCATATTTTACATTAGATGTGATGATTGTTAATTTCTGAAAATGACACTTACCAAAACAAGTGAAGGCAAACAAATAGAAAAAGATGGCTTTGAGTTATCAATGTCCCAGGGATTAAGGTTGTAATTGGAGTTAAGGACCAGTTTCTACCTTGAAACACTTACTAAAATTGTGTTGAGATTGATTCTAAGCATGAATTAAACTGGAGGTTCTCTTTTCAGATACTCACCTGAAATAATGAGTTTCCCTCCCCTTCTCTGGGCCTTTGTACCATTAGCATGGTTAGTTCAGGGTGACTTTTCTGCCAATATTACAAGTGCAACTAATCTTACCAAAGGGAAGATATGTTGAAACCTTTTCATTAAATCACATGTCTGCTTACAACATCCTTCTCAGCCACAGTAAACAATCTTCCCAGGGAGAGGAAAAACAGAAATAGAAAGAGAGGAACATCTTACAAGAAGGTTTCTGAACTCCAGACACACTGGTCCTTCTTGCATGGCTGCTTCTGACTCTGCACTTCATTTAAGCTCTCTTGAGCCAGGGTAACAGGAGCAACCTGCTCAGTACACAACCTAGTCAGCTCAGTAATTTAAAAGCTTTGTAAGTACCAAAAATAAAAAGCTTTAAAAATAATAAATCTAGAAAGCGACAATCGGGAGGAATCACATCCCTTTAGGGAACAGACTATAACCAGAATAATCATTGTTTGGAAGGGACATCTACAATAGCCCTAGTTATGAAAGAAAAGCAAAAGAAAAAAAGAAAAGAAAAGAGAGGAAAGGAAAGGAAAGGAAAGGAAAGGAAAGGAAAGGAAAGGAAAGGAAAGGAAAGGAAAGGAAAGGAAAGGAAAGGAAAGGAAAGGGAAGGGAAAGAAGAGAGAGAGAAAGAAAAGAGGAAGGAAGGAAGAACGGGAGGAAAAGAGGAAGAAACAAAGAGAGGGAGAGAGAGAGAGGGAGGGAGGGAAGGAGAAGATTCCCAAGAAGTCACACTGGTTAAAAAAAATTGAATGATTAACGTACAGAAAATTCTTCTTTAGAGGGTTTTAGGACACTCTCAATGGAAAATTCCAATCTGACCATAGTAGCACCCAAAAATATTTTAACTTGTATATATTTAGATCTCAGGTTCTGAAAAAAAAAAAAAAAGAAAGAATTAGAGTGAGCCTGAATTGTTCTAATTATTTTATAGAAAAATATTATTTTATGATATTTTGTGTCATATTATTTGTGTTCCTTTTCTACAAAGTCTTACCCCTACTTTAATGAGGAGGGGAAATGCAGTGCAATAACGTAAAGTATTGGTTTGAGGGGATCCCTGGGTGGCGCAGTGGTTTAGCGTCTGCCTTTGGCCCAGGGCGCGATCCTGGAGACCCGGGATCGAATCCCACGTCGGGCTCCCTACATGGAGCCTGCTTCTCCCTCTGCCTATGTCTCTGCCTCTCTCTCTATCTCTCTCTGTGACTATCATAAATAAATAAAATTTAAAAAAAATAAAAAACCCTTTAAAAAAAAAAGTATTGGTTTGAAAGTCAGAAAAGCATCAGTTTCATGTTCAAATCTCCTTTTTCTAGCTATGGAATCTTAGGAAGGTAATTTAGCTTTTCATGCTTCAGTTTTCTCACCCTTAAAATGATAATAATAATAATAGTGATCTAAAAAAATTTTTTTAATTAATTGTGGGTCTTAAATGAGATAATGTAGATGCTTCCTGAAATGGATATGTTCAATGTTACATATAATTCTCATTCTGGTTTTTTTTTTTAGATTTTATTCATTTACTCATGAGAGACACAGACAGAGAGAGGCAGAGACCCAGGCAGACGGAGAAGCAGGCTCTATGCAGGGAGCCAGGGAGCCCAATGCGGGACTCGATCCCCGGTCTCCAGGATCACGCCCTGGATAGAAGGCGGCGTTAAACCGCTGAGCCACCCGGCTGCCCGTCGTCATTCTGCTATTGATAGTAAGATTTTTACTGTTGAAAATTTACATAACCCTCATACTCCCTAGGGAAAATATATTATACTATGTAAAGAAAATAGAGACATCCTTAGCTTCAGGTTCACATACCATAACTATCTTAATATTTTTCCCCTCCATGTTGGTTTAAAAAAGGAATATTGGTATTTGGGGAAGGAATTTCTGTACTATGACTGCCTTTCCTTATCTGCATTAGAACACTTTTAAATACATCTTACAGTAAAATGGAAAATAAAATAAGGAATATTCAAATTATATTTATCAGGGAGAGGATTAGTGGAAAACACTCAGACCAAGTGATACAACTGCAAACGTGTGAGTGGCAACTTGACCTTCCTGAGACAGGAACCATTAAGAGAAAAAAACCAAAGGCTCTTTTTAAATAAAGTTCTGTGAGATCTCCATAAGTAGACTCTTTACAGACTTAGTGAATTTCTGTTAGTACTCAAAAAAATATTTTATTCATAGTCCAAAGGCACCATAAAAATCAAAAATTCTCGGACTTGAGAAGGTCTTTGTCCAACCTTGAAAGGACATTAAGAATAAATCAATGCCTGTCCTTGCAATTTTATTTAAATTGCAAATTCAAATCTCTCTTCAGTACAGGGTTTTCTTTTATTTGTTAATGTTATCCTTGCTCTAGAAGGAGAATTCATGAGTCCAAATGCTCTACCTGATGGGTAGACAGACGTCTCCAGAGGTTACTTGCAAGAGTCAGGGCAGAATAAATCTGGAATCAATCCACGTCTGGAAAAATTTTGGAGAAACATTTAAAGATTTAGTGTTTTCATGGTCAAGTTCAGATCATTGCCATTTCAAAGCTTGTCCTTGATTGGCAGTGTAGCTACCTCTAAACAGTTTTCATCTCAGGAAAGGATAAGTAGGTATAAGGAATCCATCAAGGCTTCAGTTACTACTAATGCTGCAGAGCTGGAGACCTGAAGAAGTTTCAAGCAGTAGATTGTAAATGTTGCAGAGAGACCCATCTATGACCATTTAGTTCTGCCAGTCAAGTCCACGGTCCAGAAGCAGAAGAATCTCTTTAATTTCTACCAATCTCATTTGATAGATCAGGTAACAGCAGAGAGAAATGGACCACAAAGGACTTTTTAATGATATACAACGATAGGAATTGAAACAGTCATTTAGTCACTCCTCCAAACACCTGACGTTTATTGAAAACGTGCAATATATGTCACCCAGAGAGTTTATAATCTACTAGAAGACAGATGTGTAAACATCTAATTACGTAAGAAAGATTTTTGGAAGTGTGGTTATTAACTGACTACTGCCTAGGGCTGTGGCATGGCTCCTAATTAAAAAAAAAAATACATTCACATTACCACCAAAAATAATAAAAATGAAATACTCAGGAATAAACCCAATAAAAAATGCACATGTCTTTATAGAGAAAAGTGCAAAATTTAAAGTTACTTTCCTAATTAAATTAATTAAACCAATGCAAATTATATTAAAATCTAAATAGATTATTTCATGAAACTTGATGAATCTATCTCTATCTACCTTTCTATCTGGCTTGCTACCTAGCAACACAACACCAAGAATAATAAAGATAACCTTGAAAAATAAGGGTGGAGAGAGAAAACTTACTCTACTATATATCAACATTTATAACATCATTGTAATTAAAATACAGGATAGTGTTAGCAGAGAGATAGACAAATTGACCAGTAACTAGACAAGTAATTACAGAAAGAAAAAAACAAACCTCATGAATCTATTAATATTTCATTTGATATCTTCTTTATTATATCATTTAACAAATATCAAATTATATATTATTTAGAGGTAGTATTACTTAATAATGATGCTGAGATAATTACTCATATGGATCTGTACTTTAAATGGTACACAGAAATAATTTCCAGACATATTAAACATCTCTATGTAAAAACAAAAAAAAATTTTTTTGAAAAGAAACTGTAGGAACACATTTAATGACCAGGACATTGAGAAAGACTTAGAAAGACAGAAAAAAGTGTGAACTTTAAGGGTAAAGATTGATACATTAAAATAATTATGTAAAGGTAAAACATTTTTATAATAATTAAATAAAACCCTGCAAACAATTTTAAGATGGTATCAGCAACACACAAAACTGACAATGTTTTGTGTTTAGGATATATAAATCTCTTTCTCCCTCATACCTTATAAATCAATAAAAACTAAATAAAATAAACAAGGAATATGAATAAACAATTTACATAGGAGAAAGCACTAATGGCCAGGAAAAAATGAACATATGCTCAATTTCACTGGAAGTCTAAGAAACGAAAATAAAAACAATAATATATCATGACCATAAGTCTTTCTTTTTGTCTTAAATCTCAAAATGCCACATATTGCCAAAATCACAGAGGAACTAGAATTCTTACACTCTATTGAAGGGAGTGTAAAGTGTTCTAAAACTATTATTAAAAAGTATTCTAGCAATATTGTGTAAAGCAGAAGATAATAGAAGTTCCATCTACAGGTAATTCCTTTCCTGAAAAATTTTAAGGAATGTTCAGGGAGACATATGAAGAATATTTTTCATACCATTGTTTTCAATAGTGAAAAAAGAGCCCAAATATTTATCACAGGAGAGAGGATAAATATATTATGGTAAAACTTCATAATGGAGTACCACATAAACATTAATGCAAATGACCAATATCTCTATTTATACCTACACCTATATCATTACCTATTGGCCTAGGTAAATCTCCAAAAGTAATTTTAAGTAAATAAAGAAAGTTATAGATTGGAAATATACTATACATATAAAATGTAACAATGGAGAATATGTGACTATACTACATATTTTATAAAATATATGTTAAAATGCCTATATATTTTGTTTTCAAATTATAGAAATGTTTATGAGGAAGATAAACAAGTCCAAAAAAGAGATTACCTTAGGAGTAAAAAAGAAAATATTGGAAAAACATACAAAGACAGGACCAACCATACCTATAAAGAGAGAACAAGAATAGAAAGCAAATGTGCAAGCTATATTTAAAATGGAAAAATATAAGATGTGTTAAAATTGGGTGATAGGCACAGGTGCTGGTAACATTCTCCAAACTTTCCCTTATAGTTGAAATAATTCACTAAAATTACTTAAGAGGTTGACTCAAAATTATTAAGAATTTCTAGGCTAAAATATTTGAATTTGAACTGCTTAATGGGAAGTCCATGAAGGTTCTTAAATCATAGAGTAGCTAAATAAAGATCCCAATTTCCTCAGCTTAACAGCAGAAAGTTTTCATTTCCTGCAAATAATTATGATCAGCCCTGACCGATTTTTTGAACTCACATAAAGAGCTGTATTCTTTACATCTGTACTTGCATGTTCTACCTCTAAACGTCCCAGATAGAGTTCCTGGACTTCCTACTAAGGTGTGCTTCTCCTTTAGTCTTCTCATTTTCAAATAATGGCAATCCCATTATCTGAGTTGCTTTAAAAACCTTGGAATCATTTACCACACTTTTGTTCATTTGCCCCATCTTCAAATTGTACCAGCTCTAAATCAAAATATGCTCAGGTTCTTAGCATTTCTTAGCACTTCTATTACTTGTACATTTCTTCCAAACCACCATCTCTCTTGCCTTGGTTCTTGAAATGACCTCCACAGGGGTCCCTCTATTTCTATTCTTAATATTTTATATGTTAAAACAGATCCAGAATTATTCTTATGAGAAAAATAAGTTAATTTCAACACTTTACTTAAAAAAATCCCCACTACCTCCCTGAACTGAATGCCATGGTGTCACTCAGACATCTATCTAATGCAGTAAAAGCACATTTATTTTCCCAGCTGCTGGGAGCGTGGGCTGCTAAGAACTTATATCTGAGTCTCTTTCCAGTAATTGTCTTTGGCCAAAGCAAGGAGCCTCACCCAAGCCTGGACTCCCTTCCCAGAAGCAGCTCCCATCTAATGGCTGGTTAATGTATGTGTACAAAGGTCCAGACTCTTTTGCCTCAATTTGGAACTGAAGGACCCACTTAGCTCTAAACTTCCTCATATGATTTTTGGAGGTTCTATTGCAATTACATCATGGTTCAACTTCTCTCTTTGCTAAGTCCCACTTCCCTCACTTCCTTCAGGTTTTCTTCCAGAGAGCACTCCCCTGTCGACCTCCTGTTCATCTCTGCTTGCAAATCCCTGCACAATTTGCTTTCCTTCTACTCCCTTGCTTCTTTTCCTTTACTCTCTCCCTCACTCCTGCTCCAACCCACTGGTCTGCTGGACGTTTCTGGGAGGTACAAGGCACAGCCTTACCTCAGAGCATTTCCACTCATGCTTACCTTTGCCGGGAATACTGCAGAAATACCTTACTCCTCTGTCATAACCTTCAGCTCCCTGTGCTCAAAGTTTACTGCATCTTATTTAGAAATTGTAATCCTCCTCCACTGCCCGACTCCCACATCCTATGCCCTTTACTTTGCTTTTTTCCCCCACATTGAATTCATCACAATGTTATATCAATATATCTTATGTGTTTAATATCTGTATCTCCACCTGGAACAAAGATCGAGGGCAGGGGATTTTGTAGCTGCTCTATTCCCCAGGGCCCAGAACATGACCTAACTAACACACATTGAATGAATCAATGAATTAAAGTGCATTCAGGACCAAATTAAAGAGGATATTCGCATTTCAAAGAAACTTCCAAATGATTCTATTTCCTGCCCCAAATGTTTCCATTCCTCCTCAAATAAGTGGTTCTTTGAAATAATATCCTTACCCCAAGTACACCACAAATGCTCCTGAGAAGGTAGGAATTGGTACCCACCTGGGAAAATATAAGTAAATTTTCATTAAATCATAGGTTCCTAAATGGATTTTTTTCTTTTTGTTAAACTAAATTTTTGTAATAAATAAGATTATTCCCCTTACCTTCCCAAATATGGGGGTGGGTAAGGGAGAGGCAGAGGAAGGGTTGATTTTAAAAGAAGTCCCACATCACAGTCTTGAGTACAAGGATTGAAGCAAAGGATGGCAGAAGTTTCAAGGCTATAAAAGTGTAATGAAAGCAAAGATCCAAGCTTACTCCTTACTAATGGATGGCTCACAGGTCACAAAGTCATCAAAACTTACATTGCTTACTCGGCATTGATTTAGATATTCCATACAAGAAAAAAATTACCTCCCCAGAGTCTCTTTGATAAGATAATAGCAATATTCTGCATTTTGAATACATTTAATGCATGTCTAAAATGATTTTATATCCATTATCTCATATGATCTTCACACAAAGTCACTAGCAAAATCAATAGGACCAACTTTATTCCCATATGACATCAAAGGACAGTCAAACACAAAAGCTTTGTTAAATGTTTAAGATCATACTAAATTCATCAAGGACTTTGAATCTTTCTACTAAATATATTGTTCCTTACTGCTTTCTGTTAGAACTGCTGAGCTCTGAAAAGGGGACTGAAAAGCTCCAATGGATAATTATGAATCTAAGATCAAAAGGTGTTTTCAGGTTTGTGTCAGAAAAGATCTGTTAAAAAAAAAAAAAAAAAAAGCAAACTATGAAGACATTAAAGAACTACACAGGAAAAACCATAAGCTCACAGTGGGACGGGAAATTTTTTTTAAAAAAGGCCTTTCTTGACAGGAGATATTCAGTACAAGTAAAATTGTCATTTATTGCACATTAAAAAAGTATATCCCCCTTTGTTTTGTTTCTAAATTACAAGTAACATCAGTCACTGGAGAAAAGCAGTAGAGCAGAATGTCTTAAATCCCCTAGATTCAATAAAATTCTTAATTGGTATAATTCAGAGTACCCTCCCCTTAGATTTCTTAAAATCTCATTTTATTATAATTGAAATTTAATCAACATGCAGTTCAGATTACTTATACTTGTGAACAAGTTATTAAGACAGTGCTTACAGGATACCATAACTACCAGTTAGTTAAGTAAAGGGGGGAGAAAAGGCAAACTCACTCTTAGTGCTCTGGAGAAGAAATAACAGTGGCTTGACTCAGAATTTTATTTTTAATGACTGTGTGTAGGTAGAATTTAAATCATTTCTCAATTATCTTCACTCATCTGCCTAAGATATAACAAGCTATAATTTCTTTGCCACAAATGTATCCCACCAAGTGAATATAAGTTTGTGAAATACTCTACAGCATTAGTCAGGTCAGTACTAAAAAATATCCAGTCCTACCTCACCCAATAGTCCGTGATTACTGTTATCATCATGTGTTCAGCAAGCATTTAAGTTTTTGAATAAATAATTTTTAAAAATTGAGGAACACTGCTAACAGTCCACCTTGTGAATGAATATACAGACATCCATATAAAGATAAAACACTGTAAAGAGAGAAGAAAAAAATCTATGATGGACAAGGGAATGTTGGGCTTTAGCTGTGCCATGTGGTTTTTAACCACAGGCCACCACATTCTTGGTCTATTGGAAAATTAGTATGTACGTGGGTCCCTAATTTCTACCTCTAGTCTAGACCAGCATTTATCAAACCATTTATGGTAAAGGAAAATTGTTCCTTTTTCTTCCCTTTCAAATCCGCCACTGATGGATATTTTTGTAAAACACAGTAAATACATAGATTACTAGAAAAATGAAATAAAATGCCAAAAATGTGTTAAACTCAGCCCTTTTTCATTATTAGATTCAAAAGGCATAAAATTGCCCTGGCAAATTGCCATAAAACTATTTAAACGCTTATGCTCAATTTTGGTACTTATCATGGACTAGCGACAGTTTGAAGACTGACAACTATCTGAGGAACACCTACCATATAGCACTAATATGTTGCTTAGAGGTCATAATGAGAATGTTAATGGTGATAGGTAAGGGTTATGAAAGTCTTACTACCTGTGAGACTTCGTGCTAAATTATTTCTACACATTCTTAAATGGAAACTCGGGCTACTCTCATAGTTGAGCTATTGTAGATAATGCTGATAAACATAGGGGTGCTTATATCTCTTCAAAATTAATGTTTTTGTCTCACCCTCACCTTTGATGTCTAAGTCTTTGGCCTACTTTTAGCAAGAATCTTGTTTGATTCAGAAAGAATCCTCCTAAGATCGAGGTCTTCTCTTAGTGATTTTCCATCCACTGGGCTTCTTGCTCTGCTCCTTGTCTACAAATTCCCAACTGTCTTCACTGTACTTGGATTTGAGCCTTATCTCTCTCCCCTATTATGATAGCTTTGAACAAGGTCTTCCTTACTGTTGTAATAAGTATCAGAAGAATTATTTTCTTTAAATGAAGGTAAGCCTTTCTTACCCATAAACCTCAACAAGCCTTACAAGGAAAACAAAATGTTGAATGTGTATTTTAAGTAAATCACATAGGCAGTACACCAGGGTGGTTAAGAGCATGAGCACTAAAGACAAACTGTACCATTTACTGGCTATAGGACTTTGACCAATTCTATGTAGAAAGCACCTCTATTCTTCATTCATCAGTAAAATGGGAGTGTGATACCTCATAAGACTGTTGTTAGATATCAAGATGTATAAAACGTGTACAAAATTGCCTATCTCAGAGTAAATGTTTCAGTGTTAGTTATTTTTATTCTTATCACACTCCTACTCAAGTAAGGGTTTTAGATATCAGGTATGAAATGTGATACTCTTGAAAAGTTTTTCTTATTGTATAAAATCCTGCTCCATCTTATGGATCATTCATCCATAAATATTACTGATGAATACTCAGGTGCTCTAAAAATCACCAACATTTTTTATCCTTCATTTGGATCACTTATTTCAGGGCTTGGCTAAGGAAAATGTATTTTTAACCAATTATTGATTTTTACTGGGTATAAACACAGGCATTTTCCTTCTTGCTATATTCCCATAAGGAAAACCAAGCTTCAGAAAAGAAAGCTTGCTTCAAATCATTATATTAATATAGTGGCCCTTAATAAAGGGGAAAGGAGAAAAAATGAGTGGGAAATGTCAGAGAGGGAGACAGAACATGAGAGACTCCTAACTCTGGGAAATGAACTAGGGGTGGTGGAAGGGGAGGTGGGCAGGGGGTGGGGGTGACTGGGTTACGGGCACTGAGGGGGGCACTTGATGGGATGAGCACTGGGTGTTATTCTATATGTTGGCAAATTGAACACCAATAAAAAATAAATTTATAAAAAAATAAATAATCTAAAAAAAATAATATAGTGGCCCTTTAAATATTTCATAGTACATTTTAGCCTTTGGTTACATTACTTAAATTCCTAACTAGAGGGGCAATTTGCACACTTCAAATCCCTGTCAATTGCAGGTGAGAGGAAAATATACCACATAATTACTACTGACCAAGAAATAACTTTATTTGCATAAATGGACATCTTTTGCATATTTGTATTCCTTTTTATTATGGAGTCACATGAGTAATAAAGTTGTAAAGGGCAAGAGGAAAATTGTCTCTCCCCACAGATCTCCCAGGGTATTACCAGAGATTCTGTGATAGAGCGTACCTACTCTTTGAGAGAAAGAGAGAGTGTCAGAAAGTTTGTCAAGCTTCCAAGGCCACTGAGCCAGATGGATGCATGACACATTCTATCATTTTGGCAGCCAGAGGCATCTCATGATGTCCAGGTGTAAAGGGAGATATTTAAACCACACTTGGTACCTTTCTGAAAAAGTCTTCATGCAACCAGTACCACAACCAGTACCATATATAACATTACCCTTTCAAACTCATACCCTAACACATAGACACATATTTGCAAGTCTAGTAAAGAACAGATCACGGCAGGACTTATTTCAGAATTCACTATGTCTTTACTATTTTCTAAACTGATACTAACCTCCAGGATGGCAGAAATCACCTTTCCTTTAGCTGTACATCAACCACATTATCAAAGCTTGATGCTTTGTGCCCAGAGGCATTCAATATATATATATATAATTTAGCCAATTATTGTTCATCTCTAGAACCAGAAATGGTGTGTTTATTTAGGGAAAAGGGGACTTTGATGACTTAAAATCTTTATATAAATAAAGATAAAATGTACATTATTTCATTATATTAGTAATCATAGCTCTGTGAATACAGTTACACAGAGATGGCTTTAACATAATCAAGGACAAGAAATAATTGTCTCCTCAGTCCAAAATGCCAACATTTTGCAAATTATGTCACAAAAATCACCATAGAAACATGGTTTTTTTCTTTCCCAAGACCAATTTAAAGGAGGAAGTATACTGTTCAGTTTCAATAATGCAAGTGAGTAGAATTTGTCCTTAAAAGTCATGTTGAAATTGTTTTTAAAGTTTGCATGACTGTAATTACCCTGGGGCTGAATGTTGTAAACACAATCTATAAAGCAAAACAAAACAAAATAAATAGAATTAGCCTCACTCCTCAAATGATTATGCCTTCTGACTATGAGGGGGGAGGATTTCTTTTTTTTTTAAAAGCACATTCCTCTTTAGATTGCTAAACAGAATAGCTCATTAGAAGGACTTCTCCTAAACAGAAATATGGAAATCTAATGGTCTCCTTTTAAATAAAATAAAAATTGAAAATAGATAATGCGGTGGATTTTTAAAGTGTTTATCAGAGAAGGAAAATTGAAGTAATGAGGTCCTAATATGTTTTCTGCGATATTTAAGATTTAATCCATATCAAAAATAAATAAATAAAAATAAAAAGGTTTAACACATATCCAAAGACTCCCTTTTGCTAAGGCTTTATGCATGTATATATGTATCGTAAATCATCAACAAAGCTTGTCTTTGTAGACTGTATGATAGAAACCTATGATAGATATAAGTTTATCATAGATAGCTCTATGATATAGAGCTATTTGGCTAGCTCAGTAGAATCCAGTTCCCACTCTCTTCTTATGAGACCATCTTCATGAATCTGAGCAACTACGACCCACTCAAAATTGGGCTGGTTTCTGGTTATACTATGGTGGCACAAAAATAGGCTAAGTCATAGATACCTATGGAAATAAAGAAGCCTTTGTCTTCTTTAAAAAAGAGGTGAGAAACCAGAGTCTAATATCATCAAAGGATTAGAGTGAACCAGCCCTACCTCACCTAATGATCTTGGAAATATCAACATATATGGATGAGAGTTAGGGAAGAACTATTGACACAGGAATGCTAAAGGAAATGGTAAAAAAAAAAAAAAATAAATAAAGGAAATGGTTTTGTTTTCTATTATATCTACCTGTATGTGCAGCTAATACAAACAGGTAAAAATGTCATGCCAGTATTAGAGGTTCTAAAATCTATTATTCAAGGCAACTTAGCCCTAACTTGTGGTCCTCCTACAACCCACTCCTGTAGAATAATGTGTACAAATTTTATTATATTCAATCATCTTATAAATATCTGTTGTGCACTTACACTTTAGCAGACACTATGTGAAACACAGAGAATAACCCCTAGTTGCTCAGAATCTCATGGTAACATGTCTAAGGAAAACAATTGTGGTAATAAAAAAAAAACACCCTGTTATGTAGAAGCACACATAAGTGTGTGTCAATTCCTTATTGTCAATTCCTTATTGAAAATCCATGGAACACTTCAACAGACAATCAATCGATGTATGTATTTACAAGTTGAAGAAGAGATGGAGGATCTGTGAAGCTTAATAGTTTAACTCTCCAGATTAAAGCCATCCATGGATTCTTATTGCTCTCAAAACTAACTTTAACACCTATTAGTAAAGTACTTAGGGTCTACAGAATTTGTCTTCTCATGATTTGTTCCGCATTATCACTGGATTTTATCCAGTATGTTTTTAGAATATGCATTAATAAGTATTTATTATGCTTCTACCATGAACTAAGAATTGTGTTAGGCCCTGAGAGCACAATTGTGAATCAAAGAAACATACTGCTACATGGCATCTAAAGTCTAGTGGGGGAGAAAGACAATAAGCAAGTGAATACCTAAATAAAATTATGCTATATAGAAGGTGTGATGAAATAAAGTGGGAGTTAGTCCAGGGATAGGAATTGGACTTACTGAGTAAGCAATACTTAAAACAGAGATCTGAAGCTTAAGAAGGAACTTACCTTGCTAAAAGTCTGAAAAACATATTTCCAGTCTTAGGGAACTGTTAATATAAAGGTCATGAAAAAAATATAAAAATAAAGGTCATGAAATAGAAATTAGTTCACTGTAACATTTAAAAAAAAAGTAATATTAGGAGGGAGGGGTGAGCTCAACAAAACAGAACTTTTTAGGTCCCTACTAACAACAAGGCATAAAATAATATGCACTGTATTCTTTCTCATACTGAGATTTCGCACATATGGTCCCCTCTGCCTGACCTAGTCTCCCTCTCCCGTCTTCACCTGCTGTTAGTCACTGATATGAGAGACCAGGTATGAATTCACTTTTGCATCTTCAGGGCTTGCTTATATTATTCTGTTCCATAATTGAAGAATGGAAATATGGCAACCATCCTCTTGCTTAATAAGACCTTGAATACACTGTAGAAAAATCTCTTCTGAATTTTAGTGAGAACATAGCAAATAATATTAAGATCTGATGAAATAGGAGGGAATTAACTCAAGTTTGAGGAAGGAATACACCTGCCCTCTTTGAGAAATATATATACTATGTATATACATATATATACACATATATATACATATATATATATACATATATATATACTCTTTACTTTTGAATTAGCAAAGTCTAATTCTTTACCTTTTGCACACTTGGTATTTTAAAATCAATATTTTGGTCTTGATCTATCCCACCACTTTTGAAAAAATATATATAAACATAGGTATATTTCAGTTTTATAATGTGAAAAAAATGAACACTTTTGCATTAAGTCACCAAGGATATTGAAGAACACCAATGCAGATACAATTCCAGTGAACACTCAGCCTGTCTCTCCTTCATGAAGATGATTATTGTTTTAATTATGAATGGGTCATTGGTTATTATATAGTCTATAGGATGCACGTTACAATCTAATGATACACTTCTAATGATGCTGTCATGGTACTTACCACCAATGAGAATGTATCCATCACTGCTGTTATTGTTAAGGATATCCTTAACACATTTCACAAGGAATTCCCTAACTACAAGATGAGTCTTCATAGAGCAAATTTCCAGAACAACTGGTGAGCAGAAGCATCACACTTTCTCAGTGCAGAGAACTCCAATTGTGCAAAGGGAAAAGGAGCCAGTTGCCATGAATAATGACTAATTAGGAAAATTTTGACAAGGGTATAATTTCAATTGGTGATTTTCAGCACTGAGATAATTTCATGCTTTGTGAAAACCATTTGGTGAAAAGTTAATTCAAATCTAAACTTTATTTTTGTAGGAATTCAGTGAAATTGATTTGACATTGGCTAATGGTTTTTTAACAAGCAATCAAGATGAGAGGCCTTTAGGGAAAAATTTTTAAATCCCTCTTTTTCTTGGTTTGCTTATCTCCTTTTTTCTCCTATGATCATTTGACTCTTAACTATAGAGAAAAACTGATGATTACCAGAGGGGAGGTGGGTGAGGGAATGGGTTAAATAGCTGAGAGGATTAAGAAGGGCATTTGTTGTGATGAGCACCAGATGTTGTATGGGGGTGTTGAATCATTAAGTTGTATACTTGAAACTATATTATATAGTATGTTAACTACCTGGAATTTAAATAAAAACTGTAAGAGACGCCTGGGTGGCTCAGCGATTGAGCGTCTGATTTTGGCTCAGGACGTGATCCCGGGATCCAGGATCGGACTCCCTGTGTGGAGCCCTGCTTCTCCCTCTTCTTGTCTCTCTCTGTGTCTCTCATGAATAAATATAAATAAATAGATAAATAATAAATAAATAAATAATAAATAAATAACACTTTGTGAAAATCTCTTTTTCCTATGTGATATCTCGGTAGTATCAGAAAAACTTTCACTGCTATCAATAATATAAAAAAACATATAATTCAATCTTGGCTAGATGGGTGTGGGAAAAAGCCTGTATATTTATTTAACCTTATTCACTGTTCTACAAGCAGAACATCTGTAAACATTCATTTGATTTAACTTATGTATTTGAAAATTTCAATTTACTACATTTAAGACAGTCTTTGAATACTTAAATGTGAGATAGATAAACCTCTTTACAGAATTTGGCATCCAAAAGTAATATCAAATTCTATACAAATTCTCTACTTCTTGAGATATTGGAAGGGAATTGTATTTTTAAAACTTGATCCAGCTAATGTAATTATTCTTCCCTTTGTAGCAACTACTTTCAATGACAAATAGATCATTTTAAATCCTTTAATGCAATGAGGATTGTGATGAACATTAAAAAATTCACAATTCCACATGTGATTCATATTCTATGCTGCAAAATACCCTGTAAGAAGTGTTTTAATCAACTAAGTAAAGAAATATTGTAAGATCTATTCATGCCCTAATAGAACAGGAATTGACAAATATTCTATAATTGGCCAAATAGTAAATATTGTAGACATTGTGGGCCATACAGTCTCTATCATAACTATTCAGTGCTGCTTTTATAGTTCAAAAGCAGCCATAGATAATAGGAAAAGGGGTGTGTTTGTGTTTTAATAAAACTTTATTTACAAAAATAGGAGATGAGGTGAATTTGACCCATGGGCTAAAGTTTACCAAATTCTCCTATATAGGAATAAGAGATAGTTTATATTAAATATGTTATAAAGGCGATTTTATCATATTGAAGCCATTAGCTTTTATACAAGCTTCAGAAAGGGCCAGATATTAAATGACATTTCATAGTAATATTTCATATATATCTGAAAGCAGGTCTCAAAGCAATTAGTAATACTTTGTAGCCATTTGTGCTAACACACAGTAAAAATATTGCTTTAAAGTTATTGCAGATTTTTAAAATAATTTAGATCATTCCTTATGCACAATAACTCAAAAATGCACAGCCAACTCCCATAAAGTCTACTTCCACAATCATTCAGATCTGTTCACTGCTCTGTATCCCTACAGTGGCTCACATCATCAGCATCATCTCCTTTCTTGACCACAGAAACAGTTTCCTAACTTCTATCCCTGAAGTCAGTTATCCATTTTGTTACACAAGTCCCTGGCAATTCTCCATTCAGTTGCCAGAATGATCTGTGATAAATGAAAATCTAATCATATATTTTCTCTCCTGTTTAAACATTCCAAAGCTTCCAACTATGTTCAGGGTAAAATTGTATGTTAAGGTGGCTTGCAAAGTCTTAGCTTGATCTTGCCTGTCCTCTTGAGCACTGTATTCTTTCAACTCATCATGATCCTTTTGCTTAAAGACATTTGCACATATGGTTCACTTTGCCTAGACTTCATTGGTAAATAATGATCTCCCCACCAAGCTCCATGAGAGGAAGAGTGGTAATGAATATTTCAGCACTTGACCCAGGGCTGACATAAAATAGATTGCTGATATAATAGGTCCTCAATAAATATATGTAAGCCATGAATAATTGAATGAATGAATGATATTCTAGAAGATCTATTTAGACATTTGTTCAAGATACATCATAGTGGAAATGGGGCAAAACCATTCATATTGCTCTTACCCATGGTTAATTATATGTATACTGTTGTTTCCTAGTTTATATTTTTTTTCTGTAAAATCTTATGAGTTCCTTTCCCTTCCCCTGCCATATAGTATTTCAATCAGCTTTCAAAATACCCAACTGAGATTTTGTAACTTTTTTTTTCCCAGACCTCTAATACTAATTATCAAGTAGGATCTTTCATTCCCTAAAGCATTCCCAATCTGAGATCCTTGCAGAGAGTTCAGAATAATGGAAAGCTGGACACCTTCCCAGGTCTTAGATTCAACCCGCTGATGGCTTACAGTTATAAACTATTCAGAGAAGCAAAGCTGTTAGATCAATTTGTCTTGTGGAAGTTCTAAGACAGTTGGCTCATGAACACTTTCTGATATGTTCAGCAGTCTACAGCTCTTTTGCTGAGTTGACGAGAGATGTGATTTCCCAGATGTTAAAACAGCTGTCATATTCACCCCTAAGGGATCACAGCAATTGCTAAAGTTTTGCATTTTTTTTTTACCTTCTGGATGAAATTTGCAAAATGTTTGAAACTTTGCCCTATAAGAACTGATCTTCAGCATTAAATGTTGCTACAAAGCCTCTTATACATTTGTGAGCTGTGTGGGCGCAGTTGTGAAATTAGGGTAGAAAGGTCACAAATGAACTTGGGATAGGATTTGTAGGGGATACTTTTATTTCTTGATGCAGTGGACTGAAGAGTATCTTCACTTCAAAATTCAGATAAAAGCCCAGTATTTAAAGAGGGTGTATTGGGGTGGCTGGTTGACTCAGTCAGTGGAGGATATGAGTCTTGATCTCAGGATTGTGAGTTTGAGCCCCACATTCAGCACAGAGTTTACTTAAAAATAAAATCTTTTAAAAAAATAAAGATAGAAGGCCCACTGGAAAGAAATTTGAAGTGCCAGAAAGACACTAATATGTATCTGGGGCTCAATGTATCTTCAAATCCCTATGCAAGTCTGAATATATACAATCATAAGTTAAATATTCTTGATTAGGAATCTAAGTGCATTCAATTATTTTTAACAGTTTCTTATAGCATCTTTGTGATGATAAGAGGAGAGGAAATATATATAACATATATATTCAGATATATTTATATATAATATATAATTATAGATATGTTATATCTATATAATATATATATTTATTTATATACATCTGAATATATATGTTCACAAATATTTTTGGAGAAAACAGAAATCATATTATCAAAATACCTTATTTTGCCAATAATTAACTTAAATAAAAATATGAAATGTTAAATAATTTGCCTAATATCACTGAACCAGTGGCACAGTCTGAACTAGCAACTAGATATCCTGATTAATATCTAAGCTATTTTCCATTATATCACACAGATAGTTGTATTTTTAAAAATCCCTTCAATTCTATCATTTTGCAAATAAATTCTAGTTGAATTAAGATGCATGATGGTTTATTTTTTTCACTGTACTTTAAAAATTACAACTCTAAGTCTCATGCAACTAAGATTTCCTTCCTCTTGTCTCAAGAAACTGAATAAGAGTCACATATTAATTTATACTAATTAGATGCATTTGACATCCAAAGGAATAGAAGCTTTCAAAACATAAAGAAACAAGAAAAATAATTCTACGTATTTAAAAAACACACATATATATTCTTTTCAGAAAGAAAGATTTTTGTGCTAAACCAGAATGAACAAATTGCAAAATAAAAACCTAGGGACATTTTACTCCAACTAATATTTTATCTTCAAATGCAGTTTTAGACATTCCTGCCTTCTGGTCTCCTGAAACTAGGACAGGTTACTTACAGTAAACCACCAGGGTAGTTCCTAAAGCCTCCAGCTCTGTATTTACATGTACAAAGCAAGCATAAACTTACATATATAAAGCAAGCAACATCCAAAGGGATGTTGAACAAAAAAACATTATTTTCTTGTGAAGACAAAAAGTGACATAAATGTACATCAACAGGTTCTATCTACATAAAGGAGAAAAGTTTTAACATAAGTGGAGGTGACTGATATAATCCCTACTGTTAGTAATTACAGTAATAATGACACTAATACTGCCAGTAATTGTGGCTATGTTTTCCATTTTGCCCCAAACCGAAAGAAGTTTTGACATATCTACTTGCTATATGGATCCTGTGCAATGGAGCAGCTGATAAGGATCCTTGTCCTAAAGGGTGAAATGTTTTATACTTTGTCACACAATTATGCAGTCATACATTGATTCATATCCTGAGCTGAAGGAAGTGATCTAGAGAAAGGACATTAATTTATGAAATCTCTTGGATTAGGAACTCATCCCAAAAGGGCATTCAGGACTGCAGATTGAGCACTTAACCCAACCAGAAGCTCCATATTAGGTCATCTGAAGTCAAGATGGCACAGTTGCTGATACAGAGTGAATACTAATAAATAAAACTAATATTCCAAGTTGGTACAGGTGTTTTTTTAGATTATTTCATTTTATTTTCACATCAACCCCTAAATCCAGGTCAACATGGGAGAAGACAAGCTGAGGGATGAGAATGACACATTGTTAGAAACTGCTTTTGGGTTACAGAGATGTTCTGGATGAAAGCTATTCTTCTGTAAGGTATCACTGACGAGTTACTGAGGTCACTTCCTGAGCTTCTGGACTTCATTACTCAAAGTAAGTTCCTCCCCCTAGACAATCTCTGTCTTCACCATCTGATAGAGCCTAATTCTGTAGAAGAAGCTACCAGTGAGGTATCTTGAATACATTATGTCAGAGAAGACATTGAATATGCTTGGGAAGAGGGAGTATTATTGCACTGTCAACTTTCTACCCCTTAACCTTGTTTAGTGAACATGTTAATCACTTTGATGGAAGTAAATGTCTTTCTCTTCATAAATGTCTAAAATTCAGGAGTATAACTTATGTAAGTAGGCATTATAACCTCATGTACCTGCCACTCTTCCAGTTTGTCTGAATAACCAAAGAATATTTTGAGAGAAAACTCAAGGTCTAAGAAAGTTGAAAACTCAAGACTTTATGAATTGACTGGTCTTTTAAGGATATACTTAGAAATGGCTGCTGTGTGGTTTCTTTTTTCTTTCACTATTTGTGGACAGAGCTGAAAGCAATAATTAGTTATGGTCAATACATCATCACATGCCAATAATTCCTATAATTGAGAAAAGCAGCTCAATACATTTGAAGGCAGTACCATATTATAAAATGTACCCAAACTGCAGAATGTCATAACACCATCAAATAAGAGC
This sequence comes from Canis lupus dingo, assembly GCF_003254725.2. NCBI lineage: Eukaryota > Metazoa > Chordata > Mammalia > Carnivora > Canidae > Canis > Canis lupus. The sequence goes on from NC_064270.1 coordinate 18,545,209, forward strand.
ACCACATTGTAATTCTTGTCCTTGATAATGGTATGATGACAATAGCATAGCTGCTTTCTTTTTATCTCAAGAAAAGTAAGAGTTGAACTATAAAAGATCCAGAAACATAAAGTAATTCATAAGTCTGGATACAACATTTACAATGAAGAGGTTTCACATAGAGGTTCTAAGGAGGGATAAAAGCTAGGACAGACTTAATCGAGGGATTTAACTTTGTGAAGGTCATACACTAACATGGCTTCTGTGTGTGCTCATTCTCATTCTCTCTCTCTCTCCCCATGATTTTACAAAACTATGGGCTAAAAATTACTTTCTCAAATTAAAGGCCTAACATTCAGAGAAGCTGCACTGAAGAGTTTCTGTAAGCAGTATGTAAGCAGTATGTATTTCAGAGTTAACTTTGGTAGATGACCTTGGGGATATGGTATTCAGGATTTCCTGATTTGTAATGCTTAATTTTAGAACCTGGAGGGACTTTAGATAATTATCATTTATCAAGCACAGATGATGAGCTAGGCATTTTATTTAGATTATTTCATTTTATCCTCACATCAACCCCCAAGTCCCTGAAGACTATTATTATTTCTATTTTAAGGATACAATATACAAGGTTTGGTGAGGTCAAGTGATTTATGCAAGAAAAGATCTATGACTAGTGGAATTGAACTCCCCTTTGAGGCTTTAAAGCCTGTACTTTTAGCTTTTGTCTTTGGGTATCACTTAGTCTAACCCCTATTCCTTCCCCTAGGAAAGATTTTTTTCTTTTCAAAAATAAGATTTTGAAACATTACATAATTGACTAAGGTCATATGACAAGTTCATGATGGAAGTGAAATGGAAATTAGTGCTATTAATTCAGAACAGTATCCTTCCAGTCACTTGATGTTATGGCTTTAGTTTAAAGGACACGAGTGCCTGCCAGGAGGTCATGTGGCATAAATCCTCACCTGGTAGGTGATCTTAGATAAGTCAATCAGTCTTTCTGTGTTCCATTTACTTCGTGTTTAAGATGACGACATTGTGCTGTTAATGAAGACTCTTACCATTTCTAAAATGTGACACTTCTGTTTCTGTGGCCTATGATGCTAATGTCAATTTATGTAGCAAATGCCTCAGCTACGATCTCAACTTTGAGCAATAAAATCAGTAGAGTATGATTTCTGGGATTATAGTCATGGTCTAAGGACCCCAGACTCTAGGTTCCAAACTGAGCACCATTTCCTAATTATGAGAACTTGGAGAATTTCCTTAACAGTTCTAAATCCCCAATCTCTGATTTGTAAAGTGAAATCAATCATCCCTACATCAGAGGGTGGTAAGGTTTAAATGAGATATCTCACACAAATTCTGAAGAACTGCCACTCAACAAGTGGCAAATGGTGATGTGAGGATGTTGACAACAATGGTGAGGAGGATGGTGACATTGAGATGTGTCATCCAATAATTACAAGGCTTTTAAGTCTGTTTTTATGCTGCTAACCATAACATAAATTTCTTCCCAGTGTGGAGATAATCTTTTATAGTGATGTTCTGCAAAGACTTAAATTAAAAAAAAATTCTAGATGGAGGTGAATGATTGCAGTTGTAATTAAGGCTGATAGAGACAGAAGTCCTAGGACTAATTTGACTACATTCTCTGTGTCTTGGTTCCCCCAATCTCTCCTTCCCCTCATATCCTCTCTCTCTTCCACATCCCTCCATTCTTTTATCTGATTTAAATGGATGATTTCCCTAGCAAAACAATAATAATGAATTTATGAGGGGATCTGAAGTTATACATAAGATATGTAAAATTATTACAAAATATCTAAAATTTATACACTCTTAGAAATATTTATATGTATGCATTTGTATAAAATTTCACTCAAATGTTAATATATCTGTATTATGGAATTACTGGTGATTTTAACTTTTTTCTTTATAAATTCCTGCCTTTCACAAATAAGTCTGCATTACTTCTAGTTTATTAGGGAGACTTTAAATCAATAAAAGTCATAACGAAAAGACTAGAATTAATCAAAATGTCTTAATGCCTATTTCTAGATGACAGGATTAAAGATGTTTGCTCTTTATCAGCAACTGTTTTCTAAATTTTCTAGTTGAGTGTGTATCTTTTTAAAATTATTTTTAAAGCATTTAAAACCACATACAAATACTGTATTATAATTGGGTAGATTTCTACCAGTATTCCCCCACTTGATTTATGGGCTTAAACAGCTCCACCTGAGACACAGGGACATCTTCAAACCTCAAAGAGGTTTCAAGTTGTTTGACAGTAAGCAAGTTATTTATGTCTCCCTTTCCCTTCCTGGGTGATCTAAGATAAACACATCCCTTTCAGAGTGATCATGAGGATTAACTGAGAAAATATACATGGAGTGTCTGTAACAATACTTGTCACTCAATCAACTCCAAAACATTAGCACTACCCCTGATCCAACATGCTCTCCGACCTCTGCTGCTGTCTACAGAAAGAAGACAGAAGCCTTCAAGCCAACAAATCGCTATAGAATTCAACCTTCCCTGGAGTCTCTAGTACATCTCTGCACTCCCATCCCATTGTAACCTGTTAAGAGTTCTGCAAAAGATCATAACCATTAAGATGACACCACATAATCGAAGAATTACTGTGTAAGTTAACAAAGCCGGTATAAATGTCTTCAAAAGCACAAATAGAGAGTTGAATTATGATCCTGAATCAAAGAACTGTTTACCCCTGTGCTTCTTTTCAGGCTTAAGTGCAGGACAATTTGTCTACACAGAGTGGTCTCAATGCACGGTTGCTCTATCAGTACTGTGCCCTTCTCCAATGGTGTGGCTTTGAAAGGAATTGCTTTGGGTAAAAAACATCAATTCACTACACATTTAAATTTCACACTGTTCTTTCATCGTCTCTGCCACATGAATTCTACTGCTCCTTGTTTACTGACAAACCAAAACAGCAGAATAAACTTAAACTTGGATCTAGCTTCTCAGTGCGAGAAAAACTTGAGACTTGGGGCTGTCATCTCACCTGTATCCAAATGCCTATTTGATTGGGAAGATGCAAGTTCTACCACAAACTTCTTGCTAGAAATCGTAGTGCTACTAAATCAGAAACTGCAGTAACTATTTTGCTGAGGCCAAAGGCAAAGCAGACATTTTCCCCATAGCTGATTATCATGGGGTGCATCCCAGGTCCCAGTATATAGAAGGCATTTGACGTTTATTTGGATACATGGGAAAATATACACATAATTAATAGTAGGTTCTCATTTGGATTTTAGTTTCTTGAATAGTGAACATTAAGTGTTACTAACCACCTGCTCTATACGATGTCTGAGCTTGGTATTCTTAAATCTATAGTTTCTATTTGAGAGGCAGTAAGGCTGGGAGCATGGGGTGCTGCAGAGAAGGGGAATATAAAACCCAGTAATAAATGAAAAAATGTCAGAACTAAATAATTGTCTCAGGAACAATTTTCAGGAATTATTAATAATTACATTATTTTGCTTATTATAGATCAGACATTTTAGTATTTTATTATTTCATTTAGTCTTCCCACACAATTGTCTTCCATTTATGACTAGTGTTTCCATTCTGCAGATGATGGAACAGTTTTGCTGTTGATAAACAAACCATAATCATTTTATCATTCATTTTACATTTTATTATTTATGGGAATGGTTTTTCATGGCTTCATGATATCTCAGATCTCTTTTGGGAGGTTCAAAAGCTGGGTGATTCGAGAATTGGAAGATGAAATGCTCTGGAGTCTTTCATCCTCATGTCAGGCTCCATGATGACTTACAAACCAATAGGCTTGTCTTCCTCAAAATATGTCACCTTGGTTTTGGCAGACTTCTCACCTGGTGGCTCAGGGCTCCAAGAGCAAGTATTCCAGAAAGCAAGGTATAAGCTGCATCATCTTTAATGACCAAGCTTCGTGAGCCATATAGAGCCATTGCTTTTGGTTGAAGAATCATAAGCTACCCATACTCCAAGGGAAGGTTCATAGCCCCCACTACTTGATGGGAGGAAGATCAAAGACTTTGAAAACTATTGGACATCAAGGAGTTAAGGAATATGGCATGTTTCAGACATGGAATTGGGGCCTAGTTCTTTTAAATTCAATGCACAGGCCATTGGTCTTCTACTCACATGGCAACCTAAGGTTTTCATGGAGGATATTTTTGGGATCAGTTTCAACAGCAAACAAAAAAAAAAAGGTATGGGGAATGTTGTAATTAACTTAATTTATTATTTAAGAGGGTTCAGTTTATAAGGTAAAATATTCCCCCCAAAACCCTTTTGTTATGTACATCTTCCAACAAATCCTTAGAGGAAAAAACAAGCAATAATGGTGCATTACAGCTCAGTCTGCCTGAATTATAACAAATATTGAGTTAATGAAGTCTGAACTAATCAAGTTTAATGCAGCAATAATTGTGCAGTCCCAGTGAGAGAAAGAAGAATGGTCATTTAGGCTTTATTTGATTTTAGAAGAGTATGCTGTGGCTTTCAAGATACTTGCTAAGCAACTAAGGATGTGCACATGCAAAACCCTCAATCCAGTATTTGTCAGGAAGACAAATGTATCATAGTTTGGAAGACTTTCACTGATGAACTCTATAGAACACGGCTCTAATAAAAATCAGAATCCACTTCTAGACTTGTGGGTTATTTTAATTGCTTGAGAAATCCAGCTCAGGGTAGGCAAATTTGTTTTATAAGAGATGGATAGTAAATAGTTTTCACTTTACAGGACATCTAATCTCTGTTGTACCTACATAATTCACCTGTCATCACCCCCAAAGCTGCCACAGACAGCACATAAACAAATAGGAATGTCTGCATTTAGTAACACTTTATTTACAAAGACTTGCAACAAGCCAAATTTGGCTTTTGGGCTATAATTTTCTGATCCTTGTCCAAACCTTTCATTTTACAAGTGGGAAGACTGATTTTCAAATCACTAATCTGAAAAGATACATGCACTGAGGCTCAAGGACCACAGTTTATTCTTCCATTGAAACTAAAAACATGGATGAGATAGTAGAGATCTAAAAAATATCAATATGCCTGATTTCCTAAGTCATAAATTGTCCTCTGAGTTTCATCATCGTCAATAAACATTTATTGAATATCCTCCTGAATGCAAAGTTCTGTTCCTTGCCTTTGGCTTGTCAAGTGTCCCTTTAGCTAGGTTATATTCACTGTACTGTTTTGTTGTTGTTGTTGTTGTTGTTGTTGTTGTTGTTCTGTTTTCTTGCCAAAGATATTCAAAACCCCGTCAAATTTCATCAATTTTCAGTATGCAAGTTTGAATTTGTTTAATTTTCTTATATTGAAGTCTCTAACATTCTTTGAATCTCTTTACCTCTACTTTATTAAAGGATTCAGAAAACCAATGATAGTGGCCTGTTAATGATGTCAAATCTCCTAGCTATTAGCTGTCAATATTTTCTACTCATATCAAGCATCAAACATCTCCATCTGAGCATCTACAAGACAGAGATGTTTGCACTAGCCAGGGAACAACCATCTATTTCATTGCTCTGGCCCATGTCTATTCTTCTGAGAATCAACATCTGAAAACACAATAATCTTCCAGGTGTATGCTCCACTCAAGAACACTTGACAAAGAGTGATGAAGTGTAGTTTTGCTCTTCAGTGATTAACTGTATCAAATAATAAGGAAATATTTCTATCCTGGCTAATTTGTGGGGGAAAGTGAATATATAAAAGAATGTGACAGAGACAACATACAGATAGCTAGCAGACACATGAAAAGATGTTCAGCTCATCAGCAGGGAAATGCAAATCAAAACTACAATGAGATACCACCTCACGCCTGTCAGAATGGCTAAAATCAACAACACAAGAAATAATGAGTATTGGTGAGAATGTGGAGAAAAAGAGACCCTCATGCACTATTGGTAGGAATGCAAACTGGTGCAGCCACTGTGGAAAGCAGTATGGCGATTCCTCAAAAAAATTAAAAACAGAATTACCAAATGACCTAATAATCCACTACTGGATATTTACCCAAACACAACAAAATCACTAATTTGAAAAGATATATGCACTCCTATGTTTACTGCAAAATTATTTACAATATTCAAGGTATGAAAGCAACCCAAGTGCCCATCGATAGCTGAAGATATGTTATAGATACACAATGTAATATTATTTAGCCATAAAAAATAATGAAATCCTGCCATTTGCAACAAGATGGATGGATCTGGAGTGTATAATGTTAAGTGAAATCAATCAGAGAATGACAAATACCATGATTTCACCCACATGTGGAACTTAAGAAACAAAACTAATAAACAAGAAAAAAGATGCAAAAAATTAGAAAGGAAGACAAACAAACCATGAGAGACTCCTGACTCTGGGAAACAAAGGCTTCAGAAGGGGAGGTGGGTGGGGGGATGGGGTAACTGGGTGACAGGCATTAAGGAGGGCAGGTGATGAGATGAGCACTGGGTGTTATACTATAGGTTGGCAAATTGAATTTAAATAAATTAATTTTTAAAAAGATAAAAGATACAAATAAAAATAGATTTTTAAAGACTTATTTATCTGAGAAAGAGAGAGTGGTGGGGGAGGGGCAGAAGGAAAGGGAGAGAGAGAATCTACAAGCAGACTCCTCAGCTTGGACTTGATCCCAGGACCCTGAGATCATGACCTGAGCCAAAACCAAGAGTCAACCACTTAACCATCTGAGCTACCCAGATGCCTTGCCCCAAAATAGATTCTTAAATGTAGAAAACAAAGTGGTGGTCACCAGAAGGGAGGTAAGTGGGGGGGTAGATGAAATAAGTGAAGAGGATTAAGAGCATATTACAGTGATGAGCACTGAGTAATGTACAGCATTGTTGAATCATTATATTATAAACCTGAAAGCAACATAATACTGTATGCTAATTATTCTTGAATAAATAAAAGAATGTGACAGTTTAGAGTAAACCATCTTTGTGGGTATATTGCCTTTCTTAAAGTCAGGTAGAGATGTATAAAAGAAAACTTTGTCTTTAAGACATAATTGAATAAATAGCTGAACTCTGTTTTGCAGTCTTTGGGGCCAAAGAGGACATAAGCATCAGCAGATTAATTGCTGATACTTCTGATAACCTATTTATGTTCCATCTATTGAACAGAGGAAATGACCAAAACTCATTAACTTGGCATTCAAGGTACCCAACATGCTTACTTTAGTCTTTCTTTTAGTCAGTTCTACTGTCTGCAGTTTTTTTTTGTTTGTTTTTTTTTTACCAATTCTATATTTACCAAACTACTTTTTGATATGTCAATTCACTATTTCTCTTGTCTGTAATTCTCTTCCTCCCTGTCCAATATCTCTTAAACTTTTACCCTTTCTGGAGGATCTTCCAAATGTCTATTTCATCATGGGATCGATCATTCTTGATCCACCCGGCTAATGTTATTCATCCAGGTAACTTCTTCCATATTTAACTCAGAAATCACATTAATACTATATTTGTTACAATATTTAACACACACTGTTTTGTATTGTAATTGTTTATATGGATCCTTCAAGATTTTTATTTTATGCACCTCTGCATCTTATTCAAACACAAACAGCTTCCCCCTACTATAGATAATTATAAATAGTTTAAGGATGAAAGGATAGTTGGATAAAGACATTTTGAATTTTGCCTCAGGGATTCAAATTTTGCATTATTAATCTTCATAATGACATTGAGAACATCTCTTGTATATGTTAGAAAGAGATGTGAAATTTAATTTTACATTTATTTTTTAAATGCCTAAACATACTCTATCATTTGAGAACACAATAAGACAACTCCTTGTGGGGCACCTGGATGTTTCAGTCAGTTAAACATCTGACACTTGGTTTTGGCTCAGGTCATGATCTCAGGGTTGTAAGATCAAGCCCCACATCAGATGCCATGCTTAGCAGGGAGTCTTCTTGGAATTCTCTCTTCCCCTTGGCCCCCCTGAAATAAATAAAATCTTTAAAATAGAAAAGACCACCTCTCTCAGAGAATGAGCCATGTCCCAAGACACTTATAAAATAAAAGAAATTATAAAAATCCCAAAACTAATTTAACCCTAGAATATATTTTATATTCTATAAAAAATGTACTCAGTCATGACTAATAACTAAAAAAGATTAAACTTTGATGAATTTTATCTCTCTCCTTTCACACAACACATCATCTCATTTACTCCTTTTTCTTTTATATATGGTCCATTTTAAATCTACTCAAATTCCTCAAGAAATTGGCAAATTTATGGTAATAAATAATATTGTTTCATTATTTGGGAACAATGTTCTGAAGATAAGATTTTTAATATTTGATCTAATAGAACTCATGCATTTTTATTAAAGCCAACCAAACATTGTCTACATTGGCTGGGTTTCATGTAGATTTCAGTGGCCATGTCACCACATAGTATTTCCATCTTGCCTTGATTGAAGCTAAGCCCATGTCCTCATCAGATTATTCTTAATATAAGAAGGAATTTAAATGTTAATGCCCACAACTTGTAAATAACTCTGAATCTACCTGTCCCCAAGGAAGTTTAAAGCAAGAGTTTTGTCATTTATTATTAATCAAGAGAGAGTTTGGGGTTTTTTTCTAAAGATTTTTTATGTATTTATTCATGAGAGACACAAGAAAGAGAAGCAGAGACGCAGGCAGAGGGAGAAGCAGGCTCCCCACAGGGAGCAAATGTGGGACTAGATCCCAGATCCCAGGATCATGCCCTGAGCCGAAGGCAGATGCTCAACCACTGAGCCACCCAGGTGTCCCAATCAAGAGAGAGTTAAAGTGAGAAAGTCAGAGTATAAAAAAGTCATGGATCTTTCATGTTGAAGACAATTGGAAAAGTTCAAAACCATAAGAGAGAAAAATGCAAGGATCCTTGGAAACAATTCTTGCTAAAGTAGCTTTGGTTCTGGCTGCAGTTTTATCCGAATGATGTACAGGATATTAGCTGACTATTGTATAGTGAAGTGGAGAATACTCTTTTTTTTCTGGAACTAAACAACTGATGGTAAATAGACCCATTTTCAGATTGCCTACCAGAGCCACAGCCCCCTTCTGTGTAAACTATCTCACCCACAGCTCCTATTTATTCTTTGCAAAACCCCCTAAAGATTCTATGACCTTGTCTTATCCCCAAGGATGATGGGGTTCTAAGACAATAATACCCCAAACAGTAAACTTTCAGGTTATCAGGTGAAGTGTTAGAGTCCCCCCCCCAAAAAAAATAATGTTCTGAGTCAAATAGAATCTCAAGAATTCAAGCTAAAATCAACACAGCAGAAAATCAAAAAAGCAGAAAATTAAGCTATTAGCAGATTGAAGGATAATCAAAGAATACCTTAAAACAGAATTTGATCCATGACAGTCCTCATATGCCAAAGCTGTGAATGAACCAAAGTTATAAGCAGCAGCATGAAGGAAAGATCAACAGTATATGGCAAGGGAAAGCTATCAGAAAAGGAGAGAACTTAGACATTTCAGTGGTCCCAGCGTTACTGAATTTCTTTCCCTCCTGTTGGTCTGTCTTGTCAGTTGCATCATATTTTACTCAGAATTTAGATTCTATAGTGAGTGCATACAATATACACTGAAGACAGTCATCTTTTCCCCTGAAAATTCATTGGGAGAAATGCCACTACAGATACTAAAGTATCTCTTTTTTCCCCTTCTTTTTCTTCTAGCTTTGGAGCACATCATAGTTTATTTCATTGAGTACCAGATGAAGTGACTATCTTTCAGAGGAAATTGTATGTGAAAAATATGCTTTTTTAAACATCATAATCTCCTCAGGGTTTTATGTGATATTCTTGCTATGAGAGAGAATGACCAAGGAGACAGAAGATTCCTATCTTCCAGCTCATTCTCACTCCTGGGTGTCTATTTTTTAAATGGAGCAGTCACAAGAATGCCCCATACATTCTGAATGTTCCACTTCTCTCCCCTCTGAGAAAAGCAAGTACAGTGGAATTTGCACAAATTGACAATGCCTACCTCAAGATGTGCCCTGGGTTATCATACATGTGTAGCTTCCTAAATAATCCTGGTGCTTTAAGTAAAATGAGAAAGCCTCAGTCCCTTGCAACCAAAAGAATCTAATAGAATGGGAAAATCATGTGGTTTATCACTTTATCTTCTTACAGAGAAATAGACAATCAAATATCTAAAATTAGCCCTGTTCGTAAATCATCAAGTAGAATTGGAAAGTATGTAGCCTAAAAAAAATGCTATACTTCTGAGATGAAAAATCAATAAGCTAGCTTGTGGTTTTATTAAAAATAACCCCTTATTTCTAAGATGGATTTGCCCATTATTGGATAGTCACTTCTCTTCCATTTCACTTAGCATACTCTACTGGACAAACCATGTGCTCCCCCCTCACCATCCTTTTGGCCCACCTTGTATTCTAATCACTGCTGTAGCAACCAGCCTCTTGCAGGTGTAACTACAAAGCATCTCACCCAGGAGCGCCACTGCTCTGGCTCTTTGCCCTTTTGCCTCTTTGGCTTTGCAATGTTGGTATTATTGGATAGCTTTGGAAACCAACCAGCACTCACGCACATGCAGACTAGAAGGGAAAAGGAGTTAACATCCCAATTAGGTGGGTGGAGGGAAGTGCCCAAAGATAAATTTCCCTTTCTTCTTTTCCTCCAATGAGTAATCCTGAGGCATATTCAATGTGTTCCTTAGTCCACATCTATACAAAAACTTTCTCCTTTTTCCTGATTTCCTCTCTCCTGCCTTCCATTTATGCTTCCTGAAATCACTTCCCAAAATAAACTACAACATGAAAGCTCTTGGTGAAGCCTTGTTATCCAAGAGTCCTCAAATTAAGACATACCCCAAAGTATGAGAGAGGATATGGAAGACAACTATCTACCGAGAATATACTATGTATGGGATGTTCAACATGTGTTATGTCATTTAATCTTCTTCCCAGTCTTATTGGTTGGGTATTAGGACTTCCTTGCTTCTCATGAGATAGCTGAGATTCTCAAAAGTAATCGGATTTGCAGAGGTCACACAGCTAATTAGAGATAAAATAAGGACTTTAAATAATTTCTCTGATTCCAAACTCATCTTCTTTCCACCATTAACAGAGTCTCCCTGTTATATAAATGAGCCAAGGTTGATTTCCACATATTCATCCATTGGTAGTTTAGTTTCTCATAAGAGACTGAGACTCAATAGATCAAAAGCCTACTGGCATCAATTTCTTTTAAACACATTGTTATTTTAGACATTACCTAAATAAGCAGATTTTTATCCACTTAGAGTCTGCCTACTTTGCATACCCATGAAACTTTACCCAACATATGCTGCTATAGATAAACCCTATGGCTGTGCATACCCCAAGCTGCTGCTACCTTTTGCATATTTCTAACTCAGAGACTTTCCACCATGCTGCTGAGCAATGTCACCCATTACCTAGATAGATATTAAGCCTCCTCTCTTATCCACCTCTCCTGGGAGTTCTTTGCCCTGTTTCCCTTCCGAGTGGAGTTCCTCCTCCTAAAGTCTCTATGTAGTCTTTTTTTTCTTAAGTCTTTTTTTTAAGATTCTATTTATTCATTCATTTTTTTAAGATTCTATTTATTCATTCATTAAGAGAGGAGAGAGAGAGAGAGAGAGAGAGAGAGAGAGAGAGGCAGAGACACAGGCAGAGGGAGAAGCAGGCTCCATACAGGGAGCCTGACGTGAGACTCCATCCAGGGTCTCCAGGATCACCACCTGGGCTGAAGGCGGCGCTAAACCGCTGAGCCACCCAGGCTGCCCTCTATGTAATCTTAGGCTGTAAGAGATTTCTGCACCTGCAAACCTGTCAGAGGGTCACCAAAACAAACCTTGTGTGTGCTACTGCCACCTCGTGGCCATATATTTTTGGGGCTCCGTTCCCAATTCCTCAATGTCACACACTCTGTTCTCTAGCTTGACTATGCTTCCAGTCCCTCTGGCTAGTATGATAAAAGTTCCCCTTAAAAGTCAAAAGTGAAATTGTGGAGTGACAAAAGCAACACTTATTTGAGAGAAAAATGAACAAATCTATAAAATGTATTATACAATTTTAAAGCTTTTGTGCCCAGTTTTGGCCCAAATCTAAAGTATTTTATTCTATTTTATATAATGTATGTTACTAATTTTCATAAGGCTTATGTGCTAACCAAGATTCAATCCACTTGATTCAAGGACATGAGCTGGAACAATTTAAGACCTTAAACACTTTTATTGCCATCAAAGTTTCCAAAATATTCCAAAATGTCATAAGGTTTTACAACCTGACTTGAGTCATGATAATCCTCAAATTACTTATCACAAATAAGAATAATTAGTGTATGGATTTAGAATAAAAGTGCATCCAAGGAAATTTTGAGTATGTTTTGGTTTATCACAGTGAATGAACTTATGACTAGAATCTACTAGATGAGTGCCAGGATGCTAAATATCCTGCAGTGCATGACTGCATCATCCAAAAGTATTATTCTAAATCCTTCATGACTTTTGAATATAACTTATTTTCAAAGACTTTAATTCTTCCTCATTTCTCCACTTCAAGATTTCACAATTTCTCCTGGCATATTTTCCCTATTTCACATAAGCATTATCTTTCCTTCTTATATTATACTCAAATCTAGTTGATTGATACTTAAACCGATACAGTTTTATTCTAACCTGTACTCATATAATTTTATTTTAAATTCCTGACTGTCTCCTATGGAAAAGCTTCAGATCTTTTACATCTAAATTAGTTAATTATAAGTGGTGCTACTATTATAATCTAATATGATCATGCATAAGTATTTTTATACATGTAAATTTGTATTTTTCTCTTTCCTCTTATTTATCCTTCATACTACAGGGTTTTATATTATTTTATTATGTGTTTAAGTGGGTTATATTATTTACGAGTATCATTTTGTGACAGTAAATAAAATATAAAAATATTTATAACAAAAAAAGGGAGTAGTTGGATCTGGTAGGTCTGAAAACCACTTTTAGAGTCTATTAGAAAAAGATCATCTTGGATGCCTGGGTAGCTCAGTGGTTGAGTGTTTGCCTTTGGCCCAGGGCGTGATCCCAGGATCTAGGATGGAGTCCTCCATCAGGCTCCCTGCATGGAGCCTGCTTCTCCCTCTGCCTGTGTCTCTTCCTCTGTCTCTCTCTCTCTCTCTCTGTCTGTCTCTCATGAATAAATAAAATCTTAAAAAAAAATAAAAAGGCCCTCTTACCTCTTACTGGCTGTTGGCTTAGTGATTGTGTGTTCAAATATTAAATTTGAATGCTGTCACGGATTTTTATATGCAAAAAAGCATTCATGATATTTGTTTCATTAGAATGAGTTTAGGTTGAAATGAAATAATACATGCCAGGGTGCTAGGCTCATACAGATAGTCCTTCCTACACCATAGTTTCAAATTCTACATTAAAAAACAGATGTTCACTCTTAAATAACAACACAAATCACCCAATTTTTAAAATAGGCAAGACATCTAAACATGTATCTTGCCAAAAAAGATACACAAATGGGAAATAAGCATGAGAAAATACTTAACATTACTCGTCATTAGGGAAATCAAATTAAAATGATGAGATATCCCTGTAGACCTATTAGAATGACTCAAATCCAAAACAAAAAACAAAGAAACAAACAAAAAACCTGACAACATCAATTGCTGATGAGGATACAGAGCAGTGGGGACCTTTTATCAATTGTGGGAATGCAAAATGGTACATCCACTTTGAAGAACAGCTTTCGGCAGGCAGTTTCTTACAAAGCTAAACATGGTCTTACCTACAATCCAACAAATGTACTTCTAGTTATTTACCTAATTTTAACCTGTTTCACACATAACTGTGTAACTTAGTATTTACAAGCAGCTTAATTCAAAATCACTTAAAAGTGGAAGCAACCACAAGATTCCTTCAATAAGTGAATGGATAAGCAAATTGCAGCACATCCACCCAAAGGAATATCATTAAACTGATTTTTTAAAAAAAGCTCTTAAGTCACCAAACACATGGATGACATTCAAAAGCATATTGCTAAGTAGAAGAAACTGTTCTGAAAGGGCTACATTATCTGATTTCATTTAGATGACATTCTAGAAAAGGCAAAACTATAGAGACAACAATCAGATCAGTGGTTGGCAGATGTTAGATAGGAGAAGTTTGAAGAAGTGATGCACAGGTTGTTTCTCGAGGTAGTGTAACTATTCTTTTTTTTTTTTTTAAGATTTCATTTATTTATTCATGAGAGACACACAGAGAGAGAGGCAGAGACATAGGCAGAGTGCGAAGAAGGCTCATGCATGGAGCCCAATATGGCACTCAATCCCACATCCCGGAATCACACCCTGAGCTGAAGGCAAATCCTCAACTGCTGAGCCACCCAGGTGTCCCAACAGTGTAACTATTCTAGAGAATAGTGTAATGGTGGTGGTACATGATATGTGACATTCACCAAGACCTACAGAACTTTACAGCACAAAGAGTGAAACTTAATTTATGCAAATTCTTAAAAATCATTTAAGAGGGCAGCTCCAGTGGCTCAGTAGTTCAGCGCCACTTTCAGCCCCAGAGTGTGATCCTGGAGACCCAGGAACTAGTCCCACGTTGGGCTCCCTGCACGGAACCTACTTCTCCCTTTGCCTCTCTCTCTCTCTCTCTCTTTCTGTCTCTCATGAATAAATAAAATCTTTTTAAAAAAAAGAAAGAAAGATTTAAAAAAATCATTTAAGAAGTCGGGGCATCTGAGAGCAGAATGCAAAATATGAAAAAATCTAAATGTATTGAAATGTATGAAACAATCTCATTGAAGAGGATGGATGAAAGGTGTTGATAGAATTAAGGGAAGGAGTGGACTCTATAAGACTAAAGGCAAAAGAAACTCTATTTAAGAACTATACTCCAGCTGAAAAAGTTGTTTCCCATGGAAATATGGCCTAACAATTCTGAAACCACTCTACCTATTGTTAATGGGTTGAATTGTGTCTCTCCCAAGGAATTATGTTGATGTTGTAACCCCCAGTATCCGTGCGTGTGACTTTATGTGGAAACACAGCTTTTGCAGATGTAATCAAATTAAGATGAGGTCATCTAAAAAAAATTAAAAAAAAAAAAAAAGATGAGGTCATCTGGAAGGGCCCTAATCCAGTATGACCTGCTTACCTATAAGAAGAGATGAGATGCAGAGATAGGGACAGAGGGAAGACAGCCACATGAAGACAGAAGCAGAGATTGGAGTTATGCTATCTCAAACCAAGGAATACCTAAGATTATTAGAAGCTGGAGAGATGGGGCACCTGGATGGCTCAGTCAGTTAAGTGTCTGCCTTCGGCTCAGATCATAATCCCAGGATCCTGGGATTGAGCCCTGCATCAGGCTCCCTACTTAGCAGGGAGTCAGCTTCTCCTTCTCCCCCTGTCCCTCCCCCTGCTTGTATGCATACTCTCTCTCTCTCTCTCATTCTCTCTTTCTCAAATAAATAAATGAAATCTTAAAAAACAAAAAACAAAAAAAACAAAAAAACAAAGCTGGAGAGACAAGAAAGGATCCCTCTCCTAGAGGCTTTGGAGGGAGTATGGTCTGGTCAACATCTGGATTTCAGTCTTGTAGCAACAAAGTAGAAATGTATTATAACCCCATAGTGTAAAATAAATATCCATGAGTACACACTAATATAAATAAATACATGGGGGAAACAACAAGAGAGAAATTACAAATTTCCCATGCAAAAGAATTCCAAGTAATTTATCTAGGTAATTATCCAAATTTGGATAATTTATCCAAATAATGTATCCACTTTTAAGGGGGTTTAGCTTAACTACCCATTCTATAAGTAACATTCAAGAAAACCTAGGCACAAAGTCAAGCCATCTCCTAGATCTTGGCTACTGGCTGTGCTTTGTCAATGTTTGTGACTTAAAGTGATGATATCATGTGGCCTACAGATAAAATAGAAATGCCTGCTCGTGGAATGTTCATTTGAGTCACTTAAGAGTAAATATGGCATTGTACGTCAATTCCAAACTTATTGAAGCACTATCACCCAGTAAAATGGTGTTAGTAATCAATATTTCCTACATAGAACCTATTACGAACTATCTCCATATAAACCTCAATATAATAGAGAAAGTTTCTTGTTTAAATCAGCTAGCCCACCTCGGTAGTTGGGCAGACAAGCTACAATTAATGTAATAGAAATCTTGTCCTTATTTATCATCATCTCTGCTTACCCACATGGGTAATTATAACAGCTTTATTTCAGTTTGAAAGGATTGTGTAATATGGAAAAAATTCAGAGAATTATTATACGTCTGTGTACTTTTGTTTCCAATACCATCTGGACAAGCTCTAATAATGAATATTTTCAAACTCTGGAGTCTCCAAAATATATGCCATCATCAATGCCTTTAAACGTGTAACAATAATGTAATCAAACAAAAGCTAGTACCACATGAGTGTTTCAAGTTCTACCTCCCTTTGCCCATTAAGAGTAATTTTGGCTTGACTCTCAATATCCTTTTCCCTGCCCCCAACCCTACATTTCAAGAATGGGATTGGGAAGAAGACAAGAGACTTCTGGAGGGCCTTAGGGAAATTATTGTTGCAGTAACACATTCTATCTCATGGTGCTCCAAAACCCAAGGAAAGAACTTGCGTCATGTTCATGTTGCCCTTGGTTTTTAGATTGTTTTATTTTTAAATCTATTGCATCTATGAGAAGAATCAAAGAAGCAAAATGAAACATTTGCTGGGGGGTGGAATCCCAGTTTTACTCCTCATTGGTTACAAAGGCTTCCCTACTTCCACTACATTAAAAATTATGGTTAGCTCAGGTGGGAATATACCTGTCAATATTTGATTCCAGCTCCTTCACTAGTTGAGATTTAGATCCCAAATTTCTGGCTTTTGGCTAAATTGTTTCATCTCTCATTATCTCACATTCCTCATGTGTAAAATGGAGATAATAGTAGTGCATAGCTGATAAGACTAGTAATAAGAAAGAAACTGTATAACCTGTGTAGAAACAACAGGATAGAAACTGTATAGTAAGCACACAAGAAATGTTAGCCAAGATTACATTTTCCTTTATATCACTTCTCAAAAATTTTCTCTATCTCATTGTTTTGTTAAAGCTTTTTACCTGTAAGGAAGTAAGATATTTATATTAAACAAATATGTATTTCTTTTGTAATAAATTTGCCTTTATTGGGACAGCTAAGTCTTGAAAGTATAGTTAGAATGTTCAACCCAACGTTTGTGCCATTATATTGATTCCTGCTCCTGACTGGCTACAAAGATGATATATTTTGTATTCAGCGAATATAAAATGTAAAATAACCAATTAAGAGACATATCTTAATTTAAATAAAGGGCTTTCTAATTTTCTTTGCTTTGATGAAATGATGACACCCATCAAGTTGAACTCATGTCTATGATGCTTAATACTTCTGATGTAGGCTGGCCACCGATACAGAAAGAAAATTAACCCAAATGGAGCTGTCACAAATGGTTCAGCCAGCAGCAAGAATACTCTTTGAGCTGAAAAATCAGCCAATAGGGAAAATATACAACAATAAAAATATCTCTCATCATTTAGATCTTTTAAAAAATATTATTAACTTTACAGAAGCAGCTGAACCACAGTCTGCACCCAATTGCTGACACTTTTTTCTAACCATATTGAGAATCCTTTCTCCCCAAGATATGCTTTTGCATCTTACCGCTTTGGGGAACCAATGAACGAAAAACAGTATTATTTATGTTAATTGTGCTGTGAACTGTATTAATAAAAGAGTTTAAAAAACATTTGTGATATTATGCATTTAAATTCTGTCTGTATCTTCACCCTTCGGTGACAGCAGCATTTGCACAAATGGTAGAGGACTGAAAATAAATTCATTTTTTTGTGACAAGCTTGCAAATGTGAAGGAGAATATTAATGGCAAAGCATGGACGAATGGAAAACACTGAATTTTCACAAAAGAAAATTTCAAGTAGCAATGCACCCAAGAACAGAATTTAAGGGTAAGCAGGTAATTCATCCAGGTGAATTTCTATAAATTAGGCCTGCAGTAATGCAGCTGCCCTTGCTTAAAATTGAGGGCTACCCTGAGTGTTACTAAGGATATTAACAATTGATCTCTTCTTAACTCAAAGAAAAACAAAACAAAACAAAAAAATTCTAAGTAAAAAATCTTCCCAAGGTAGATGTATAATTAATAGTAGCTCACAGGAAGTAGAGGAGAACTCATTAACACTGTTCATACTTCCACTTAAATAGCTAGCATTCTATAGATGCCATTGGCTTCCATGAGTTGTATGCGATAATTATTTAAATAAATAATCTCAATTTAATCTTATAATAATCCTTTATGTAAGAAGGGCAAATATTATCTTTCCAGAGTTAAGAAAACAGACCGGAGACGTTGTGATTTGCCCAGGTTGACAGGCAGCTATTCTCTGCATTCAGACAATTAACTTTGTGAGAACAAACCCTTTCAGAGAAAATCCGTAGATACTGCTAAATCAAGTCTCTCAGGTTAGTCAGTCTTCCATACATTTACTGACTAGTAACATTTTATCTGTTTCAACAGAGATACTTTCTGCCATATACAGTATACTTCTGGCCTCATCACTATTGCTACATAACAATATTACCACAAACATAGCTGCATAAAATGACACACATTCACTATCTCACAGGGTCTGTAGGTCAAAAATCTGAATATGATTAACATGGATCTTCTGCCTAGGGTCTCATAAGGCTGCAATAAAGGCTAATTTGTCTGGGGTTGCAGTTTTACCAGAGGATCAACTGGGGAAGCTTCTGCTTTGTAAGCTCACTCATGCCATTGGAAGAATTTAACCTTTTGCAGTTGTAGAACTGAGGGCTTCAATTTCTTCCTGACTATTGACCAGAGGCCATTCTCAGTTCCTAGAGGTCATCTATGGTTCCCTGCAATATGGAATTCTCCAACAGGGCCACTTGCTTCCTCAAAGCAAGCAAAGGAGGGAGAAATTCTAGCAAGAAGAGCACTACAATCTTGTGTAAATCATATAATCACATACAAATAATCATGCACATCCTCTCATTTATCATCTTCGACTAGAAGAAAATCATATGTGTGGTCCACACTCACGGGTAGAGGATCACATAACAGTATGAATACCAGGAACCCGGAATCTCTAGGGCTACCCTAAAAGCACATTTGCCACAATCATTATCAACTTATCCAATGATATGAGTTATTCATTGTATTTTTGCCCTTATGAAAAGGTTAGAAAAAATTTAAGTGTGCTGATGTTACTGATAACAACTATTAAATATAACAATTCCATACAAAGCTAGAAACTGTTATATAAATATTAAGTCTGCCAGGTGCTATAGTTTAAATTGAAATGAAGAAAACAGGAAATTAAACATGTACAAAGTTCTAAATATATATTGACATGGTATCTTAAAGAAAATTGGGAATTTATAATTTGTTGTAGCTCTCTTAAAACTCTTATAAAGTATAAAGATACAGTTTAATTTTTGTACAAATTTCATACAATTACACATACATTCACTGGACGTGAAAGCATTGCTTCTAGTTAATAAGTGGCCAAAAACTCAAAAGTAGATTCTGCAATACTTACTAGAGGTTTTTTCATCTCAAGGTTTTACTATCAAAGCTTAGATCTAATTATGGTAATGCTGCTTAAAATTGTCCAAAGGCTTTCTGTTGCATATAAAATAGAAAATCCCTAATAGTGCTGCAAAGAAGTGTAATCTGATTTCTGTTCATCCTCCCCATACTCTTACCTCAACACTGTTGGCTTCTCATATAACCTACACCCTTGGTATATATCACTTGGGCAGCAATGAATGCTCCTTCATCGCTCTCTGGTTAATTTATCACTTACTAATATTGCAAGTAGGCTTTTCTCAGTAAAGGCAAGTTATTTTGTTAGTTCCTTGTTTAAGAGTGATGTTCCTTTCCTTTATAGAATTTATCTCAGCTCATAAGTATGTACTCATTTAAAAGATGCATGGTTTGATAAATGCCTTCCAAGCCATTAGAGCAAAAGTTGGTAAAGGCAGGATTCATCAAGTCTAGTAATGTACATTACTGTATCCTTAGTGCTTGGCATTGTACTCAAGACATACATGATCAGTAAATATGCTCATAGATGAATCAACCAACCAACTGACCAATCTATCAGTGATAACCAATGCTTTTACCCCTTCCCATCTCCTAATTCAATCTCTATTTTTTGCCCCATTGAAATCATTGATTTTTCTATGTACTTTTATTTTTTTAAGATATTATTTATTTCTTTGAGGGACACCTGGGTGGCTCTGCCATTGAGCATCTGCCTTCGGCTCAGGGTGTGATCCTGGAGACCTGGGATCAAGTCCCACATCAGGCACCCTGCATGGAGCCTGCTTCTCCCTCAGCCTGTATGTCTGCCTTGCTCTGTGTGTCTCTCATGAATAAATAAATAATTAAAAAAAAAAGATATTACTTATTTCTTTGAGAGAGAGAACATGAGCAGGGGGAGGAAAAGAGGGAGAAGCAGATTGCCCACTGATTAGGGAACCCCAGGTGGGGCTCAATCCCAGGACCCCAAGACCATGACCTGAGCTGAAGGCAGACCCTTAACCAATTGAGACACCCAGGTGCCCCTCTATGTACTTTTAGAAGTAAACCATAACCCATTATTATTATTATTATTTTTTAAGATTTTATTTATTTTATTCATGAGAGACAGAGAGAGAGAGAGAGGCAGAGACACAGGCGAGGGAGAAGCAGGCTCCACGCAGGGAGCCTGAAGTGGGACTCGATCCTGGGTCTCCAGGATCATGCCCTGGGCTGAAGGCGGCGCTAAACCGCTGGGCTACCAGGGCTGCCCCATAAACTTTTTTTTTTTAAAGAACTTTATTTTTTTTTTAAGATTTTATTTATTTATTCATGATAGACAGAGAGAGAGAGAGAGAGAAAGGCAGAGACACAGGCAGAGGGAGAAGCAGGCTCCATGCCGGCAGCCCGATATGGGACTCGATCTTGGGACTCCAGGACCGTGCCCTGGGCCAAAGGCAGGAGCCAAACCACTGAGCCACCCAGGGATCCCCTAACCCATTTTTAATATGTAAACAGGATGTGGGTTTTTGTTTTGTTTTGTTTTGGAGAATAAAAGGATGTGATTAAAACTTTGAAATTACAAGTACTTAAGAATTTTTTGGGGGGGTGGGGAGGTGGTCTATTTTCAATGACGATTCGGCATTAAGCTTCTAGAAAGAAGAAGGTAATAGGAGGGAAGTGTCTAGAAGGAAGAAGATACCGGAATTTCTTGTATCAATTTCATCATGGGAAAGTAGGGCCCAATCTTTTATCTTCTGTAGCTTGCAAGAAAAAACTTTTGTAATTGGGGGGTGGGGGTGGCTCTTGTTAAAGTCTTTGTTTTCTCCTGAATTTTTTGGATTGTAGTAAAGTAGCAAAATCTATTTTTTAAGAAATAAATTTCCTGAAAACTAAATATAGGAAGCAGTCCTCATGGAAATTAAATATCTAAAGAGATTCCACTTTTTATATTAAAAGGAAATTTTAAAAGTAAAAAGAAACAAAGTTTTGTATCATGATCTCCTATTTAATCAGCAATTACATTCAAAATCAGAAGAAAGAAATTCACAGTGATTCTGAGATGAGTCTGCATGATTTACCCATTGTTATTTCATGCCAGTCTTGACATGGAGATTTAAATCTTAGAATAAATGCTGATTGTATACAGATCTCGGATAGCCACTCCCTCCTACATTCTATAATAACTATTTCAGCCGAGTTTCCCATTTGCTAGCTCTATAAGCGAACTACATGGGTTCTGCAATTGCAAATTGTTTTGTTGACCAGACTTAAGCAAATATGTGTTAAAATCAAATGAGTACATCACATGGGTCTTTTTGGATATCCCCTTTAACCTCTAACGAATTTCTGTAGAGAAAATTTGGTTAAACTATCTCCATTAAACCCAGGATGGATGTTGCAATCAAAATCACAAAGAGTAAACACATCTGCTATATAAAAGGAAGCAACAGTGTCTGGAATCAGCTACCCTTTTCTCCCTACTTCTGCTGCACAGAAAACTAGAGCAAGACACACTTTTCCCCAAAGCATTAATGGTACACTTAATCCAAAGAAAGAAGGTTCTTAAAACTTCAAATTGATTTTAACATTATTTTCTCTACACATAGCATCTCTGCTAAATTTCCCCCATTGTAACAAGACATTTGAGTCCCCAAACCATTTTTTATGTCATTGTTCAAATCTTCTATTATCAGTATTATTTGAAGTGAATGCCTAGATTTTAATGGGAAATGTTGCAATTATGTCTAAGGTTTTTAATCTCTTTGTAAGTAGGTTGAGCTTTAAAGAAATCTAGACACTTTTCATAAGGAAACAGAGGATTTATCTTCAGAGAGATCAATAGGGCAGAGCTTTCAAGCTGCCTCTAGTTACAAAACAGAAAGAAGTGTGAAGGCCATTTATTCGGAGCATTTGTTCCACACTGGGTCAACCAAGCCCCAAGCACCTGTTTTCTCTATTAGCACACACAGTGCCTGAATTACCCTGATTATTGTCTCAATTCTTCCTTTTACTTTGCCTATGGGGACAGTCTGCCAACATTCAGGGCTTCAACCAAGAATGACAAAAACCCACAGGAGGCTCCATTTAGCTCTTGCCAGCCAAGGAGAGAACTGGAGCAGAAATATGAGCTACTCATTAGACTTTCCCAGCCTTTATCTATCCTTCAAATGTATATTATAGGTCAAATCACATAATTCACGTCAACTGTCCTCTAAGGCAGCTATTTTAAATAGCACCCAAATTTCCAAGTAAATGAGAATTTACTGAATCAAAGTTCCCGAATCTATCAATAAGGTGTTGGCAGTTTCAGGATGGAAAGTATCACTGAAACCTCAACAAGAAATGCATCAATGGACCTGTTTTGCTAGATTCCAAAATATGTGACTGCGGGATGTGGGATATGTGGGCTTGAAAAGTACACAGTTCAGCATCACTTCCATTTCTACATCCAAGTAGCTAAGAAGAGCCCATCCTGCCCAAAATGTGGAGGCAGTTAGATAGGAGAACAGGCTATAATGACATACATGGGGGTGCCTGGATGGTTCAGTTGGCAGAGCATGTAACTTTTGATTTCAGCATTATAAGTTTGAGCACTATGTTGGGTGTAGAGGTTACTAAAAAAATAAACTCTTTTAAAAAAAGGACATACATGACTTTATTTCTGTCCCTGCCTCCAGCCTATATTTTAAAAGAATACAATTTGATTAGGAAAGGAAGGGTACATATACAAATGCTAAGTAAAGGATTGAGGAAAAAGAACTTTAAAATCAGATCAACAAAAATGGTTTATGTGTTAAAAGAGGGAGAGAGTATTTCTGCAGAGTCAAATGGCAAAGTAAGATATCAGAAAGACTTCAGAGAAGTGTACCTGCGAAGAATAAATTAGGAAGAAAAGGGGACACATCATGAGCAAGGTATTCAAAAAATCTGAGCATCTTTGAATGTGATCATCTTCATTCAGTTATAGTAAATCAAATAAGTAATTTTTTTAACAAAAGACTTTACTCAAATAAAGAATGAATTTAGCATTCTTAAAGTTTGCTATCCAGTGCTAACAAGAATAGAGTGATTACTTTTAACAGCTGTAGGAAAGACTAAGCATGAGAAAGACAAAAAAGAACAAATGTCCAAACTCCAAAGAACTGGTACACTAGTTTCCTTATGCTGTTTAACAAGTTATCACAAACCTAGTAGCTTCAAATAACACATATGCATTTTTTTACAGTGTTAGAAATCTGGGTTCAGTATAAATGGGTTTTCAGCTCAGGGTATTACAAGGCTACAGTGATGGTATCAACCAGTCTGTGATCTTTTGTAGAGCTAATGGTCATCTTTCAAGTTCCTGTGCTTTTGGGCAAAATTTAGTTCCTTATGGTTGTAGGACTAAGGACTTTGCAAGGGCTTACTCAGTTCCTTGCCATGTGCACATCTCCATAGGCAATTCACAACACAGCAGTTTGCTTCTTCAAGACTAGCAGGAGAGTCTCTCTCTCCAGCCTGCCAAGATGGAGTCTTAGATAAGCATTCCATCATCTTTGACATTTAACGCAAGCAATGACATCTAATTACCTTTGCAATATTCTGCTGGTTAGTAATAAATTACAGATCCCATTCATACTTAAGGAGAAGGGTTTATACAAGGGTATGGATCACTGAGGCATCGCCTTACAGTATGCCCAATCCCACAAATGGAAATAACAATGATATCGACCTAAAGGCACAACTGGACACTTCTATTTGAACAAGTATGGACTATGGTAATTCATTTTCTTTCTGTGTTTATAAAGAATAAAATTTACACACAGTAACAACCTTAGACTCAGGCAACTGGACACTGTCCTGGGTCTTATGCTGTTGAATCCCCTCTTATGGCACTCTCCAGCTCTGTCCCTCCATTTAGGAAGGGGGGAGCGTGTGGGGCCAAAGAAATAAACCCAACTTGAGCTTACATATCTGTTTTATGCTGCCCTCTAGGTACTTGAGTCTGCAGAACTCCCTAGCTGAATAGCACCAGGCCTGCTTCCTATAGCATGTAGTCCTTTTCCTCAGTCTGCACTACAAACCTAGAGCACCCTAATGATGTACATACCTGTAAATCCTGAGAGTTAGTCAAGAGGTGGCTCTTTCCAAGAAGGCACTGGCTGACAGGACTGGGACTTATGGTCTGAGGTCTCCACAAACATGCTCCTGGATCTCTACAGTACTGCCTGGAATGAGGGGAGAGAATTGAAACTATAGACATTAGATGAAGGACTCTCCATTTGTTCTCTTTCCCTGTTATCAGTGGGCCTGTTTACATATACAAAACAGAAATCCCACTTTGACCAGGTAATTTCATTCACGCTCATGGTGTGAAGTGACAGCCGACTCAAATATTTTCACTCTATGGTGAGTGAAGAATGGTCTCTTGAGAAGTTGAAATAAAAATGCTACCTCATCAATAAAAGCAAACACATGAAAACAAACAAACAAAACCTCACAACTGTTCAGGGGAAAAATAATTCCCATAAGGTAACTGATACTTAAATGTTTTATACCATGCATTTTTTAAGGAAGTGAAAGGATATATGAGAATGAATTTAGACTCTTATGATATAAAGCATAAGAGATACAATAAAATATTGAATATAAAACTCAAAAGAGATACTGGAGAAAAATTTCTCAAAAAACACATTAATTAGATATACTGTTCAGAGATGAAAAAGACATGTCTGACTTGGGGCTTTAGTGCTAAGCACATGTGCTTTTGTGCATCCTCTATTACTAGAAGAATGCAAGAGTATCAGGTATTAATGCTACCCCTTGGAGGCTGTCCTGCCTGTTTACAATATGGTATTGGAGAGGTTTGAAAACTCAATAGCTCCCTTCCAAGTTTTCGGTTTCCAACTTCATGGCCATTCCAGATAAACATCTGTGCTTCATATCGTGTGCTGGGCACATTGCTACTGATGTGATATCAAATGGCTTTCCCTCCATCTGTTGCCTGCTGATATAACACTTGATTAAAAAAATTTTTTAAAGCAGTTCAGTCAAATCTCCACTTCCACAACATTTGACCCCTAAGAGGAAAGAAAATCTGGGCGAGAACTCACTTAACATTAATAGCAAAATGAATTTGCATAGATTGGACTTTTTGTAAGTTATTATCATTTAAGTGTCTTGGGAGGTATATATAATAATTGGCCACAGTTTTCACTTATTATATGCATCCTCACGCTGAAAACTTATGGCAGAAAATACATTTAATAAAAAGCCACAGAGAGTGTAGGTGTGTATGCATGATGTTACACAGAATTATTCACTCCTTAGCCTATACCCTTTTTTCTTTTACCAGGAGTATTCTGACAATATAGCTGGGTCACATCTAAAGAATAGTGAAAGTTAAGAAGATAAAGTCGAATGTGGTTAAACTTTTCACTTTAGTCTCATCAGTACCGACTTAACCGCCAGTTCAGCTTGCCAAACAATTTTTTAATTAAAAAAGTGCCAATAATTTTTTTCATGAGACCCATGGCTTGAAAGTTTGTTTCCATTAATTAAACAGAACCTATCTACTCTTAATATGATCATTGTTTATTACAAAGGCATATGCAATTGCTAATCAATGTCCTTCAATATTCTGATACTACTTATTTCTTGTAGCTTGAGTTCTCCAGAAGTATTTTTTGAAAAAGAGTTAACAGGGGAAATCAAGCATGAGAAGGGGTGAAAGGGCAATTTTTATTGTGTAAGCATTTGGAAGGCAAAATTTATAAACTGATTTGCATAAGAAACAGTTTTATGATAATCTAGCATCAGAGAAACAGCTGTCACAGATCCAGAGAGAAACACAATTATCCATTATATATTCTTGCCTCCTTTGTCATAAATTAATTGGTCATATACAGTTGGGTTTATTTCTGGGTTTCCTATTCTGTTCTAAAGGTCTATCTGTCTGTTTTTATGTCAGTACCATACTGTTTTGATTACTATACCTTTGAAATAGAGTTTCAAACAGGAATAGTGATGACGCCAAATTTGTTCTTTTTATTAAAGTTTGCTTTGGGTATTCTGAGTCTTTGTAGTTCCATATAAATTCTAGGATTCTTTTCCTCTCTATTTCTGTGGAAAATGCCACTGGAATTTTGACAGCAGTTGTATTGGATCTTTAGATCACTTTTGGTAGTATTGACATTTTAACAATATGAATCCTCCCAATCTGTGAACATGGGATATCTTGCCATTTGTTTTTATCAACTTCTTTCATAGATTTTGGCATAAAAATATTTCACCTCCTTGGTTAAGTTTATCCCTAAATATTTTATTCTTTTTGATGCTATTGTAAATCGGATTGTACTTAGTATCTTTTTTGCATAGACTGTTCTAAGTCATAAAAATGCAACCGATGTTTGTATATTGACTTTGTGTACTGCAAGTTTATTTCATTTATTAGTTCTAACAGTTTTTGTTGTTGTTGTTGTTGTTGTTGTTGTTGTTGTTGTTGTTTTGGTGAAGTCTGTAGGATATTTTATATACAAGATGTCATCTGCGGAGACAATTTTACTTTTCTGATTTAGATGTCTTTTATTTAATTTTCTTGATTAATTGCCCTTGCTAGAATTTCCAGGACTATGATGAGTAGAAGTGGTGAGAGTGGGAATACTTGTTATTTTACTGATCCTAAAGGAAAAGTGTTTAGCTTTTAACCATTGAGTATGATGATATCTGTGGGCTTGCCATTTATGACCTTTATTACGCTGATGTACATCCCTTGGTTTTTATTATTATTATTATTATTATTATTATTATTATTTTAGAGAGAGAGTGAGTGCAAGCAGAGAAGGGGCAGAAAGAGGAAGAGAGAGAGAATCCCAAGCAGGCTCCAAGCCCAACTCAGGGCTTGATCTTAAGATCCTGAGATCATGACCTAAATTGAAATCAAGATGCTCAACCAACTGAGCCATCCCAGGCACTTCTTTCCTTTATTTTTTAACCAGAATATTTCAAAAGTTAACACTTGAAAAAAATACTCCTCTCATCATAAAGAACTAATCATCCAATAAAAAACAGTTACAAATTTAAGCAATTAGAGGTATATCATTCTCTGCATTTATCTCTATTATAAACCTATTCTTTAAAATATCACTGTAGATAATTTTTTAAAGATTTTATTTATTTATTCATGAGAGACACAGAGAGAAAGGCAGAGACATAGGCAGAGGGAGAAGCAGGCTCCCTAGGGGGTGCCTGATGTGGGATTCAATCCCAGGACCCCAGGATTACAAACTGAGCCAAAGGCAGATGCTGAACCACTGAGCCACCCAGGTACCCCTGTAGATAATATTTTTTTTAAAAAAAGGAAAAGCTCATTTTCACCAGTGATATTGAGGTATGTTCAATCTATCTTTATCAAACTCGTGAGCAATCTTTAAATCAATGCTATCAATTGAGGTCAATAGATTGCATGTTATATATGATAGAAACAATTATTCTCCTTAGGGGAACCTTGTTATTTAGAGCTTCTGCATCCATTCTCCAGGAAGGACTGGCAGCACACTACTAGTACTCACTGCACCTTCAGTATGTGAGGCAACGCTCACTTTGTTGGAAGAATTCAGTTCTTTGCAACTGCCAGAAAAGGGCTTCAGTTTCTTGCTGGCTGTTGGCTGGAAGCCACGCTTACTTTTAGGAGCTGCCCACAATTTCTTGTTATGTGAGAATTCCCAAAACAACCACTTGCTTCCTCACAGTGAGCTAAGAAAGAT
The DNA here is from genome assembly GCF_003254725.2 of Canis lupus dingo. Classification (NCBI taxonomy): domain Eukaryota; kingdom Metazoa; phylum Chordata; class Mammalia; order Carnivora; family Canidae; genus Canis; species Canis lupus. Next base: position 18,573,601 of record NC_064270.1, read on the forward strand.
TCCAGCAAGATGGGCTACTATTTTATCAGGTATAATTATTTACATCCCATCTTTGCTATGTCCTATTGTTGAAGCAAGTCACTGGTTCTTCCCACATCCAAGCAAAGGAAATCATGTGATAGCATGACCAACAGGAAGTAAGGATCATGGGGACCACCTTAATTTCTGTCTGCCACATAGGGGCAGGGCAAATATTTGTTGAAGTGAACCAGTTCCCCCCCCCCCCCCCCCGCCAAAGAACTCTGCCTCAGTTAGTCCTCAAATGCAAGATCAAAATGGGGGTAAGAAGGGTTTTAGACATTACATGCAAAGTTAGGGAAGTGAAGATTGGGGAGAGGATGGAGACATTAATTAAAACGTGTAATTAGAACTTTGGTTTGATCAGTTTAAAATATTCTATTCCCTCATGTATTTATCTATATTATGTACACTGTTTAATTCAAAGGAAAAAATGCAAAATACAATGACTAAGATAGTTTATAAGGATTTCTGAAGATCTGCTTCTGTACCCATTTTCTCTGAGCACATCTGTCAAAATACCGTTTCTATCAGATGAGGTAAAAAGACTTCTGACATTTCAAATGCATCACCCTAATCAAATACTCATCCTCCCGATTGATTTCAGAGAATGTGTTACAGACCTAAGGAATGTTCCAAATGCCTAACGTTTCAAGCACAATAGACCAACCTGGAAAAAAAGTTAGGGATAAAACTAAGAGGCCAGGGGTTTTAGATCAGGTGCCTTCATATTTGTCATGATAAAGGCAGGAACTTGTCCATATATGTTTTTGGAGCAAATGAAAGCATATATCTGTGCAGGAATAAAACAACAACTCTTTGAATGACACATTTTAGTTTTGCTATTTGTAGTGCCAATTCAAAAATTGTCTGGGGCAAAGGAGAAGCTTTCTGTGTAAAACTTAAAACTTTCATTGGTCAGAAGATATGAGCTGCTGGTCTTCCTAGACTCTAAACTGTCATGGTAGAGTGACTGTACTGCAGATACTAGGTTGATAACATTTACTCTATTAAATATGACTTAGAAAAAGTAGTTTAACTCCTTTAAAACCCAGTATCACTCTATAAAACGAGAATATATGTCTATCATTTCCATAGTCAGCCAATTGATCTTTAAAGACATTGTTTTGGGATGGGACATCTGGGTTGCTCAGTCAGTTAAGTGTCTACATCTTGGTTTTGGGTCAGGCAATGATCTCAGGGTTATGGGATCCAACCCTGAGTTGGGCTCCTTGCTCAGGAAGCAGTCTGCTCAAGATTCTCTCTCTCCCTCCCCCTGCTAGCACACACATGCACGCACACACATTCTCTCTTCCAAATAAACAGATCTTTAAAAGATAATAAAATACAAAATAAAGGCATTGTCTGGGAAGCTTATTTAAAAATACTGACTCACCAATCACTCTGCTAGAAATTGAGACAGCAGGATGGGCTGATCTGAGAATATGTATTTTTTTTAAAAAAATTTTTCCCCAGGAGGTTATAATGTAGGTTTGGAAACTGCTGATCATTAAGTATATTTTATAATCAATACTTTGTGATTCTCCTATCAACAGACTACCAGGTCTTACAGGTCTTAGGTAGAAATGCTAATCATGAAAGTGTGAACCCAAAGGTTGACTTGATTTAGAAAACTAAATTATTGGTTCTTATTGTAAGAATAATGAGAGGATTTCTGGCTGATGCAGAATTTGCCTCCATTTTAAACTCTTGTTATTTATTTTAGGTTGTGATTACTCTCCTTTATTTACCCACACCATAGACTATTTGTGTCCCCCCAAAATTCCTATGCTGAAACCTAATCTTCAATGTAATGTTATTTGGAGGTTTGTTCTTTGGAAGTGCTTAAATCATGAGGGTGGAGCCCTTATGAATGGGATTAATTAGTGCATTTATAAAAGAGACTCCAGAGAGCTCCCTGTCCTCTCCTCTGTGTGAGGACACAGCACAAAAGATGGTTGTCTACAAACTTGGAAGTGAGCACTCACCAGACACTAAATCTGCTGGCACATTGATCTTTGACTTCGCAGCCTCCAGAACTGTGAAAAACTCATTTCTGTTGTTTAATAAGCCACCCAGTCTATGGTAATCTGTTACAGCTGCCTCTAAGGACTAAGACAATCTATTTCAAAACCTTAACTTCCGGTCAGTCATCATCATTTTTCTGAAGGAATACTTCATCTTACCTTCTGTTTTATTCCTTGCCTACAAGTTCCTTGTCACTTGGAGCTAATACTTTTGTACCAGGTATTCCAGCCCTAGTTTATTTGCTTTCCACTTTGATTCACAGCACGTACACAAAGAGGATGCCAAAACTCCCACTATATAATTTGGCGTTCATAGGATCTGGGTTGCATTGTACCTGTGGCATAGGTATGGGGGGATCAAATGGACAATAAGAAATGTTAGAACAAAAGGAAAAATGGAAATAAACTTGAAACCTACTAAAGTGATGGAAACATACTTTCATATATGGAATGATGATCTGAGTTTATGAAACTCGATTCCCCTTCAATAGCTTCTGCTTCTCTACACACTTCAGGCATTACCCTTTAGCAAATGCAAAGGGTTTTTGCATTTAGACATTTTATTTGGTAGGTAGAATAATACCCTTCCCCAAATATGCCCCCCTTCATCATAATCTTAGAAGCTGTAAATGTTACTTAATATGCAAAAGGGACTTTGTAAATATGATTAAGTTAAAGACCCTGGGATAAAAAGATTTTAGTGGATTACCTGGGTAGGCTGACTCTAATCTCATGCATCTTTAAAGTTGGAGAACTTTTGCTATAATTAGAGAACCAGAGAAATGGCAGCCTAAGACCTCACTTGCTATTATTGGGTTTGAGAAAGAAGGAAGAGGGCCATGAGTCAAGGAATCCAAGATCTCCAGAAGCTAGAATAGGTGAGTAAACTGATTCTCCTCTACAGCCCCAAGGAAAAATGTAGACCTGCCAATTGCTTTATTTTAGCCCAATGAGGACTTTTAACTTACAATTATAAACACAAAATGTGTTGTCATTTGTGTCTTAAGCCTATAAGTTTGAGGTAATTTGTTATAGCAGCTAAACAACAACAATTTACCACCCAATAAAATGCTCACCATTTCCCTTGAAACTTCTTCAGCTGACTGGTAAACAAAGAGTGAATACCTCCTCCAAATACTTTGCTTTCTGAAGTTTTGCAACTTTGTTCACAAATGGTTTAACCATTTGTGATTTCCCCACACTCTTTGCCTCTCCATTTGATCCTACATTTCCTTTAAATTCCAAAGTCCTACTTTATTAACCTTGCTCATATTACATTAAATGCTGTGTATGTTATTTAAATATTCATAGCACTGTATTCACCATTAAATTCACTTTTTTTATAAGCTTATCTTGTTGGTACTTTTGTCAGTATTTAACTCTTAAAAAATATTCTTTAAAAGGCAAATTCTATCTCATAACAATTTAAAATCCCAATTATGCCCCAAAGGGAGATAGAGTAGCTCTGTATTTAAATACTATAAACATTTGCTATAAAACCCATTCACCTGGAGGCAGAAGTCTAATTTAAAAAAACAGCTATTTAAAGATAAAGATGAGAGAAAAAATATTTTATGACAGCTACTTAACCAAAAGGGGAAGGGATGATGAATTACTGTTATATAATGCTCTAGTCAAAGAGGGGAAGTGTGCTTGAGAAATGGTAAAGCAAATGACAAAGACCTTGACTGGAAATTCCATCTCCTAGAGAACAAAGCAATCTAGGAGAGCAGTAGTTCTCAACCAGTGTAATATAACTGCTAACAAGACATGTGACAATGTCTGGAGACATTATAACTGGAGGAAGGTGCTACTGTCATCTGATGGACAGAAACCAGGATATTGCAAAACAGCATGCAATACATAGGATGGCACCTCACAACAAAAACTTATCCAGCCTAAAATTCAATAATGTTGAAGTTGAGAGATTTTTTTAAGAGACACAGAGAGAAAGAGAGGCAGAGACACAGGCAGAGGGAAGAGCAGGCTCCATGCAGGGAGCCTGACGTGGGACCTGATCCTGGGACTCCAGGATCATGCCCCGGGCTGAAGGCAGGCGCTAAACCCGCTGAGCCACTCAGGGATCCCAAGTTGAGAGATTTTGATGTAGAGAAACTGACTTTGGCCTAAAAAGGAATATTGATTGGTGAAATAAAAGTGGCATAATTTCACAATGGGCTTTGAAATAACAGTTAACTGTGAATAAAATTAACAATTTCCTTGTTCAGCTCTCATATATGTGGCTATCAAATGTCTAACATGGATTTTCAAGGAGCCAAATTTTTCTATATTTAGGTCATAGGAGTGATTCCATAACATTTCACACTGGAAGGATGTTGGCTTGAGAGGATTGTGATGTTTTAAGAAACATAATTTGAAGTCACGGGTATAAAAGGTACCAACACAGGGAATGTAATTTAATGGTATAAGAGCATTGTATGGGGAATCCCTGGGTGGCTCAGTGGTTTAGCGCCCTCCTTCCGTCCAGGGTGTGATCCTGGTGACCTGGGGTCGAGTCCCGCATCGGGCTCCCTGCATGGAGCCTGCTTCTCCCTCTGCCTGTGTCTCTGCCTCTCTCTCTGCATCTCTCATGAATAAATAAATAAAATCTTTAAAAAAAAAAAAAAGAGCATTGTATGGTGAAAGGTGGCAGCTCCACTTGTGGTGAGCATAGACTACTGTATTGAGTCATTGAATCACTGTGTTGTACACCTGAAACTAACACAATGTGTATCAATCATACTTCAATTTTTTTAAAAAAGGAGAACATATCATTCTAACCATGCAATTGTAAAGCACCTCAGTGATATAGAAAAAAAGAAACCAGGGTGGTTGTGTAACAAAACCCGTAAAAAGATCAAATGAATGAGGAAATATAGAGACAATATAAAAAATGATATCATGACAAACCTTGATGACTATTGTCAGCAAAACCAAAACTACTTTGTAAAAAGCATTAAGAAATGAGAAAACATCAATTGTTTTAATGTCAGTGATTGAGAAAGATACACTTGAGCTATTCAACACCTACATTTTCTGCCTTTTCTGATAAAGAAAATTACATGCAAGTAATTGTGGTAAATGGTTAGGGAAGGTCTAAAATGGGTGAGGAGACTAAACAATATTATAACAATTGCAGTCTGAAGGACTGCATCCTGGGATGCTGAGGGACCCAAGTGAGTTTTCCAGTCTAAAATCAGGCTCTTGGAAGAATCATATAGAATGGGAATGATGCAAAGATACTGGAAATGGGCTGATGTCTTTTCAAGACTCAGAAGGAAACAGGTAGAGTTTCAAACTTCTCACAGGCAAACTTTATGTCATTTCCAGGAAAAATTCAAGAAAGATGTTTTAATGGAGTGGTGTGTGAGCATTGGGAGGCAGAAATGGATTTGTTAAATACATGAGTAATTGAAAATGAGCAGTCTCATACTAATCACATTCCATTTTTTGTAGAATTGAGAGATAGTTAAGTTAAACATTGTACACATGGGATAGCTGGGTTGCAGTAAATTTGGAAATCTTTTCTTGATATCTATGTGTAGTATATAAAAATGAGTTTGAAACAAGGAAAATTTAGGAGATTCATAATTGATTAAAGTTCCCTATTTAAAGAGTAGCGCCTAAGGAAATGACTCCTAATTGGGCTTATCTCAATCAATATTTTAATCAGTGATCCTGCTGAAGGTGTTGGAGACCCTATTTATCAAATTTGCAGAGACATAAGCCTGAGATTATTATGACTACAATACATAAAATTATCAGGATCTTAAATTAACTAGATGGAATCTTAGAAAAAGAAACATAGTAAATCTTCACAAATTCATAGTGTATTAGGGTTGGAGAAAATTTTAGTTGAAATCTTCTTTTGTAGGCAAAGAAAATAGGCCACAGAACGTTAACTGTAAGTAGTTCACATATGGCTTACAGGAAAGCAGGAACCCAATGAGTTTATAGGAAGATAAAGGGCTGATTCATTTAAAACATGCACATACAGCCACAATAGGGATGATTGTCTCAAGCAATTATTTACATTTCAATAATTTACAAATTATTGAGCTAGCAAATATAGCAGAAACGAAACAAACTATCAAAAATCAAAAGACCTACTGCATCCTATTCTGCATAAGTAAAGCTATAGCTATTGATGACAAAAAGGTAACCAGGTCCAGATTTCTTCCCTTTAGTTTCAGTACATTTAGGAAGTGTACTATAGCTATTTACAGACACTAAAAAGAGAAATCAGTCTCCCTGTATACTGAGGTTTTGTTTTTGAAAAAATGATCTACATGGGACTAAACATAAAGAATGCCTTTGTAAGGCAAACAGATGTGCTGGGGCGGGGGCGGGGGAAGAAAATTAAACTTTATTGTTAGCAATGCTTATTATAGAAATGAAAATACACTATGATACCCTGGGTTCCTGGGTAATGCCAATAAAATGTATGTGCTGGCAAAAGAACTTGCTGTCACTACCAGATAACATCAGATCAGATCGAACAGAAAGCCATGGGCTTTTAAAAAGTCTTCAGGTAAGAGTGTTGATAAAACAAACAAACAAAAACAAATTAGCAACTATTATGATCATGAACAAGTACCATCATGATATGCCGTAAAAGAAATAATTTCAAAATCAAAAAAGTAGGACAGGGAAATATTAAAGAACCATTTAAAATTAATGGCAATAGCATTAAGAATTGACAACGTTCTCACTTTGCTATAAACCAGTAAAAGTAGCACTGGGAAAAAGTTCTCTATAATCTTCATACCCCCTACTCAAAATCATACTGTCTAGAATAATCATCTTAAATGTTTTGGAAATCATATCCTACCATACTGGACATAGAAGACCTTCTCTGACAGAGGGAACCATTCATTAAAAGTCACGACTGTCACTCACATTATGTATACTTGAAACAATTCCTGAATTGAAAGATTTACCTCCCCTCATACAAATTTCCTAAATCTCTTCAAACCTTGCTTGCCCAGTCCTCAAAGTGAGTGACATGGTTGGCAGGCAAAGGCATTCACTTAGTATCTGAAGGAAATGAGATTATGCCTCCCTTCAAAACCCCTTAGAACCATTTCAGTTATTAGAGATTATTTTGTTATTATCAGTGTTGAAATGTTTTCTATGGTAAGAGAATGGCAAATGTTACATTAGCTACAGAATTAGGAGTTTTGCCCAGACTAATGAAACTGAAAATAGTTTTAAAAGTCAGAAAAAGCTTTATGTTGTAAGTAGATGGCATAGAGCTGTCAAAATAAGAATAATTTTGGAGGGGATGGTTGTCGGTGGGAAAGGAAAGAAAAAGAGTTTAAGAAAGAATTGTAGCGGGCAGCCTGGGTGGCTCAGCGGTTTAGCGCTGCTTTCATCCAGAGTGTGATCCTGGAGACCCGGGATCGAGTCCCACGTCCGGCCCCCTGCATGCATGGGGCCTGCTTCTGCCTCTCTGTGTCTCTCATGAATAAATAAAATAAAATCTTTAAAAAAATAAAAAAGAAAGAAAGAATTGTAGCAAATTGCATAATCCAAAGGAAGGCTCTCTAGATCCACTTTCTCCAAAGTACTAACTTAATTTGTTTCTGGTCTGAGCATCAGTTGGGAATTCACTTCAAAAGCATGATTTTACTTATAATTAGAAGCTTATTACACTTTATGTGTAATAAGATAGCTTATGAACAACCACTTAAAAAAGGGACTGGTAATCTTTTATTACATTAAAGATCTCTCCTAGGAAAGAATTGCCAGTGTTCATTCAATGTTGATGCCACTGCAGGGCTAGTATTTATGCAGAATTGTATAGAAAGAGCAGATCTCATTTCATAAGTATTCTTCTTGAAAAAATATAGGGGTCTCCCATAGAGAAGCCCCACGTCGTATATTATTCTTTTCAACCTAAGTTCTAAATATATTTGCTATCTGCAAAAAGAGACTAACTGGAGTTTAGCCACTGAGCAGTACATAAGGACCTAGTTACACAGCACTGTCTTGGTAAAGGCGGTCAACTAAGTCTCATTTGAATTTAAAACTTGAAATGACTGTTCACTCGAAATTACATAAGATTTGATTGAGTTACACATTTCCATCCTTCATGCTCAGTGTATATGTGTGGCAATGAGCCATCATTCCTTATAATAGACCTTCTGTATCCCTTGCTACATTTTTTAATTATAAAAATGGATTCTATAATCTGTTATGGTCTAAATATTTACCTTGTGTGAGTACGAATGATCATTCCAATTCTATATTTATGCGGCACATTTTGTTTCCCTCAAAAATCACATTACTTCAATTCAACCTGCTAACATAATTAACTAGCAATCATTAGCCCCCACATCTTGTACTCAACTCACTTAAACAACTTATCCCATAACACTAAACAGAAAAGCCCTGGGAACCTCTACTCAGAAACGAAGAGATGCTACTTCTCTCCCACAAATAACATCTTTTCAAGCATGTATAGTGTCTCTATAATCACACGCATGATATATTGTCTGACAGAGTGAGCTGTTTTTCATGCATCATTCCAAACCATGTCATCTTAAGGGCATCAACTTAGACTTCTTTGAATCTCTGATATACACTATAACGTATTTGGCTTAAATGAGTATGAAAATCAGTTTGGCAAAAATACACCTAATTATTACTGTAAGATAAGTAGCTATCTAACTTCTGGAAAATTGCAAAATGGGATCTGTTTAATGTTAAGGTCCCAAATATTAAGTGACTTTTCCCTTCAAAGAGTCAAGAAAACTCTCATTGGTAAGTACTGACATCCTAAGTCACATGGCTGCCCTGCTCCAAGTTCTATCAGAAATGGATAGAAACTTAGATGTGATGGATTCTATTTGAGTGAAATAATGACACAAAAGAATATAAACTCTATGCTTCTATGTATATAAAATTAAAAACAAAAACAAAAACAAAAAAACCTAAACTATTCTATGTGCCAGAAACCAGGATGGTGGTTGGTTGCCTTTGGGGAGAAGTTAGAAAAGGATGATTGGGAGTGGTTTCTAGAATGCAATAATGTTCTGTCTCTTGATTTTTGTGGTGGTTACATGGGTGTGTTTATTTCATAATAATTCACAAAACCTTTCATTTATAATTTGTGAACTTTTTGTGAAGGTTAGATTTCATTACAAAATTTAATATACACAAATGCCTAAGCCTACTTCCAACCAATTAAATCAGAATCTCTAGAGATTGAGCCCAAGCACTGGTAATTTTTCAAAGCTCAGAGTGCTGATTATGCTTTATTTGCTTCCCCACTCCTGGCCATTCTTGGATTTGTACTGTGGGAGGCTTACAGCTAAGAACTGCCTTACCCAGCCCCCTTACCCACTGTCTTACCCACCCCCCAATGGATTTGGGAATAGGAGAAATCTGGAGAAGAGGAAGGATATTATAGGATTCGTTCCTTCCACCATGCTGTCGTCCTGATTGACTGTGATTCTGGGTATGGCAGTGTTTCCTCCAGTGACCACGACAGTGACTTTTACTGGGCTCAAATTATACTCTTCCTTTCCTTTGCTTCATTGGTCTAGGTGTAATAATGGCATCTGAGAAGCCTGGCTCTTGTAAAAAACCTATTTGTGAATTTTCAGGTCTGACCATAGGCAATCACAAGTGCTTTTACCTGGATGGGCCTCATGGGGGAAAGTTGCCCTGCCCACACTTGACTTCGTATACAACTAATACATTCCATGCCCTGGAGAGAGTGGAAGGCAAAGGCTCAGGCCTCTCTGGTTGGACATGTTCTTAACACATTTGTATTCCTATGCCTTGTGACTTCATTCCCAGGTCTCTATCTGGGGCCTGGGGCATAGGTCTTCTTCAGGTGCTTCCACTGAGACTCCTTGGGGGAGAACAGAGAAACCCTGAGATGTTTGCCCACCCTATCTCAATACCTAACCCTTCATTCCTAGCCCTTCTCACTTACCCACTCTCTCCCCATTTCTCCCCAACTCAAGGGTCTATTAAACTGCCACAGGCTTTTATTTGGGGCTCCCTCAACATTGAGATGACCTTCACATCCAGGCTAACCTATTTGACTCTTGACTGGAGTGCCATTCCATGTAGAACAACGGAACACCGAGAGTCTAGATTTTTTCTGGTTTTAGATTTTTGCTTGTCTTACCATCTCAGTCAACTGACTGAGGCTTAACTCTCATTCTTGGCTTGTTCCTTTAATTGGATACTCCAACACTTGGCAGTTCAGCTCTCCCTCTCTCAGCTCAAGGGAGCTCCTGACAGCACGTTGCTGCTGATACTGCTAGAGGCTTCACTATCATTTGGTGGTTCTCATAATCCTGCCCACACCTCTGTAAATAATAACTTTATTGAATTCTTTTCAGTTATTCCCATAGAGCATGCCATGTATCCTGAGAATCTAAATGATACACTACCTGAACAGTTCCAGTGTGCAGTGTTGAGCAGTACTGATGGAAAACTTATGTGCCATTAGAAAGCATAAGCACTTGACCTTTGCATTTGTTTCCCACATCTCCCATAACAAGGTTTCATAAACTGGGCAGTAGTAGCAGCATGAATTTACTGTGTCAAAACTTTGATGGCTAAGAGTCCAAAAACCAAGATGTTGGCAGGGCCATGCTCCATCTGAAGCTGCTAGGGAAGGATCTGATCCATACCTCTTTTCCTAGCCTCTGGTAGCTTCTTGGCTTATAGCAACATACATCCAGTTTTCACATGAGGACTCTTGGATCTCTGTTCAAGTTTTCCTTTTTCTTTTTCTTTTTTTTTAAGATTTTATTTATTTATTCATGAGAGACCCTGCAAGACAGAGAGAGAGAGAGAGAGAGAGAGAGAGAGGCAGAGACACAGGCAGAGGGAGAAGCAGGCTCCATGCAGGGAGCCTGATATGGACTCAATCCCAAGATTCTAGGATCACGCCCTGGGCTGAAGGCAGGCACTAAACTGCTGAGCCACCCAGACATCCCAAGTTTTCCTTTTTCATTAGGGCACCACACATACTGCATTAGGGGCCCACCTTTTTCTAGTATGGCCTTACCTAAACTAATACTATCTGCAATGACACTATTTCCAAATAAGGCTAAATTCCGAGGTGAGAGAGGTTAGGACTTAAATATATAAATTTTGGGGGTGCACAATTCAATCCACAACATCCCTGTAAGGGAAATGAACTTCTGTTTCAATGTTGTTGCTCTTACTTTTCATTTCTTCCTTTGGGAAAATGATCTTAGTAAATGTGGTTCAAGTGGTGCTGATACCACTTACTGACTCCATGTAGAACAATGACCCAAATATGATTACTCAGAACATTCCATCTGCTGGGCTAAATTGATCATTAGTTCAGGGATGGCAACTGACTCCGGAGAGACCAGTGAGAGGAATCCCCCCTCATACTCTAAAGCAATCAGAAAAAAAAGTAAAGGTCCGAGAACTATCAAAGCCTAGAGCTGCCAGTGCCCCTCTTTGTATGTAAAGAACTTGTCTATAAAGGAAATAACCTTGAATAAAACAACTCCATTGCTCAAGAAAAGCACTGCTATAATGATAACATTTGAACTCCAGTACGGTGAGGTATACCTTCGACTTCCAAATAGGGGAACCAACAAAAATACTCTAGGCTTAAATTAATACTCTAGTGTTTCTTTTTTTCAATGATGTCCAAAACAAAACCAAGTCCCAAGCTCCAGGGCTTCATCTAACTTCCATGCAAATGACTAGATCTGTGGGTTGTTTTCTCAGTATCAGAAATCATTTGCACACCTCTTTCTTGACACTTGTAAACAGCATAGTCCTCATATATATACCCAGGATGACACAAATAGGTGTCAATTTTAAGGCATTGGTTCTAAAACTTTAGTGAACTTCAGTATTACCTGGAAGGCTTGATTTAAAAAGAAAAAAAAAAAAAAAAAGGAGAGATGGATTCCTGGTTCCTGTCCTCAAAATTTCTGGTTCCATAGATTTAGGGAAATTCTTGAGAATTTCATTTGTGACAAATTCACAGGTGATGCTAAAGCACCCAAGGCTGGTGATCCAGGAACTACATTTTAAGAGCTACTGTTTCAGAGAGATCATTTAGGTAGTAGTTTGGTGGATGGAATAATTTCAGCCAGGAGAACAGAGGATTATATTACCTTTATTCTTCTTATCAGTTTTAAAATTACAACTGATTCAACGAAAATGTTATTTGGTATCTGGCATCATATAAGTGTTTCTCTTTTTCAGTGATGTCCAAAACAAAAGCAAGTCCCAAGCTCCAGGGCTTCATCTAATTTCCATGCAAATGACTAGATCTGTGGGTTGTTCTCTCGGTATCAGAAATCATTTGCACACCTCTTTCGGAGTAGTACTTCATTGCTACTAAACTGATGAAATTTTCCATAGCAGAACTCAAGCTGTAACAAATCCCTTGAGGCTAAAGGAATCTATTATTACCTAGCATCAACACCAACTGAAAAATGTAATCACATGCTGCCTGTTCATGTATGATGGATCAATTCTGACACCAGGCACTCACCTATGACCTCTCTAATGTGAAAGCATTCCTCCAGGGATATTCATTTCGATGACAACTTTTCCTGAACCTTAATAAGGTCAAAGTGTTTGATCAGTGAATATATTTCTGGATTCAATATAGTATATACTTCAATATAGTATAGGCTCTCAGAGAAGACAGGGGAAAGAATGTAATGACTAAGACTCCAAATTCTCAAAGCCTCAACACTCAGTGGCCTGGTCCAAAGGATCTAAGATCTAGGAGCATAGTACTGACCTAGGAATCTAGAGACCCACCTTCCATAATGGTTTTAGCAACAATGGAATGGATTACCTTGGACAGTTACCTAACTTTTCTGAGCTAATCTGAAAAGACAATGAATTAAAATACTTGAATTCTATATTTTCTTTTATCTCTTTGTGTTCTGCCTATGTATAGTTTTGATTCCAACTGGAGAGGTGACATGCTGACTTGGTATCTCATTAGATAAAGGGAAAGCAGGGTAAGGGAGTTCAGAGAAAACCAAACCAGATCTGGATTCAAGCACAACTGGCTCTGAATCATGGCTCTGCCACACAACTGTATAACCCCAGATATATTTTCCAAATCACTGTGAGTTAGAAATTCCTCATCAGTAAAACCGAAGTAAAAATACTTACCTTGAGGGTTCTTATGAGGATTAAAGATAATATATGCAAAGTACTATGCATGAGTTTTCAATCAAGGGTCGTATAAATCACTTGGCATCTTAAAGAATTTCTGGAAGTAGAAGCTTCTGAATGTGGAACAGATTTAAAAAAAAAATAAAATCCAGCAGCATCAGGAACCAGCCCAATAGAGTAGTGTTTCTTTGCACTGATGAAGCATCCAATGTGTGCTGGGTTTGACCCACATTGGCTTTCTACCTTCTGCTTCTGCATTGCCCTGAATTATTCTTGCTCTTCAGTTCTAGCTTTACCTTGGCTTCATTTCTATTTCCCTGTAATGGCTAGCACCTGTCTCTATTCTCTCCAGCTTTGGACTCCTCTTTAAATGAGAATTTTGGTGCCTGTCACTGGCTCACAACATGGCTGCTATACCCCTCCATTCCACCTAAGCCTTAGTTCTAATATGCATAAGGGTTTATGTAACCAGTATTCTTAATAAAAATCAACTAAAATGAAACACTGTGTTTGCAGCTTACTGATTCCTCAGTGCCAGTATGAAAGCAAAAGAGCAAAATTGCTGCTATGACAGCAGCAACAGATAATGGAAATAATCAGAAAAGCCAAAGCAAGACTGGAAAGGAGCTTTAGAGGCAAAGGAACGGGTGCCCACAGGACAGTGCTGTGGGCAGATACCCATTTCTAAATTTAATGGTGAGAGACAGAGACATAGATCTCCATAGAAAAGATTATATCCTATAATAAATAACAAGAGACTGGCATTCCCATACCCTGGTAACCAAGACAAGGACAGGTTCTGCAAAATCACTCTAAAGCTGATAAGACTTTGAACATCTGAATGTAGCAGTCACTCTGGAATCACCAAGCCTAATGTTGCATTTCTGATAGCTATAAACAAACTAGAATTATTCAGCAGGGCAGTCCAAATGTCTGAGCCACTCCTAAATCGGCCTAGAGGTAGGAAGATGATCTTAATGATGTATGACAAGACTTGCATTACAAAATCATTTCAATTACTGGACACGTTAAAAAAACCACTTTGCAGCTGTTAGAAAGATTTACAAATAGACTTTAAATACATCTAATGGAGAACAGGCTTTAACCTTCCTGTTCCAATTCTAATTTCACTCTAACCTTTGGAAACAAGCTGGAGAACTGATCCAGGGATGAAGATAGGATGTTCTCAGGGAAACTGGGATGAAACAGAGGCAAATAAAGCCTTCACCAACTGAGAAATACTTCCTTATCAGAGTCACATCAAGGACCAGAGGATGTCTCATTATTTATGTTGCAAATTGCACCAAAATCCTAACTCAACTTAAAAACTTCACTCTCTAGGCCACTAAAAAACTTCTTAGAGACCCTTCCATAGAATTCTCACTGGAATACTCAACTCTCTGACTGCCTCCACTGAACCTGTGCAGCCTTCCAAAGTGCAAGCTCTGTGTTTAAACACGAGGTGCATTTTTACTTATCACAGGTAATTTACAGAATTACCCTTTAAACTGGGTAATAATAACATTAATAATAATGGTAAAGAACTGCACGAAACCTAACTCTCTGGATTGTAAACTAGAAATAAAGCCTTCTAATGTAAATTTGTTTTGAGGTTTGACAAAACCACATTCCTCAAATGACTGATTCGACACATTAGAATAAGAATAGCTCTTATTATTAAGGGACATCCTCAGCTTGAATCACACTGCATTATTGTTCTCCAAAGGCATCAAGGTTTTGCTTTTTGATTCTCACCAAAAAGAGTGCCTTGAATCTTCTCCAACTACACTGTCTACCTAAGTTTTAAGATCTAATTCAAGTCTCCAATCTTCCATGTATCTTCTGCATACCCAAAACATATTGATTTCTCACTTTTCTGAACCATCAAATTCAATGATTCTTCTCATTTTGACAATTATATAAACCAGTTTGCCCTATTCAACTGCTTCAACTGAGCAAACCAGAAATGAATGTTTGAGATGATAAAATGTTTTGTGTATTGTGTTGTTGTTTTTGTTTGTTTGCTTTTTGAGTAGAGTTGCCACACAATATTACATTAGTTTCAGGTGTACAACCTAGTGATCTGACCTGATTTTTAAATCTCTTTGTTATTCAAGTCCCAATGCCATGAGATCCACAAAGTAGTGTAAAAAGATAATTCTCAATTATATATCTACATTTAATAAATATTTTCTCACCACAAAGACAGCCATAAATACAACTTAAAAACCAATACAAGTTAACTCATATTGTAAGCATAAAAATGAACAGGATATTAAATCTGTTTTCCTTGGTTGCAATTTATAAGTTCCCATAACTAAATGCCAGGAATAGGGACAGCAGAATAACACAACCTGGTCTTTGTCTGTCTACTGGGCCTGTTTAGCAGAATTCTCACTGTCTTTGAGGTACCACTATGGTATAGAGATCCAGGCCCCCAGCCTATCTTGAGGAAGATGGAAAAAACAGAAAGGAAAACTTATCTCCCAGCAATCCTAACAAAAGCCTTATTCATCTTATTGACACTGATTACATGCATATCATTAAACCAATTACTTCAGCCAGGGGCATGTGATATTCTCTTTGGCCAGAATAAGAAATATACCCACCCCTAGGGCTGTCAACTTAGACTCTACAGAAAACCTACAACCTGAAAGTGGGATAACAAGATGGTTCTCAGGAAAGCTGAAGCACTGTTAGAAGAAGAGTGAGCAGTTCTGGGTCATATAATACAATACAGGTCTCTGCTACAGATGCCCATTTACTTGGTTAATATTTAAATCTGTAGATATGGAAACCCTCTAAGTCTCCACCTTGTACTTTCTTTTTTATTTCCTGAAGAAAACATCCATGACTACGTTGTATAAAATTAAGAACAATTCTTTGAAGAGCCACAGTTCACTGAGTTTTCCCCATTATGTGACCTATTGATTTCCCCAGATCATTCAGTGGTATGACTGGAATTCCTAAAGTCCATCTGCCTGGGCTATGATTAGGCCAGAGAGGAGATCAAAGGACAAAGTACCAGTCTGATTTCAATCTTCCCACACAGAATATACCACAGAGCTTTGGAAGGTCACGAACAGTAAAAAAATAGTCTTCCACTATGAAATTATTTTTCTTTCCACTAAGCATCCTGTAAAAACAGGATGCTAAGAACCATAGTCATTATGAATTCTCATCTCCACCCCATATTCTCAAAAGCAGATTTCCATTTTGGTTAATTACATGCTGCTGCTGAAAATATTCAATTTAGGGTCCAGTTTTCTCACTCTATTTTCAGTCACACTTTTGTATTGTGATTTATTTACTCTAATTCAAATCAAATTAGATGTTGTTCTTATTTCTTCAAAAAAAGAAAATAAACCCATGCACTACAAAATGTCAGCAATGTTGTAGAAAAAGAGCAACAGCTAATATTTACTGAGAACATACCATAAAGCAGATACTGTTTTAGTCTCAAAAGATAAGGGCTCTGCAGGGAATGAAAATAGGGCAATATGGTAGAAAGGATGACATAGTCAAAGGAATTTTTTTTTTCAAAAGGCTATAGTAATGTTGAAATATCAATGTCAAGAAAGATAGACAAGGCTGAATAAAGGGAAAAAGCATTTCAGAGAAATTAGTGCAAAGACACTGAATATTTCTGTCCTCCCCAAATTAATATGTTGAATCCCTATTGTAATGGCATTTGGAGGTGGCCCACCATGACACTATATGAGAAACTGGGCTCTCATGAACAAGAGTTTAGTTTAGTACCTTCGTAAGAGGACAGAAAGCAAGCTCTCTTTCCATCATGTGAGAACATAGCAAGAATTCAGTTATCTACAAAGCCGGAAGTAGGCTCTCTCCAGACACCATATCTGCTGTCACCTTGATTTTGATATTTTTAGCCTCCAGTTTTCTGAGAAATAAATATTATATAAGCTATCCAGTTTCTGGTATTTTGTTATAATAGCTGGAACTGACTAACACCTTGAAATGTGACCAAGGTCGATGTGTTGAAAATAAAAGAAGTAATTTGTGTGTGTGTGTGTGTGTGTGTGTGCGTGTGTGTGTTGTTTTGGGGTTTTTTCTTGATTACATTATACTCAGGGAAGACTAGAATGAAATGAGTTCTGAGACTGGTCAGAGGCCTGGTCTTGTAGAATTCTGTAAATAAGAATAAGGGGTTAGATTAAAATTTGAAATTCCATCTGAGGGTTTTATTTGCAGCAACAGAAGTCAAATTATCTGTAAGTTTTTTAAAAGACTTATCATAGAAAGTATATAGAGAAAGGGTTATAGTAGAAGAAATTGAAAGCCAAATATTCATTCAAGATAAGTAAGCAAGATAGGATGATTATTTGGATGAGAGCTATCACAATAGAGAGACAAAAGTAGGGATGCCTGGGTGGCTCAGTGGTTTAGCGTCTGCCTTTGGCCCAGGATGTGATCCTGGAGCCCGGGGATCCAGTCCCACTTTGGGCTTCCTGCATGGAGCCTACTTCTCCCTCTGCCTATGTCTCTGCTTCTCTCTCGCTCTGTGTGTGTCTCGCATGAATAAATAAATACAATCTTTTTAAAGAGAGAGAGAGAGAGAGGCAGAAGTGGATGAATACTTGATACAGAAGTAAAATTAAAAAAAAAAAACTTTGGTAGTGGATCTTATATGGTAAAAGGAGGAAAATGTAAGGCCGAAAATTATTGACATAAGCAACTGGGTGGGTGATTTTAATGTTTACTTGAATGGAAAAGAATACAAGACAAGTAGAGTAAGTCTAGGCAACAATCGAGAATTCTAGTTCATAACTTTTAAGCTTGAGATGTCTATTAAATATCTAAGCAGTATGATAAGTAGGTACTTACATATACTGGTGTAGCGTTGAGAGAATAGATCATGCTGTGACTAGTAAATTTGAAGGTTCAGGGAAAATAGATGCCATTTATAAATAAGAGGCTAAGTTTATCTAGGAAGAATGAGTAGTTAAAAAAGAAAATTACCCCATGGTTTATCACTGAACCTGGGACAATGCAACATTTGAAAGTTGAAAAGAGGAGTAGTTAATAAAGTGGGTCAAGAACAAGAGGCCTTCAAAGTAGAAGAAAGCCAGGAGAATGTTCTGTCACAGAAGGCAAGGGGAAAGATTTTGAGGAGTAGTGGAATCACCAGCCATGGTTAGTGTTTATGTAAGTTTAAGATAAAGAGAATTAATTATTGAATTAGCAACATAGATGTCTTTGATAGCTTTGGGAAAATGGTCTCAGTGGAGTGGCAGGGATAAGAGAACAATCATAGCAGTTGATAAAAGAATGCAAGATGATCATGTGGAAATAGCAACCACATCCCACACTATTAAGAATCTCACAAAAAAGGAAAATTTTAAAATAGGTATTGGTAACAGGAAGTCTGGTAGAGTCCACAGAATGCATTTTAAAAGAGGAAATATTTGAAAATGGTTTTGTAATGATATGGGTAACTAACCATGGAAGGGAGAAATTGGTGCTCGGGAATATGTGTATAAAGCAGGAATGAGGCCCTTGAGCACAAGGGTATAGATTCAGGGGTCCAAATGGAAGGGTCAGCCTTGTCTAAGAACAGAACAATACCAGTCATTGTAAGATGAGAGTTTCAGAATGAGTGGAAACTCAGGTAGGTCATTGGTAAATGTGATGGTGGAAAGATGAGGAAGTGTCTATTGATTTATAAGCTCAATAAATTATGAGGGAAGTTATCAGCTGAAGGTAAAGAATTATTAAAATGGAGGACACTTGAGGAGAGCCAATAAGGTCATATATAGTTGTTTGGAGAGTGGGAAAATATACATAGTTGACATGTATAATAGGATGTCTGGAGAATACTGTGTTTGTGTTTAAGATAGAAAATGAATAGAGTAAACAAAATCAGTATTTTAATTATTCTTCACCAATCCTTGCCATCCCCTTATAAGCAGGAAAGAAAGCAATGTTTTGAAGTAAGTCCATTATTTCTGTAACAAAGATATAAGCCACGAAAAACCAAGGAATGGGGATCCCTGGGTGGCTCAGAGGTTTAGCACCTGCTTTTGGCCCAGGGCGCGATCTTGGAGTCCCGAGATCGAGTCCCACGTCAGGCTCCTGGCATGGAGCCTGCCTCTTCTTCTACCTGTGTCTCTGCCTCTCTCTCTCTCTCTGTCTATAATAAATAAATAAAGCCTTAAAAAAAAAGAAAGAAAAACCAAGGAATGTTTTCTCAATAAAGGACAAAAAGTTGTAAATATTGACCATCCAGAGCCAGAAGATACTGATAAGGGAACACTGAACTTTCAGAGCAGAGAGAAAGGTAGGAGGCTCCATTGTACACAAAGAGTAAAGCCTTTCCCAGAAAGTAACGAGCAACATGCAGGACTGAAGATTAATATATTAAAGGAGAGTGAAGCTTCTTGCATCTACTAAGAAATGACAACCATACTAGCAGTGTGTACTTTTTATAGTGATTACCTAGCCCACAACTTCTGTCTGGTATTTTCCCCTGCTCAACCCAAGGGATGGGATCCTGCAGCCTACTTGCCCTAATGATCTTCTCTCCATGGTCCTTGCCAATTCACGCAGAGATGGATATCTCATCCAAATTGGTCAATCCACTTTGTCTTGGTTATTTGAAGATTTTATTTATTTATTTATTTATTTATTTATTTATTTATTTATGACACACACAGAGAGAGAGAGAGGTAGAGATATAGTCAGAGGGAGAAGCAGGCTCCTCACAGGGAGCCCGATGTGGGACTTAATCCCAGGACCTGAGATCATGACCTGAGCCAAAGGCAGATGCTCAACCACTGAGCCACCCAGGCATCTCTGTCTTGGTTATGTGAATCAGGATTAATTGCTGCTTATCATTGGCTCATCATTTGGGTTAGACTTGCAAACTCAGGACCTAAAGAAAAAAGGAGAAATGCTGATAAAAAAGCAGTCATGAAACTGTTTCTAGAAAGGAAACTCATTCTTTCAATATGTTTTTGTTTTTGAGAGCTTTATAGCCCCAAGTTTCAGGCCTCCTCAGACTTGATTTCACTCCCTAAACTAGGGTTCTGGGAGGAAGTCCTACATTCTTATGATCAAGTCTATTCCGTGGTTAAGCATTTTGAGTAGGTTTTTGTAATTTGTAAAAAGAGATAAGGCTAAAATTGAGCTTTAAGTACATCAGCAATAATAAGACTCTCCCAAAAATCATAAGATATGATGAGGAAATAAAAGCTCAGTGTGGACTGCCACGTGCTTAGTCACAGGATATAGAGAAGAACATAAGTAGAAATTCAGGTTCTATCAAAACAGGACTCTTTTCTCAGCCATATTCAGCTGAGAGATTTCATCTGCTACTTAATTGGGAACAATAAAAACGCAATATTCCTCTCTATAAAATCAAAGTTGCCTTAATCAAGCTAATATAGAAAATGTAGCACAATATATATACTTATTCAACTATGTGGATTCATGCAGTCTCAATCTTTCTGTTGTTTTCTTGAAGTTCTAAACACTGAAATATTTTCTAGAAAATGTTAAAGATAAATAACTCAATGGAATGGCTTTTTCATAGATATGATTCTTATGGTCAGAGTGGATAAAATAAGATAAGCAGTATATCTGGAAAAGAAATATTTAACCACACATATCATTTTAGATGCATTATGAGTTGTATTGCAATTAAATATTGAGATGAATCCTGGCATCTTGGAAGAGACATGGGAGAAAAAGTTCCAAGGTAATTGCCATTGCTGCCAAAATCTGCTATTAACTGAAACTTGCTCTTTGATGTCAGCATGGATGCCTTGGGAAATGCATAGGAATCCACCATATTTTCCCTACCAGGTCTCCCTATACCTTGCATGTCACCTTTCTAATCAAGAACAAAGACAAGACAGACTCATGAACAAACTCCAAAAACAGGAAACAGAAGTTTTTTTATTTTAACATTGTCAGTACTCTGTTGTTTTGGATTTCATCCATGGAGTCTGTAAGAACTTTGGGAATTCTGCTAGTTTTTCTCATTTGCAGTTGTTTTTTTTGTTTTTTGTTTTTTGTTTTTTTTTAATCTCTAAGTAGATTTAGTTAATCTCTAGTAGTCATTTGTGCTTTTACAATTTATTATAATCAATGCAGAATTTCAATTTACTCAACTCAAAGTTGGCAATAAAAATATTTACTCAATATCTACCTTAAAGGTTTGCTACTATGTAAGCTACCAGAGTGAATCTTTTAAGCAAGGATTGGCATTTAATTGAAAGCAGAGAACTAAACCTTTATTTCTATTTTAACTATTTTAATGTTTCGTATGAGCCTGCAAAGATGGACTACTTAATCTTTTAGTCAATTTAAAAATCTATACAAGCAAATGAGTAATAAATGTGAAGGGCACTGAATTGATTCAATTCAATTTGACAAACATTTATTGAGTAATTATTATATGCTGATCTGTGCAATAGGTACAGACTGTGAAATGTTCCCAGATCTTGAGGTGTTCATAATCTTGAAGGGAAAGAGTTTTATAAGGAAATATATATTAAGGAAACATACTACATAAGTCACATAATACATTAGTATATAGATATATGTTTACACGTGAATGTGTATATAATTTCAGGTGAAGATAAAGAATGGTTACAAATAGATAGGTAACAGGAAGAGGAGGTGGATATTCTAGCACGGTCAGTCAGATGAGAATTCTGAAAAGGTAACATTTTTAAAAGATGCAAATGAAGTGAGCAGGTGAGCCATTTGAAGATGTAGTGGAATAGTGTTCCAGACAATAGAATAACATGCTGCTAAAGTACAATCAAGTCAGTGTGCTTGGGAAACCATGAAATGGCCAGTGTGGCTAAAGCAATATGAATGGGGAATAGGGCAGGAACAGTGGTAAAGGTGGTAAACCAGGACCAAAAAGAGAGTTTTCAGTCACAGAATTTTATTCTGAGTGTGATGGGAAACCACTGAATGGCTCTGAGAAATTAGTAACATGATGTGATTTTTTTAAAATGTCACCCTAGATATTGCTTGGAAAATTAATGTGAAGAGGGCCAGGAATAAAACTGGGAGGCCAGGTTAGAGATCAACATAACCAGCTAGCTCAGAGAGAATGTCTGCTTGGATTAGGGTGTTAATAGGAGAAGTGGTCAGACTTGGGATAGGTTTTGAAAATAATGCTCATGCAGCTTGTTGATTGGAGATGTATGTGAAGAATCTAGAATGACATGCTGGCTTTTTACTTGAACAAGTCATTTAAAAATAGAGCTTAAAATTCTATGAAAGGAAAATTTGTGAGAAAATTAGTAAGGTATGTTTGTCAAGGATGTATCAGAAATTCTGCTTGGGACATATTACTATCAAGATATTCAGTAGAAGATGTTGAATCTGCAACTGGATGCTCATGCATGGAGCTCAAGAGAGAGGTCAGAGCTAGAAATAAACTGGAGAGTCATCAGCAAATGCATGACATTAAAAGTCACAAAACTGAATTAAATCACTTTTGGAGTGAGTATAGCATGAAAATAAAGAATAATGAGTAACTAAGATTAAATGACATCATGTATGTAAAACAGAGCCCAGTCAAAAATGACTTTAGGAGTTTGGGCATTGATAAAGTTATGATCTAGGAGGTTTAACATAAATGATGGAAGATACATACACACACACACTGAAAATTCCCTATACACCTCAACAGAACAAAATAGTTACAACTTTTTGTATTGTCCTTTACTATCTTTTTTCACATATCTTTATATTTTTTTGTAGAACTATAATAATACACTATATAACTGTTTATTACTCAGATATGTATCATAAGCATGTGACTCATACTGAATGAAGGGCAAAGAGTATAATTTCCACATGATGGAAGAAACTACAGCAAAGAGTTCAATAAATATTTGCTAAAGTAGTGAAAAAGTAGGTGTACTCCATATCCAGTCTCCAAGTCAAAGTTCTATTTATGAATCACTAAAGGAAAAAAGGTCAGAATTGCCCCCTATACTCATTCAAACTCCTTAGGAATTGGAATTATTATTGGAATACTATTTTCTCTTTGAGCAAATGTGTCACAAAGTCACAAAGGCAAGATGGCTGTGCACATTCCTCCCAGCTTCCACATGACTCACTTCATTTAAATAAAAACATATCATTTAACTGTGAAAGTAGAGCCTCCTAATCCAGGTATTTTGCTTTGCACCCCCATTTGCTTTGTAAGAAGATCTCAGGTGTGTAAGAGTAGTAGAGATCAGTCCATGTGACACTGAAGCATTTTCCAAGGAGTAGATTAGCACACTTGGCACATGGCCTTACTAACATTGCTTATAGTAAGTTGCTTTTACTAGGGAAAATTAAAGGGAACTCTCCCTGGGAGAACTATTTTAGATAAAAATATCCCTTGTGCTATGAGGATACTTAGAGAAATCTATGGTACTGTCACTAACTGATGTCATTCCATATTGATAACAGATAATTTTCTCAGGAACCCAAACCAGAAAGACTGTGTGTGTGTGTGTGTGTGTGTGTGTGTGTGTGTGTAACAGTTCATACTAACTAAAAGAATGAGAATCAAGTACGACAATGACAAAATTCAACTGACCTCCCAATCTGGAAGAAGCTCAGATCTGCCAACAAAGCAGGGGAGTCATAGGGATGCTGGTATAATTAAATAAGCAATGAGTCAGGGCAATAATCAACATAACATAGGGACTTGCCACACCAAACATATTGGGAGAGGTTCTATTGACGGAGGATATGACACCAAAAGACAACAAGAGTAGACAAGATAGAGGCCAATGTTTTCAATGAAGTCTCAGTCTTTTAAATTATGGGAGTGAGAAAGACCTGGGCTTGAGTCCAGCTCTTTCATTTACTAGTTGAATGACCTTGGCCAAGCAAATTCTACATTTCAGTTTCCTCATCTATAAAGGGGAATGGTAACAATACCCAGTTTATGGAGCTGTTAGGCGGTTTGTAATGACAATGCAAGCACAATACCAGGCATTTATTAAAAACCCAATAAAGGTTGGTGGAAGTGGTGGTAGCAGTCCATGTTCAATAAATGTGGTGCTGGTCTAGGAACTGGACTAAATGCATTTAATCCTCCTAATAACCTTATGAGATAAATGCAGTCATTTTCCGCCCGTAGCACATGAAGAGACTGAGGCACAGAAACCTAAATTAACTTAACTGTGGATCTCTGGCTTACATGTAGTCTAGTGAAACTGAAAGCAAGGCCAGATGGCTCTAGTATCTAGGCTCCTAACAGCTAGGGCATGGAAATAACACCAGTAGATCTATAGAAGAGTAGTAGTTTATTAAAAAGAATTAATATCATCCTTCTTTAATAATACATTTAATAATTCATTCATTTATTCCTAAAATGTAAAATAAGTATTTTCTTCCTGTCAGACACTCTGTGACATTTAAACAGCAGTGACTGTTCACATTAGCCTGAGGATATCCATATTGCATACATGCACTGGGATTTGAATTCAAGCTCTGCTGGTGCTGTGGGACATGGGGAATGTTGCTTAACTTCTGCAGCTTCAATTTCCTCTTTGGTGAAACTTCATAGCATTGCTATGAAGACTAAATTAAAGAGGATAATCACATAAGACACCCAGCATATCATAGAGTGTGTGATAAACGTTAAGCCTGCTGTCATCTCTCTTTCTTGTAAACTAGTTGGGTTGATTTGTAACTATATCTGAAAAGTTAAACCAAACAATGGAAGTTTAGGGATACCTTAACATAATACATGCAGTTTCAAATTTTTTCCTTCTGTCTTTCCTTCTGCCCGTTTTCCTTCCTTCATTGTGTTGTCTACCCACTCCATGTACTATATAACCAATGCATACCATGTCTTGTGCATAGCACCAAGGATATAACAGACAATAAATATATGATTAAGTGCCACACTTAGTGTTCCAGAGGGAGAGATCACTCTATGCCGAAGCGATCAGGGACAGTCTCACACATAAGGGTTTGCTCTTGAGGATGAAAGGCCTGGATAGGGAATAATAGTCTAGGGTAGGGGGTAAGGATAGAAAAAAATTAATTAAAAGCCTGAATGTGTGAGGTACTTGCTTGTCAGTAAAGGGACATCATTTGGCTTAAAAAAACAGCTCATAGAGGACAACCAGTATAATGAATCCCCCCAACACTCCTATGGAAACGTATTTTTAACAATAACCTTGTAGTGAAACCCAATGCATAAACCAGATATGGTTGAGGTATTCTAACTGAAGTCAGAGGGAAAAGTCCAGAGATCTTTCCAGGAGCGTGTCTCTAGCTCCAGGACATCTATGAAGATTCCTTAGCAATTTTTAGAATAAAATGTAAAGTAAAGAAAAACAAAATCTCCCTTAAGAGAGTAATCAAAGTTTAAAAATTCATCTAGGAACAGCCTAAGGAGAATTGAGTGCAAGTCTGAGGAAGCTTGTACACAATAGAATTGAATGTAAAATTTAAACAGGAAAATAGTATAATGAAAGTCATGTTGAGGAAAAATAACCTGACTTAGATGAACAGTCTGACTTGGGGAACTAAAATGTTGCCTGCAAGGTGATTAAATGGATTTTACTACAATCTAGTTTTAAAGCACCCTAAGATTCATGGAGGGAAATCAAGAAGGTCTGAGTCGTAATAAGGATCCAACCACAAATTTGCATAAAGCTCTAAGTGTCTTCTTCAAAAAGGAAAATGGAGCCCTCCTACTATTTTCTCTTCACTTTTGAAGTGTGAATGAACACTTTTGTGTATGAAATCAAACACATGAAACCATTCTTCCATAATGATTTCTCAGATCCACGACGATGTGAACCTCCCTCAGTAGTTTATATCTTTATCCATAAATCCAGAATCTCAAATACAGGCAAAATTGCACTCAGTAAAGTAGCATTTGATTTTATTCAAAACGTTTCTCATTGAACAATGCTAATAATCTGTTGCTTTTAGATTGATAGTGCTGATTGGTTTATCTCTTAAGGAATTCAAATAAAACCTCTGAGGTATTTTCCCAACTTATTGCTATTCTCTGTATGGACCATGTAGTAGGTAGAATAATGAGCCCTGATAGATGTCCATGTTCTAATCCCTGGAGCCTTTGAATAGGTGACTTCACGTAACAAAAGGAAAATTTTCTGTTGTGATTAAGCTAAAAATCTTTAGTTAGGAGATGGTTCTGGATTATCTGAGAGGCCCAATGGAATTATAAGAGCCCTTCCAGGGATGCCTGGGTAGCTCAGTGGTTGAGCGCCTGCTTTTGGCCCAGGGCGTGATCCTGGAGTCCTGGGATCGAGTCTCACGTCCGGCTCCCTGCATGGAGCCTGTTTCTCTCTCTGCCTGTGTCTCTGCCTCTCTCTCTCTCTCTCTCTCTCTCTCTCTGTGTGTCTCTCAAGAATAGATAAATAAAATCTTTTTAAAAATTTAAAAAAATAAAAAAAAAGAGCCTTTCCAAGTGAAAGAGGGAGGAATAGTCAGAGAGAGAGGTGAGATTGAAAGCTAGAGCCACATTTATTCCAACTGAGAAGAACTTCATTGGCTACTTCTGGAAGATGGCAGGGAGATTACAAGCCGAGGAAGGTGAACAGCCTCTAAAAGTTGAAAAAGGAAAGGCTATAGATTCTCTTCTAGTTTCCAGAAGAAACAAGGTCCTGTCAACACTTACATGTTAGCCTACTGAGAAACTCATTTTGTTCTGATCTTCAGAGCCCTACGATTAAAAAAAAAAAAAAAAAAGCGTGTTGTTTTAAGCCACCAAGCATGTGGTAATTTGTTGTAGCAGCAATAAGAGACTAATACAGAACAATCTCAATATCTAACTTGAAAGATCTTTTACTAGAGAGAAAATCTTGAAGTCAAAGAGGCTCATTGACTTGTTCCAAGATTATATTCTTAAAACATCTCTTTTCTGGCCATTATTCTTAAAATTTCCCAATGATTAGCTATGTCCTCAAGTATTCAAACCATCTTGAAAACAATACTCCGAGGCACTAATCAGTTGCATGTTTATGAAAAAAGTAATAATCCTCTCTAGATTTCAATTTCAATTTCTTTAAAACAAGTTTAGTAAAAGCACCCACTTCAAGGTTTTTCTAGGGGAAAGGGAGACTGAAAGCAAGAACTGTATAACTTAATATGTTCATCTTAAAAATGTGTACATAAGAAATATAACTACTCTGTATTAGACATTTTCTTAAACTCAAACAGTACAGTCAGGGCCTCTATGTCAAGGACCTCACAGTCTTACACATTGCAGATGTTCTATCAATATTGGCCCTACGGTGTTAGCATATAGTAAGTACTTATAATGATGACATTTAGCCAAATTTTTGTGATGTTGGAGATAGTAAATGTCAGTAAATATTTACCAGCATTGTTGGTAAATATACATTTAGCTAATAAAGACATGGTGGATCACTCAATAATTTTACACAGTATGAAGTATCTTAAACACATGCAAGGATACTGTAAAAGTGTATCAATATTTTCTCCATGATTACACATAACTCATCTAATTATTGAAAATTTACTACAATATGGTCTGTGTCATGGTGATAGTAAATCCTACTATAATAGTTATTCTTGGCTTAAAGTCCTCTGAAAAAAATTCCTTTGAGGTTGTAGCATACCACGAATTGTCTTTTCTGGTCCATGATGTTATGCAGAAGTATGAATGTATTATCAATGTGCACTAATGCTCAAATTAATGAGCTGTAACAGCTTGTCTTATATGTCAAATTGACATGAGGCAGTTAGCAAATTCAAGGAAATTTCTAAGCAAAAGGGAGATCCTTACTTCACTCACCTCCAAATTTTTCCAATGTTCAAGTCTCCCCAGCAACAGCAACATGCATGCACTCCATAGAAGCTGCAAAATGGAAAGAGGAATACAAATAGAGTGGTATACTGTCACTTCAGTAAATCACACCAGCCTTGAAGGCTGGGGAAGGTAGTAGGGCAAGCTGGACTTTCTTGAAGACAAGATTAAAGTGCAGTTCAGGGAAAAGTCACTGAAATGAATACTTCATATTCGAAGGCAACATATATTTACAGAAAATGAAATCTTGGTTAAAACATTTTTGAATCATG
The DNA here is from genome assembly GCF_003254725.2 of Canis lupus dingo. Taxonomy (NCBI): domain Eukaryota; kingdom Metazoa; phylum Chordata; class Mammalia; order Carnivora; family Canidae; genus Canis; species Canis lupus. Next base: position 18,601,875 of record NC_064270.1, read on the forward strand.
TCTAAGTGTTCCCTATAAACTAGAAAGATTTTGCTTGATTTACTTGGTTCAATTTCTAGGCTTCTTCCCTCTCTGTGTTAATGGCAAGCTATCAATCATCAAAGCTGTAATCAGATTTTGCAGAAGGCCACCGGCATCATTTTCAATCATTTAAACTTTGCCAGCCTGCCTCCCTTCTTTATGAATCACAGAGATTAATGTGAAAGGATTTTTAAATGCATTTTAGAAAAATTAGCAAATTATGAGTGTTCTTTAACTCACAGCTCACCATTTCACCAGGCATTATGCATAGTCTTTATTGTGGCTTCTAACAGCTTTATTGCTGGGAGGAAGAAAAATAGCAAAGGCATTCTATACTTAACGTTGGGATGGCTCTTTGGACAGATAATGCATATATTCAAAATAGAAAGCTTTAGATAAATGTGCTTTGGCGGTTATATTTTTCCTCCAAGTGATTTTCCTGAATAAATACCTCCCAAAGTAGTCTATGGTTTAAATAGAAACTTTTTTTTTTTTAATCATGTAAATTTTTTTTTTCTTTAGGCTGGTCACCTTTTGAAATTCACAGACTCTTCAGGTGCAAGAGTTTTGTTTCAAATTAAAAAAGAACATTTTTAGATTTCAACCATAATGTTTTATTTTAAAAACTTTTTTGATCCACTGAAATCAGATTTGTTTTCCTCTTTATGTAAACACTGCATGTTCATTCTAAAATAAGAAATGAAAGAATGAAGTAGAGCAATAAATTTAAAGTGACCTAAAATCCCATCAGCATGGTATCATCTGTTAATTTTTAGACAGTTATTACATATATGTAGATTTATTTTGATCTCTTTATTCTTCATCATTCCTTCTCTTTCTCTTATTTTCTTTTCTTTTTTTTTCTTTCTCTTATTTTCTTAAATATTTTCCCTTTTGTCCTCATACTTCAATACCCTCATTCTCTTTGTTCTTCCTCCTTAAAACTAAAGTTAGCAGCTTGATGAGTTCCTTCATATTTTCCCCAAATTCATATAAAACATACAAATAATTATATAGAATATACACATACATATGCACACACACAGCAAGCAAAAAGTCAGCAAAGATATACTTGAACACAACAATAAAAGCAGTCATTTGGATATAATCAATATCTATAGGCTAATTAATCTAACAATAGCAGAATACACATTCTTCTCAAGCTAATACTAAATATCCACCAAGAGAGACTCTGGGCCATAGAACATACCATAACATATTTAACATATTTAAAAGAAATCATGCAATGTCTTCTTTCAGACAACAATGGAATTAAACTACAAGCCAGTAACAGAAAGACGACTGGAAAATGTCAAAATATGCAGAGATTTAAAAACATAAATCTAAATAACACAGGAGTCAAAGAAGAAATCTCAAGAGAAATTAAACATTTTTTAATTAAATGGAAATGAAAATGCAACTTATCAAAATTAGTGGGATGCAGCAAAAGCAGTGTGTGGAGGGAAATTTATAGCTTTGGAGGTATATTTTAGGAAGGAAGAAAGGTCTAAAGCTAAGCATATAAGTTTCCACATTGGGAAACTAGAAAGAGCAAATGCAAACAAGTTTAATCACTAATTAATAACTTTCCAAAACAGAAAACACCAGACTTTGATGGGTTCACTGGTGAATTCTACTAAACATTTAAGGAAGAAATTATTCCAACTTTCTAAAATCTCTTAAGGAGAACAGTAGCAAAAAGAATACTTCCTAAACTTCTGAGGACAGTATTATTTTAATACCAAAACCAGACAAGAAATTACAAGAAAACTACATGCCAATATTTCTCATGAACATTAATGCAAAACTCCTCAACAAAATATTAACAAATCAAGTCCAATAATGGATAAAATGAATTATACATTATGATTAAGTGAGCTTTAATCCATGAATATAAGACTGTTTCAACATCTGAAAATCAATTACTATAATCATCATATATAGAAACTGAAAGAAAAATCACATAATCCTGTCCAAAAACACAGTAAGAGAATTCAACAAAATCCAACAGTGATGCAACATAAAAACAAAAAACAAAATACAAACAAATATTAAAAACTAAGTAAACTAGGAATAAAGGAACAATCCTCAACTTGATAAAGAACATTTTAAAATCGTATAGTTAAAATCAAACTTGCTTGTAAGAAATTTGCACTTTCCAGCTAAGATCAGAAACAAGGTAAGGATGTCCCCTTACACCACTTATTTTCAACACTGTGCTGGAGTACAAATACCTAATGCAATAAGGTATAATGGCGCCTGGGTAGCTCAGTCAGTGTATTGTCTGTCTTCAGCTCAGGCGTGATCCCAGGGTTCTGGGATGGAGCCCCATGTCTGGTTCCCTGCCCCCTAGTCTGCTTCTCCCTCTCCCTTTGCCACTCCCCCTGCTTGTGCTCTCTCTCTCTCACTCTCTCTCTCTCTTTCTCTATGTCAAATAAATAAGTAATATCTTTTTTTTTTAAAGACCTTTTAGGTATAGCATCAATGGCAAGATCTATGAAAGAAATAACCGAGAAGCTGAATTTCATTAAAATGAGAAACTTTTGCTCTGTGAAAGACACTATCAAGAGAATGAGAATACAAGCCACAGAATGGGAGAAAGTATTTGTGAAAGACACATCTAATAAAGGACTGCTAAACAAAATAGACAAAAAACAAAGCTCAACAATAAGAAAACAAACTAGATTAAGTAATAGGCCAAAGACCTTAACACATACTGCATCAAAGATAGACAGATGACAAGCATATGAAAAGATGCTCCACATTATATATCAAAAGAAATACAAATTAAAATAACAATGAGATACTAGTACATACCTATTATTTTTTTTAATATTTTATTTATTTATTCATAGAGACACAGAGAGAGAGAGAGAGAGAGAGAGAGGCAGAGACACAGGCAGAGGGAGAAGCAGGCTCCATGCAACAAGCCTGATGTGGGACTCGATCCCAGGTCTCCAGGATCACCCCCACCCTGGGGTACAGGCGGCGCTAAACCGCTGCGCCACTGGGGCTGCCCTAGTACATACCTATTATAATGGCCCAAATCTGGAATACTGAAAACACTGGTGAGGACTTGGAACTAGAGGAAATCTCTTCATTACTGAAGAGAATGGGATTGGAAAATGGTACAGCCCCACTGACAGACTGTTGGGCAGCTTCTTAAAAAACCAAACCTACTATTACCATATGATCCAGCAGGTGTGCTCCTTGGTAATTACCCAAAAGAACTGATTACTTATGTCTACACAAAAATCTGCTCTTCATATTTATAACAGCTTTATCAATAATCATCAAAATTTGGAGGCAACCCAGATGTCCTTCAATAGGTGAATGGATAAATAAACTATGGTACATCTAGACAATGGGTTATTATTCAGTCCTAAATTCAAATGAATTGTCACATCGTGAAAAGACATGGGGGAACCTTAAATGCCTATTATTAAATGAAAGAAGCCATCTGAAAAGGCCACATACTTTATGATTCCAACTACATAACATTCTGGAAAAAGAAAAACTATGGGCACAATACAAAAATGAGTAGCTGCCAATATTTGGAAGAGTGAGGAAGCAAAGATTAGGAAGAGCATGAAGTTATTTTAGGGCAGTGAAATCTTATGATACTATAATGATAGACACATATCATTATATATCCAAACCCATAGAACATTCAACACCAAGAGTGAACTCTAATGTAAACTATGGACTTTGGAGGATCATGACATGTCAGCGTAGTTTCAATGATTGTAACAATTGTATAAGTCTGATGGACGATGCTGTTAATAGGAAAAAAAATATTCATTTGTGAGGGTGGATGTATATGGGTAATCTCTCTACATAAAAATGCTCTTAAATAGTCTTTTAAGAAGCAGTTTGAAGGATAATTTTGAGTCTGTGAGTAAGAGAAATTAATTTGTTTTTGGATATATAGTGAGGCCAGAGAGCCATTGTCTTAACTCAGTGTTTGAAATTATTCAAAGCTTTGTTTTATTCCTTTAAGAGGGATTTCAATGTCCAGTTTGCTTCTATTTGCAGGAAGTAGCACATCCAGTTTCAAAGCTTAGGTTGCCTATTAGTGTCCTTTCTACTTGGTGGGCAATGAATTCTAATATTTTGTTTTCCTAGATATTGTAAAATTATTTAAAGCTCTGCTTCATTTCTCAGCCATGATTTTTACTTTCAGAAATCACAGGGATAACCAATGTTTAGAAATTATCTCAAAGGGAAAAACAGCACCAGACAAAGTCAACTTTTAAAAAAAAATTCCTTTGTCTTCTAAATTGGCTCAACAAATTAACAGTGTCTTTGATACCTCTCTCGTTCCTTCAAAGAAATTCCTATTTAATACTTGATTTAGTTTAATATTAGTTCTTAGCGGGAAAGCCTGTCTGAAAAAAAATAAATAATCTGGAAGCAGTTTCCTTTTGTAAATTTTCCCTCCATGTCCTTGTTCATTTTTTTTCTTTTGGATCAGTTGCCTTCCAAAATAAATTATTATTTATTAATATTGCATAATGTTTAGATCATTTTAATTAGCATCAGTAACTATACCTTTCACAAGTGAAGAAAGCTTTGCTTTCCTTTTAATATTTTAACCAAAAATATTTAATGTTTTCCTATTTGTGAAATACTACACAAGGTGCTAGGAATACAGTAAGACAGTGAGTGTGTGTGTATACATACTATATATATATATAATATATATATTATATATATAAATATATATTATATATAATTATATATATGTCTGTGTATATGTGTATATACATATATAAATATATATATTAGGGAGCTACTATATATGTCTGTGTATATATGTATAGTAGCTCCCTAATATATATATTTATATATGTATATATATGTATTTATACACATATATTGACATACATACACACACATATACACATATATGTATATTAAGTGGAAAATGCATAACCCTTATTCATATTTCAGCCAGCTAATTCCTGGCCTGTATGTGCCTTTTCATGACATATCCTTCCTAGATTTACAGAGCTCTCTTCTGAAATACTATTTCTTGAGCATTCAGACTTAACTTGTCGGGAAAATTTCTGCAGAGCAGCTAGATAAACCTTATGTATTTGAGGGTCTTTGATTTATTGTTTCTTCAGTTTCAAGGGGCTTCTCAAAGGGCACTTTAAAATTAGTATTAGAATGAAGTGTGCCCTTGGAAAAGTAACTTTTATACACAGATGGACCATCTGTCTTTGTTCTAAAGCAATATCATATAAGCATAAAATAATCTTCATTGAATTCTCTTGGACCATATAACATTCTGGACAACTGAAAAGACTCTTTCCTGGAATTAGATATGGAACACTGCAGAATATTCCTGGCTCTCTTTGGTTGCAGGAGTACATTATGTGCTAGGGCCAACACTTTTATGGCTCAAGAAAGTCATGATCTGCATCATCTGGAGTTCAGAAACTTGTTTAAATATTTCGGAGAAGAAATAAATTGTAGGCAAAATATGATATGAATGCTAGCATGCAGGAGCTCATCTAAGACATTGATAGTCTCCCATCTCATTTGTTTTAAGGATAAATCTATTGCAAATAGAAATCCAATGCTTTTAACAGAGTAGATGCTGACAATCTAAAACTAAGTGGAACAAACCGCCTCCAATACATTCATCAGTCAGTGATCATTATTATTTCATTTTATCAAATTCCCAGAAATAAACTTGAATTTAATTCATAGAACTTCAGGAATCTGCTATTAGCAGAGTAAAAGCAGCAATAACTTGATCTTACCGGGTACATTATTCACTGCTATAATATGAGCTATTTGATACCCAGACTTTGAACTTCATCTCAAACTAGGCATTTGATGAAGTTAAAAAGAAAAAAAAAATGAAAAATAGTATCTTTGTTTACATATTTACTATTTTAATAAGAAAAAAATAGAAAATATTGGCAAATAATTTTTAAACGCTGTTTTGGGTAGATTTTAAATTATGGAGTCTATCTTGAAGGCTAGGATTCAGTTTGTTAAAGTTTTGGCATCGTGTAGAATACTTACCCTTTTTTTAATCTCAAAAAGTTGCTCAAAAACAAGAGGATTTTAGGTAGGCTTTAGAAGCCACACGTGGTAGAACCCGAAGGATTTTCTACATGTCCACTTTGGCAAATTGCCACATTCTCTTACAATTGCTAAAGTTAAGAAAGTAACCCAAATTGGTGGAGCCCTTCCTAGGCCTCAAAACCCTCCCCTCTTTAAATGAAAGTTTGTTAATCCAAACAGCACAATTATTTTAAAATGAGTTAATCAGAGGGTGACTATGTCAGCAATTTCATCAATCTTGTGATAAGGTAGCATCACAAATGGCCCCTCAATGTCATTTAGTCGACTCCATTGTTTTGTTCATAAGGAATCTGAACCCATAGATATTTGAAAAGTCACAGTGATCTAAGTAAAAGGAAAGATTTTGTTCCATTGTTCTTAGACTAGGACTCTTTCTACTCCAGTACACAAGCTTGCTAGCTTGAGCTAGCCCAGATTTTAAAATTCCATGCTGAAACTTCCATTACACATTGCCCATCCACAAATTTGAAATGATATTGAGAAACTATGCTGTTTCAAGAGATTTTCATAAGCTAATAAGATAGAAATAGATTAAGTAATTTCACCTTAATGTCTAATCTGGCATTTCTCCTAAAACCTGTTTGTTTGTTTGTTTGTTTCTATCACCATCAGATTCAAATACAGTTATAAATAATTTTTAGAATTACTTGTCTGGTGATCCTCTGGGTCCTGTCAATGAATTGGGATTCTGAGAACCCAGGAGGAATAATCTTTATATTGTCACATACTTCATGGCATCATTTATTTACATGACTTACAGCATAAACACATTTTAAAAGGAGTCATTATGAATTTTCCAACATACCAAAGAATAGTTAAGTAGTCTGTGTGACCTATCAGCATATTTGGACAGGGAGGGTGGGGTAGTGGATAGGATCATGTATACCATGACATGTAAATGTTCACAGGCCTATGTGGTTTTCTTCAGAAAAATGAATTTCACCATTCCTATTCATTTTCATGCAATATTTTAATTGTGATAGAAGCACAAAATTGTATAATGTGAGAAGTAATCAGTTATGTACTACTCTTTCAAGAAGCCTACTGAAGATTTTTAATAATCACAAGATGACATGAAAATTTCTGCTCTATAAAAGCAATAGAGCTCTTTTCTCTTTGACCTCTTTCATTTAAATTTTACCCAGAACTTCTGAGGTTAAAGGAGAACTTACAATTTGTCCTTTTTACCTTTTTCATTAATAGCATACTATTGCCTACATATTGAGTCCAAGGCAATAGTTTGGAAATATACAAATGTAGCTCTCATTTTAAGTGAACAAGAAGAACTGTAATTAAAAAACCTAGGCATCCAAAATGACTGCACTTCATAATTCATTCAAGAAAAGACATATCCTCACTACTCTACTATTGTATTGTCCATGGCTGATTTTTAAAATCATCAAATGGGTATTGAGTCTTTGCCATGTCCCAAACATTGTGCTTCCCATATTCTAGTAAGAAGAGAACAACAATGACAAAAAAAAAAAAACATATAGCATGTCTAGGGGTGGCACATGAGAAGGAAAATAAAGCAGGAGAAGGGACACTGAGAATGAGGCACTATGTGGGTGCTATTTTATATACAGTCATGGGGAGAGAACTCTCTACTAAAGTGTTATTTGAATAGAGTTTGGAAGCCAATGGAAGAGTGAATCATGAATATGTCTGGAAGAAGAGCATTATAGAAAAGAAAAATACAAGTGCAAAGCACACTCCCTGAACTGGGAGTGTGATTAGCATGTTAGAGGAAAATAATGGAGACCAAGGTAGCTGAAGAGGAATGACTGAGAGGGCAAGTGGCAGGGCATGAGGTAGGATAGATGCTAGGGGTTAGGTCATAAGACTTTGACTTTTTCTCTAAGATGGAAAGCCATCTGGTTTTGAAGGGTTTTGAGTATAGGGTTAATAAATAATGGCTGATGGAGGCATAGGCTAACCAGATAAAAGTGGAAACAGGGAGCCAAGTTAGGAGTCTACTGTAATGATCTGCATGAGAAATATGGCACTTGGCCCAAGTAATAACTGAGGAACATATGGTCTATTCTTTCTCAGGAGGCCTTCCCTAACCTGGTAGACTCTACCTACTCAAGCAGCCTTCTCTCTGCTGAATCTACCACCAAGAACTTCTGGAGTCTGCCACATTCTCTTTCTCCTCTCTAGCCTGGACCATCACCACTACTGTGATGAGCATGATAAGCACTGAGGTGACTCTCAACTCTATTCAAATATTTGGAGACCTAGGGAAGCTCACAAGTGCAGATTATTAAATTCATTCTGTTCTCCCTATGGACATCCCCCCACCCTCTTTTAGGTCTGCTTGGGTCTCACATTATTAGGTTTCTTCCAGACTGTAGGAGAAAGCACCTGTGCCACTGGTTTTCCCCTCCACCCATACCTATAGAGAAGGATACATGTATGAGCAGCTCTTCTCCCCTCCTTCCTTTTAAAAGGAACAAAAAAGATAAAAGAGGTAACTTCTGGGATAAAAGGCTTAACTTTTGTTTAATGATCTTTGTGGCATATTATTGTAGTTTTTAAGTAGGAAGAGTTTGCCTAAGTATAATAGGAATGCTTTTTCTCTAAGGGAGGAGAAATACAAAGATCTGAGTCTGAGCTTTGTTCTTTGTTCTTTACAGACTTGCTAAAGACAACTGATGGCTTTGTTAAAGAAGTCAGATATCTACTTTCTCATTATTTGGGGTAAAACATCCAACAATTCAAACCTATTGACTAACTTGGTTCATGGTTCATCTTTCTTAGAGATCTTTTGATCAAATATTGAAGTATTGACAGTCCAAGACTATTATGATATTGTCATCAACTGAAAATCAAGAGCTCACAGTTGTCGTCCAAGGATTTAGTGAAAACTAATAACATTTATACATCTCTCACTCTTTCTCAAAATTATTATCTCTAAATATACTATAATTACTTATACAATTTGTGGAAAGGCCATAATAAGCTTGTGGAAGCTTACACAAAAAGACTCATACCATGAAGCATATTTTTGCAGTCAGCAAAAAGGATAGAGTAAGGATCAAATTCAAATCAAATCATCTCCCCTATAAAAGCAACAAGAACACCGTCAAAAACAGAATCAAAACTTTTTAGAACTCTGGAGATTAACCAAAGGTATGCAGCAATCTGGGGAATGCTTAGTACAGAAAAACAGCTGACTCTCAGGAAGAACTCCAAGATTTGTGGCAATTTAACTTGCACTATTCCCAGGTCTACCCTCCCCAGTATCCTTGAAAACCGAAAGTCCATAGTCACAGTAAAAAACAACCAGGAAAAGACAGAACAGTGTTAGAGCTACTTCAAAGCCCACTTTCCATGGGTTTCTTATTATTTGACCTGTCTTTTGGCTTCCTGGAATATCACTTTTGCCAAAAGGACTTTATTTTACTGGACTCAGCATACACAATACAAAAAGCCTTTTGTCCCAAAGGAATTTTTTGAAAACTGTATGTAATTGTTAAACATTAAGGCTGCCTAAAATTCTTTAACAGGGTAAGTAATTGGCTAGCCAAAATTCTTAGTAGGAAAAGCTGAGGAATGAAATGTCCATAAGTGGATTTGAAAAGCTCAAAAATAGTTCTGGGAAACTAGGTCGTGCATATGTATTAGGCTGTGAATATGCTCAGTAAAGACCTAAGAAGGCCCTGAACTCCCACTTCTGGCTAATCTTGAGGCTCTGTGCAAGCAGAAATTGAAGTTTAATAAGGAATTGTAAACTGTCTGGCTGAGTGAAACACCAAACCCACACATGGATGTCTTAACAAAGACTAAGAGACTTACTGGCTCCAGACATCAAAGAAAATACCTGTCCAATCATTGACTATTGAGCCAACAGAGCAAAGGCTTTAATGACCAGAGATGATAAAGAATACAAAAATCACATAATTTTAAAAAGTCAATAAACAAACAATAACAATAAAAACAGGAAATGAGAAGAGTCTGATTTCCAGAATTGACACATTATACTATTTAAAATGCCCATTTTTCAACCAAAAAAAACCCAAGTTTTGCAAGTTAATAAGAAAGCATGTCCCATAGAGAGAAAAATACAGCAACCAATAGAAACAGAACCTGAAGAAGCCTAGACATTGGGTTAACTAGAAAAAGACTTTAAATCGGGTGTATTAAGCATCTTTAAAGTTCTAAAGAAAACTGTGTCTAAAGAAATAAGGGAACTACAAAAATGTTATCTAACCAAATAGAGAATACCAAAAAATATATAGAAGTCAATTAAAAAATATGGATTGTGGAGTTCAAAAAGATAATAACTGAAATGAAAAAATAATCACCACAAGGGCATAACAGATTTTAACAAGCAGAAGAAATAATCAGCAAAATAAAGACAAGTCAGTTGAGATGATCCAGAGTGAAAACCAAAGTGAATGAGAAAACTGAACAGAGTGTTAGAAATCTGTGAGATACCATCAAATACCAATATATGCATACACACTCTGTAGTAATCTCAGAGCACAAGAGAAAGGATCTGAAAGAGAACTTAAGAAATAATGGCTAAGATATGCCAAATTTAATAACATTAAACCATGTTTCCAAGAACTCAACAAATTCCAAGTAGAGAAATTCAAAGATCTCTATACCTAGACATAACATAATCAAACTGTTGAAGAAGAAGAACCTTAAAAACAGTAAAGGAGGGACATCTTTCCATGTACAAGGGTGTGTCGATAATCAACACCTGATTTAACATCAGAAATCATGGAGACCAGAAGAATGTGACGTGACATTCAAATTGGTTTAAAAAAAAGCTGTCAACCTAGAATTCTATATAAAACCTAATTACCCTTTAAATATGAAAGTAAGGGATCCCTGGGTGGCGCAGTGGTTTGGCGCCTGCCTTTGGCCCAGGGCGCGATCCTGGAGACCCGGAATCGAATCCCACGTCGGGCTCCTGGTGCATGGAGCCTGCTTCTCCCTCTGCCTGTGTCTCTACCTCTCTCTCTCTCTCTGTTACTATCATAAATAAATAAAAATTTAATAAATAAATAAATAAATAAATAAGAAAGTAAAATGAAGAAAACATTCTCAAATAAAGCTAAGAAAATTTGTCCATAGCAGATCTGCCATAAAGAGGCAGATTCTTAGGAAATCTAAGTAAATTCTTAAGAGTGGAGAGAAACAAAGACACTATAATAAATCCCCATAAACAATTAATAACACTATTAAAATGATGATTTAGGTAAATATAAAAGACAATAAATATCTCTTTGATTGTAACAAGTTTTTTTCTATTTAATTTAAAAAGATAACTGCATAAAGTACAAATTATATCTAGAATGATGTATATACAATGTACAAATATGCAATTTATAAGACAATAACACAAAGAAAGTAGGGAATGGGGGCTATCAAAGGGTAAAATTTTGCCATATCATTATCATTAATCATAATCCTCAGAGAAGCCACTATAAAATAATTTTTTCATAATATAGTAAAGGAAATGAAAAGGGAATTAATATAGGATGCTAGAATATATACATTTAATACAAAATAAAGTAGTAATGGAGAAATAGATATGTGAAAAAATAGAAAATAACCAGTAGCAGATATAATTATATTAAATTCAAATGAATTAATTATACAATTATATTATTAATTATACAATTATAATAAAGAGATTGGTACAAAGGTGTTTTAAATGATCCAATATATACTGATTCAAATACACAAATAGGTTGAAGGTAAAAAGAAGAAAACATATACATACCATGAAACATCAACAGAAGAAAATTTGGAATGGGTATACCAGTATTGGACAAATGGACATTAAGACAAAATTGTTTTGTAGGGACAAAGAAAGGCATTTTATGATAAGCCTAGCAACCTGTTTAGAAAATATGTAAGCCTCTAACATAAGAGTCCCAAAATACACGAAGCAGAAACTGACAGAATTGTGAAGTGAAGGGAGAAATAAACAATTCAGTAATGATATTTGCAGACTTTAGTACTACAATAATGTATTGAGTGACAAGACAGAAACGAACTGTCAAGATTACATAAGGAGAAACCAAGTCATGTAATGAGGCCAATGTTACCCTGATAACAATACCAGACAAAGATTTAAAAGGAAAGCAAAAACAAAACACTAAACACCAACTTTCCTCATGAATATTGCCACAAAAATTCTCAATAAAAATAAAAAACCTAGAAACCCAGAAACACATCAAAAACATACACCATGACCATGTGGAATTTATCTCAGGAATCCCAGACTAACTCAACATGCAATTAATTAATAAAGAAAAACCTACAGGATTAATAATGGAGAAAACTCAATACAAAAAAAATACAGAAAAATCATTTGATAAAGTCCAATATACTTTAATCAGAAAAGCTTTCCACAGACTGGGAATAGAACTTCCTCCACATGAAAAGTTATCTAAGAAAACCCATAATAGGGATCCCTGGGTGGCTCAGCGGTTTAGCGCCTGCCTTTGGCCCAGGGAACGATCCTGGAGACCCAGGATCGAATCCCACGTCGGGCTCCCGGTGCATGGAGCCTGCTTCTGTCTCTGCCTGTGTCTCTGCCTCTCTCTCTCTCTCTCTCTGTGACTATCATAAATAAATAAAAATTTAAAAAAATTAATCTTTAAAAAAAAAAGAAAAAAGAAAACCCATAATAACTATATACTACATGTTGACAGACTGAACACTTTCCAAGATCAGGAACAAGCCATAGATGTCCATTCTCACCACTTTTATTCAACATTGTACTGAAGGTTGAAAAATTAGGCAAGAAAAAAAAAAAAAACACAAGATATTTTGCTATTTTGGAATGGAAAATTATTGCTATTTGCAAATGATGTGAACTTACATGTAGAAAATTCTAAGGAACCCATCAAAAAAGCTATTAGAACAATAAAAAAGTATATCAAGTTGAAGGATAAAAGATACAAAATTCAATTGTTCTTCTATATATTAGAAGTGATGAATCCAAAAATGAAATTTGAAAAATAATTCTTTCTGAAATAGCATCAGCAATAAAATACTTATGAATAAATTTATCAACTCATTCCTACAAAATAAGAGTAGTTTAAGACATACACTGAAAACTGTGAAATGCTGTTGAAAAAAAAATAGTGAAGTCCTCGATAAATGGAAAGACTTAATGTTGTTAAAATTGCAATACATCTCAAATTCACTATCAAAATTTCAATTGCCTTTAATTTTTTAAAAATTTTTCTTTTTTCACTTTTTAATTGCTTTTTTGCAGAAACTGACTGATCCTAAAATTCATTTTGAAGTGCAATGGACCCAAAATAGCCAAAACTTGAAAAAGAATAAAATTGGAGGACTCTCTCTACCCAATTTCAAAAGGTACTACAAAGCTGCATAATCCAGATAACAATAGTACTGGCATAAGAACAGACGTATAGATCAATGGAATAAAATTGAGAGTTGATAGACTGGTAGATAGTCAGGTAATGAGACAGATGGATATCCACATGCCCATGATCTCACAGAACCATTTATATATATGTGTGTGTGTTAATAATGTATACTGCTGTCAGTATACAGTTGACCCTTGAGAAATACAGAGGTTAGGGGTGCTGACCCTGCAGACAGCTGAAAATCCATATTAAACTTTTATTCCCCCAAAACTTAGCTAATAGCCTTATCAATAATGTAAATACTTGATTGACACATATTTCTTATAACACATTATGTACTATATTCTTACAAGGCTAGTAAGAAATGTTGAGAAAATAAATTTGCAGTACTGTATTTATCAAAAAAAAAAAAAAAAAGCCGATGGATATGTAGACCTGTGTGGTTCAAACCTGTGTTGTTCAAGGATCTACTGTATTATTCTTGAAATACAGGTTGAGGCTATGACTGCAAAAAATGTCCCCACCAGGTAAAAGTATATGTAAACTTCAATAGAGTCATTTTACATATAAAGAAATCAGCCCTGCCAAAGAATGTAAGTGCTTCCATGCAATTGATAAAAATCAACCTAGATGTAGGGACTACTGGGTAGCTCAGTGGTTGAGCCTCTGCTTTTGGCGGGGGTTGTGTAATCCCTGGGTTTTAGGATTGAGTCCCATATCAGGCTTCCCCAGGGTTGCCGGCTTCTCCCTCTGCCTGTGTCTCTGCCTCTCTCTGTCTCTCATGAATAAGTAAATAAATTTTTTAAAAATCAACCTAGATGTTGATCCAACTAGACTTATGAAATTATATTTTTTCTTAGTATCATCTGATAGTTCTAAATAGGCTTTATTAACTTTTCTGCAGTTATATCCCCAATAAGTGTAGAAAATAAAGTTAGCACTATCCTAGTAAATACATAAAGAAAAAGTTAAATTATCTTTTTAAGAGGCAAAATAAATATAATTGGACAGAGAAAGCAATGCAGCAATCTTTCTGATAATTGGACAATCTTTATCTGTATGCAATAATGCAGACCTTCTTCTTTACCAACCAATGTGCCTAATTGGCTTCTACATTATGTGGGCTACAACTTTCCTTCTAGCCACTGATTGGAAATATATTATATCATTGTCCTACTTTAAAGATCGAGACACCTGCCTTGAGCTATAACAACTGAACAGTGAATAACAAGGCAAATAAATTATCAAGCCCCAGAAGCCTGGCTTCTGTAATGAAGTCCTTTGTTACTTTTCAAAAGTAATCCTTGGGATATGCAGAATGGGAAACAGTACTTTTATTGATGAGAAATGAAGATTATTCTCTTTCCTATGATGAAAATTTATGAGAATGGCAAAAAAGGAATTGCATAATGCCAATGTGTTAAACAGAAAAGTCTTTTCTCCCCAAAGTATGCTGTCTGGAGGGAAAAAGTGAAAGTTCGTTTCCATAAAGCCCACGGCTAACCCAGAAGATTAAGATGATGTTGCAAACTTAAATTGCTATTTCTTAATTACATGGTTCAGGTAAACAAATGTCAGCTAGGATTATTTATTAGTTTAAAAGCCCCCCTGAGGTCTTTGCTTATTTTAGTCTTATATCACTGCATAATTAATTACCACAAATTTAGTGCCTTAAGACAAAACCTTTTTTCATAGTTTCTATAGGTCAAAAGTCTGGATATGGCTTAGCTTAGTCCTCTGCTCTGGGTCTTAAAAATACTATAATTAACAATTCACTGGGACTACATTCTCATCTGAAGGCTTGATTGGGAAATAATTAGTTTCAAACTCAATCAGGTTGTTGGCAAATTTCTTTCTTAAGGTTGTATGACTTGAGTCCAAACTTTTTGCTTATGGACTAGAAACCATCCTCGACCCCTAGAAGCCATGCATGGTTCCTAATGTCCCCTATAGTATCTTACCACACAGACTTCTCCAACATGCTACTTACTTCTTAAAACCTATAGAGTCTCAATCTGCTAAAATGGAATCTCATAATAAAATATAACATCCCATGATATTTTCCATATAACATAAACTAATTAGGGGAGTGAGACCACACCTTTTTCATATTCATAGGAAAAAAAACCCACAAGTCCTGCCTACACTCAAGGGGATCACACAAGCCTAAATACGTCAGAAGATAGGGATGGTTGAGTATAACTCTATAGTCTGCCTACCACACTGCTCTTTGGCTACTTCAAAACTCGAAAACTTATTCCAAAGACCTAGAAGTCAAAAAAAATCTATCCTCAAAATAAGGCAGACATTTCTGGGACTCATTTTATGCTTCAATAACTAATAGGCATTACTTCCTTCAGGAATACCACTGCAATAACAACCAGTTAATTGGTACCGACATGCTGAAACACTAATTTCCTCATCAACACCGCTATTGGTTATATCCATGAACCTCGCATCAAAACTCCAGTGATAGGAATACAAATACCACTCCTAAATAGTGATCAATTTAAAAGATAGCAACCACAAGCTGCGGTGTAATCTCCCATGGGAGGATGATGTGTGTATCCTTATGCCTTTGTATTCTGGGCATAACTTCCTTTTGATTCTAAAACTAGTAGGCTCAGCTCTTGGTGCCTTGAGGACCCAATTAATTGAAGGCCAAAATAGAACATTCTCTCTCATTTTTTTTCAACTGCAATTACCTGAAGCTGAAAACACATGCACCTGTGGTATCCTAGGGATGAGTAGAACCATACCTGTCACCTGTACACCTGTAAGAAGGCGAAAGTCCAGAAAGCCCCACAGGTGCTTGTCTTGCTTTAACAATATTTATATATGCTTTGTCTTCTTTCATTTTGAGGGACTAAATTATGCATCAGACTCAGGTCTCGAATTGATGACAGGTTGATTCAAAAGCAAGCATTCATTGCTGCTTTGACCTAGCAGTGAATCATTTCCAAAGCAAATCTCAGTTCTGGCAAAATTGATAAATTCTTAGGGAAAAAAAAAGGCATGAAGGTCTCAGGTGGGAAAAATACAGTTGTGGACCGAGGGGGTAGGGCAGCTTTGGTTTCCAGGAAACACCCAATGTATTCATAGGTATTTGTTTTCCTTTGTAATTCTTGAAACTAACTTTCCAGGCTGACCTATTTGAAACAAAGAATTAGTCCCCACTGGCATTTAAGCACAGGTCATTATCTTGTTAATATAAAGCATTTTAAAAGATCTTTTTTTTTTTAACCTCCCTTGCTCATTAAGAAAATAAAAAGGATGGTAAAATTGTTCTCTACAGACGTCTCAAAACCCACTCCCCTCCCCCTGCAAGCAGCCTTCAGAGGTGAACTCATCTGCTCAATATTTTCATCAAACACAAGCTTGTGGGTGTGGGGAGAGGTGAGATAACTCCAGAGAAGAAAGTACCTCCTGGTTTGGGCGGGAGGTAGAGTGAAATGAGAGAGGGGGATGTAAAAGGATGGTAAATGGCTTAGAGGCACAATAATATATTTCCAGTGTTTTTAATGAATTGCATTTTAAAAGATGTCAGTTCGGTAGTTCTCAATCCTGGCTGCACATGAGAACTACCTGGGGACCTTTTAAAAATGCTAATACCAGGGCCTAATCTAGACTAATTATACCAGCATCTCGAAAGGTGAGGCCCTGGTATGAGCTTGATTTGAAAGCATCCCAGGTGATTATAATGTGCAGCTATGGTGGAAAAACCTCTGCTTCAAGCTAGAAAATATCAATTTTGTACGAACACACATGCCTTCCTCTGTGCTAATTCTCTTGGGCTACACTTGCAAATGCTGGGGCACATCCACAAATCATCACCAAGTTCTCTGAGGTGGTGCTCTGAATAATTTTTTTGAGCTTTCAAAATTATGATGCAATCCTCTTGACTGATCTATGATTCATAGGCTTTTAGAAACCACTGCTCTAGGCTGATGATCCTGCTTTTTTCTTATTAACCAATAACCATTTGGGGTTTAGGATAAAACATTGTCTTGGAAAAATTGTTATTTACTAGACTCACTAACGTTTATGTCCTATCAATTTTGGGCTTACATATACATAGATACATAATACTTGGTTCATGTCCACATATTACCAGCAATCTGGGAAGCCTCTTATTTAGTGGTATTGATGGGGGAACAGAGGACTAGCAAAGGACAAAGCATATTGACAAATCCTCGAAACAGGCAGAGTGACATTTCTCTATGGACTCAACTACCTCTATGTTAATACTTTGCTAAGGGCGAAAGGCAATCTTAGCCTGACCTCCAGGGTCCTGTAAGTCTACTTTAACATATAAAAATTCCTTGAAATTTCCTTTATCTATAAACCCCCCAAGAAACGTGTTGGCAATCATCCTCCAAGCACATGGCCCACTGATATACATCGGAAGGGTCTCAAGACTCAGGTTTTATTAGATGGTAATAAGTGACCTTTACCCAACAATAGTTAGCCCCCTCAAGGATCTGGAAACTTTGCTTCCAAAATGCCTATCCTCAAACCCCTCCCAACTCCCAGGTATATAATCAGCCACTCCTCACAGGCTTGGGGCAGCATTTCTTCCTGCCCATGGATCTTGTCCCCATGCTTTAATAAAACCACCATTTTGGACCAAAGATGTCTCAAAAATTCTTTCTTGGTCATTGGCTCCAGACCTCATCTATATTCCTCATCAGTATGAGTTATTGCTCCCCCATGGGGAGCTAGTGAAGTTAGATAAATCCCACATAAGGAGTACACATAAGAGGAAGCTAAGATTAGAGATACTAATGAAAGAAGTATGCAGAGAGGTGTTTACAGAATAAAAACAGAGAGATAAAAGATTAAGGTACCTTGGGAAATGGTAAACATGTTATGCTGAGCCATAGGGTTAGAAAATACTGAAAATAGAGCCCAAGAGATGATTGAATGCCAGCATTTAGGGTTTATATCCTAGAGGCAACAGATCATGGTGTAAGTTTATGAGAACGTATTCACATTTATTAAAGTGGACAATAACAACTAACCACAAACAGGCACATTTTGTGACTAATTATTGATAGACCTATTAGCCAAACATGAGATGAATATCTATAGACTTTGTGTGAGTCAATTGGACATTTATTCAGCATCCATATTGTCTATGTACTAGCTTTTTCCATCTGCTTCTTGTCATATTTTTGCAAAGCAAATATACATACACGTGAACACATGCATAATTCAATGTGAGGTGAAAAAATAAATTCTTTCTACATGTTGCTTGTCCTCTAAAAAGGATCATGCCAAGAGGGTACAATAAAAATATTCAAAATTGTAGCTTTGGGGATTTTAGTTTCATTCTAGTAGCACTTAGCAGTGTCATCTTAGGAAGATTGCTTCCAATTCAAATAGTAAATTTCTACATATGCACACAGAGGTGGGGGGAAGTATGAGAGGGAGACAGTGGTGAAGGGGGGTGAGAAAGAGAAAGTCTTTAATATTTCCAGGATTATATGGCATAAATGTTTTATGCCTTAGTGGATGTACCTAGATACTCTTCAATGAATAAACCTTACCTTCCTGCTAACAGTAAGATCATCAAATATCTATTTTCAAGCGAGTTATTAGAATACATTTGAGATCAATTGGCTGACAACATGATTATTCGCAGTTTGCCAAAATTCAGCCTTTTCCCTCACAATGACCACAATCTAAAACTCTGAAAAACATATACAGGTGCAAAAAAAAAAAAAAAGAAGGAAAAAATAAATACCAACTGGTCATAATTGATCATAGCACATCTGTAGAGCAGTCTCATCCTATTTCCAAATTAAAACCAAGCTATTTTCGCTACATTTAAAGACTTCTGTATATTTACCATGGATTGAAAAGCAGCTGTTACTATCTTTCAAAAATTGCATAAAGCAGATTAAATGATTGCTTACCACAGTGATAATTTTCAGGGAAAAAAGTGGGGCACCTGGATGGCTCAGTTGGTTAAATGTCCGACTACTGATTTTGGCTCAGATCATGATTTCAGGGTTGTGAGATTGAGTCCCATGTTGGGCTCTGTGCTGGGCATGGAACCTGTTTAATTCCGATTCCAATTCTCTCTCTCCCTTCCCCTCTGCACTTCCCACCATTTCTCTCCCTCTCAAAAAAATAAAGAAAGAAAAATTTCAGGGAACTATTTTTTAAATTGCATCATAATTAACATACAGTGTTGTGTATGTTGATATAATGATATAATGATTCAACAGTTCTATATATTACCCAGTGCTCATCATGATAAATGTACTCTTTAATCCATCACCTAGTTCACCCCCCCACTCTGATAGCCATCAGTTTGTTCTCTATATTTAAGTCTCTTTTGTCTCATTTTTTTTCTTTCTTAAATTCCACATGAGTGAAATCATATGGTATTTGTCTTTCTCTGACTGACTTATCTGACTTAGCATTATACCCTCCAGATCCACCCATGTTGTTGCAAACAAAAAGATTTCATTCTTTTTTTTTCTCTTTTGTGGCTAATATTCTATTCCACACTCATACACATATTACTTCTTTATCCATTCATTTATCTAGGACACTCGGGCTTCTTCCATAATTTGGAAATAATGCTTCAATAAACATAGGGATGCACATATCCTTTCGAATTATTGGCTTTGTATTCTTGGGTAAATATCCAGTAGTGGAATTAGTGGATCATATATATAGTGACTCTATTTTTAATTTTTTTGAGGAATCTCCATGCCGTTTTCCACAATGGCTACACCAATTTGCATTCCCACTAACAGTATCCAAGGGTTCCTTTACAGAGAGAGAAGAACTTTTATTCTATGTATAGATATAAAAAGATGTTTCATATATATATAAAAGTTATATATGTAAAAGATGTTTTATATATAAATATATATATATATAAGTGTTTTTAAGCACTTTCTTACTTTCAGGCACTCCAGTCTCATCCTGTATGTTTCTCCACAGCAGTCCTAGAATCAGCCATTTCTCTAAGGATCTAAGTTCCTTTTAGTGGAGAATGGTATTAGAAACCAAATTCTGCATACTAGGGGTGCTCATCATTGTTCCTGTGGTATCATTTCTTTTAGGCCTTCTCAGCTGACAGAGCAAAGAATTGTTCATGTAGGTATTAGTCCATGTGCATGCATCTACCTATATAGATGTGTTTCTATGTAACCATCTCTATTTAAAACTAAATCTAAGTTCATATCAATGTCTCCAACTCTAACTTATTACCACAGGAATCATTCCTGCCACCTCTTCTCATCTGTAAATTCCCATTCTAGCAGTGAGAAACCTAGTTCGCATGAGGTCATCCATTTATTTAATTGTTCAATTCTGTTGTATATGTATTGTAGTATCAGACTTGTTAATTTATATCCTTCTGAGAAACTTTCTCAATGGCATACAGTACTTGCATACAGTTTCTTTCACTTGTTTTTTACAAACTTCATTTCCAAAGTTATTTGTGCTAGCACTTTCCCCTACTGCCTCAGGGAACTGCTTCATATTTTTGTAATACAGATTGTTTTGGTACATTTCGCATTCCATCATGAAATCCCTCCACTTTCTATATGATTTTTAAAATTTGTATACAGTAAGGTTTATGCTTTGTTATAAAGCTCAATTTTGACAATTGCATACTATCATAAATCTGCACTTATTATCACACAGAATAGTCGAAGCACCCTAAAAAGTCCTCTGTGTGTCATATACTTAATCCCACTCCCTCCTTCCAAATTCGTGACAATCATAAATTTTTTTAAACTGTCTTCAGGTTTGCTTTTTCCAGGACATTAGCTATTTAGAATCATATGATATCTAACCTTTCTTGTGGTCTTCTTTTATTTAGGAATATCCATCTAATATCCATCCATGTCAATTCATTACTTGATAGTTCATCCATTTTTATCACTGACTATTCCATTGTAAGGCTATACCAGTTTGCTTATGCATTCACCTATTGAAGGACATCTTGATTGCTTTCAGTTTTTGGTGATTATGAATAAAGTTGTTATGTGCATACATAAGCTTTGTGGCAAATGTAAGTTTTCAAATCAGTTGTGTAAATACATAGGAGCACAATCTCTGCACCATGTTATAAGACTTTATTTAGTTTTGAAAGAAACTGACAAACTGTCTTCCAACATGGTTGTAAATTTTTGAATTCCACCAGAAATGAATTAGAGTTCCAGTTGCTTCACATTTTTGCTAGCAAAATGTTTGCTATTTTCCTTTTTAATTCTCATTTACTCAATATGTTCTTCCTTCTTTCTTTTCTTGCGATTAATATGTTGAAGAAACTGGATTTTTCTTCTCTGCTATTTTATGGATTTTTATGATTTGCATCCCCATATTTTTCTGTCCCTTATATTGTTTGGAATTGAATATTAAATCTTGGAGTATTATCAGATTTACATTTTACTTTTTGGCAAAAACACTTTATAGATTGTTTAATATGTTATCTATTGCAACCAAAATGGTCACATATAGTTTTTGGTTGACTCTTTTTGTGACCTTAAGCTTGATCAATAAACTTAGGTATAGTCATTCTGATGCATCATTTATTATAGTCCTTATCAGTTTATTTTGTAAATGCCTTGATCTATTATTATCAGTTGTCTCCCATTTTTGACCAGTGTCCCAAGGGAAATTATTCTGACTTCAGTATTTTCCACCTCTTAGTTCAACTTCTTATCAACTTTGCTGACAAGTATTAATTTTAAAATAACAAAAATTTGTTATATATTTTTTTAAGATTTTATTTATTTATTCCTGAGAGACATAGAGAGAGAGAGAGGCAGAGACATAGGCAGATGGAGAAACAGGCTCCATGCAGGCAGCCCAATGTGGGACTTGATCCTGGGACCCCAGGATCACGCCCTGAGCCAAAGGCAGACACTCAACCGCTGAGCCACCCAGGCATCCCCAAAAATTTGTTTTCAAACTATAGGACACTCATTGGATTCAGATATAACCCCCTAATGGGATTTTTTTTTCATGGCCCACTGTCCCATGGCAATTCTATACCTTCCACCAATTTTACTTGCTCTACTCTTTAAATAATTGTGTCATTTTATGTCCTCACTTTATCTCTTTTGGACCACATTTTTGCCTGACAGAACCGCCTCTAAAGTGTTTCACATCATAAATCACCACCTGAAGCTCTTTCATCATTCTTCTCTTTTCTAAACTGCCTCTGATTTATTCATTTGACATCTTTCCATCAATGTATTACCCCAAACCCAAAGCCATATTATAAAAGGACAATTAAAATTGACATCTATCTCAAGGGATTATCTTAAAGATGAAAGGAAAATATATATATATATAGTTCCCATAACATTTTTAACACATAATACTTAAAAATTGCTTGCTTTTAAGTCCCCCAATTTTATGACTTTTCTCAAGAAAACTTCATATATATATATATATGAAGGAAGGAAAGGAAGAAATGGCCACTGTGTACAGGTCTCACTGGCATCACTAATGTGTTAAATTTTTCATTCTTCTAAACTGGTAAGAGTTTCTAGCCATAAAATTGTCTCTTTGAGACCTCAAATGAGGTATTAAAATTCAGTTTCTCTCCAAAGTGGGGGAAAAAAATTAGTTTCGCTTTAAACCCAAATGAATCAGAATAGCTTACTCTTTTCCAAACTAGATACTTTGCTGTTGATATTTTACTGTTTGAGACCTTAAGTAGTTTTCCACCCACAGGCACTACTCATTTTCCAGAAAATTTGAATTGATATAAATTTCACTAGAGACTATCACATATAATAAAATAAAAACATATTACAATCACTTCCTTTCCATAGTCTATTAATTTAGTAATCCTATCAAAAAGCTATTAAATTCCATCTGTCAAGATTTTTTTTTATAAACCAATTCTATTTATTGTTCATGATTTTGTTACCTTTGAGAGGTTTTTACAGGTTCTTCTTTTTAATAGTTATCCCATTATTGAAGGATTTAAGTTACATTCACTGAACCATAATTACCATGATAGCAGTTCTTTCTACCCTGGAAAATTGATACAATGTTGGCATTCAATTTTGTCATTTCCCAGTTCTCAGTAAATTTTCATAAATAACCATCAGCAGTGGTTCAGTAAGTTTTCAACAAAATCCATTAACACCTTAGCTGGTAGATCATTCAGACCTTGCACGCTTATTTTGCCCAAGTGTACCCTTACCTGTTTTTAATCAACAGCTATTTTTGAAAGTATTATGTTATATTGAAATCTTAGAGTAAGAATAATGATTTTGTGTAAAGTAATTTCTTTGCATGAAATATAATTCTTGTATTTGTACTGTACAATAAGAGTGCCTGTATTCTGAGGATAGATAACATAGGTAGGCTTATAACAAATAGTTTGTGGTTTGTATTTAGAGAATATCTCCTCCCTGGCTATGAGTAGTCCAACTTATACTTTTCCCTTTTGGTTGTATGGAAGATATCCGATTATGCCAGCAAAACATCTTTAGTCTGAATTTGAAAATAAATCACATTTATCCAAAAAATATAAGGAAATTTTACTAGGCTAGATAGCAATCTGCAAAAGACAGAAGCTTACAACTTTACCTCCAAAATCTGTGAAGTGATTGGAAAATGGTTCTTTGCAGATAGTATTAAGGTAAGGATCTCAGGATGAGATTCTAATTTAAGAGTCCATATAAGAGAAAGAAAGGTGGGGGAAGGAGACCTGAGACAGGAATACAGAGGGCAAGATCACATGGGGACTGAAGAAGAGATTAAGTGTGTTACTATAAACCAAGGAATGCCAAGAGTTTCTGGTCACCAAAAGCTGGCAGAGAGACATGGAATAATATTCTTTCTGAGCCTCCAGAAAGAACTAATCCTGCCAATACTTTGATCCTGAACTTCTAGCCTCCAAAACATGGAGAGAATATATTTCTGTTCTCTTTAAGCTAACCATTTTGAGGTAAATTCTTACAACAGCCATAGGAAATGGCTACATATCCTTTGGGAAGAAATGATAAAACTGTGGTCAATAATATTTAAATATACAGTCACTTCTCAGCCTTTTGGCTCAGATCAAGTGTAACAATATCTAAATATACAAATATATTTTTTAAAAGATTTTATTTATTTATTCATCGAGACACAGAGAGAGAGAGACAGAGATACAGGCAGAGGGAGAAGCAGTCTCCATGCAGGGAGCCTGACGAGGGACTCGATTCCAGGTCTCCAGGATCAGACCCCGGGCTGCAGGCAGCTCTAAACCGCTGCGCCACCAGGGCTGCCTTACAAATCTATTTTTAATCAATTTATGTTCAAGTAAAAGTGTGAGGTTATTTTTTAACTAGAATTTTTATAAAGCTGATACTTCTTGGTAAGAGTTCTTAATTTCTTTTTTTTTTTTTCCAGAGGCCTTTTTACCTACAATCCAACAAACTCACCTTGAGGGTAAATTGGAAAGGTGGATCTTTCCCGAGACTTGGCTAACATTATTTGTGCTCAGAACCTACTACTTTATCCATAGAAAAATAGGATTAGTGAGGGATTTGAGTGTTCAGCTATTTGTTGCCCTTACTAGGTATTGTCACAATTCTGATCCTTACCCAATAGACTTTAAGAGAGATTGAAAACAAATGAATACTTGCAAAACTTTAAAAATTATTCTATGGAGGAAAAAATGAAGGTCTCAGTTGAATATCATTGCTCTATAAAGAAACTAAAATATTCATAGATCCTAAGTTGCATGTGTTTTACTGCAAAGTAGTAAAGTAACTCATCCAAAACTATTTTTCTAAGTCTTTAAAACAGGTGAAGTCATCTAACTGGTTTCCAAGCCAAGGCACTTTCTTAGAGCAATAGTTTTCTCTTCTCATGTATGTGTGAGAATCTAGAAAACCATGTTGAAACTAGTATAGAATATTTTAAAAAACAAAAATTTTAACATGCAGTGATGGCAAAGGCACAAGGAAACTTCCAGATGGATAATGGACTTGAAAGGGGAGATGGAAGATCTCAATGAGAAAACAAGAAATAAATCTATCATCTATCTATCTATCTATCTATCTATCTATCTATCTATCTATCTATTTATGAGGCAGGGCGGGAGGGGCAGAGAGAAAGGGAGTGAGAGAATCATAAGTAGACTCCACACCCAGCGCGGAGCCAAACACTGGGCTTGATCTCCTGACTCTCAGATCATGACCTAAGCCAAAATCAAATCGGACACAACCAACTGAGCCACTCAGGCACCCCTCAAGGAATCTATTTTGAAGTGACCTGTGATGAAAATTTAATTGTTGTGGACAAGACATAAGATCACCATTCATCAATAGGTTAAGTGAAAAGAACTGAAGAAAACATCTACAGATGCTCAATAAAACCTGCAGACATAAGTTCATAAAGTAGTGATGTTTACTACCATGACACATCATATATACTAAAAATGAAGATATAGAAAAACAAAATGCCATACGGCTATAACTAGAATTATGTTTAGGTAGGTAACAGAAATTCTAAAACAATGGTACTTTAAGCAAAATAAAAATCTGTATTATATATACATATATTTTTAAATCTGGTTGATCAGTCCAGGGCTGGTGTGTTACTTTGTTTTTCGAAGTTTCCAGAGATCCACATTTCCTTTGGTATTCTACTGCACTGTCAAAAAGGAATGATCCACATTTTTATGACCCAAGATAGAATTTGTATGGTAAAATGATCAGCAGTATTATTATATTCTAAGGTACAGAGTGGGAAAAAATGAGGAAAACAGGCCAATAATGCCTCACGTCTATCTCTTAGGAATTTCCTCAAGATTGATAGAGGATATGCTTATATTTCATATAGCTGCATGGAGGTAGAACTTATTGTCTTTATTCTAAGCAATAATGGCCTGTCAAAAAGTTATATTATAGGGGTACCTGGGTGGTTCAGTCACTTAAGCATCTGCACTCAGCTCAGGTAATGATCCTGGGGCCTGAGATTGAACCCTCAGCAGGGAGACTGCTTTTCTCTCTCCCTCAGCCCCTCCCCACCCACTCATGTTCTCTCTTATGCATTCTCTCTCTCTCTCTCTCAAATAAATAAATAAAACTTTTTTTAAAAAAAAGTTATAGAAGAGATGAATGGTTAGATAGTAACATATGACATATATAAACCCTGAAATAAGAGAAAATATTTTTCCAACTATCTATCACACATATACTAAAATTGACTAAAATAAAATAGATTCTCCAAAATAAAAGTAGTACTCTATAAGTTATATTCAATACAATTAAAACTTAATCTCAAATGATAGGAAACAAAATCTCCAATTTAAGAATAAAGAAAAATTATAATTGCAATAATGAAAACCTATCTCTGAGCAGTTAAGGTACAGATCAATAAAAAAATTATAGCTTTTAATATTTACATTGTAAATAGAAAGTGACAAGAAAAAATTAAATAGTAACATTTAAAGCAAAGAGACAGCTGGACTGGCTATATTAATAGCAGAAAAGTAGATTTTAAAAGATGAGAAATTAAATAGGATAAGGAAAAACACTGAATAATGGTAAAAAAAAAATCTGCTCTCCAAAAATAGGTAACAATGTCAAATGTGTATCCACTTAATAACAGAGTTTCAAAATACATGGAGCAGAAATTGAAAGAACTGAAGGGAGAAATGGACAAATGTATAATTATAGTTGGAGGCTTTAACACTCTTCTCCCCATAATCAAAAGTAGATTGAAAATTAGCAAAAATATAAAACTGAGCAACATCAACTAATAAGATTTAATTGATATTTATAGGACACTCAACTAACAGCAAAACACACATTTTTTTTCCAATTGCACATGAGACATCTACCAAAATAAATCATATTTGGGGCCATAAACTTTAACAGGTATAAAGTATTTGACATCATACAAAGTATGTTTTCCTAGTATATGGAATTAACCTAGAAATTAGTTACAAAAAGATAACAACGATCTGAGAATATTTGGAAATTAAGGAATATATACCCATAATCTATGCACCTGTGTGAGTCTCATGGGTTTTAGAAAATATTTTCAATTAAACAAATATGGAAGTACAGCATGTCAAAATTTGTGGAATGCTACTAAAGCAATAAATAGGAAGAGTTTGATAGCAATAAAGCTTATATTAGAAAAGAAGGGGGTAGAGGAAATGGGAATATATTGGCCAAAGGGTACAAAGTTTCAGTTACCCACGATGAATAAATTCTAGAGATCTATTTTACAGCACGGTGATTATCGTTAGCAATATTATATACTTGCAGTTTGACAGGACTACTGATATTAAGGAATCTCACTATAAGAAAAAGAAGTAACTAAGGTGATAGATATTTTAACTAGCTTAATAGTAGTAATCGTTTCACAATGTATACATTTATCAAAATATCCAGTTGTACAACTAAAATGTAAAGCTGAGGAAGGGGGGAGTTTTCAAAGCAATAATCTTATTTTTTTTCCTTTCAGAGTTTTTATTTAAATTCCAGTTCACTAACATATAGTGCAATATCAGTTTCAAGTGTAGAATGTAGTGATTCATCATCAAGTGCCCTCCTTAATACCCATCACCTATTTAACCCATTCTCTCACCCACCTCCCCTCCAATAACCATTGGTTTGTTCTCTATATTTAAGAGACTATCTCCTGGAGACACCTGGGTGGCTCAGTCATTAAACAGCTGCTTTTGGTTCAGGTCATGATCCTGGGGCTCTGGAATCAAGCCCCCCGTCAGGCTCTCTGCTCAGTGGGGAGTCTGCTTCTCCCTCTCCTTGTGCCCCTCCACCCATCCTCAGCTCCCTCTCTCTCTCTCTCTCTTTTTCTCCTAAATTAACAAATAAATTTAAAAAGAGTCTATTTCCTGGTTTGCCTCTCTTTCTCCCCCCACCAAGGTTCATCTGTTTTGTTTTGTAGCTTCCGTATATGAGTGAAATCATATAGTATTCGTCTTCTCAGACTGACTTATTTCATTTAGCATAATACTCTCTAACTCCATCTCCGTCATTGCAAATGGCAAGATTTCATTTTTTGATGGCTGAGTAATATTCCATTCTATACATATGCATAACTGCATGTACACACACACACACACACACCACACATCTTCTTTATCCATTCATCAGTCAATGGACATTTAGGTTCTCTTCATAATTTGGCTATTGTTAATATTGTTTCTGCAAACACCAGGGTGTATGTTCCCCTTAGAATCAGTATTTTTGTATCCTTTGGGTAAATACCTAGTAGCATAATTGCTGGTTGTAGAGTAGCTCTATTTTTAACTTTCTGGGGGAACTTCCATACTGTTTTCTACAGTGGCTATATCCCACCAACAATTCCCCTTTCTCTGCATCCTCACCCATAGCTATTGATTCCTGTGATGTTAATTTTAGCCATTCTGACGGGTTTAAATGATAGCTCATTGTAGTTTTGATTTGTATTTCCCTGATGATGAGTGCTGTTGAGTATCTTTTCATGTAGCTGTTAGCCATCTGTATGTCTTCTTTGGAAAAATATCTATTCATGTCCTCTACTCAATTTTTATTTGGATTATTTCCTTTTTACATGTTCAGTTTGATAGGTTTTTTTTTTTTTTTTAGATTTTATTTATTTATTAATGAGAGACAGAGAGAGAGAAAGAGAGACAGACAGACAGAGGCACAGGTGGAGAAGCAGGCTCCATGCAGGGAGCGTGACGTGGAACTGGATCCTGGGTCTCCAGGATCCGGCCCTGGGCTGAATGCGGTGCTAAACCACTGAGCCACCCAGACTGCCCGATAAGCTCTTTATATATCCTGGATACTAACCCTTTATCAGATATGTCATTTGCAAATATCTTCTCCCACTCCAAAGGTTGCTTTTCAGTTTTGTTGATTGTTTCTTTTGCTGTTTAGGAGCTCTCTATTTTTATGAAGTTCCAATAGTTTATTTTTGCTTCTGTTTCCCTGGCCTCAGGAGACATATCTATTAATAAGTTGCTACAGCCAATGTCAAAGAGGTTACTGTCTATGTACTCCTCTAGCATTTTTATGGTTTCCTGTCTCACATTTAGGACTTTCATCGATTTTGAATTTGATTTTTGTGTAAGATGTAACAAAGTGGTCCACTTTCACGCTTGCATTTTGCTGTCTAGTTTTCCCAGCACCATTTGTTGAAACAACTGTCTTTTTTCCACTGGATATTCTTTCCTACTTTCTCAAAGATTAATTGGCCATAACTAATGGGGTTCCTTTCTGGGTTTTCTCTTCTGTACCATTGATCTATGTGTCTGTTTTTGTGCCAGTACCATACTGTCTTGATCACTACAGTTTTGGAACATAACTTGAAGTACAGATTTGTGATGCCTCTGGTTTGGCTTTGCTTTGTCAAGATTCCTTTGACTATTTGGGATCTTCTGTGGCTCTGTACAATTTTTTTTACTGTTTGTTCTAGCTCTGTGAAAAACACTGGTGGTATTTTGATAGGAACTGCATTAAATGTGTAGATTGCTTTAGGTCGTATAGACATTTTACCAATATTTGTTCTTCCAATCCATGAGCATGGAATGTTTTTTCTATTTCTTTATGTCTTCTTCATTTTCTTTCATAAGTGTTATATAGTGTTCAGAATATAGATATTTTACCTTTTTCATTAGGTTTATTCCGGGGCATCTTATTGATTTGGGTACAGCTATAGGTAGGATTGATTCCTCTTTACAATCAATATTTCTGCTGCTTCATTATAGAAACACAGTAGGTTTCTGTACATTGATTTGTAGTCTGTGACTTTACTGAATTCATTTATCAGTTCTAGCAATATTTTGGTGGAGTCTTTTGGGTTTTCTATGTAGAGTGTCATGTCATCTGCCAATAGTGAAAGTTTGACTTCCTCCTTGCTGATTTGGAGGTCTTTTATTTCTTTTTGTTGTCTGCACAGACTCGCACTTCCCCTTCTATGTTAAATAATACTGGTGAGAGTGGACATCCCTGTCTTGTTTCTACCATAGAGGAAAAGCTTTCTGTTCTTCCCCATTGAGGGTAATATTAGCTGTGGGTCTTCCATAAATGGCCTTTATGATGTTGAGGTATTTTCTTTCTATCACTATTTTGCTGAAGGCTTTTATCAAGAGAGGATGCTGTACAACATCAATGCTTTTTCTGAATCTGTTGAGAGGCTCATGTGGTTCTTATCCTTTCTTTCATGAATGTGATGAATCACAATGATTGATTTCTGAATATTGAACCACCCCTGCAGCCCAGGAATAAATCCCACCTGATCGTGATGAAGGATTCTTTTAATGTACTCCTGGACTTGATTTCTAGTACTTTGTTGAGAATTTTTGTATCCACGTTCATCAGGGGTATTGGCCTGTCATTCTTTTTTAACAGGGTCTTTTTCAAGTTTTGGATTCAGGATACTGCTGGCCTCATAGAATGAGTTTGGGAGTTCTCCTCCCGCTTCTATTTTTTTGGAGCAGTTTGAGAACAATAGGTATTAATTCTTCTTTAAATGTCTGGGATAATTCCCCTATGAAGCCATTTGCCCTGAACTCTTGTTTGTTGGGAGATTTTTTATTACGAATTCAATTTCTTTGCTGTTATTGGTCTAAGTTTTCTATTAAAACATAAAAATCAGTAGTTTATATATTTCTAGGAATTTATCCACTTCCTTCAGATTGTCCAGTTTGTTGACATAAAATCTTTCATAATATTCTCTTATAACTGTTTGTATTTCTGTGGTGCTGGTTGTTTTTTCTCCTCTCACATATGTGATTTTATTTACTTGGGTCCTTTCTTCTTTCTTTTTGATAAGTCTGGCTTGGGGTTTATCAATTGCATTAATTTTTTCAAAGAACCAGCTCCTGGGGCACCGGTGGGGGGGGGGGGGGGCTCAGTGGTCAAGTATGTGCCTTTGGCTCAGGGTATGATCCCAGGTTTCTGGGATCGAGTTCCGCATCGGGCTCCCCATGGGGAGTCTGCTTCTCCCTCTACATATATCTCTGCCTCTCTCTCTACATTTCTCATGAATAAATAAAGTCTTAAAAAAAAAAAAAAAGAACCAGCTCCTGATTACATTGATCAGTTCTGGTTTTTTTTAATGTTTTTTTTTATTTGTTTATCATTTATTTCTGCTCTGATGTTTATTATTTCCATTATCCTGCTGGCTTTAGGCTTCATTTGTTCTTTTTTTAGCTCCTTTAGATTCTTCCATAGGTTAAACTCTTTGAGATTCGTCTCACTTCTTGAGGTAGGTCTATATTGTTATATACTTCCCTCTTGTGACCACTTTTGCTGTATCCCAAAGGTTTTGGACTATCGTGCTTTCATTTTCACTTGCTTCCATGTATATTTTTTATTTCTTCTTTAATTTCTTACTTGACTCATTCATTCTTTAGTAGGATATTCTTTAACTTCCATTTATTTTTTCTTGTATTTGACTTCAAGTTTCATAGCACTGTGGTTAGAAAATAAACACTGGATGATCTCAATCTTTTTGTACTTGGTGAGCCTTGATTTGTGACCCAGTATGAGATCTATTCTGGACAATGTCCCATGCACACTTGAAAAGAATATATATCCTGCTGCTTTAGGATAAAATGTTCTCAATATATCAGTTAAGTCCATCTGGTCCAGTGTGTCATTCAAAGTCACTCTTTCTTATTGATTTTCTGCTTAGATGATATGTCCATTGCTGTAAGAATGCTAAAGTCCCCTACTATTATTGTATTCTTATCAATGAGTTCCTTTATATTATTTCTATATTTGGGTGCTCCCTTTTCGGGGCATAAATATTTACAATTGTTAGGTCTTCTTGTTGGATAGTCCCCTTTATTATGATATAGTGCCCTTCTTCATCTCTTGTTATAGTCTTTGGTTTAAAATCAAGTTTGGGGATCCCTGGGTGGCGCAGCGGTTTAGCGTCTGCCTTTGGCCCAGGGCGCGATCCTGGAGACCCGGGATCGAATCCCACATCGGGCTCCCGGTGCATGGAGCCTGCTTCTCCTCTGCCTGTGTCTCTGCCTCTCTCTCTCTCTCTCTCTGTGACTATCATACATAAATAAAAATTAAAAAAAATAAATAAAATAAAATAAAATCAAGTTTGTTGGGGGACCTGGGAGGCTCAGTGGTTGAGCATCTGTCTTCAGCTCAGAGCATGATCTCGGGGTCCTGGGACTGAGTTCTGCACTGGGCTCCCACAGGGAGCCTGCTTGTCCCTCTGCCTATGTCTCTGCCTCTCTCTCTCTATGTCTCTCATGAATAAATGGATAAATAAAATCTAGTTCATCTAAGTATTGCTATTCTAGCTTTCTTTTCATGTCCATTGGCATGATAAATGTTTCATCATCACTCCACTTTCAATCTGCAAGTATCATTAGGTCTAAAGTGTAGATAGCATATGGATGGGATATTTTATCCATCTGACACCCTATATCTTTGGAGTGTTTAGGACATTTATATTCAGAAAATGATTGATAGTTATGTATTTAGTGCCATTTTGTTACTTGCTTTGCCATTATTTCTGGAGTTTTTCTCTGTTCCTTCTAGTCCTTGTCACTTTTGGTCTTTCCTTTTCACTCAAAGGGTCCCTTTAATATTTCTTGCAGGGTTGGTTTAGTGGTCATAAAATCCTTTAGTTTTTGTTTGTCTAGGAAAGTTTATCTCTCCTATTCTGAATAATAACTTTTCTGGATAGAGTATTCTTGGCTACAGATTTTTCCCGTTCAGCACATTGAATATATTATGCTATTCCTTTCTGGTTTACCAAGTTCCTGTGGAGAGATCTGCTGCTACCCTTACGGGTCTTCCCTTGTAAGTTAGAGACTGCTTTTAGGACTTTTTTTTATCACTAAATTTTGTAAATTTAACTACATTATATCTTGGTGTTGGCCTGCTTTTGCTAATTTTAATGGGAGTTCTCTGTGCCTCCTGGATTTGGATCTCTATTTGCTTCCCCAGATTAGGGAAATTCTCAGCTCTTATTTCCTCAAATAAGCCTTCTGCCCACTTTTGTCTCTTCTTCTTCTTCTGGGATTCCTATGATCTGATTGTTATTATATTTTAAGAAGTTGCTGAGTTCCCCAAGTCTACTTTTATGATCCATCATTCTTTCTCTTTTGCTCAATTTTATTATTGCCCATAATTCTGTTTTCTGTATCTTTTATTTGTTCCTCTGCTTCTTCTATCCTTGTATTCATTACATCCAGTCAGCTTTGAATCTCAGTTATTGCATTTTTCATTTCTGCCTGATTTTTTTTTTAGCTCTTTTATCTCTGCAGTAAGGGTCTCCCTCATGTCTTCCATACTTTTCTCAACCTGGTAGGTATCCTTAGGATTGTTGCTTTAATATCTGTATCAGGAGCACCTGGGTGGCTCAATTGGTTGAATGTCTGCCTTTGGCTCAAGTCATTATCTCAGGGTCCTGGGATCAAGCCCCACATCAGGCTCCTTGCTCAGTGGGGAGTCTGCTTCTGCCTCTCACTCCACCCTTCTCCTCTGCTCATGCTTACTCTGGCTCTCTCACTCTTTCTCTCCCTCCCAAATAAATTAATACAATTAAAAAAAATCTGCAGCAGGCATATTACTTCTACCTGTTTTGATTAGATATTTGGCCATGACCTTTTATTTGTTCTTTTTTTTTGGTATGACTTCCTCCATCTTGGTATTTTGTCTAGGTCTCTTTCTTCTTTGGTGTGTTAGAAAATCCTGTTATGTTTCCTGCTTTATGAAAAAGTGGTCATATAGTATCCAGGCCTATGGCTTCATAGTGTCTCATGTGTGCTCCATGCATTCTGCTTCTGTGTTTTGACTGCTCTATCCCTTAGGTCAGTCCTCTGCAGAGGTCTTCCTTGCCTGCATTAGTCAGTGTTTGGACTAGAGTGTGGTGAGTTTGAACCAGATGTGTTCTGGTCTGCTTGTTAAATGACACCTGATGCTATTTCCACTAGAATTGAAGCTTCGCAGAGGCTATGGTCAGTAGACATGGTGCATGAGGGTGTTTGTGCTGGTCTAGGGAAAGGTACTCGTACTTAAGCACACTTGCCCAAGAAAAGCAGTACCAATGGAGCACAGGGGGCAGGACTTGGTGTGAGCAGGTTAGGCAGCCAGTGTTGGCACTGTGTGGTTTCCTGAAGTTGGTTTATGCTGAGAGGTGGGGGATGGAAATGGCACCAGCCATCTCTTGTCCCCAGAGAGAGGAATCCATGCTTGCTCCTCTCAGGGAACCCTCTCAGAAGAGAAATAATTCCTCTTTGTGCATCTTAGGTATTTTTCAGATTTCTGTTTTCACATTGTATGTCTCCATGTTGTTTGCCTACCTAGAGCAGCACAGTACACTTTGGGCTCTATCTTAGCCAGGCTGGTTGAGTTTTAAAACTCCAAATTTTAGTGACCTTGTATGGCAAGGACCTGTGCTTGTCTTCTGGGGGAAGGTCTCATTATACTGGGAATGATGCAGGTTTGACCCAGAAGGGCAGTCATGCCAGAGCACAGAGGTGTGGAATTTGGAGCAAAGCAGGCTAAACAGCAGTGTCTGGGTTAGCCACCCTCCGCAGATGTCTCTGTGCCTATCAAAGCAATAATCTCAGATTTTATCTTAAGAAATAAGAGAAAGTAGAACAACATGAATCCAAAGCAAGGAGAATAAAACAATGAAGTATAGAAACTAATGAAATTGAAAAATAGATTCTTGAAAAGACCAGTAAAATTGATAAACCTCAAACAAGACAAGACTAACTAAAGAAAAAAAAAACAACAAAACAAATTACTCCTATTAAGACTGAAGGCAAACTATTACTAGAGACTCTGAAATATTAAAACCATAATGAAAGAATACTAAAATAACTCTGTACATTTGATGAATTAGATGAAGTTGTCCAATGCCTTGAAAGCCACAAATCACCCAAACTCACTCAAGATATATTGGATAACCTGACTTTTCCTGTAATTGTTAATATATTGAAATGACAGTTAAAGTCCTTCTAAAATAGGAATCCTCAGGCCCAGACAATTTCACTGGTTAATTCTACCAATAACTAAATATGTCAATTCTACATGAACTTTTCCAACAAGTTTCAAACAAGAGAATATTCCCTACTCATAACGTAAGGCCAAAATTAATGATACCAAAACCAAAGGGTACAACAAAATAATGCTACAGGTGAATTTATCTTATGAAAAGATTCCAAAGTCCTTATATTCACTAATATAAGTGAATCAAATTTAGCATCATATAAAAATAATACATGATGACCAAGTAGAGTTCATTTCAGAATGCAAAACTGATACAACATTCAAAAATCAATGTAACCTAATGGAATATTATTCAGCCACCAGAAAGGAAGAAAACTTACTATTTACATTGATGTGGTTGGAACTGGAGGGTTTTATGCCGAGCAAAACAAGTCAGTCATAGAAAGACAATTATCACATAGTTTCACTTATATGTGGAATATAAGAAACAGCACAGAGAATCATAGGGGAAGGGAGGGAAAATGGAATGGAAAGAAATCAGAAAGGGAGACAAACCTTGAGAGACCCTTAACTATAAGAAAAAAACTGAGGGTTGCTGGAGGGGGGTGTAGAGAGGGAATGGGATAATTGGGTGATGGGCATAAAGGAGGGCATGTAATGTAATGAGCACTGGTGTTACATGCAACTGATGAGTTACTGAACTCTACATCTGAAACTAATGATGTATTATATGTTGACTAATTGAATTTAAATTAAAAAATCAATGTAATCTACCACAGTAATAGTCTAAAAGGAGAAAAACTATGTAATCATGTCAGCTCATGATAAAACTTTTGACAATTCAATATTTGTGATAAAATTTTCAACAAACCATAATTTCTAAAAAAATGATCAAGAGCATTTATGCAAAAGAAGAAGCCTACAGCTAGCATCAACCTTTGCTATAAAAGACTTAATATTTTTCTTCTATTATCAGTATCAAGGCAGGGTTGTCCATTTTCATTGTTACTAATCAACTTTTTATGAGAAGTTCCAGCCTAACAAGCCAAGAGAAAAAAAAATAAAGGAATACAAATTGGAATAAATAGGTGTCCCTATTCATAGATGACATGTCTACCTAGAAAATTTCAACAAATCTATCAAAAAGAAATTTCCAGAACTAATCTGGGTTTACCAAGGTCACAAGATGCAAGGTCAACACAATTAATCATATTTCTATACACTATTAATGTATAATTATATACTGATAGTAAATAATCTCACTTAAAATAGTTTCAAAATATTTTGTTATGAATATAAGAAAACATCTAAAGGATCTACATGCTGAAAACTTCAAAATGCTGATAAAAGAAATCAAATGATCCAAATAAATAAAAGGATATACTATGTTGGTAGATTTGAAGATTCAAGGAAGTTCAGAATCTGTCAGAAATCTACAAATAGGTCTAGATATCTTAAATTCAGTTTCTCATATTCTCCTTTCTACCTTCTGTCCAAATTCAAGTCCTGATCATAAAAAAAGGCAAGAGAAAAGGAAGCCTCCATAAAGTATTCTGCAACTTCTTGTGATCACTGACAGATGTAAAAGGGTTGCCCTTGGTTGGATAAGGTCAAGTTAAGAGCTTTGGAAGCATTTGTGAAACAAGAAAATCGATAGTTTTGTGTATTTAATGTCTCATCTGCAAGCAGAGTCACAGAAGAAAAACAATGCCACTTTGGATGTAGTGTTCTAAAGGAGATAAATCCTTTCAAAGGATCTAGTTGGAGGTATACATTATCTGAGAATTGGCAATTTAGCACGAGCTGATAAATCATTTCACTTGACTGAAAAACGTGTAGAGAAGAGGTGATAAAATGGCACCCAATCCACACTCTCTTGATGCGCATATTTTACTTGGATGACTGATGGCTTTTTTCACTCCTTCTCTGTAACATAAATTTAATGTACTATTTCTGATATGGGAAGCAATTTTTTTCACTCACAATTCAACCACGTTGAAAATATTAAATGTCAACAAGTTTTGTCATTGTTGGTTTTCTCTGGTAATAGTAACGCATTTCCCATGTGGTTGTCCCACATCCAAGTGGAACATCCCCACACATTCACTCTTGGCTTTACTTCAACATGCGAGTATAGATCCAAAATATATCTGCAAGTAAGAATAATTCACAAACCCTTATACAATCTCCCTTTACAATAGAACTCACATTTATTATGCCCTTTACATTCCATCCCTTGCTATCTTAACTCATGTCCTACATGCTCCTGTCTTATCCTAATACAAGTCCCTTAAGAGATGTTCCCAGTCTTCTTTCCCAACTCCAATGCTATGCTAGATTGTTTTAAAAGATTTTATTTATTTATTTGAAAGATAGGGAGCCCAACCTCACATGAATCCTAAAACTCCAGGATCTTGGCCCAAGCAGAAGGCAGATACTTAACTGACTGAGCGACCTAGTCACCCTGGATTTTTTTTTAAACACTGTTCTATTAATAGTTTTCTCTCTTCAAATTAGTGGTTCTTTATTACTCTTTTAATCAATCAACACCAATGAATACATTCAAAACCCTCTGTAATCTGGCCAAAGTCTGTCCTATATACACAAACATACTCTACACTCAGCCACACTGAACTATTTTTCATTTCCTGAACAAATTAGATTCATCTTCATAAGTTACTGATATACATAAAGTTCTCTCCCTTCTAATTTAATCGTATCTACTTAAATGCTTCCCCCATGAAGCCTTCTCTCATCATTTTACAGATAAAGGTGATCTTCTAGGTCTTATTATTTACATAATATTTTCTATTTAAGTTCTGTGATAACTACTGGTCAAACATCTAACAGAACAAAATTATTGCCCATTTTCTATCCCTTAATGATTACAAAGGTCCCGGTCTCCTTTCTAAATCTAGGGATGCTTAGTCTATTTCTGGTACACAGAAGTATTCACTAAAAACATGTGGAAAGAGGGAATATAAAGTCAGCCATGATATATCTAGATTTATAATACGTATTTCCCTCCTAACACATAAAATACTTAAATTTAATAATTATGTCTTTGTTTTAACAAATTTTCTCTCACAGAACACCCATTTTAAAGTACAGATCCCACTGGGAGAAGAAAAAGATTTCCTGATATTTTTTATTTATCAGATTTCTATTTTTGATAAAAATTGTGTCCCTTCATAGAAGAGCTCTTTAGAGGTATATGAAGGGGATCTGAACTCATAAAGTGAAGTCCTGAAGACAAAGGTGTCTTGGCTTTGACACTAATGAGAGGTGTGGTGTACAATAATAAACAGATATTATATAAAATGAGTAAGGAGGGCTAGAGAGCGATAAAATGTTAACCCATGAAGGAAAATAATAGCAGAATTAAGCGTTTAAGAATGGCACATAAAGGGAGTATACTAAAAATGGCAGTTGTGCATTTGAAACAAATAATCTTCCCCAGATAGTAGGAAATGGGAATTTAAAGAAAGCTAATGTTTACCAAGTTCCAACCATAAGCTATGTACTTATATCCATTATTTTATTTGGTCTCCATGGAATATAGATATCACTACCCTCCTTATATAGAGACAAGAAGTGATATTGATATACTTTTTAAAGCACAAGCTATTTGGGCAGCCTGGGTGGCTCAGTGATTTAGCGCTGCCTTCAGCCCAGGGCCTGATCCTGGAGACCCAGGATCAAGTCCCACGTCGGGCTCCCTGCATGGAGCCTGCTTCTTCCTCTGCCTATCTCTCTCTCTCTATCTATCTGTGTGTGTGTGTGTGTGTGTCTCATGAATAAATAAATAAAATCTTTTTAAAAAAAATAAAGCACATGCTGTTAGAAACGATGTAACAAGGTTTTGAAACCAGTTCTGTCTGATGTTAATTCTATACTCTTTTCAGTATATCACATTGATCTAGCAGAG
Source organism: Canis lupus dingo (assembly GCF_003254725.2). NCBI lineage: Eukaryota > Metazoa > Chordata > Mammalia > Carnivora > Canidae > Canis > Canis lupus. The sequence continues at coordinate 18,641,222 of NC_064270.1, forward strand.
GTTATTTTTCCAGGATAGCTTAATTTAAGACATGACTAAATTGTGGTACATTAAGATTAGGAGGAGGTAACTTTGTATAGTAGGCATTAATAGCTGATGATAGTACTCTGAGTTCAGATTCTGCATCAGCAGATCTAGGAGAGGCCACTAAAAATAAGAGTTCTTGGGGCACCTGAGTGGCTCAGTCAGTTCAGTGTTCAGCTCTTGGTTTCAGCTCGAGTCATGATCTCATGGGTTGTGGGATCAAGCCCCACCCCAGGCTCCACAATGAGTGGAGCTTGCAGATTTTCTCCCTCTGTCCCTCTTCCCACTCTCACACACACTCTCTCTCACTCAAATAAATAAATGAATCTTGAAAAAAAAAACAGCACCAAAAATATAATAAGAGTTTATTGTGTATTAAGCTTATGGAAAATTCCTAATGTCGGTGACTTTTTTAGCAGAAATGAAATGAGCACTGTGATTGCTGAGATTCTCTGGCCTAGAAACTATGTCAACATCAACAACAACCAGCTAACCTAATGAAAATTCAAACTCATTTATTCTTAAATAACACTTTTTAAACAAGGACATCTGGAGAAATCTATTATGGAGGCAATTTTTTTTATACACACTTCAAAACTAGTTCACTACAAAACTCATTATGAGAATTTACAATAATCACTATTACTCAGCACATTTTAAGGGCTGAGCACTGGACCAGACTTTTAAAATATATCATCCCTAATTAAGTCTGGTTAACATTTGCCGTTCTTTCCTGCCTAGATCAGCAGGGTTCATTTGACAGATCACTACGAGCACAAAAGTGTTCCCTTCTTCCCCAGTTTGTCTCTTTATAGCTTCTTCAAAACCAGTACAAGTATTTGAAGAGGGCCTTACCAAATAGAGGATACTCTGCAGTCAGAGCTACATGCTATCCACCAGAAATTCCCATATGGTTTCCTTGAATCCATTTGTAAGAAATTAAAGAAGCAGCCCTGTGGCAGCCTGTAGAGGTACTTGAATTAGCTAAGACACCACCTCTGAATAGTTATTTGGCAATTACAGAATGTATGGCAATTAAGAACTGGGCCTATCAGTTGACTAATCAGTTTCCCTTTCATCTTTCTTTTCTTTGGGGTGTATATCAAATTTATCAATTCACATTGCTTAAAACATTCCTGTGTATTGCCTGTTTTCTTAGAATGTCTAAAATACAAAATGTCTTCCTGACCTAGCATCATTCTACTTTTTCAACTTTATCTTCACCATTCTGTCCACTGCTTACACTGTCCTCATTTTGTTGTTTAGTCTCTGCAGCCATTTCTTCCACTATCTTCACTTCTTATTCTATCCGCCTAGAATATTCTTTCCTCATTGCTTCTCAGGCTTAGTCTTCCCCTGGTAGGTCTCAGATCAAATGACACCAGCATGCCTAATGATAGCTCTACCTTACCACCCTGGTTACTGCCTTCAGAGACTGTATCACAATGTCTATTAGCTTTTTTTCCTAGCTTACTGCAATTCTCACCATACTAACATTGCATTTCTCTCATAATAGGATTCTTTTTGATTATATCATTAAGTATGTACTGAGCACCTATTATGTGTCAGGCACTCTTCTAAGTGTTGGACATGTAGGAGTAGACACAAAGTCCTTGCTCCTAAGTTTATATTATGGGGGCAGGGGTTGGTGGACAAAATGCAATCAATTCTCATTATTAAGCAGTAGTTACATTCTATAAAGTCACCACAAACACTGAATCAATGAATACTTAACCATTGTTCCTAAGGGAAAAGAGGTTAGATACCTGAAAGCCTCTGATTACATTTTCATCAAGCAATCAATACATACCTTATTTTATGTGTGTTTCTGTTTAGAAACACCTTATTTAATATATATTATCCATTCATTAACAGTGAACTCATAGCAAGCAACTAAACTAAGCTTATCTAATACAGGTATTTTCTCTTTAAGGAATAGTAGAGCCACTTAAGTGATTTTAAACTGTGAACTCACCAACAACAGACAAAAATGAGAAAAATCTGGCACTAATCAACTACAAAGACAGTTGTTTACAGTTTGAGAGCTGAAGTAAGAAATCAGACCATCAGGTTGTCTGACCTCAGCTAGGACATGCATGCATCATGCACTCCAATTTTTCACCACTTTGCACATGTCTGTGAATGGCCATGAAAATGCTGAAAGTATTGATTTGGGAATTACAAACCCATTTTATCAGGGGGAGAATTCACAAATATGTAATCTGTGAATAATGGAAGATCAACTATAATTACAGATGATTGCAAAGATGAGAAATACTAAGAAAAATTTAAAGGCAGAAAAAGGAGAATGAACGCATTAGTCCAGGTGTCTTAGTCAGGGAAGGTCACCCAGAGGAAGTAAAATTTCAATAGTCACTTAAAATGAAAGACAAATTGTGCAGGTATTTGTGGGGGAGAATATACCAAACAAAGGGAAGACCAAGTGCAAAATCTGGGGAAGATGTGCTTAGAGTTGGAGGTGGACAAGGAATAATAGTTTGGGGCAAGGGGTGGGGGAATGGTGAAAGCAAACCATGTATGAGGTCACGATTGGGCCTCTGTTACCTAGAACAAGATGGGAAAATCCCAAGAGAGTTTTGACCAGTTATATCAAGTTCTAAAATTTTTTAAATGTCCTTGCTGGCTGCTCAATGGAAAATAGAGTCTAAGGGTCAACATTGGAAACTGAGACCAATTGGGAGTAAGTACAATATGCCAAATAAGAAAATTTGATGGTTTAATGTAGCCTAAGAGGAGAGATAATATTTAGAAGCCATGGAACAGGAAATATATTTCAGGTTTGCCATTAATAGAATATATCCTAGACTGGATTTAGGGAAATGCAGTGAGATGGAATGAGGGAAAGAAGGAGGGAGAATGATTACAGAGGAGTGCAAGATTTTTAGCCAGATCAACCAGAATGAAGTTAGCGGATGGAGAAGGGAAGAAGAATAATAGACTGGAAGATATATGGATGATGAGAGGGGAAAAAATTTCCATTGTTGCAGTTAATTTAAGTACCAAGTCATCAGCCCAGTGAAGAGGTCATCAAGGAGATAGATACCTGAAGTTCAAGAAACAGGTCCACAGGAAAGATCATTTGTGAGTCAACTCTTTATACATGACATTAGAGCCATAAGTCTGAGGAAATTGACTAGGGAGTGCCAAACCAGGAGGTGTGAAGAGGTCAGAGGACAATGGAACACAAGTTTCAAGAGGGCAGAGATCTTATCTGTCTTATGCCCTTAAAACCTATCATCATTTTCAGGGCACCAGGGTGGCTCAGTTGGTTAAGCATCTGACTCTTAATTTCAGCTCAGGTCATGATCTCAGGGTTGTGAGATCAAGCCCCATATCCATCTCGGTGCTTGGGTGTGGAGCCTGCTTCAGGTTCTCTCTCTCCACCCTCTCCCCCCACAAAAACCGAACATTTCAGTGTCTACACAAATATATCCTCAGTGAATGTTGAATTATTTGAAAATACATTAATATTTTGTGTCAATAAAAATATATACAATTTCTTTTTTATTTTGCTTTTTAAAATATCCTGTAAATATATTTTCCATATAGAAAATATGTATGTAGAGAAAATATGTCTGTAGAGCCAGAAAGAATAATTCTGCAGTAGCTAAGACCTTTGGATTATGTTTTTTCCAATAATTTCATTTTATTTTAACAGAATTCATATATTCTTAGGCCTTGCTTACTGTTCAGAAGAAATGGTTTCTATAAATCTAGGTTGATGATTAGGGTAAAAAAGAATTGCCTCCAAAATGTCAATCAAACAGAGGAAGTTTATTCTCCTGTTTGACTTTCCACACCCACTTCGAAACTAACAGCTTTCTGAAATAACAATGGTAATTACTGTTGTTGTTACCAATGTTGTGAGCTGGTACAGAAGCAATTTTAAAATGTTAATTCTTATGTTGGCTCATCAGCATTTCATCTTTTTTCAAAGGTTATCGTATCCTCCTAATTGAGCAGCCTTCTCTGGAGAATGAGCCCATCTGACTCATCATTAGAATACAGCCTGAGAGGCATCAAAAGGAAAAATAAAAGAGACAAGGCAGCACCAAGCCCTGTTGTAGCCTCTTCCCCTATTGCATTGTACATATCAGAGATTTAAAATTTCCAAAATAAAAGTGCTGTCTTGAAGATTTTGAAATCAGAGTACAATGATAAATCTCCCTGCCCTTGTCTGTAAATTTTCTTGTGCAGCTGAGCACTTCTCAGCATAATCAGGACTTGTATTTAGTAACTGCGTTTCCAGTTCAGACCTCAAGACTGAATTACTTGCCCGGGCCTACTCACTTTGAAGAAAGGTCCCCATTCAGAGCCAGAGACTTAGTCTAAAGTTCTACTAGCTTATACATAGCAGCAGAAGCGCAAGCTTTTTTTTGTTTTTAATCAAGTGTGGTTACTGATTTTGGTCCACTTATAAGCTCTTAGTGAACAGTATTTTATTCGTTTACCCCTGAATCTCATGGCAAAGCACTCTTAAAATGTCAAATGAATGTATGCTTAAACTAGCTGTATCATAATTTCACTTTGGCAGTTCTGATTTCTCCAAGAGAGGAGTCCAGTTAGCATTATCCAATAATCCCTAGTTAATCAAGCATCTCTGATGAGATTACAAGAACAAAGCTAACAACTTGAGACAGGTGGACATGAGGACTACTTATTTCAATGAGTTCTTGAAATCGTGCCTTGACAAAAGCCACTTTTCCTGATGTCAGATGGAAGATGAATAAGATATCATGTGTCTTCCTAGCTATCTATATCCTGAGACACAGGTGCCTCTGAATGGCTCACAATTGCCTTAATTTTCCATTCTTGAACAAATAAATATCAATTAAAAGCACTATTTATATGCTTTGATGGAATATGTGCAAATGTGTTGTCATGGGCATTATCATTTCATGGTAAAGGCATCTCTAACCCGTGGCACTATCCTTAGTAAGGATTCAACAAAGGCCTTTTACTGCTTCGAGTAAATACAGCATCAGAAGATCTAAAATATTAATATATCCTTTCAAATCAGCTAAGGATGAGGGCGTTCCTCTGAGTAGGAAAGCCAAGTGGGAATAACAGACTCTGGGTAGGGCATAAAGGTGAAAGTAAACGTTTGCACTCAAGTGAATTACAGATAAAATGAACAGTTGATAAATTTTTAGGTGCAGGAAATAAGTGGTGAGCTGTCTCACAGAGAAATTGCTAGGAGGGGAAGAAATCCAAATATGGCCTTATAAAACTGCTCTAAATCTGAACCATAGATTATCTTTACAGGAGCAGCAGGACCCTGTGTTGTGTAAGCCTCACTAACTGTAGGGCTCTCATTTTATGTCCCTCCTATTGTTGCTTAGTATTTAAAATAATTCTTTTTGAAAATGCTAATCTCTCATGGATGCACTATTAGAAGGCTAAGAGAGGCTGGGTATAGTGATGGTAACAAAAGTAAAAGTTAAGAGAAGGAAAACCCAGTGCCTACTTGGGGGGCTTGTTACAAATTCCTATTACTGGCCCTCCCTTCAGACCTACTAAGTCTGAATGCATGAATAAGAAAACCCAGAAACAATTTTTTAAAAACATCCCAATGAGTCTCCAGATCATTCAATATTGATCCTTAACTTGAGAGGAAGTTACAACCCAGAAATATCACCTTCATTACCTTCTCTTTCTACCCAGCTCACTACAGATTCTTTTCTGCGAGATATTCTGGGTTCAACATTTTCTTTACATAGATTTTTTTTCCGGAGTTTTTTCAATGGATCTTGATTTCACCACATTTCTATCAATAGTAAGAATTCTAAGCCTCAAAAAAAGTATATTTGAACAGCCCTTTACCTAGCCAACATCCACCTATCTTTTGAGACTCAATTCAGATGTCAATTTCCCCCCTAAAACGTCCCCTATCTCCCACTAAATTAGGTACCCCTCCTCCATATTCCTGGAACGCGCTGTATTTACCACCGAGACACTGTGTAGTACTGAGATGTACAAATCATCTATGTACTTGTCTGTTTCTTAAACCGAGAGTCCTCCGTATCAGATTTTGCACTATTTGTCATTCATAGTTTTACCTTCAGCTTCTCAAACAGCACCTGGGACATGGTAAGTACTCAATAGTGTTGGTTGAAAATAAATATGCATGCATAGATGCAAGCATGAAAATACGATTCTGAAAGAATCATTGGACTAAGCAAGCCTGAAGCTGCAATTTTAGGAACTAGAGCTCCAATTTCTAGTTGACACTTAACAACATAGAATTACCTAGGAAACAGATCAGATTATTGGAGTTCTAGGACCTTGATAAAATAAAATCTAGTAGTTATCTTGTCATGGCATCTATTTCCCAAAGCAACTGAAGGAAACAACCAAACCCATTATTCTTTTTTTCTGGTTCCAAGATTACTAATGTCTCGGGTGTTTTACCAACAGCAACTAACATGCTTTTACACCAAATGGGTTTCCTATTTGCCATGAAATGCAGACTGGAAAATACAATTAACCAACTAACAAATATAGAGTAATAAAAGAAGAACCAAAGATACTGGGGAGAGAAACTCCAAACTGTTACTCTACCATAGGCCCCTTATGCTTTTAGAGTATGCTACCTGGCCAAGATGGAGAGAGATTTTCCTACCAAGGTGAAATAAATGTTACGGCCACATACATATATACTAAAGCAGTACACTTAACTGTATACAGTCAGACATTTAAGAAAAAGTATTTTTCCTAGTGTTAAAAGGTGGGGGTTTTTTGGTTTGTTTTGTTTGTTTGTTTGTTTGTTTGTTTTACATGGTATGAGGTTAGATTGTACTAGGAGAGCAAGTTTTCAATGGAGGGCAACTTTCTAAGCTCATTTCCAATGGATGGCCTCAGATTCACTAGCTCAGACACTAATGAGCTATAGTCTAGCTGCTTTCCCACAAATCACCAATTAAAGGTAGCCTCTCATTGGTCGAGGTACAGCAGAAGAAAATAAAACAAGCTTCCCTAGTACCAGTCTGCTGAAATTAAGTGGGATATAGATTGACTCATGGTAGCTTCTATAAAAAAAATCCATAAATAATGTCTACAGAAGATCAAGATGAGAAAAATGGCCTAAGTCATCTAGCTGACGATTGCCCCTTCAAGACTCTAATTTTTCTGCCCTAATTTAACACTAGAAAAACATGTAACTTTATCCAGTGCATAGTTAAAACATTTTCAAACTCACTATAACGATTCTGGTTTTGTTTGATGGTTGCTTAATGGCATAAGGGAATCAGACTTTTCTTTTTTAAATTATAGTTTGAAGGACCAAAATTAACTTGTATACTCTTAGCTCTAAGACACATATTCCTCTTCTGTGATGTCCCCCCCTTCAAGTGAAAATTTTAAGTCAAGCACATAATAGGATTATAGCTCCCCAAAGGAAAGCATAGGGCCAGGAAATCTCATTTTGATGAAGAATCTCAGGAGCACCTGGAGACCCATTCTCTAAACTCTTTTTTTTTCTATTTTTTTTTCTAAACTCTTTCTAACATGTTATGTTATGTTGTTATGTTTCTAACATAACATGAAAATGAGTGCCCTCGCATAACTACAGATCATTAGTAGATTAGGAAATCATGGGGAGAAACCAACACTAACCATGCACATAAACCACACCGTGCAAAACATGATTTATCTTCCCCTCAAAATGGAGGCAGCTAAGTGATACAAATGGTAGATTATTCATAATTCTAATGCCCCATCCTTCCATAGTCACTCATTTTTCATCCATTCTATATAATTCTATTGAAATCCAAAGGAAATTTTATTAATATTGTCATAGGCAGTGTTTTAGAGGGCTTTTTAACTACTAAGCAAAATGTTAACATACCTATAATCTCATTTAATCTTCTCAATTTATAGGACAGGAGTTCTTCGCATCCTCATGCTTTCCTTCATTTTATTTTTATTTTGAATTGAAAAGAGTACACAAATGATAATATATATATATTTTATTGGTGTTCAATTTGTCAACATATAGAATAACACCCAGTGCTCATCCCGTCAAGTGCCCACCTCAGTGCCTGTCACCCAGTCACCCCCACCCACTGCCCACCTCCCCTTCCACCACCCCTAGTTCGTTTCCCAGAGTTAGGAGTCTTTCATGTTCTGTCTCCCTTTCTGATATTTCCCACTTATTTTTTCTCCTTTCCCCTTTATTCCCTTTCACTATGTTTTATATTCCCCAAATGAATGAGACCATATAATGTTTGTCCTTCTCCGATTGACTTATTTCACTCAGCATAATACCCTCCAGTAAATGACAAAATTTTTAACAGAACAAAGAAAAATACAGTAAAATGTGATTCTTTTTACTTATGATCTATGGTGTCCCAGGCAACTTCCATAGTGGAATGATTACAACCAATTTTTTATTCTCCCAGAAATATGCAAGAAAATATATTTTTCATGTAAATGGGCAGACACTGTGCATTACATTTTACAGATTGTTTATAATTAACTGCTGATTTTTAACATCCTGCCTTTTTGGCACATGAAGCTCTATCAGACTCTTTTCAATGGCATCATAGATTAGATGTACCATTTCATCTTGATAGATGCCCAGCACAATAAAAATACAATAAAAACAACTTCTTAAAAACATATTAGCTAATTTAATCCTCATAATAACACAGTGAGATAGATGCTATTAATTTCAATATATGGATGAAGAAATAATCTTGAAAGATGAATAACTTATCCCAAGTCACAGAGGTAATATATAAAATCCATGTACTTAATCATGATGTCTGAGTAGGCATCCTGTTTATTTTCTCTCTCCTCTCTTTCTTGCTTTTTCCATCACTCCTCCCTACTCCTCTATCATGCACACATATTACCAGTTATTCTCTTATGATGGTTGGCCAGGTGTGTGGGCAGAGCTCAGTTATGTTAAGTCCAGAGTCAATGGGCTTCCAAACCTTAAAAGAGCCCCTCAAGAATGAATTGCATTGATACAAATTCCATCACACCTTCCCAAGAAATTCTGCTACATACCTTATTCTTAGTAGAAGAAGTCACTACCTATAGCTCATCTCCCTGCATTCTCCTCCCTCCTCCCCCATCCTTTTGTTCTAACTATCTTTAGTTGTGGTCAATCCCATATAAAAAGTAGATACTTTTGATTCAGAAGGAAATAAAGATACACAACCATGAAAGCAGATCTCTTTCTTATCAGTAAGATGCTCAATTTCCATTTTGTCTGCAATCAAATCATTAAGTTGTTTTGACTTTTGTGTTTTATTTCACATGTTAATTTGCTTTTCTGAAGATGTCAGATGTAGTTTCTTCATCTCTGAAGCTCTTGCTCTTCTCTGCTGGTCTGTCCTGTCAGCATCCAACTCTACATGGGACTGGTTGTAGTAGTTCCAAAATGAACCTGACAATACTCATAGCTATGAGGTAACTGCATCACACATTGCATCATACCTCTGGTTTTCCTGTCCTTGACTCCTAGAATAATACCCATTCACCAAATGACCAATGTCAGATTGGCAGAATGAGTAGGAAACTAGGACTGTGAGGAAATAGTATTAACAGTAAGAAAAACTAATAATAATTGAGAATTTACTATAGCCAACTATGTGTATGTATTAGTTTGCTAAGGCTGCTGTACTGAAATGCCACAAACTAGAGGCAAAAAAAACTTGAAATGCATGATCTCAGAGTTTGGAAGGCTAGAAATCTAAGATCAAACTGTTAGCATGATTGGTTCCTTTTCAGGATTGTAAGGGGCAAGGGCAAACTTTGGTGTTTCTTAGCTTGAAGATACATGACCCTAATCTCTGCCTTCGTGTTCAGAGGCTCTCTGTGTGCCTATCTCTACATCCAAATTCTCCCTTTGCATTAGAAAACTAATCATAGTGGATAAGTGCCCTAAAGAATTATTTAAACTTGATTATCTCTATCTAGACTATTTCCAAATCAGGTCATGATCTAAGGTCACCTTCTTAGGGGTTAAGGCTTCAATATGCTTTTTTTATTTGGGGGGAGGGGCACAATTCAACTCATAACATTGTATTATCAGGGCAGTCCATGTGGCGCAGCGGTTTAGCGCCGCCTGCAGCCCGGGGTGTCATCCTGGAGACGCAAGATCGAGTCCCACATCGGGCTCCCTGCATGGACCCTGCTTCTCCCTCTGCCTGTGTCTCTGCCTCTCTCTCTCTCTCTGTGTCTCTCATGAATAAATAAATAATAAATAAATAAATAAAATATATAAATAAATATTTATTTGAATGTTTATATATAAATAAATAAATAAAATCTTTAAAAAAAAGTATTATCAAATTTTAACTACTCTTGAGAAGTATTATCATCCACACTAAAAAAACAAAAGCAAAAACCAAAAAAAAACAAAACAAAACAAAACAAAAAAAAAACACAGTATACTGAGACTTAGGAAGATTAGTAATTTACCAAAGGTTATACAGAACATAGTAGGGCTCAGACTTAACCCAGGGCACATGAGTCTACATCCTGAGTCCCCAGTCATCATGCATTATTGTCTCTACATATAATAGTTTCCTCTTGTGTAGACTTAGCTGGGCTAATATATATTCTCTAATGTAGCATCACCTGTGCATGCGAGGGTATCTTTACTCCAAAAGCATAATTCAGTTCAAGTAATATCACCCATTAATTTTATCTGTTTATTTCAGAGATGAAATTCTGAGTGACTACTGCCAAAGAGGGTTCACTGTTATCCACAAGAGAAGAAAAAATTATGCCTTATTCCTAAACTGCAAACTGCTTTGATGGGCAAAAACTTTTACCACTTAATACTATTACATGTTAATTGTGTGCCAGCTCTAGTATGAGTATGTCTAAAACAAATCCTTTTGTCAACCTTCCCTTTGTTTTCAGGACAAAATCCATAGTTCTAAATATGAAATTTGAAGATTTGCTTTTTTCTCTAGACTTATCTTCAGAATCACCTAATATGTGTTATCTCCAAAAACATGACTTTGCCAGAAAGAACTTTCCCCACCCCATCCTGCTTTCCCTTCCTCTCAAATACCTCAATGTCCAAAAGGCTGCTCATCACTTCAGAATCACATCTCTTTTTATCTCCTTCAGAATGTATTTCTTGACCACCCCCAACCCCTCACCCTCAACATCCCTGATGCTAGGCTAGATGATCTGCCACAGGGCCTACTTTGAGTATATCTCACAGATTACTGACCAGACATAGGTATTTATTAGCTTGTCTGTATCTTTTACTTGACCATGAGCATCTGAAAGACTGGATCCATGACTTCAGGACCAGATATTCTAACTTGACAAGGGGTCATTACTAAATAAATGTTATAAAAACTAGGCTCAAGTTCCTATTAACTGAAGCAGCTCTGAACACCTAAGAATATTTATTTTCAAAAAGGTAAAAAAATATCACTAGTAGCAAAAGATCAGTATATTGAAAATTACATGACATTGATGAAAGAAATTGAAGAGAAATTAATGGCAAGGTAACTGGTGTTCATGGATTGAAAGAATGGTTAAAATACCTGTATTAACCAATGTAACCTACAGTTTCAGTGCAATCTCTGTCAAAATTCCAATATCATTTTTCATAGTAATAGAATAATCCTAGAAATTTATATGGAACCACAGAACACCTTGAATAGCCAAAGCAATCTTGAACCAGAAGAATGAAGCTAGAGGCACCACACTTCCTGATTTCAAATTATTTTACAAAGCTAAAGTAACCAGAGCAGTATGGTATTGGCATAGGCCAGTGGTACAGAATACAGAGCTGAGAAATGGATTCACACATATACAGTCAAGTAGTCTTTGAGCAAAGGTGTGAAAAAACAAAAACAAAACAACAACGACAACACCACAATGGGGAAAGATGTAAAAAAAAAAAAAAAAAAGTGAAAACATCATCAATAAATGGTGTTGGGAAAACCAGATATCTAATATCCAGTTTTAAGAATTAAACTGGACCCACATTTTACACCACTTACAGAAATTAATTTGAAATGAATAAAATTTCAGATGTAAAACTAAAATTCCTAGAAGTAAACATAGGAAGAAAGCTTTTTGACATTGGTCTTAGCAATAATTTTTTGGATGTGACCCCAAAAGCATAGTCAACAAAAACAAAATAAGCCTACATCATATTAAAAAGCTTCTACACAGCAAAGAGAACAATCAACAAAATAAAAAGGCAACCTACAGAATGAGAGAAAACATTCACAAGCCTCCAATAAACGGTTAATATCCAAAATATGTATGGAAGTCATACAACTTAATAGCAAACAAAAACAAAAATTAAATGATCTGAAAGTTGAATAAAGGATCAGAATAGAAATTTTTCCAAAGATTATATACAACTGGCAAACAGGAGAAAAAAAAAACAAAAAACAAAAAACAAATGGCAAACAGATGCATAAAAATGTGCTTAATATCTCAAATCATCAGGCGTATGCAAATCAAAACCACAATGAGATGTCAGTTCACACTTCTTAGGATGGCTTTATTCAAGAAAAGCAACAGATAAAAAATATCAATGAGGATAAAAAGAAAAGGGAAGTCTTATACATTGTTGAATGGGAATGTAAATTGGTACAGTCATTATGGAAAACAGTATGGAACTTCCTAAGAAGTTCTAAAAATAGAACTGCCAGATGATCCAGTAATCTCACTTTTGGATATATCCAAAGGAACTAAAGTCAGGATCTTGAAGAGACACCTGTACACCCATTTTTATTGCAGCATTATTTACAATAGCCAAGAAATGGACACAACCTAAGAATCTGTCAAAGGATAATGGATAAAAATGTGAGATGACAGATTATAGATAATGTAATATTACTCAGCCAAAAAAAAAAAAAAAAAAAGAGTAAGATCTTGCCTCTTGCCATTTGTGAGAACATGCATGGAACTAGAAAGTATTAAGCTAAGTGAAATAAGTCAAAGAGAGAAAAATACCACATCATTTCATTTATATGCAGAATCTAAAAAATGAAAAAAATGAACAACCACAACAACAAAAGACTTATAAATGCAGAAAAAACTGGTGCTTGCCAGAGGGGAGGTGGGTGGGGGGAAGGGCAAAATAGGTGAAGGAGATTAAGAAATACAAACTTCCAATTATAATATAGTCATAGAGATAGGGCGCCTGCTGGGTGGCTCAGTCTGTTAAGCAACCAACTCTTGATTTTGGCTCAAGTCATGATCTAAGAATCATGATATTGAGCACCACACTGGGCTCTGTGCTGGGCACAGAGCATGCTTAAGATTCTCTCCCTCTTCTTCTGCTCCTCCCCCACCTCATTTGCACCATCTCTAAAGTATACATATAAAACAGTCACAGAGATAAAGAAAGATAGGACAAAGAATATAGTTAACAATATTGTAATAACACTGTATGATTATATATGGTGACTATATTTATAAGAATCAAATAATGTATAGAATTGTTGAATCATTATGTTGTACACCTGAAACTAAGACAACATTGTATGTCAACTGTTTCAGTAATAAAAATTTTAGGGGCACCTGGGTGGCTCAATTGGTTAAGTGCCTGACTCTTGATTTTGGCTCAGGTCATGATCCCAAGGTCATGAGATCTTGTGCTGGGCTCTGCACTGGGTGTGGAGTGTGCTTCAGATTCTCTCTTCCTCTCCCTCTGCCCCTCCCTCCCTTCCTACACAGTGCGTACTCTCTCTCTCTCTCTCTCTCTCTCTCTCTCAGAAGAAGAAGAAGAAGAAGAAGAAGAAGAAGGAGGAGGAGGAGGAGGAGGAGGAAGAGGAGGAGGAGGAGGAGGAGGAGGAAGGAAGGAAGGAAGGAAAGAGAGAAAGAGAGAAAAAGAAAGAAAGAAAGAAAGAAAGAAAGAAAGAAAGAAAGAAAGAAAGAAAGAAGAAGAAAGAAAGAAAGAGAAAGAAAGAAAAGAAAGAAAGAAAGAAAGAAAGAAAGAAAGAAAGAAAGAAAGAAAGAAAGAAAGAAAGAAAGAAGAAATTTAGCAAAGGCAAATTAGAGAAAAAGAAAAATGGGGAGAGAATTCATGCCAGTTACTTTCTAACTTCATTGTGCATATGCTTCAGAGTCTTCCTTTCGGAGTTCTTAGGTGAGACAAAGACATTTGCCATTTTAATAGGCATCAGGAGTGACTATTATAAGCACTAAACTCAGAATAATTGCTGTAGGCCTTATAGTGAGTTGATAACAAAAAAAAAAAGGCAACACAACTATTGCCCCCTTTTTCTTTTTTTATTCCTTTTCAAGGCATAATGTTATAATTTAAAACAAGAGCAGATTCATTAGTCATTCTAGCTGCATGATTTTCTCCTTGTCACACATCTCCACTTTCCTTTGTGCAAAGCCTGGTTAAGTCATTCCTCCTACTTCTAATTCAACACAAAGCCCTTCCTGAAAACCTGAGCTTCATTACTTAATTACATGTCATGGGGGCTCTGATTGAGAAATTCATCCAAAGACATTTTATTAAGTTGTCTTGAAATAAAGAAGAGTTGTAGCTAAAGACATGAGTTTGTAAAAAAATCAGGTAATGAATGCAGGAAACTACCTCCCATTTCTGAAAAGCAGTATAAAAGTATCTTTCTTAAAGATGATCATAATTAGAATTTTTTAATGTAAATTTATTCCTGGCCTCAATAGAAAAGAACCATAAACACAGATATGAGAGCATTTGTTCAAATAGTTCCATCTCAAAAAAAAAAGAAAAAAAGAAAAAGAAAAAAGAAAAAGAAAAAAAAAAAGAAAGAAAAGAAAAGAAAAAAGAAAAGAAAAGAAAAGAAAAAGAAATCTGACCCTGTGTTGGCAAACTATCCAAGCTTCCACCTCTTAAACACCCTACAAATTCTCTATCTTTAAAGGGTGTTAAAATAATCAAATCTATTCCCTGGATGAAAGATGCTGCTGCCATAAAGTACAAATGCTGTGAGAAATCACAGGCCCCAGAGGGTTCCCCTGTCTCTGGTGGTTTACTAGTTTTATCACATTAACAAATCACTTAGTACTTACTCCAGGTCAGCGATATTATCTAAAAGGAATTTCACATCCAGAGATTTAAGAGAATTAGGAACTCTAACAACCTCTCTGGCTATACACCCAAAGTAAAATGAATCATCTTTCAGGAACTGAAAATGACTTTAGGAATAAATATAACCCTGGTGGAAGATTAAAGCCTATCAAGAGAACATGTTGGCTCCATACCCAAACACTCCACAACTACTTCAAGAACTTTTGCCCGTCTATACCACAACAAGCTGGCCCTTCTCACTTTCCAAGAAGTGTGTTTAATCTCTTGATACAGAATGCTGGAGAGCTCTCCAGAGTGGATTTGTGGACCCCTATCCACTTAAGATTGAAATGTCATCAAGACACTTAAGATTTATACCTTGATGATTTGAACAGTTCTGAAGAATTCAATGTTACCTATTTTGTAAAAAAGAGAAAAATAGGAGTTAGCAGAGTATAGCATGCAAAGGGACTTCTTAGTAATAAACTAAATTAGAGCCATTTAAAGATATTGAATATTATGTGTCAAGAACTGTTCTTTTTATGTATCAACTTTCTTCACACTCCTGACAACTCTAGGAAGTAGGATTATTCCATCTGACTTTGCTCAGAGGTACGAGGGGTTGAGCAACCTGCCCAAGAGCATACTACCAGTAGTAGCAGAACAGAAATTCAACCCGGTAGGCCTGATTTTCAAGCCCAAATACTTAACCACTGTGTATAGTGCCTCTGCCTACCTCTCATGAGTGCCCCAGTATCCCCAACTCCTTCATAGTAAAGGAATGAAAAGTTAGTCTTCATGAAGATGAGATTTTATAGAAATTGCAAACTATTTCATTTACAAAGGACCCCGAATAGGGCTTGAGTTAGGAATAGATTTTAAAACTCCTCTGCCAAAGTCAATGTGAGCTATTTTGAGCTTTAAAATAATTTTCACTCTTGAAGTTTTCCCTCGCCTATCTTCAGAGCAGTATTTGTAGTTCTGAGTTTTGACAGATACCCAATGAGCCAAAATTCTGTTGGAGCAGCTGTTCTTGAAGCATTTCTAGATTGACTGGAACCACGAGACATTGAGTACACCCTATTTGTTCATAAGCATTGAAAATGGAGGCTGTTTGTTGCTTAAAATCTCCAATGACAGTTGATCAAAATTTACCAGTGTGATATATGTGGATGACAGACTTCTAGGCTTTTAAATTGGTTTTCTTGAATTACAATGCACCTCGAGGCCATCCCAAACACTAATAGTAGCTAGCGAATTTTTTAATATATAATGCAAACAACGGTGAATATTTGTCATCATGTGAACCAGAAAGTGCTAATACCTCTATATTCCAGATGCTCCAGATGGATGGGTTTATTAAATTCTAACGGTCTCCTTTGACAATCTGGCATGGAGATTTGACTATAGAGTTAAAAGGTTTTTCTGGCCATTGTGTTAATGGGTAAATGAAATCCCAAGCTTGCCAATACTGCATCTGTGTTTCAAATTATGATCTTCAGTTATCTTAAATTCATGTTCAATGTGTATTTTATAATTATTTGAATGAACTTAATTAACTTTTCCCCCTATTATAATTTTGGTGAATTCTTTGCTCACAACATTAAAGTGCTATTAAATTCACGTGTAGCCTACTATTTCTGCCAAACATATCTTTCTTCATACCAGAATTTCTCAGACAGAAAGAAACCCTTCAGCATTATAGTTTGGTTCAGCAGGTGTTCTCAGGAAGTTCCCAGATTGAAAGACATACAGGCTTTTCTCTACAATAAATTCAGATAGGATAAATCAGAATTTTATAATCTAAAGAAATATGGAAATGAATCTAGTTCAGAGGTCTTCAAATCATGCTCAGTGGAATTCTATTGTTTGGTAGATTAGCCTCAGATGCAAAGCCAATTTCCCAAGGAATGCACAACCTAAATGTGGAAAGAACTTGAATCTCAAATTATATCATGGAACCTACCCTAGGACCCTCTACCTCTGTATTTCTCATCCATTTTGAGTGGTTTCTTCTGTGACCCATCAAAAGCATCCTAACTGATATTCCCTCTAAACTTCTATTGTCCAATATAGTAGCCACAACTCCTGGATGTGAGTAAGATGTACTGGCCAAAGCTGAATACTCATTTGAACCAAAACCATAAGAGCTCCACTTTTCCCTGACATTTAGCAGTGCATGTGCACACACACACATCACATATTCAATTTCTTAACTCCCTGTTTCATTAACAGATTAACTCAACTTTTAAAGGGAAAGAGATTATCATACAAGTTCTGAACCTCAATACAACAATTGTCAAATTGAAAGAAAATTAAATGGAAGCAATGTAAAATTCTCTCCAACCATTCATCAAGCTGCTCTAAGGATTGGTTATTAATGCTCTTAACTTGCATTCTGATATTAATGCTGTATTGGGTTTTGTTTGTGCTTTCTTTTCCCTAGCAAAAGGAATATGTGTGGTTTCTTTTGTGAAATTTCCAACATAAACCAAATATGCTTTTTCTACTAGCTTTATGTCTAAGAATACATACTCTCTTGACAACTCAAGTCTTGAAAGTTCATCAGGACTATAGTTCCTTTGCAACTATACTTTAACCCGTGTGTGTGTATATCAACACACCACATATACATCAAACTATCTGATTCAGTTTGCATCAAAATGGCACATCGTTTTGTGACAATTTCTAATTTGCACTACTTGTTCAGGTGAAAGCAATCTTCAGAAGAATTAATATGTGCATGTGTGTGCTAAACTATGTTTTACTCCAATTAAGCATGTGAGAAGCTCGTGCTAAGATCTCCAGTTTGTAGTCAAAACACAGTTCAATAAATTTGCTAAAACTTTCTAGATCTGTGTGGTTTCATCATTTGTTATTATGAATTTTGCCTATGTTTTCTGCTCTGCTCTCTTTTCTGAGGTCTATGCTCAGAGCCTTCTGCTTTGAAACAATGACAACATTTAAGATGTTGCTTGATTCAATTCCAGATATGTGATTTGAATAATACCAGTTAGCGGTCCTACTGTGCTTTAGTTTTCAACAAGTTTCTTTCTATACTTCCTCATTTACAAATTGGACGTAAGAACATATGTCAACAAGAAGTGACAGGACTTTTTGCCCCCTCTGTGTTTAGTTCTCTAGAAAGGCAGACTATTCCCTAGAGCAGTGCTGATACGATCCCATGATCTAGGCTTTCAGATTTTCTTCCTATTCTATTTTACTGACTACTTAAGCACACTCTCATCTTCTTGGAGAAACTGGGAAGGCAGATGATCAGTTAGTACATCTTATATGATCACACAAAATCCAACTCATTTTGAGTTGAATTCCTCAATATTAAGGAAAATAACTCCTAAGAAATACCAAGGTGGGGCAGCTCCAATGTAGCTCACTCATTAACACAATAACATCAAGGACTCGTGTAATCTCCCTTTTCCCCTTAGCCATTTCAGTCTGTTGGCTCTGTCTTGACAGTCATCAAATGGGTTCCACAGTTCTAGATACAGCTTTCAGATAAAAAAAATTTCAACAGAAGGACAATGGTCTTTGTGTCTGTTATTTCAACTAGGGCAAACTTTCCCAGAAGCCTTTTCCTTGCCTGCCATTGGTCAGAATTCTATCATGTAATTATTTCCAAACACAGGGAAGGAAAGAGGAAATTACTGGGAATGGCTTAGTTGGATATAGAACCACACTTAGAAGAGTGAATTCACAAGAAAAAGCATTGTTTTATTAGAATCTACTGGAGAGGCAACTGGCCATATCTACATGTCCATTGAAGTGTAGAAGGATAAAGGCAGTTATTGTGCTTTTACTCAGTAGCTCAGAATTCATGTCCAATTGCAAACTCAGCAAAAACACACCAAAATACACTGAAAAAAAAATGTACAATTTCTTAAATCATTCAGAGTAACTAGATTAGGCCAGTCTAAAGAAGGTAGGGCAATGAATTCATTTCAAATATGGCATGGTTATAGTCATATTTTCCTAATGCTTTGTAAGTCAAATCTGAAGAAATATGCCAAACATCCAGAGCTGCTCTAAGAAAGAAGCAGCACCCAGCTGCTTAACTGTGATCCAAGGGGCACTGCAAGTCTTCTCCAGGGCAAACACAGCTCCCCAAATCCCGACCATCAGGGACTCCAGATTTCTAAAAAAATGCAAAGAAGGCATCTTCAAACATAAGCAGTATCAAGTTGAGAAATGAACCTCACTCTTTATCTCTATGTACATTTTAATGTGCCCTGCTCCTGAATATAATAAATTTGCAACATATTTTTTTAATGTAATGCTAAAGTACAAGGGAGAAAATGTGGTTTTCATAAATATTGTGGAAACATCTAGGGAATGCTTGCTGTATTGGGATTATTAGTTTTTCAACAGTGTACAGTTTTTATAATGATGAAAAATTAAAGTATAAATCTGACTATCATCCCATTTAGTTACAGACCAGTATCACACCTATGTACTGTGTAGATACCTAATACTACTGGTTTTATGGTTATGCCTAAGGCTGCCATCAGCCAAGGGATTCTGGGAAAATGAAGTAGTGCAAATACCCACTTTTCCCCTTAGTGTAATTTTCCTTGTGTACAAGAGATAGTCAATGATCTAATGATCTGTTACACAACCAGAGCCTTCTCTTAGCTTTCACCCCCTGTCAATTTGTCTTCTGACTTACTGGGAAAAGAATTTCTTGAAAGAATGTGTGAGTTAAAAGAGCAAATGTAGGAGGTCAAATCTTTTTTTAATTCAAGAGTAATATTTTGTAATATCTAGGGGTCTTAGTGGATCATAAGCCACCTAGCTCAAGTTGACAAATCCTTTTGCAATTCAAACTTAAGTCCATTTACTCACAGGGTTCAGTTCAAACTTAAGTCTATTTATTCACAGGGTTCAAAGTCCTGTTTAAGGGAAGAGTTTGAGCTAAACCAAAAGAACCCTTAATTTCTGCTATTAATCATTCCCAGGCACACTTAAGACTAGCTCATAACAGTACATTTTTAAATTTCAAATATCATTAACATCCTAAGTATTATTGATTTTCCTACTGTTTGCTAAACCAGAACTTTTTTTGCTTCCCCAACAGATTCTTAGAGCAGAAGGCAGCTCTGAGGAACTTAGTCCATTTCTCAATTCTAATTATTAAACTTGACTCTATTTCTAAATCCTCCCTAAAAGTGAAATTTTTAGCTAAATCTCTATATCATTGAATCTCTAAACTGTTACAACCGTATTAGATACAACCAGAGATCCTTTTTCTTTTGGAAACCAACCCGCAAAATCCATTATCAAATGCCAGATAAATGCTGCCCCACTGTTTTAATTAAACCAACCAAATTAATTAGTTCCTTGGGTATCTTCTCACTCTAGTCACACGATGCAAAGGTGATCCACTGGGGATATTACTGAGTGTTGTTGGTATACAGAGTGACTTCACTCAGTTTAAGGTCCTAGAGGAACTAATGTTCCAACAAGAGGTCAGGAGACTCAAAATAGTCATTTACTTAGCCATTACTGTTTATTACTTATGTCTACCCTCAGAGCCAGCAGCTGGGCAAACTTGGGCCTATTTCTTCATCTATACAATGAGAGAGCTGCTCTATATCAAAAGCTTCTTCCACCTTGAAAATTTGATAGTTAAATGAATGATAACTGGGACACCTGGGTGGCTCAGTGGTTGAGCTGCTGCCTTTGGCTCAGGGCATGATCCTAGGGTCCTGTGATTGAGTCCTGCATCAGGCTCCTCTCGGGGAGCCTGCTTCTCCTTCTGCCTATGTCCCTGCCTCTCTCTGTGTCTCTCATGAATAAATAAATAAAATCTTTAAATAAAATCTTTCAATAAATAAACAAACAAAATGAACAATAACTGTATCTGCCAAACTAATCAAAAATTGGTTTTACAAACAGTCATGGAAATATTTCTGAACAGTGAGGATAAAGGACATTATCAAAAATGTCTTCAGGAAGGTTTCCTTAGCTGACATTCTAGGAGACCCCGGAGACCATGGTCATTTGCACACCTGTACTTCAGGCAGATAGAGCAGTAACTTCTACAGAGTTCTTTTATAGTTTTACCAAGTTCTTCCATGCCTGTCGCACTGATGGACTCTCAAAATAAGCCTGTAAAGTAAATGGTTCATGTTTCCCATTTCACAAGTAAGTAAATTTGACTCAGCTAAAAAAATAATAATTTACTCAAGCCTTAACATTTGTACATGGAGAGCAGGGCTAAGGATTTTGCCATGGCAACACATTTAGAACATCAAAGATGCTCCCTGAACTTCATTGTGATGGCAGAGACTGTGTACAGCCCTTCCCCTGGTCTGGGTGCCAGTATATCTCTGATGATCTAGCTCTCTCTTGTTTGCTAAGTTGTCATGCAATTGAGGGATATGGCATTTTCCAATATCATCTCCCCATTAAATAATGCAGGCCAGGTCTCCACTTCTCAATGTTTTTTGTCTCTCAGTAGTTCTTTTTTTTCCCATGTAATTACATTTTTTATTTGACTTTTTTAGAAAGATTCAATTCATTTACTTATTCATGAGACACAGAGAGAGAGGCAGAGACACAGGCAGAGGGAGAAACAGGCTCCCTGCAGGGACCCTGATATAGGACTTGATCCCAGGACCCCAGGATCACAACCCCAGCCAAAGGCAGCAGCTCAACCACTGAGCCACCCAGGTACCCCTATTTGAAGTTTTAAAAGAGTATTATATTCCCTTCCTCCTGTATTTTCCAATTTATTACAAATATGTGGAAAATATGTGTTTTTACTTGTAGTTGGTTACTTTAATGAAATATCTGCTTATTCTTATCAGTTTTAATTTTGTACACCTTGCTTTTATTCTATTCTTTAACAAAATAAGACCAATTTATTGTAAAATAAATTTATGCTTAGTATCAATGAAAAATGCTAAAAGCAAATAAGAAAAATTTAAATCCCATTCATGGTAGTTCCATTCAAGTTA
Organism: Canis lupus dingo; assembly: GCF_003254725.2. NCBI lineage: Eukaryota > Metazoa > Chordata > Mammalia > Carnivora > Canidae > Canis > Canis lupus. The sequence goes on from NC_064270.1 coordinate 18,663,245, forward strand.
CCATTAATGGAAAGATAAACTTGAAAAGTATTTTGATATATCATGATACAAATTTTCTTTCCACTTCTTTTTTCTGTGTCTTCATGGGATATATTTTTTTAATTTCTTTCTGCAAAATTGGAATTCTATAGCATATACAATTCTATCTTCCCATGTTTGCTCAATATTCTTCAGGTCATTTCCTCATGCCGTTTCAATGTGTTTTCAATGACTATATATTTCAATGAATGGATATAGCAAAACTTAATAGCAGTAAGTGAGTTGAATAGTGGTCCTCAAAAAGATATAGTATAGTCCGATCAGAAACTCTGAAACCTGAGAATATTACCTTATCTGGAAAAAGGATCTTTTGGTAGATGTTATTAAATTTGGGATATCATCCTGGATTACATAGGTAGTCCCTAAATCTAGTAACAAGTGTCCTTAGAAGGACACATACAGAAAAAAAAGGAGGTAACATGACCATGGAGGAGGCAGAGAATGGAATGATACAGCCACAATTCAAGGATTTCCATCAGCCACTGGAAGACAGAAGATGCAAAACTCAAATTCTCCCCTACAGCCTTGCCCACACTGATTTCAGACTTCTAGCCTCCAGATTGAGAGAGTTCTGTTCTTCTAAATCCCCATGCTTGTGGTAATCTGTTACAGTACCCATATCCAACAAGTACAATGGCTAACCTAATATTGTTCAATGTTTACACTAGTTTCAATCTTAAAACTATAAATAACACTATAGTCTGCATTCATCTGATTTTGCACTAGATTGTAACTGCTAGATGAGAGTATATGAAAAGGGTATGAACAGGGTAAGATCATTTCCAGAGAAGTTGTACATACAACAAAATGTACTCCCAAAAGTCATAGATGATGTTCTCTTTTCACTGTAACCTTGTCTATAACATATAATGTAATTTCGCACATTTGATGACAAATGTTTTGATATTTTAATTTAAAATACTTTAATTATTGGCATATTTGGATATGTTTTCATAAGCTTATGAACTATATTTATTCTTTGATTTATTGTTATTTAAAGTCATTTCCTTTTGGGTTGTTTATACAGGAACTCTACGTAGTATTAGTGTACTAATACTTTGCCTTGTAAATGTTAGCAAATTTGATTTTTGATTTGATATTTCATTTGATATTTCATTTCATTCTTTCAATTTTATCACGATTCTATCATAATTTATGCAAAAAACTTTTTCCTTTTGAAGTAGTCAATATTATGTTATTTCACCATTTTGAAGACATGAATATAAATGCATATTTCACACTTGCATGATCATATCTTGCTATTGGAGATACTTGATCCAAAAAAATGAAATTGAAACATACCCCAAAATAGGTTAATGGGCTGAAAATTATGCATTTGTGTGATAAGTTTTGGTTTAGCCTGAAAAAGGGAGGGTGTTTACAGGTAACTGGGAGCTGCATGGTAAACCAATTAACAACATGATGTGGAAGCTATTTTTAGCTGAATGAACCCAGTTTCTGACCCCTGTGAAAATAATTACAGGTACCAGCTTTCATAACTGTTGACATGTTTTGAGACATGCGGACACAAGCAAGACAGTCTCTGGAGAAGAGCTATCCTCCCCTTTCTGCATGGATTCAGCAGCTCAAACTATCAGGAGGCAGCTCTGGAGGCAGATCTGTTGCTGTCTCACAGGAGAATGTGGAAAGAGTGGCACTCCTGTGTCACATTCCAGTGCGTTATTGGTCATCAGGCATCATTTGAGGGAGAGAGTTATCGACACGGGAGAAGAACGAAACTAGATGCTCCATGGCATGTGCAACTAACCGATGGGCTTGTGAACACATGCCCACAAGATTTTCTAGGAGCTGAAGGTCCTATGGAGACATGAAATGACAAGATGGAGCCAAGTTTGTGTCAGTTTCACCTAAATTTAGCAAGTCCTAGGGAAGTTTAACCAGTATGAACATCGTTCCTCTAAGGACCCCTCTCAAACTCCAGCAAAGTGAGAAGAACAGGAGTTCTTCCTGTATTGGCCAAGTGTCTCCAATGTTGACTAGAGAAATGTTTATTTAACTGCTAAGATGTCTAACTGTCCCTACAAAAATAAGGAAGTATAAAAGATCCAAGTATGGGAAGCTGAGGTCCTGCCATAAATATTTACACATGTAAATATTATTACATCAATTCATAGCATCTCTTGAGACAATGCAAGATATTTCAATTGAACAATTCTACAATTAAAAAAATGTTTAAATTAGATGTAAATACGGGTCTGGGTATTTTTCCCCTTATTAAATCAATAGCTATGTCTCTTCATTTTTTATTTTTATTCAAGAGCACATTTGATGGGGGGGGTACTTCATGCAATTTAGAAGAAAGGTTCTGTGCTTTCTCTTTATTCAGGAATAGCACAAATAATATTCATTTTGATTTTTTTCTTTTTTTTTATAGTAATATTTTATTTTTTTATTTTTTTTTAATTTATTTTTTATTGGTGTTTAATTTACTAACATACAGAATAACCGCCAGTGCCCGTCACCCATTCACTCCCACCCCCCGCCCTCCTCCCCTTCTACCACCCCTAGTTCGTTTCCCAGAGTTAGCAGTCTTTATGTTCTGTCTCCCTTTCTGATATTTCCCACACATTTCTTCTCCCTTCCCTTATATTCCCTTTCACTATTATTTATATTCCCCAAATGAATGGGAACATATAATGTTTGTCCTTCTCTGACTGACTTACTTCACTCAGCATAATACCCTCCAGTTCCATCCACGTTGAAGCAAATGGTGGGTATTTGTCATTTCTAATAGCTGAGTAATATTCCATTGTATACATAAACCACATCTTCTTTATCCATTCGTCTTTCGTTGGACACCGAGGCTCCTTCCACAGTTTGGCTATCGTGGCCATTGCTGCTATAAACATCGGGGTGCAGGTGTCCCGGCGTTTCATTGCATTTGTATCTTTGGGGTAAATCCCCAACAGTGCAATTGCTGGGTCGTAGGGCAGGTATATTTTTAACTCTTTGAGGAACCTCCACACAGTTTTCCAGAGTGGCTGCACCAGTTCACATTCCCACCAACAGTGTAAGAGGGTTCCCTTTTCTCCGCATCCTCTCCAACATTTGTTGTTTCCTGCCTTGTTAATTTTCCCCATTCTCACTGGTGTGAGGTGGTATCTCATTGTGGTTTTGATTTGTATTTCCCTGATGGCAAGTGATGCAGAGCATTTTCTCATGTGCATGTTGGCCATGTCTATGTCTTCCTCTGTGAGATTTCTCTTCATCTCTTTTGCCCATTTCATGATTGGATTGTTTGTTTCTTTGGTGTTGAGTTTGATAAGTTCTTTATAGATCTTGGAAACTAGCCCTTTATCTGATATGTCATTTGCAAATATCTTCTCCCATTCTGTAGGTTGTCTTTGAGTTTTGTTGACTGTATCCTTTGCTGTGCAAAAGCTTCTTATCTTGATGAAGTCCCAATAGTTCATTTTTGCTTTTGTTTCTTTTGCCTTCGTGGATGTATCTTGCAAGAAGTTACTATGGCCGAGTTCAAAAAGGGTGTTGCCTGTGTTCTTCTCTAGGATTTTGATGGAATCTTGTCTCACATTTAGATCTTTCATCCATTTTGAGTTTATCTTTGTGTATGGTGAAAGAGAGTGGTCTAGTTTCATTCTTCTGCATCTGGATGTCCAATTTTCCCAGCACCATTTATTGAAGAGACTGTCTTTCTTCCAATGGATAGTCTTTCCTCCTTTATCGAATATTAGTTGACCATAGAGTTCAGGGTCCACTTCTGGATTCTCTATTCTGTTCCACTGATCTATGTGTCTGTTTTTGTGCCAGTACCACACTGTCTTGATGACCACAGCTTTGTAGTACAACCTGAAATCTGGCATTGTGATGCCCCCAGATATGGTTTTCTTTTTTAAAATTCCCCTGGCTATTTGGGGTCTTTTCTGATTCCACACAAATCTTAAAATAATTTGTTCTAACTCTCTGAAGAAAGTCCATGGTATTTTGATAGGGATTGCATTAAACGTGTATATTGCCCTGGGTAACTTTGACATTTTCACAATATTAATTCTGCCAATCCATGAGCATGGAATATTTTTCCATCTCTTTGTGTCTTCCTCAATTTCTTTCAGAAGTGTTCTATAGTTTTGAGGGTATAGATCCTTTACATCTTTGGTTAGGTTTATTCCTAGGTATCTTATGCTTTTGGGTGCAATTGTAAATGGGATTGACTCCTTAATTTCTTTTTCTTCAGTCTCATTGTTAGTGTATAGAAATGCCACTGACTTCTGGGCATTGATTTTGTATCCTGCCACGCTACCGAATTGCTGTATGAGTTCTAGCAATCTTGGGGTGGAGACTTTTGGGTTTTCTAAGTAGAGTATCATGTCATCGGCGAAGAGGGAGAGTTTGACTTCTTCTTTGCCAATTTGAATGCCTTTAATGTCTTTTTGTTGTCTGATTGCTGAGGCTAGGACTTCCAGTACTATGTTGAACAGCAGTGGTGAGAGTGGACATCCCTGTCTTGTTCCTGATCTTAGGGGAAAGGCTCCCAGTGCTTCCCCATTGAGAATGATATTTGCTGTGGGCTTTTCATAGATGGCTTTTAAGATGTCGAGGAATGTTCCCTCTATCCCTACACTCTGAAGAGTTTTGATCAGGAATGGATGCTGTATTTTGTCAAATGCTTTCTCTGCATCCAATGAGAGGATCATATGGTTCTTGGTTTTTCTCTTGCTGATATGATGAATCACATTGATTGTTTTACGGGTGTTGAACCAGCCTTGTATCCCAGGGATAAATCCTACTTGGTCATGGTGAATAATTTTCTTAATGTACTGTTGGATCCTATTGGCCAGTATCTTGTTGAGAATTTTTGCATCCATGTTCATCAGGGATATTGGTCTGTAATTCTCCTTTTTGGTGGGGTCTTTGTCTGGTTTTGGAATTAAGGTGATGCTGGCTTCATAGAACGAATTTGGAAGTACTCCATCTCTTTCTATCTTTCCAAACAGCTTTAGGAGAATAGGTATGGTTTCTTCTTTAAACGTTTGATAGAATTCCCCTGGGAAGCCATCTGGCCCTGGACTCTTGTGTCTTGGGAGGTTTTTGATGACTGCTTCAATTTCCTCCCTGGTTATTGGCCTGTTCAGGTTTTCTATTTCTTCCTGTTCCAGTTTTGGTAGTTTGTGGCTTTCCAGGAATGCGTCCATTTCTTCTAGATTGCCTGATTTATTGGCATATAGCTGTTCATAATATGTTTTTAAAATCGTTTGTATTTCCTTGGTGTTGGTAGTGATCTCTCCTTTCTCATTCATGATTTTATTAATTTGGGTCTTCTCTCTCTTCTTTTTAATAAGGCTGGCTAATGGTTTATCTATCTTATTAATTCTTTCAAAGAACCAACTCCTGGTTCTGTTGATCTGTTCCACAGTTCTTCTGGTCTCGATTTCGTTGAGTTCTGCTCGAATCTTTATTAACTCCCTTCTTCTCTTGGGTGTAGGATCTATTTGCTGTTTTTTCTCTAGTTCCTTTATGTGTAAGGTTAGCTTTTGTATTTGAGTTCTTTCCAGTTTTTGAATGGATGCTTGTATTGCGATGTATTCCCCCCTTAGGACTGCTTTTGCTGCATCCCAAAGATTTTGAACGGTTGTATCTTCATTCTCATTAGTTACCATGAATCTTCTTAATTCTTCCTTAATTTCCTGGTTGACCCTTTTATCTTTTAGCAGGATGGTCCTTAACCTCCACGTGTTTGAGGTCCTTCCAAACTTCTTGTTGTGATTTAGTTCTAATTTCAAGGCATTATGGTCTGAGAATATGCAGGGGACAATCCCAATCTTTTGGTATCGGTTCAGACCCGATTTGTGACCCAATATGTGGTCTATTCTGGAGAAAGTTCCATGTGCGCTTGAGAAGAATGTGTATTCAGTTGAGTTTGGATGTAAAGTTCTGTAGATATCTGTGAAATCCATCTGGTCCAGTGTATCATTTAAAGCTCTCGTTTCTTTGGAGATGTTGTGCTTAGAAGACCTATAGAGTATAGAAAGAGCTAGATTGAAGTCACCAAGTATAAGTGTATTATTATCTAAGTATTTCTTCACTTTGGTTAATAATTGATTTATATATTTGGCAGCTCCCACATTCGGGGCATATATATTGAGGATTGTTAAGTCCTCTTGTTGAATAGATCCTTTAAGTATGATATAGTGTCCCTCTTCATCTCTCACTACAGTCTTTGGGGTAAATTTTAGTTTATCTGATATAAGGATAGCTACCCCTGCTTTCTTTTGAGGACCATTCGAATGGTAAATGGTTCTCCAACCTTTTATTTTCAGGCTGTAGGTGTCCTTCTGTCTAAAATGAGTCTCTTGTAGACAGCAAATAGATGGGTCCTGCTTTTTTATCCAGTCTGAAACCCTGCGCCTTTTGATGGGGTCATTAAGCCCGTTCACATTCAGAGTTACTATTGAGAGATATGAGTTTAGTGTCATCATGATATCTATTCTGTCCTTGTTTTTGTGGATTGTTCCCCTGGACTTCTTCTTAAAGGGGAATTTTAAGAGTCCCCCTTAAAATTTCTTGCAGAGCTGGTTTGGAGGTCACATATTCTTTTAGTTGCTGCCTGTCTTGGAAGTTCTTTATCTCTCCTTCCATTTTGAATGAGAGCCTTGCTGGATAAAGTATTCTTGGTTGCATGTTCTTCTCATTTAGGACCCTGAATATATCCTGCCAGCCCTTTCTGGCCTGCCAGGTCTCTGTGGAGAGGTCTGCTGTTACCCTAATACTCCTCCCCATAAAAGTCAGGGATTTCTTGTCTCTTGCTGCTTTAAGGATCTTCTCTTTATCTTTGGAATTTGCAAGCTTCACTATTAAATGTCGAGGTGTTGAACGGTTTTTATTGATTTTAGGGGGGGATCTCTCTATTTCCTGGATCTGAATGCCTGTTTCCCTTCCCAGATTAGGAAAGTTTTCAGCTAGAATTTGTTCAAATACATATTCTAGCCCTCTGTCCCTTTCGGCGCCCTCGGGAACCCCAATTAAACGTAGGTTTTTCTTTCTCAGGCTGTCGTTTATTTCCCTTAATCTATCTTCATGGTCTTTTAATTGTTTGTCTCTTTTTTCCTCAGTTTCCCTCTTTGCTATCAACTTGTCTTCTATGTCACTCACTCGTTCTTCCACCTCGTTAACCCTCGTCGTTAGGACTTCTAGTTTGGATTGCATCTCATTCAATTGATTTTTAATTTCTGCCTGATTAGCTCTAAATTCTGCAGTCATGAAGTCTCTTGAGTCCTTTATGCTTTTTTCTAGAGCCACCAGTAGCTGTATAGTAGTGCTTCTGAATTGGCTTTCTGACATTGAATTGTAATCCAGATTTTGTAACTCTGTGGGAGAGAGGACTGTTTCTGATTCTTTCTTTTGAGGTGAGGTTTTCCTTCTAGTCATTTTGCTCAGTGCAGAGCGGCCAAAAGCAAGTTGTATTGGGAAAAAGAGAAAAAGAGAGAGAGAAAGAAGGAAAGAAAAGAGAAAGAGAAAAAAAAGGGAAGAAAAAAACGAAAAAAAAAAAAAAGAAGAAAAAGAGAAAGAAAAAGAAAGGAGGAAAGAAAGGGGGTGGGGGAAGGAAACAAATCAAAAAGCAAAAAAAAAAAAAAAAAAAAAAAAAGAACCACGGGGAGTATCTTCTGATTCTGTATACTTTAAGTCCTTTGGCTTCCCCTGGAACTTGTCCGTCTAGCTGGTGTTCTGGGGGAGGGGCCTGTTGTGCTGATTTTCAGGTGTTAGCAGTTGGGGGAGCTGCTCTGCCCCCTGCCTGGTGCAGGGCTCAGTGGGGTTGTTTACCCCGTGAGGCCGCAGGAGGAACAGCCCCAGTGGCGGGGCAGCTCTGGAAACCTGGATTCAGCTCCGGCAGGAACTCCGTCTGCAGGGCCTGGAGGCTCCGGGCGGGGCCGCTGATCTGCTCAGCTGGGGCAGGAGCGTCCTCGCTGTCCTGGGCCCTCCCGGCCTCTGCCTGTCCCGGGGGAGGCGGGATCCTGGGCTGTGTCCCGGCTCCCTGTGCTCCGGAGCCTGCGCTGGTGGATTCGCGCTCCCGGGCCGCGCAGCCCCCTCCGCGGAGCCGCCCCGGAGCCCCCCCGAGCTGCTCCTGGAACCGCGCAGGCCCCTCCGCACGGAGCCTCTTCCTCTGCCCGAGCCCCCCGAGCTGCTCCCGCCCCGCAGCCCCCTCCGCGGAGCCGCCCCCGAGCCCCCCGAGCTGCTCCTGGTCCCGCCGCCCGCGCTGCAGCCCTTAGGGAGCTCGGCGCACTCTCCCGGGGCGCAGGTGTCTGTTAGTGTCCCCGGAGCCCGAGGGCATCCCCGCCCTCCTGGGTCCTGCTCCACCTCCCCGCGAGCCCCTTTCCGCCCGGGAAGGTCGGTGCAGCTCCTGCTTCTCCCGGACGGGGCTCTCCTGTCCTGGGGACACTCGCCCCGGCCTCAGCCCGGCTCCTCGCGGGCCCCTCCCCTTGGAGGCCTTTTGTTTCTTTATCTCTTTTTCCCCGTCTTCCTACCTTGATAGAAGCGCGAACTCTTCTCCCTGTAGCGTTCCAGCTGGTCTCTCTTTAAGTCTCAGGCCGAATTGATCGATTTTCAGGATAATTTGAAGGTTTTCTAGGTAATTTGGTGGAGACAGGTGATTTGGGGACCCTACTCTTCCGCCATCTTGCTCCTCCCTTCTTGATTTTTTTTCAACATCAGAATTAATCACCAGACACTAACCTGTGACATTCTGAAAACAGGCCACTCCACTGTGAAAGTGTTCTTTCCAGATAAAAGATTACTATTGCCTCCCTTTTTCTGGCAACTCAAAGAATATTTTTAAGGGAAAAGTCTCCAAAAAAGCCAATGAAAAGGAGGCTAGATTTTCTTTCCTTGCATTTCCTGAATTATCTAGGTATTTTAAAGCCAAGAAATTTTTGTTTATTGGGGACTTTTAGTGGACACCAGTGGGAGATTTTTTTTCCCAAATGAAAGGCATAGTTAAAAACACAGACAGCTACATGTATTTGCCACAATATTGAGATCATCATTTGCTTGAGATCTTGTTCCCATCTGTTAGAGCAAACTGGTTTCTGGTCAACTTCTCATGCTTGCCAAAGACAGAAATAAACTAATTTTTCTGCAGTTTACATCACTGATCATTTCCTTTGTAAAATATCTCCACCTCTTTGGCACTGAATTTTCCTTCTCCCTCTTCTAGGGCTTTGGCTGTTCTTTCTCAGTTTCTATCACTGGACACTGTTATTTCTACTCACAAGATGCAGACATTTTTCAAAGTTTTATTTTCAACCTCTCCTTGTATTCCCTCCCCATCTCCTCCCCAGTCTCTCACTGGTCTCATGTGTCCCCAGACTTTGGCATTCACCTCATTGTGGATAGCTGCAATGGTCTCTAGCCACATTACATCCCCACCTACCTGTTAGACAACTCTTCAGAAACCATGCAAACAAACCTCAACCTCCTTTACATGCATTATACTCCCTGTTTCAGTTATAGCACTACCTTGTTCCTAACCACCTGTGCTGGGAATCCCAGAATCCCAGCCATTCCTGACCCCTCCCTGCTCATTCATTTTCCTGCCTAAATACTCAGGAGCCAAATCTTTTACATTTGATCCCAGTAGGATTTCATAGTTGTCCCTCTAGATATATTTACTACTTAAAACAAGATTATATCTTATTAAAATGACCATGACAGTTACAATCACCTGTCACAACTGGAACCCATATTTCCTGTACCTTCTCCCAAACAAAATGGGCTGATGTTCTGCAGAATTCCACATTTGTATACATTATACAAGTGCCTATTAGGCAACAACTGCCTGCTGTGTAATGTATAGAAGCATAGACTTCTCTCTCTCTTTTTTTTTTTTAAGATTTTACTTATATATTCATGAGAGACACACAGAGAGAGGCAGAGACATAGGCAGAGGGAGAAGCAGGCTCCCTGTGGAGAACACAACACAGGACTCGATCTCAGGACCCCAAGATCACTCTCTGAGCCAAAGGCAGATTCTCAACCACTGAGCCATCCAGGTGCCCCAGAAGTGTAGAATTCTGATTTCATTACTGCTCTGCACAAGTTCCCTATTACTTTCATCCCTGGCATATAAATCTTTCCAACAACCCTATTATATCTGTCCATCTGTCTTTCCCTACTGTCGTTTTTTTCATAGAACTTTATTTCTCAAAAAGAGGGAAGAATCTAAAGTATTAAAATAACCCTCTAATTTTTGTTTTGGAGGGAGAGGGTATGATGACAAAATAGTTCATATAAAAATTTCAAGCATAATTGCTATAGATCCTTCATCTTGGGACTTGTAGCTCCAGGTTCCAACTGCATCCCCAGTTAATGCGAAATCTTCTGGGTCTGGAGAGGCACGAGCAACTGGAATGCTGCTTTATATTTACCCCACAATAAATATAAAAAGTCAGTCTTCCCAGTGGAAAAGATTCAGTCCACCTTTGCAACTGTTTCTAATGAGAATGCTAAAAAGAAGAGCTTCCCCTCTTCTAAATTCTTATCTATTGCCTTACTTTTATTAAAAAAGGACTAATTTTCTAATGCATCCCCTGTGGTAGGTTAAATTCTAAAGAGTCCTCCCACCCCAGATTTCTGTCCTCTGGTTACCCAAACACTTATCTCGATACTGCAGGAAAACTTTGCAGATGAATTACTAATCAGTAAATATGAATCAGCTGATTTGCAACTAGGGCGCTTATCTTTCATTATCCAGTTGGGTACAATGTAATCACAGGAGCCCTTAAAAGGAGAATGGGGGGCAGCCTGGGTGGCTCAGTGGTTTAGCACTGCCTTCAACCCAGAGCATGATCCTGGGGACCCAGGATTGAGTCCCACATCGGGCTCCCGGTGCATGGAGCCTGCTTCTCCCTCTGCCTGTGTCTCTGCCTCTCTCTCTCTCTCCTCTCTATATTCTCGTGAATAAACAAATAAAATCTTTAAAAAAAAAAAGAAAAAAAGAAAAAAAGGAGAATGGGAAAGCAAAAGAGTCAGGTGGAGAGATAGGAAGGATGAGGAGACAAGCCACTCACACCCAACCGCCACAGCAGGAGACAAGGGAGGCCAAAGGCAGCCTGAGAGGAGGCTAGTCCACAGCTGACAGCCAGCAAGGAAAGGGGACCTAAGATTGCAAGGAATCAAATCTGGCCAACGCATTAACTGAACCTGGATGTGGATCCATGTCCAGGGCCTCCAGAAAAGGACACAGCTCTGTCTTCCCTTACTACAGCCTTGTGAGATTCCAAGCAGAAAGCCAGCTACATGAGACTGCACCTAGACTTCGACCTACACAACTAGATGGTAGGTGGGCATGGTTTTAAACCACTAAATTTGGGATAAATCATTTGAGATAGAAATCAAATACATCACCCCCTGCATACACTGCTTTCTTTCTGCAGTGGATTCTACTTTCTAAACTGAGATACTGCTCTGTGGCCTAGTTACAGCCTTTCCACTGCCACATTATTGTCTAGAAATGCCTCGGGCCACTCACCTACGCCCAAGCACCCCCATATAGATTTCCCTCTTCACAGTCAATGTTGCAGCTGGACCAGCCCTTGTGCTTCTTATTATGATTACAAGACACACCTCAGCCATAACTATCAAATAAATGAAAAACAAACAAACAAACAAATCTTATTACACAGAAGTCCTGGAGGGTACGCTGTATACCCGGGGCCCCATAGCAGGGTGGAAGGGAGAGGGAGCCTTCGCACGCGCATACAGCATGCAGGCCAGCATTCTGCTTTTATGGGAGGCCGGTTTCCTCAGGGTTTCTCAAGTGCACTCTTTATTGGTGAATGTAAAACATATGAGTGGGAAGGGAAAACTAGCAATCAAATGGTCAGTTACTGCATCAACCAGAGATCTCTAAAACAGAGAAACGTCAGTGGAGGAAGCCTGGCTGTTTTTCTAGGCCCATATCTGGCAAAGTGTGTACTGGGGATAGCTGTGTTGGAAGTGGATGCTTCCTCTAAGCAATCAAAAGCTTAATATCAGGCACTTGTGTTACCAAAAATAAATAAAAAGCAACTGTCAGTTGCTTGCACCAGATACTTTCTCCTTGCTTCCCTTGTCTCCCCACAGTCTGATCAAATCTTACCCTCCCTTCAAGAGTACTGCTATCCTACTCATGAAGTCTTTGTAAACATGAGGCCTCTCGCTGCCTCTGTGACATCACTTCCCCAGCATACTTTTTTTTTTTTAAGATTTTATTTATTCATTCATGAGAGACACAGAGAGAGGCAGAGACATAGGCAGAGGGAGAAGCAGGCTGGTGTCAGACTTGATCCCAGGACCCCGGGGTCACACCCTGAGCAGAAGGCAGATGCTCAACCACTGACCCACCTAGGTGCTCCTCCCCAGCACACTTAATACTACTTTCAAGACACTTATTTACTGAATAGGACAGTCATTTAATAGTATAGTTATTTAAACAAACCATTATTTCCCCCTCTAGATTCAAATATATATGAGGGCAATCTGAATTCCTATTTTCTCTTTTTCTCTGTCACCTTTTGCTGTGTAGCAAAAACTCCAATATCTTAGTGGCTTAAAACATTTATTCTCCTGCTCTTGATCAGGTTAAAAATAAATTAGCTGATCTCAAATGAGCTCTGCTGGGGAGTTGTGCTTTTGCATAATGGGGCCCAGCTGTTCTAGGATACAGTCTGGTGTTGGGCATGGATCTGCTCTGTGTATGTTCATCTTAGGTCTAGGCAGAGGGGGAAGTATTCCAGCAACTTGCTTTATGTGGCAGATTTAAAGACACAAGAGTGAGTTTGACAATACCCACGCATGCCATTCTTCTGCTTCCATCACATCCATTAACAACTCATTTGCCACAGGAAGTCACATAGCCACCACCAAAGGGAAAGAAAGTATATACACCACCACATGCCAGTTATGAGTGTAGATGTAGAATTCTATTATAGGGAAATGAAAAATTGGAAACTTCCATTTGATTTACCTAGGTATTCCTCATGATAATACCTTTATTCTTCCCCCAACCAATATAAATAAAATATTTAACACATAACCTTCTGTTATGTTAGGTGGTCAGGAAGGAATTGACTTAATCTCTCCTTGTGAGCACAGTTCTTTTCTCCATATCTGCTCCCTTCCTGATCACTCAAAACATGCATTCCCTTTATCATACACTTACATACACTTGCCTATGTTCTGTTAAGCATTCAGTTCATTTATGATTTTAAAAATTATTTCCCATATATATGTTTCACCTCCCCAGAGAAGTGACGAATTCCCAAAAGGCAACTCTGCTTCATTTGCTTATTCTAAGGCTCCCGCACAGTGTCTAGCCAAGGGCTGAATAAAAAAGTAGATATCCAATATGTTTCTGATGACTGCTATTTCACAGTAAAAATGATGGCTCTTCTCTGGGAATTTTCAGAATCTGTTCCCTGCCTTACTATACAGAAAACATCAATGGTGTTCATCTCATTACAAACGTGAGTGTCAGCTTTAGCTGTATTTCATTTAAAGGTGAATAATGATACATAAAAGCTTCCATAGAGCCTTAAAAAGCTGTTATGTGACATTCCCTGCCATTCTGAGCTTGTTCTGTCAGAGTAACTGACACTGTTATTGAAATCCCCACTGGTAGAGAGCACAACTGTACTGTTGAGGAATTAAAGAAATTATTTCTTGTAACAAGTTATTGGTGATAATCTTATGCTACTATTTGTTTGTTGGACACTGATATTGAGTTGTTGAGGCAAGGCAGCAAGGAAGGAAGCACAGGGGTTGGGAAGAGTGTGAGTGCTGTATTTGATTACATTCTACAGGATGGAAGTGAGGGCAGGAAAAGCTCTTCAGCACTCCTTTTATGCAGCAAGGTAATCTCATCTCCTGACTTCATTATTATTCATAGATATGCCTCTGACAGGTTAATAAACCATTGCAAAAGGCTTTGGCATTGTAATCCATGCTATTAGGAAGAACCATGACATTAGAAGTTAAGCTGAACATGTTTCTTAAAGACCTCCAGCTATTTTATGCCTCAGCAGGTGACTGAGTCATGCTCTGGCTTCATCACCACATCAGCTGATACCAGAGGTATTGGCACAATAATTGCTTTGGTAGATGCATATGAAAATGAGTGGCTCTCCTTAAACCAGAAGAGCAGAATCAGATGTGTGCAACGTTCACAGCAATACATCAAGGTCACATGTTCAAATTGACTTACATATAGTGTAATATGATAACATTATATAGGCCTGCAGCTACTATGGAATCAGAGAGAGAGAAAGAGGGATTTAATGAGTGACTGCCTGCCCACTAACTTCAAAGTTTCAAAAGGACAGAAACTCTATAAGCATCTTTATGTTGGAGATTCTAGAAATCATGCTACAAAGTATATAGGAGTTAATGCCGCCGCCACGTATATTGCATTGACTGGTGTTACAATGGCTTTAGGCAATCAGTTAATCTCTCTGAGGCTCTAATGTCTCATCCATAAAATGGAAAACTGTCTTTTTACCTGCCTTCTCTACCTCCTAGTATTGTTGTGAAGGTTGCATGATGTCATATTTAGAAATGGCCCTGTAAACTTGAAATAATCACATATAGAGATCGATGGTTAAAAGTTTGCATTTATAGGAGAGGCAAATAGGATACAGAGAAACTGACTTTTCCAAAGCAAATATTTATTGTTATCTGTATATACTTATCAGATAGCAATAATAATTTTTAAAATTGCTAGCACTTAGTGGAAATTTACTAATGTGCAGACATTCTTAAGCCTTCTATATTATAGTACCAAAATTAATCTTCTCAGAAACAAACTACGAAGTAGCTACTGTTATTATCTCCATTTTCCAGATGCAGAGTCTCAGAGATTTTAAGTCACTTTTCTAAGGTTATACAATTAGCAAAAGGTGGGGCCAGTATTTGAACCAAGAAGTTTACATTCAAAGTCTCTACTTGCTGAACAAAATTACAGTAGTATTGTTTTTACAGATATCCAAGATCTGCTTTTAATCAATTTGTAAGAGTTTACTGGGTGTCTATTATGAAAGCTAGAATAGTGCTTTGTACTTTTTGGAAGTCCCATAAGGAAATGTGACCTTCTTCTCGGGCTATTCATTCTTTCTCCTCTGGGTCGTTTATAGAAATTTGGTGGTGATGAATTTGTTTTATTTTGTTGTTTTGTTTTAGTGTGTTTTATTTTCCTCATAGCTCTGTCAATCAGTTTGCTGAGTATTATATCTGAACAGTAAACGAGCTGATTCATGGATCAACTGAACATGAGCTGATTCACATTGTCTGTGAATCAACCACACTGAACCCTGACTTTTCATGCCACAAATACCTTAGAAATGAAGGACCTTTCCGTCAACATGAAATTAATCACCAAGCTAAGCTAGTAGTTTCCCTAGATTAAAAATACATTGTGATTTCTATGCAAGTCTAGTAACAACCTGCCCTTGCTAAAACCACATTTAGTTTTTTTAAAATATCTCTCCCTCAAAAAAAAAAAAAAAATCTCTCCCTCTTTCCTTCTGTGTCTCCTATTTCTTTTCCTCTTTTTCTCTCTCTTGCTCTCTCTCCCACACATACTCTCTCTCTCTCTCTCTCTCTCTCTCTCTCTCTCAGCAAATTTCTTGAAGTGAATTGCTTTTTGACTAAAAGATTTAGGCTTAATCCTATAGATCACACTTTAGCTTTGTTATTAAACATCTGAAATATAACCTCCTTTTTGGTGAGGGGAAGTCTCTTATACTTAACCCCTGCCTGTTCCCTTGCCAAAACAAATGAGAGAAAATATAAGGCTAGAGAGAAATATTTCTGCAGAGTTGCTCATAAAGTTGAAGATTGCCAGGAAGTCTTAGAGGACATTGTCTCTCTTTTATTTAAACACATGGATTAGGTTAGTTACAAAGAGTCAGCCGCACCTTACTGACTTCCCCTGCTACTGCATCCCAGGCTGGGCTCCTGAGAAATATGTTATATAAGTATACGGGAAGAATTATGTTATATAACTATTAATATTTCTGCTTGACAAAGAATGAAAAATATATATCAAAGTGACACCAAGTGGCTACTTTGCAGATTGGCCATGAGAATTTTTGGCATAGAACTGCACTTATAGGGATATCCAAATCTGTAATATTCTCATACACTTTGTTTTGTAGAAATCCTAAGTGTGCTAAGTTTTCTAAGTAAGTATGATACGTAGAGTAAACCACTGTTGTCTCTACCTACTTAATATTTCACTCCAATTTTTGGACCAAGATCACAGCTTTTATCTGAGGAATCATCTTTCCTCCTTTATATATGTTATTGGTGGGACTTCCCATCAGGGACCCCAACATACCTTTTGGTAATGTGAATCAGGCAGGGCTAATTCTCTGTCCCCAGAATTTATCTCTTGAGAGGAATAATGTAAGGACAAGAAATGGATGGAGCTGATCACTCTAAACTCTTAGAGATCTAAACCAACTTTCCGTTAAGTCTGGTTATTTCTATTTAGAAATTGTCCTTTTTAAGATCTATTTATTCATTTAACTATTTTCTGTCCTTGAAGTGCTCACATCTTCTTTTGATTTTCTCTACAAGCTTTTGTCAAATTTAAAAGAAATTTAAAACTAAAAATCTGGACTTAGTAAGGAGAGGCTATTCAAAAGGAATGGAAAGGGATTGTTTCAATAAGGAGAATGCTCAGACCATAAAATATCCAAGTGTTCTCAAAGGTTGGGCAAAAACATTTTCTTTTATAGAGAGGAGTAAACAAATTTAGAAAGAATCAGGCATAGAAAAGTGAGGGGAAAGGCTGGTTTGATGGATAGATTAGAGAATATTTTACCCTAAGAGTAATCTATTCCATGAGGGCTGTCAAGCACAAGTTGGTTGAAGGTTCAAGCTGAGGATGGGCCAAAGTTCAGGGACCTGGGGAAGGAAAGAAACTTAATCAAATTTGATGAATGACCCATTTTGTTCCAGATGATCAGTGGGGATGAGCATTTCAGCTCATCCTTTAGGAGGCAAAAAGAATAGGAATTTGGAATGTTTTTATCTGGTCTTCTCATAAGTAAACAAGAAGGGTATCTGTGAGTCTATTTAAGTTCTATGGGGATGGGTCACTCTTTAAACTGTTTCCCAGAACATAAAAGGATCAGAGGATTTCCTAAAAGTCATTGTTTTCCAGAACTGCAGAAGTCCTGTGAAATTCAGTATTGTTAGTTTCCATTGCGTGCAACAAAAAAGTAGAAAATAATGCACTACTTTAATTTCCAGATTATTTGATCTAGAGTTGCCATTAATTTCTTATGTCAACTGATGTCTGGTGCAGGAAGGATAGAAGGGAGGGAGGAAAAAAGGGAGGAAGGAAGGAGGGAGGAAGGGAAGAGGGAAGGAAGACAAGCATGCTAACTTTAACCACATGATGCAAGCTGAAGAGAATGACTTTACCCTGGACTCATAAAAGGGTATATTACTCACAATCTAAAAAATATGCAAACCTGCAAAGGCTAGCAGAGACCCAGATTACTACTTTACATGCTTTATCTAGCCTGAGAAATCTTTGGGGACATTCTGACCATCTCTTTAGTGCATCTCAGAAAAAAACTGCCAAAAGTTTGCCTTGTGTATTCATTCTGGTGTAAGAACTACACACACATGATGTAATGAATTTCCCCAAATGCCTCATCCCCCAGAATATGAAAAGAAAGGACATGAAGTGTGAGATACTTTGATAATAAAAAGACCTTTCCTCTTGAGTTCATTTCCTAGTCTCTGCTGCCAAGCCTTGCAGAGAAGATATTGTAAATTTTTCAGTATCATTCTAAATAGGATTGCATGCTAAAATAATCCTTTAGAAAATCTGGTGGGCCCATTGCATGATGATCCATAATCACTCTAGAAAGAAAATGAAGAACAATTTAACATATCCTCTTTCTTGCAATAAAGCATATCACAATATAGTATCTTCTTGGAAAAAGTGAGAATATGAAAATCTCATCACTACTGCTTTGACCACCATTGTAGATGGTAATTGATCAGGGAAGAGAAAACTAATAATATTCAAAGAACCATACAACATCAACGTATTTTTTAAAGGAAAGGGAAATAATCACACTTGGCTCAAAATACCTATAAGTGCCTCATTAAAATCTCAAAAGTACGTTATGAATTCCCATTTGTCCCCTAGGACATGACTTAATTATTCCT
Source organism: Canis lupus dingo (assembly GCF_003254725.2). Lineage (NCBI taxonomy): Eukaryota > Metazoa > Chordata > Mammalia > Carnivora > Canidae > Canis > Canis lupus. Next base: position 18,681,479 of record NC_064270.1, read on the forward strand.
GGCTTGTAAGTGTTCATCACCTCTTTATGCCTATTTTAACCTCTTTATGCCTGTTCTATGAAGTTCCATCATGAACAACAATCCGCTTCTCTTAATAGCACCTCCTTTATAGAGCACATCATTTCCATTTATCTGCTCTTGGACTGTGTGTTAAATCCAACTAAATCAATTTTAACAAGCCCCTTCTTCAATTCTGAAGAAGCAATTAGCACCCAGTGATGTCACCCAAATTCCGGTAATTGTGAAGCAAATGTCTTCCATCTTTTCTCACAGGTTTTAAAATTCTGACAACTTGGCATTACTGATCCATTTGCAAATGGAATTTAATTTGTCTTTTTTAAAAAGTCCCATTTTCCCTAAGAAGTGTGAGTTATATAAGAAAAGAAAATATCCTGACACCCAGAGAAATATCTATGAAGTATCTTGGCTTTTATGCCACTCCTGCCTCAGAGGCATTCTCTTTTTAAAGATGGGGACCAATTCTCAGAGAATATGGTATCCGATTGGCCTTCCATTCATCCCTATATTGATTTGTTGTGGCCTAAGTGAAGGATCTTCACTACTCTTCTTTCTGGTTTTTTGCTCCCTTAATTCTGGTCTCATTACATTATGCTAATCCTCATCTTGCTGACTTTGTTGCCTATTAGACCACATGCTGAAATAATCAAAACCCTTCAGTGTCTCAATGTCATGGACTTCTTGTTTTCCCCTTACTGAATCCCTCCAATATCATTTCAGGCTTCCAGATGACTGCAAGTCTCCCTTCTCATCCCAGCCTCCCCTATAGGAAATGTCATGGGGATGACAGTGAGCTCTCAGAAAATGTGGTGTCTTTGGTTATTTAATAGAGACCTTGTACACAAAGTTCCCATTATTTTCGAGAGGAGGTAAATTTGGTTTCGATTTGGGAGTGGATTTCAAGTTGTCTCAACTCCACCTCTAGAGCAAGGCCCAGAGTCTAAAAGCATGTCCCCATGTTTGAATCTACTTTCATTATTATTGAACACTTAATGCCAAGTAAGACTGGAAGATGAAAGGAAGAGTAAAAGGAGCACAGAGAGGACTCCATACTTCCCCACCTACACTAACAGTAATAGTCCAGTAGGGAAAGAGAGAGAGAGAGAGAGAGAGAGAGAGAGAGAGAGAAGAGAGAAGATTTTAGAAAGCGATCATTTTGAAAAACATGAGTTTTCAGAGATTCTTTGGATAAAGCAATGAAGGGAAACATAGCTGGCTCATGAACAGACCCCTGAGAATGGTGGGTCTGCATGCTTTCTGGGCCTCGGAGCCTTAAATCCAACCCCCATACTACCTGTACTTGTGCATTTTTCTTCAAACCATCATTGCATACTTTGGGTTAAATCATTTTTTAATAGAAGTGCTTCAAGGAGTGTTGTCATTCCAGTAGCAGCTCTGACTTTAGTGTAAATTCGTTGTTTACTTTTCCTTCACAAATAGGTTAGACCAAAAATACTGAGGAGACAGAACATGAGAGGGATATATACTCCTGGAGCATAAAGTACCTTGAAGAGGAAAGTAGGCACAGGTTTAGAGACATAAAAGCCTGAGGTGAAAAATAGAAGGACAAAGAACTATAGAGACACAGGATGCTTCCAGAACAGCTCTTCTTAGTTTGCCTGGGGTCAGCCATCTGCTCTGGAATTGGAGAGAAGTTGTACTCCTTTCTTTTTATAATCTCTGCCCTCGTGTGCTTTCTGTTTATTTGCTTTCTACCTTCTTTCTCTTTCACTTTCAACTCATCCTCTGCTCTCCTTCTCTTCTTTCCCTGTCTTGATTCTTTCACCCAAAGGTTCAAAAACCAAGCCACTATTATGCAGATTGAATTGCATTATAAGATAAATCAGTTTGGAGTTCTGCTTTGACAAAAAAAATATATATACAACCCATCAATCTGAAGAAAAAGTATTAAGAGTTTGTAATAACCAAATTACAATCAGATTTTGGGACAAAAAGAGTGTGCAAATTGGGTCTTGAATTCTTCTGTTTTCCAAGGCACAGATTACACATCCTCTGATTTTTAAAATTTTATTTATTTATTCATGAAAGACACACAGAGAGGCAGAGACACAAGCAGAGAGAGAAGTAGGCTCTCCGCAAGGAGCCCAATGCGGGACTCAATCCCAGACTCCGGGATCACGCCCTGAGCCGAAGGCAGAAGCTCAACTGCTGAGCCACCCGGGTGCCCCACATCTTCTGATTATACTGATCCCGATGGAATGATTTTCCCAAACATAGCTGACTCTGAACAACATGGTCCGCGCCTCAGCTCCAGGACAAAAATGTTAGAAAATTATTGAAATATAAGAGATCAAACACACTTTTTTCCTTCCCAAAATTACCACAGCTTTGACTGTTTCTGTTGACTATAATCATCAGATGTAATTATGTTAGTACAACTGTATCATAAATACTTCCCTGTTTTTGTTTTATTGAATTTGCTTGGAATCCATCCAAAATACTTTCTATTCTTGATCACTTCATTACAACTGCAAAAGAACATATTCAGGGCTTAAATCCTCTGCCCTGAGATTTTGTGCATGAACATTATGACCCCATAGGTTGGCCAGAGATGAAAGAAATAGACCTTTCCTTTATAGAGAAGCTAATTCAGCAGAACAGAGTTTTTCCTCCAAACGTAACATTTCTACATATTGTTGGTTACTTCATGGGTATGTGGCTATTCTTGACTTTACCCCATAATTAGATTAAATAATAACTGCTGATAACCCTTTAGCTTATCAAGGTTTAAATTCCTATCATGTAAGCCACATTACTAGACAAAAAAGTGTAAAGATCCAAAAACTCTAGAGCTACAGCAGTATTCTGTGTGCTAGTGTTTCAATAGAGAGTTACAGGTGTGGGTCCCTCCTGTAGAGCTACTATCCCCATTACAACGCATTAGGCCAAATCCTGACATTAAGTAGCTTCTTTCTTCTCATCCTCATTTAAGCTTTCCTACTGCCATTGAATTTTTATCTACAACCACAGAGAAGTACAATTTAAACCCACAATTTCATTTTGGTCATTTTATAATTAACTCTTCTGACTCCCACAATAAACTGGCATTACATAAAACAGACAAAAGATAGTATTATTCAGGAAGAGGTATTAGATCATAGGAATTATAAAACAATGCCATTTATTCAATAAGGTAAATTTCATTGTGAACTAACAAAAACATCAAGATAATTTTACCACCATTTAAGAACAAGTCAGCCCTTAAAGAGCTAGCAGATGATCCAGCTTGGATTTAGAGGTCTTCGTATCATCTTGTTGCTTCCTCTAGGTCCTTCTTGGTGCCCTCTTACCTATTCATTTAGGCAAGCAAGATGCATCCCACCAATAAGATGCTTTTGGAAGTGCTGTTTAGAGGGCAGAATGAATTTATGCAAATCAAGGAGGAAATAAGAATACAGAATTTGTGTTTAGCCTTACCTACAGAGGTCTATTTATCTCTAATCTCTGGCAGTCGGACTGATAGACTTACCTGCAGATTGACCCCATAAACAAAGTTCAATTCCTCAAATGCTAAAAGAACCTTTTCTGTTTAGAGTTTCATCTCTGGACTGTTCTTTATACTTTAGTCCTATTTATGCAAGTCAGTTTAAATGTCCCTTCCTGGACTAACACAGATCGTATGGCCTCCTGATAAACTCTCAAAGCATCCTCTGTGTTTCCTGGTAACAACCACACATTATAATAAATTCAGTTCATAGCACAGCACAAGAGATTTGAAGAGAAGACACTTTCAAGCTGGCTTCTAAAATTAGACAACTGTCTTCAGAGTTTCTCTGAGTCCTGTAAGGTGTGGTAGCCTGCCAAGTGGCACTGTCTTTGAACATTCTGTGGTCACTATGAAGTTCTCCAAACACTCATGATGGATTCATTTCCACCTTTGGCCCTTGGTGTCAGTGAACATACATGAGAAAGAATTTCACCCAAAAGTGGAGTTAAGTTCCAGGATGGGCTGGGCACACTAAAGAAGTCTAGTCTTGAAGGAGAGAAACAAAGAAAATTCCCCATGTGTATAAACAGTGATGCTGCAGAAATGAACAGGTTAAATCACAAGGACAGAAGGGGATAGTGATTCCAAAACTGGTGTGAGACTCTCTCTTTTTTTTTTTTTTTAAGATTTTATTTATTTATTTGACACAGAGCACAAGCAATGGGAGTGAGGGAGGCAGAAGGAGAGGGAGAAGCAGACTCCCCAGGGAATGGGGAGCCTGATGTAGGAATCCATCCCAGGACCCTGGAATCATGACCTGAGTTGAAGGCAGATGGCTGAGCCACCCAGGCACCCTTACCACATCTTTAACCCAGACTCTGCTTCTATCAGTTGAGGCCCCTGGACAAATATCTTACGAAGATGTGATTCTCTCTTTCTGAGGACTAACTTTCATTTACAACATATACTGTTTTGGGGGAGAAGACAGTAAATATATTATCAGATTTGTCACAAAAGGCAGTTGTTTCTGCTCTCTGTCACATTTGATATCACCTCTTACGTACTCCATTCAGTTACCTGCTTTTGTTTTCATTTTTCAAGGAGTTTTCTGGCCACTAAATAATTGTGCCAATCAGCCCATTCTTTACTTAGAGTTTCTAGAAACGTGCCAGGAAGTGAGTCCTAAATTCTTTTGGCTGTAATTTCCATTTTAGTCTCTGTCTACATGGCTTTCTCTTGACTATTAGATTCATCTCTGGGTCCTGATCATTTCCTTATTCCTTTCTCCTTAATTACTATTGCTGGGACTTAAGAAATTCCTAGCTAAAACTCCTAACTCCACCTTTATTTATGGATTAATTTTATGGTATCACACAACATTTTGTTAGGAAGCTTTTCTCCCAAATAATAACATTTGTTGAGTCTTCACTATGGAAACAGGCACTGTTTTGAACATTTGCTATGTATTCACTGATTTTATCTTTATAGCAATTGTGGTGAAAGAAATCTGTATTCTATAAATGAGGATACTGAGGCACAAATGCAGCTAGTAAATGTAGATTAGGATCCAAACCCAATCTGTCTAGTTTCAGAGCCCAAATCCTAGCTTCATCATTTTAATAAAATTTAAGTATTATTGATGGGGTAAATATATGCCAGCTCTATCACAAGATACTTACAACAGAATAGCATTTCAGACAAAGTTAAGATTCAAATATAAAGCTTGTGTTGAAGTCACTTAATTATCAATTTAAACTTCTGAAATATAAATTAGATTATAATAGAGCTTAATGGAAGGTCTTGGTTTCATTATTTAGGGACAATAATTAGAGTCAACAACAGAATGGCTCCTAGAAGATCAAAAACACAAGCAAAGATTTCCATCGATGTCTAGTGTTGTGGAATGACTATCGTATTTAGTGTCATGATCTGCATTTAATTTTATCTCCAACACTTAACTACTTGTATGATTCTTAAAATTTTACTTTTCTAATACTCCATTTCCTCATGGCACTGGAAACTAATGTTTTGCTGACTGTCTACCACATGCCAGGCTCCCTGCTGGTGCTGTATTTGCATTACTTCATGGAATTGTCAAATCTCTTGGGTTTAATATAGTCTCCATTATCTAGGTTGGAAACTGAAAGGTCAAAGACTTTAAGTAACTTGACCAGAGACAATATTCAATAGTATAGCTAGATTTTTAATCTAGTTCTGCTTGGCTTCGAGATCTTTAGCTGGTACCATATCAACTTGGAGAGCACGACCTTCAGAACTAACTAGCTATTTCCTCAGTCTCAGGTAGCCATGGACAGGGCTTCTCCTACCTCTCCTTGGTCAGGGGCTGACCCTGATAGGAAATATGGCATGAAGAGAAGAAAATTCAAAAGTCTAGAGCATGTTAATATTCAAGACAACACTTTAAACTTTAATGCCAGCATTCTTTTTTTTTTTCAAAATGTTAGATTAAAATTTTTTTTTTTTTAGATTAAAATTTTTAATCTAATGACACTCAGAGAACAATTAGACTTGAAGTACTTTTCCATTTCCTGTATTTGTTTAACTAGATTTCAAGAATAAATAGAGATTGTTCATACTATTACCTGATCTCTTGTCAGCCTTAGATTCTACAGATACCAACAGTCAAGGTTTATAATTTCAAGACAAACAATAAACTGGTAATGTGTCTCAAAGTCTGCCTATTTAAAAAACTGTACAAACATTACATTATAGGTTACATTATAATACAAAATGCCCATCTGTATCTTAAATGCTCACCCCAAAATATAAAATTGTACTTAAACAATGAGCTAATTGTTATCATTTAAAAATCATGTTTTTCTGCTATGGCAAATAAAAGTTAAGAATAGTTTAATGATGATTGTGATTTTATAATTGTAAAATTAAGAAGTTTCAAGATATCCTATGATGTCGAGTTTATTGATAAATTATAATGGAAGAGACTTTAATACTTGCTAAATCAAAATTTAAGAAAAAAACATATTTAGTAGATATTCTCCAAGAAGCAATTGACCAATGCCAAATAATCTTAATTTTACTTTACTATAAAGAAATAATTGTGGTCAACATCTTGCTAATAGGCACACCGTAATTCAGAGTTCTAAACATCGGATGTTCTACTGGAAACCATAAAGACCTCCTCACCTATCCTCCACCTGGCCTTTGCCCACTTATCCTCCACCTGGCCTTTGCCTTTTATAGGTCCCCTTGACTTAAGTCTAGAGTCAGTTGTCCACTGAACCCCAACACAGCCACCAGAGTCTCTTGAAACCACCATCATCACTGCACATGATACACTCTATTATGATATAATAGAGCTCCCTGTATAATATTATGTATAATTAGCCTCTGTATAATATGTACCCTATATAATATATTTCTCTGTTATGTGTAATATAGCACCCTATAGCATATTTTCAGGTCTCTGATGACAGTTACTATATATTATCTATCACCTGCCTCAACCATTCTAATCAGAGATGAGCAACTTATAAACTATCAGTAAATTTTTTCAATGATCATAGAAGCCCCCTGAAAATACATTCATAGAGTTGAGGCATCTAGTTTGAAATACATACCATTAACATTATCATGTATAAACTATCTATCCTAACTTAAATACCACAAAACTCTGAGAGTCTCAACTAAATATTTACCCAGAAAAATTTTAATGTATCCTTTTGATTCTCTCTTTATTCAGGTCATCAAGAACATAAATGGAATACATATGCAGAATATAAATTTATTCTATCTAAACATGATATTCTAAAAAATGTGGATATCTCCTTAATCAAAATTAAAGAATATAGGGCTCTTAACACACTCATCAGACACATGTATCACAAACTGACTGTGATCCTTTCTTTGCAACATTTAATGCAGAGTTTAGGGAATTATTATCCAATTTTTAGGTCTCCTATTTATCCACTGAGGTAATTACTATAAGGTAATTACTGTATTATTTAAAAACTATTCCTTGATCTTTTGAAAGCTCTAGACAAAAAGATTATTACCTATAGAATTTTGTATAGAAATTAATACAATAATATTTCCAATAATATGAAGTCCTTATTAATTTGAAATACCACTAATTCCAATTTTTTTCAGAATTTGAAATAGCCATGACCAGAAATTAATTTGTAGTTTATCTTTACAAACCTTATGTAATCACACACATAGACATAAACACACATATTATATACACATTCAACAGGATAATTGATATTGACAAAATTATAATATTAGAGTAAATATGAATAATACAAAACCAAATTACTCCCTTTGGATTTTCCTAAAACCTGCTTTTGATCTAGCTACACAAGAAAACATATCTGTGGCAGAAAATTAGGAAATTAAGAATTGTCACCTCTTTTCACCTTCAGATAGATTGGACTATTGGTATTTCAGTTGACATCATTAATATGTATATTTAGCTGAGTTCTTTTCAGCCATCTCTAACTTCAAGATATATTTTTCTCTTTGATTTCTTGTGTTTCACTCTTTTCCTTATGTCATATGCTAACCAAGTGTTCATGTAATTGCTCTCAAGAACTGCAGGGGAAGGGTACTTGTGTGGCTCAGTGGTTGAACGTTTGCCTTTGGCTCAGGGCATGATATCAGGGTCCTGGGATTGAATCCCACATCAGGCTCCCCATAGGAAGCCTACTTCTCCCTCTGCCTGTGTCTCTACCTCTCTGTGTGTCTCTCATGAGTAAATAAATAAAATCTTAAGAAAAAAATGCGGAGGAATAGGAGGTAAGTTATGGCATTTTAATATAGTTGACTAGACAGGATATAAGAGAACATAAAGTGGTGTTAAAATAGTAAGAAAGGATGTTATTAACGCATTTAAGAAACAGGCAATGATTATAAAGACCAGGGTATCTAAGAAAGATTTCATGGAGAGATGACATGAGGTTTCCCTTATTGATCTAATAAATCAATGAAATTTTAGAAAATAGACAGTAAAAGTAAGAATCATTTGTACAATCTTCTCAGAGGAAGAAAAACCAGAATTCACTGTGAGGGGGAGAAAAAAAAGGGCAAATAAGTCCAATAGTTTGAATAGGTCAGAACCAACTATGGAATCATGTGTGCCACATTTGGAGGTTACATAAGACAAAAAAGTACTTTGTCTTTGCCCTCACGAATCTCATGTTTCTATGGAAGAGAAAGCTAAGGAAATAGTAATGTCAACAATAATTATGTGGCAATATAATAAAGGCTATGGTCAAAACACATTTGAGTGCCATGAAAATACTAGGAGATGAGAGATTTGCTCTGCCCAACAACTGATAGGAAAGTCACTGATTAAAGCATTTCAAAGGCTAGTAGATTTTTGACATTGTATGTGTCTGGCATCCATTCACCCATATATCAATAACTATGCTTGTATACTAATAACTGAAATAAATGTTGTTGTGTGTTTTTTTCATTTGTTTGTTTTCCAGCGAGAAATGATCCTTCTTCTACTTCTATCCCAAGTTTTGACAAATGACCCATGCCTGGTCAATTAGATGCACTCCATGACACTAGTTGGAGTAATAGATTCAGAGATGGGCCTGGGAGCCAAGCCAATGAAAGGCAGGTGTGGGAATTGCTGATTATGCTCGGCTGATGAGACAAAGCCTGGAGCTACATATACTTTCACAAAGTGGAAACCTGCTTAAGAATACAGCCCAAGAGAAGGACAAACTGATATATGGAGACAAATAGACTAAGTTCTAATGACATTACGTAAGGTCCTGAATACAGTTGTGAAGAAAGCAAACTCCAACGTGGGCTTCTCAGGGGCATGATTTTGAGAAGAGAAGGTGTGCAAGAAAGTCCCTTTTGCTTAACCCCCCCCCTTTGAGTTTTGCATTCAGCAAAGAGGAGAAAATGTTGAGTGTTATAAGGAATTAATGATGAGCAGGTTATTCTCAATGAAGAGTCAAAAAACCAAAAAACTACACATTAGCCCAAGTGAACAAAGAAAGAAATTTTCTGAGAGAGCCTGTGGTTTTAAGATACTATGACCAGCAACATGTGATTATGTATTTTGCTTTCGAACATACCCACCAATCACAAGAAACTCTATTCCTCATTCTGTGAAACATCACCACTAAACTGATACTGTTTGTGCTGATAAAAATCCTCTTAGAGACTTTCCTTTGTTTGTTTTGTTTCAGACACAGAATTTTTTTCTCTGTGCAATTTCTCTTATTTTCATTGACATGCCAGCGGTATGAGAGAGAGATTGGTGTGATTCCACTCATTGGCACCTCCTGAAATGAAAGCTGCCACATAATAATTACTGGTGAGAGGGTGCCTGGTTGTAGAGTCGCCAGTTCCAACAAAATAGAAATGAGTTTTACTTAATCTCCCTTTTCAGGAGGCTATTTGTCTCATTATAGAATCTGGAAGTACCTTTTTTTTTTTTTTTTTTTAAGGGAACAGGATGAAGATGCAGTAAGGATTTGCATGCTTTCATTGAGTAGAGAACTAGAAATTGTTCCTGAGCTGGAAAACTATTCAGCACTAATAATACCAGAGGGAATGAGTAAAGATAATAAAAGGTATTTGTCACTATGAAATGCAGTGTCTTTCTTTAATCGGATTGTAAATCCCCTCTGGGAAGTCTAAAGGTACCTTTAGCCATCAACACAATCTGGTTAGTTCAATGAAACAACTGGTTATTTAAAAAGGCTCCCTAGGAGGAGCCTGCTTCTCTCACTGCCTATGTCTCTGCCTCTCTGTGTCTCTCATGAATAAATAAATAAATCTTTAAAAAATATAAAACTAACTACCTCAACAGCCACTGTTAATGGGACACTGGAGCAAGCCATGGTTGTGGTAGATTATGGGGACAATTATGCTGACATTACTTACTGATGGTTTTTCAAAAGGGCTAGAAAATGAAACAAAATTGAATAGAGCTGCAGAAAAAAAAATGATTATACCAGCATCAGCTTCATTAACACAATCCCACAATGTGTTCATTGTAAATAGAGGCTACCAAAATGCCAAGTAACAACTTCTGAATTTATTCCAACCAGTGATTACTAACTAGTTTTGTAAAACTGGGTGTCAAGGAATTCATGAGTTCAGCTGCTCTTTTATATGTTTTGCTTTTGTCTCTTTTGTCTTTTTTGCTTTTTATTTTATTTATTTATTTATTTTTTTGAGGGTAGCAGTTGTCAGGTTGTGGTCATGGAACAGTGGAAGATTTAGTTCTGCCATCCTAGGTAAAAGGTCACCATGAGGAGGACCATCTTACAGATCATTTCACCACAATCTATTGTCAGCATCCATCTCATTTCCTAGGCTACTTGTGGGCATAGAACGAAGCTTAGCAAAAAATAAAGATAAAATAAAAATAAATGCAGCTTTCTTCAAACAGGTCAGAGTCCTAGAATAGCCCCACATTGAGCTCCACACTCAATGGGGAGTCTGCTTAAAGATCCTCCCTCCCTCTCCTCTCTCTCAATCGCGGTGACTCTCTAAAATAAATAGATGAATCTTTTGAAGAATATTTGATTTCTTCACATTTTTGGTGTCCATTCTCCTTGAGATAAGTATATCAAATGTATCAACTATGAAATGAGAAAACAAAAAACAAAATTAACTAGCTTACTGTCACACACAGATCTGATCTAAGAACTATTAAGTAAAACTCTCCCCTTAATGGAGACAGGTTGAGAAAAACACCTTACCCTATGCATACAGTTAGAATACATTAATGATTTGCACGAGTGAATTAGGCTTCTTGCATAATCAAGTCTATCCTTTATCATTTCCTTGCCCTGACCAAAATCTTGAGTCAACAGGAAAGAATGAAGTAGTAGTATGCTCCACTGGAAAACTTACCCATAGTTTCTCATAGTTATCCAATTTATGGAATTATGAGGTTCCAATTTGGTTTTGATTAATTTTCACATTTCCATGTGTCTGCAAGATAGCTCCGCTCTGAATACCTCCAACAGAACATGGTCAAATGAAATCAACCACAAATCGACTACAACTTCACTGCAAATCACCTCTTCAAGACTTCCCTAGGTTTGCTAATGACTCCACTATTTAGAAAACACTGATTTAGACTTTTTATATTTCTTGCCATTCAACCAAATTCTCCTTAATAATGATGTTAAACTTATCAAGACTCTTAAATCTGTGTTCCCCTTTATATTTCTGATGCATTCATGATAAGATTCTCATAGCTTCTTAGCTGGAAAGCTTAACTGAGCTCTGGTTTCCTCTCTCCCGTTTGAATCTACCCAACATTCCACGGCTCTACTTCCAGGAACATGGGTCCCACCTTAGTTCAAAACTTCCTATGACTTCATTTACGAAGGCATTAGGCCTAAATAAAATAATCTGTGGACAGAATTATTAGTATACTGTTATGAAACTGACAGGCCTGCCACCACCTTTGCCTTATTTCCATGTTTTAGCATTTTCCCCCTAAAAACCGGTAAAGAATGCCTGATGTACATGCATCTATAATTGTCTTCTAGAGCTGTGTTGCACTAGACAAACGAATAAACAAAAATTTGTTAAAGGCTAGATAATGGTTTCATATTATTTATGGAACAGTAATAATTCCTACACAATCCTAACCCTTTGCCAGACAATGCTCTAAAAGCCTTACTAAATTAACTCATTTAATCATTACAACTCTATGAAATGGGTAGAATAAAGAAACAATACCATAGTTCCCTTTTTCCACTGTCAGATTAATCTTTCTAAATTGTAGCTCAAAACATACCATCACCTTAAACCTTAAATATTTCTCTGTTGATTTATAAGTTCAACTACGTAACGTGGAAATCTGAGTCCTGGATGTTCTGACTCTAAGCTGCCTTATCACCTTCTACTCCACCAGCACAAGGCCACATCAAGGCCTCCTTCCATAAACACATCTCCTGCTTCCCTACTTCCACACCTTTTTCCAACTTCCTTCCACTACTCCCAAATCTGCAAAATGAAATTACATTCAGCCTTCATCCACCATTTTTTTCTACCAGTTGTTTTTCTGAAGATTTTAATTAACACGTTTCTAAGTGATTCTCCTTCCTCAATACCTAATATAGCACTGCAAATCTTTTAGCATTGATCACTTTACCATGTTCCCTTCTGAAATATAGCAATTTATGAATTTTTTTTCTCCATTGTGGTGGAAACTCATTGAAGACAAGTCTGTGCCATTTTTTTAAATCTTTTTCCCCCCGAGGACAATGTGTTGTGCCCAAGATTGCGAATCCGAGAAGCCACCAAGGAGCCGACACCGATGCAAGCGCACAAGGGTTTATTAGCAAGCTCGAGCTTGGGTCCAAGTATACCCGACACAGCAGAGCAGGGACTTGGACCCCGAAGTGGGTTACAGCTGGTTTTTTTATAGGCTGGTCTAGGGGATTTTCAGAAGGGATGGAGGAATTTCTCAAGTTCTGTTTACATTTTGATATGGGGCTTTCAAGGGCATTGAGCTCTGTTCTCATTCTAATATGAGACTTTCTACCACGGGTGTGGGCTCTGTTGTCTTTCTGTTATGGGATTACCTGACATTGAGGACATTCTGCAGTTTTCCTCATAAAGTTCAGCTCTTATTCACAGGGGCTTAAGATGGCTAACTTGTGCTAATGCTAAACTTGAGGTGGAATGGCCTTGATTTTTCTCGGCCTCCACAAATGAGTATAAATGATTAGAACAGCACCTACTATATGGTAAATGCTCAATATAGTGAGGTATTATTAGCTAGAGAAACTACTGAATTTTCATGAGAAATTCAGCAGCACCATGGTCCCTTTGTCACCAGCGAGATCCCAAAACCTGATGTGTACTGCCTACCTGCTTGTACTTACTGACGTTTGTCCCACATTTTTCCTTAAGCTCTGATTTCCAGCTTATCTCTTCACTCAAGCAAATGAAAACCAAAACTGTCCCCGAGGGCTAGCAGTGCTCAAACAAGACTTTCATATGAGCCAGACCACCCAGACCAATTTGAGCTTATTTCCTGACTCACATCTGTGAAGATGAACCATGGAGTGACCTAGAATGACCACCAGCTACCTTTAGCTCATTATAATACTAAAATCTCCATTCCAGATAAAGATTTCAGCCTCATTTGCATAACATACAGTCAGTATAGACAGGTTTCCTTAAGACACATGCAGGGCCTTTATGCCTGCCCCTACATTTGATAACAGGGCTTCCCTATCTAAATATTCATCCTAACCCTAATAAAAGGAACCCCCTTTCACCCTTTCTGGGGGAGTCACAGCTTTGGAAGTCTGTCTCTGTGATCTCATTTGCTGCAAATCAGATTTTCTTTGTGCAACAACACCTGGTGCAGTTTCTGACTCACCAAGGTGTGAACTCACATTAGGTCAGTTACACATTGACTTACATATGGCTATTCCCATTTTAGAAGTGAAGAATCTGTAGCTCACACAGACTAAATGGGGTTCTCACATTTTACACAGCACACAGTGGCAGTGCAAGCAAGGTTTTGAACCAAGATATTTTTTACTTTAAAACTGTCTCCAGCTAGACCCCGCTGTGGTGCCTAAATGGGATGTCTCTCAATCAGATGTGGGCCCCCAAATGTGGAGCGATGATCCAGTGGAAGCTGGTGGGGGAGAAAGTGGAAGAATCCACCTGGAGAAGAACAAAGGAGATAGAAGTTTATTGAATACACCGCAAGGGAGCTGAGGGCAGGGCAGCAGCAGAGGTCGTGAGTTGAGATCAAGAATCAGATGCTTAACCAACTGAGCCACCCTGATGTCCCTTGTAGGCTTTTAAAGGGGGAAGATGAGGAGGTGGGGTGCTGTATGAAATTCTCCTTTTTTGGGCCTGGTTGTCCGTAGCCCATGAATCCATGGGTATTTTGAGGAGGGGCACACGATGAGCCCTTTCTACATTCCATTGCTCAAGGCCATTTGCCTGAAAGTGGCTCCACACCCAATACCTGACCTTTTTTTACTGCTCACCTGCTTGTACTCACGGACATTTGTCCCATGTCGTTCCTTAAACTCTTCTTTCCAGATTATCTCTTTATTCAGTCAAGAACCCTGTGCGCATAACACCCCAGGATGGAAATGGAAAGCATCCCTCAAGCAGTAAGGACTCCAGCAGGCAGGAAGAGCTCTGGTGGTCCAGGCCACTCAGACTAGTTGGAATGTAACCCCAGACTCACACTTGTGCAGACACACCATGAAGTGACCTCTAGAATGACCAACAATTACCTTCACCTCATTCTAATACTAAAATCTCCGCCCAAGGAGGAGCACAAACCTCACTTACAGAACATACAAGGTACGTGTAGGCACGTTTCCTCAAGGGGCACACATGGCCTTATGCCCACCTCACCTGCCGTGACTAGGTTCCCCTTTCTAAACTTTCACCCTAACCCTCAATAAAAGGCACCCATTCCACCTCGCTCAGGGAGTTCCAGCTTTGGAAATCATTCCCTTTGTTCTCTCATTGTCTGCAGAGAAAGTTTCCTTAGGGCCACAACTCCACCTGGTGTGTCTGTGACTTACCAAGGGGCCAGCTCACATTGGTTCATTTACAAAACCAATGCTCTCTTCGTGTATTTTGCTGTCTGACAACACACATCGGTTAGGTTAGTGCTCATGTATTAAGTTAATTATGGATTCTGAAGCTAAAAGTAGGATTAAGGGTTGCTGATCCAAATCCTTAATATCAGGCCAAGTGTGGCTTGTTAATGCTAAAAAGAAAAGCACAGGCCTGAAATGAGTCATTTAAGCCAAGTCCCCAAACTGGGGCTTAATACCTAATCAAAATTTCAACCTCCCCAGAAGGGCGGTCTTAACTGGCCAGGAATTTCCTTTTTAACACCAGTGAGGTAACCTGTCACATTCCTTACCCCCACCCTGACCCCCTAACAGCTGGTAGACCTGACAGATGAGGTCATCTGCATGGTGACACCCCTTTTCTTTTCCCCTAAGGGACATGACCTTGTCTCAAACAATCCTTCCTTTTTTTTTTTTTTTTTTTGTTATTTTCTTGCCTCACCTTCCTTCCTATAAAAACCTCCCATTCCACACAACTCCTTGGAGTTCCCCTCTACTTGATAGATGGGATGTTGCCTGATTCATGAGTCAATCTTTTTTTTTTTTTCATGAGTCAATCATTAAAGCCAATTAGATCTTTAAAATTTAGTCAGTTGAATTTTAACATAGCCTTTCCCAATTTTCCGACCTCAGCTGGACATCCTACAATTCAACTCAATTCTGACACCGCCCGGAGACAGCCTCTGATTCTGTGGATTATGGGCTCCAGTCCCACAGGACTGCCTCACCCTCCCCTTTAGATGCCAGTCACAATCTCAGGTCCTTACCTGCGCTTCTGACCCACCAGCTATAGATTGAGTTTCCAACGACCCCCTCCTTGGGTTTGATTAATTTGCTAGAGGGGCTCAGGACTCAGAATAACATTTTATTTACTGGATAATGGTTTCTTATAAAAGGATATAACTCAGAAACAGCCAGATGGGAGAAAAGCCTAGGGCAAGATGTGGAGGAAGGGCAGTTTCCACGCCTCTCCTGAGCATGGCACTACCCAGGTCTCATTTTCATTAACCCAGAAGCTCTCCAAACCCTGTCCTTTTCGGATTTTATGGAGGCTTCATTACTTAAGCACAATCAATTAAAGCATAGGCCATTGGAGATTGATTCAAACTCCAGCCCCTCGCCCCTCAGAGGTCTGGCATCCTTTGGTGCATTCCAAAAATCACCTCATTTACATAACAAAAGACACGGGTCTGCTCATCATTTAGAAAATGCCACAAGTTTCAGCTCTGTGCCAGAAATGAGGACCAGATATCTACTTCTTATTATAAATCACAATTTCACGGTTGTATATAAAGTTTTACAGGGATGCAGCCAGACCCCTTCGTTTACATATTGTTTATGGCTGCTTTCATGGGCAGTTGCTTAGTTATTACAGAGCTGTACAGTTGTGACAGGGCTTAAAATATTTCCCATCTGGGCCTTTACAGGAAAAAAAAAATGCTGACCTTTGGTCTCTGTCAGTGATTCTCAACTCTGTTGCATATTAGAATCACCTACCATCGGGTTCTCCTACCTCTAGAGACTCATTACATTGCTCTGGAGTGGGAATGTGGGCATTTATGGTTTTTAAAAACCTTTCAGGTGATTCTAATGTGCAGTCAGGCTTAAGAATCACTGGCTAGGAAATGCTTTTACAAGCTGATTGTGATAACAATCAAAACCACTGGAGACAAAATTAGAAAATATGACCAAGTCCCAATTCAGAATTTTGTAATATGCCTGGTTGGTAAAGATACTGGTATGATTTACTCAGTGATTGCATGAAACTCGCAATGTATAAGCACTAATTTTCTGGCCCTGATGATAAAGCCACTGGAAAGCAGAGAGAGGAGCCCCATAATAAAGTCTGGGATGAGTCTAACACCTACTTGATTTCCCTAAACAAAACTACATTTTATTTCAGACGATCAGACAAAGGCAGTTAATTAGAAGATCATTTATGTCTTGATTAGAAGTCTTACTCTGTGAACAGTACAGAATGCCATTTACATTAAACACAATTGAAACAAGAGGAACTCTACTTCAGTGCATTTGTATTATTGATCATCTACCTAATCGGCTTATAATTGTAGCTACTGTTGTCATATTTATAACATAATGAAGAATAATTCTTTATAAAGAATAGGCCCCCTACACACAAACACACACACAAACACACACACAAACACACACTCACCCTCCAGTCCCTATTTATGCAGAAAAGTTTATAAGTCATGCAATCACAATTTTTTTGGCTGTGAGTATGTGGAGGGGTATACGTGTGTAGGTGAGAGAGAGAGAATCACCTAACAACACTATTATGATATTCTATAGCTTGTGTCCTTCTAATTTTATAGAAATGTGGTAGTCCCTGTGAATTACAAAAAGAGATCCAGGGCAGCCCGGTGGCTCAGCGGTTTAGCGCCGCCTTCAGCCCGGGGCCTGATCCTGGAGGCCTGGAATCGAGTCCCACGTTGGGCTCCCTGCATGGAGCCTGCTTCTCTCTCTGCCTGTGTCTCTGCCTCTCTCTCTGTCTCATGAATAAATAAATAAAATCTTTAAAAAAAAAAAAAAAAAAAGAGATCCAAAACGGAATCAATCTGTGAAGAGAATTTCTCTAGAGTTTCCATACTCACTCATCTCCTAACAGATACTTTCACCCCAATACTTCCCACAGAGTTTAGGGAGTTCATAGAAATGTAAACTATTAGGAAGGATATTCAGAGTACAACACAACCAGAGTCTGGAATTTACTATCCAGTGTCATTAGAATGAGTTATGGTAGCCAGAGAGAAATCATGCCAAAAGCTTCCCTACTCACTGTGAAAGTATTTACAGTCTTGCTCATCACTAAGACCTATGCCCCTAAGATCCTCACAGAGAGTTGGATCCTGTGTCACTGAAAGAGAGGGGAGGCCACAATGATAATGGAGATGATAATATTAACAGAAATCATTTCCTTCCCCTTAACCCTCCCTTCCCCCCCACCCCCCCACAACCTGTATGCAAGGAACTTCTACTGCTCAGAGGTCAAGGGAAGAAATAATATACCCTTCTTCCTCTCTCTCTGTTGGAAGAGGGATCACTTATTTGATTGGTGAGACCACAGAAGGACTGCAGTCACTGGTCCTTACTTCTCTCTCAGGCAGCACTGATGTGTTAAAGGCTGACTGTGTCACCTGAGTCTCAGAATCTTGCCCTTTTTGTGCTTGATAAGGTGTGAGGCTGGCCACCACCTTCCACAGATCCAGTTAGGTGAAAGTGTGCTCTGCAGATGCAGACTCCTTCCCTACCCAAATTTTAGGTTTAGAGAGGAGAGAGGATCTGTTAGGAAACCTAGATTCATGTTCCGGCTATGTTTTTGAACCAGAAGAGGCAGAAATAAAACTGGCCCACTGATTCAGAATTTGGAGTGGAAATGCATGTAATTAACTAGCAGTTTCAAACCCCCAACAATACCGTTTGAGGTGTTTACTATTCTTCCCATGATTCAGGGCACAAGTTCTTTATAATAATCCTATGAGGTCACTCAAATAGGTACTTGTTTCAAATCATTTTTGAAAGTCTGGCTATCCCTTGTCAATGCACTCATACATCTGCTGAAGAATCTACAGCAACTTATTTCTCCGTCTGCCTATCCCTCTACCACACCTCCAGCAAACTTATTTCTTTTGACAACATGCATTGATTATTATTCCAGAGAAGTTCTCAGTCCCTTAACTAAGCATGAGGAGTCACGAACTGCTTTTAAGAATACACCTAGATGTAGAAAGTGGAAAATAATGGGACTGCCAGTTTCATTCTTTAAATAAGTTATTGACTTTTTCTACCATGTGCCAGGCACTGGAGATACAGAAGCAACACATCTGCTGTCTCTACTTTCAGAGACATCATGTCCAATGCTTAAAGTTTAATGGTATGTTATCTTGACCAATCATTGGATCTTATACAAGTCCCATCTTGTGCTTTTGTTTCCCTGTTCTGTGCTGCCCCATGATGGTCCATGTGGTACCTTGAGAAGAATAATATGCTGATATAATAGTACAGCTGCAGAGAAGAAAGGCAAGAGCAAAAGCCATTTGGGGAACTATAATGGGAGTTCTATTTCTCGTTCCTCATCTTTGCTTTATTCTAAGTAAGGATGTGAAGGGGATTTTGCGGAATCTGTTCCTCTTCTTTGCCAGATCACAGAACAAGAAAACTACCCATCAGATGGAACAAAGCAACTCATTCATCCTCATGGCAACTAATGAGAAAAACAAAGAAAAAAAATTATAACTTCAAGTAGGAATAGAGTACTAGAATTTAATAAGCTTTTAAAAGCAAAAATTATTTCTCTATTCAACTGTCTTAGAGAAGAATTAGCTAAAACTAAAAAGTAAATAAATAACGAATATGAACAAGACTGAAGATAGTAAATAGCCAGAATTGTTTCAAATTACTACTGAACATTTTTTTAGAGATGGCCCTGAAGCATCAAAGACTCCTTTAACGATGCAGCAATCAAATAAACACAATTTGCACAACACTCTGCATTATTAGTATTTTAGTAATGAGAAGCACTTTTCAGAGATTGGTTCTACATTAACATACTGGAAGGCAGATGGTCATCATAATTTTAAGAACATCATGAGTTAATCTTGGCCGTGGCTTCCTTCAAACATTACAAATCACGCAACTTTAAAATCTGCCAGTTAGGGTGCAAATTGTATCTTTTATGTTCTTTTTTTTTTTTTTTTTAATAAGCTCTAAAGTTTTCTTCTTGAAGGAATTAATCAATCTCTCACGGATTGTGGAGCAAGCACGGAATCTGGAAGAGGTCTGCTCAGTTTGGGTAATTGCACTGAACACTGTAATCTTCACTAACTTAGTCATAAACATTGATCTGATTTTTGAAAAGAACTAGAAGACAACCATCAAATTATATAGGCCCACAGTACGTCGGCATGTTAACAGTATATTAGTGCAATTTTGGTTTTGGTGGTTGTTTCCTTTTATGTATGTTTTCCTTTATGACTTTTATCATGACATTCTATTTACAGTTTTTAAAAATCAAGTCTGAAATCACCAACTGCTCCTTCTCTAAGAGCACACAGAAATGTAAAAAAAAAAATCTATTTTGGAATCCTAACGCTGCTATTTCTCAGCTGAACGTCTTTGGAAAAGTGACTTAACTTCTCTGAAGATTTCTCATCTATAAAATAAGAATAATAGTACCTACCTTAAAGGTTAGCATAAGGAATAAAGAAATTTTATAATATTCTCACTTCTCCAAGCAGCCCACATCAAACCAATCTTCACAGTAATTCATATATTTCAGCATTTTCCCAACTATTCTTCTCTGATATGTGTATCAGTTCTCATGGAAAAAGGAGATAATTTTGCTGAAAGATATTTTCATTGCTGAAAAATGCTAGAAAACAAATTATTTATGGTTCTCCCACTGAGTTCAGGTTTTAGGCTTGAGATGTGAGTTTTGACCCTGGAGTGGTAATGGTTAATGGCTGCCAAGAAATGCTGCTGGCCTCTAAATATATAATCGTTTACCCATGTGAATTATCTCCTCATGTTTGTTGAGAGAACAGTGCTTACCTGAAATGCTGCAGTTATCATAAAATCATTCTTCAATAATACATTCTGGGTGAAGGGGGATATATCCGTCAGACAGGATTCTCAGGCCATAAGATTTAAGTAATCAAGTCAAGAAATCAATGGGTTTTATAGCTCATAATGGATAAGTTCAACTTTCACTTAAATAACCTGAGTAGCTAAAAGCTTTTGGTAATTTTCTCATTATAAAATTCAGTTGTTTAAAGACAAACTGTTTTTCTAAAATCGACCAAGCATATTCTATAAATCGCAGTTCTGGCACCTTGCTCTTACAACCCCATATAAATACCTTCCTTTCTGAAGTAGATTTTGGATTCATAGAATATTCATTTGTGTGCCTGGACACTCCATCAAACAAACAAACAAAAATTCTGCATGATTAAACAGAATATATTGTTCTGCCTCTGTATTTGCATAATAAATCAGACCCACACTGTGGGTCACTGAGTGTTAGTTACAGCATCTAAGAAGTTGTACCTTCAGCCTAGCTCTCAATTTTCAAATTAAAATAATTTTAAAGGGATACAAAGTTTCCACATTATTGAATTGCAAATGAGTATTCAAGAACATGTGAACTATTTTAATATGAACAATGCAGCTATGTGATGCCAAAGTAAATAATTCTATCCATTACACGGTTCAGGGTTTGACCTACTATACAATGGCTCATATAGCTACTTTTGAGATTGAATACTCTATTAGGATAACATAGATATAAAATTCTTTCACAGTCCAGACTCAAGTATCAACAATAGGATGTTTTTGCTTACATCACTCTGTGTTCCGCTTATTGCCTGTTTAGGTAAAAAAAGGCCATAGTATCCTCAATAGAGGTATATATCAAGAAAACTGGACTCAAGTCATAACACATTCAACTACTAAGTGTTTAATTTTTAAGATATTAAAATTGAAAGTAACAATGATCCAAAACTGATCTTCTTTCTGTTCGTAATTAACTATGTAAAGCATAATATGTGAAAAAATGTTATTCAGGGCCTCTGTGATAGTATGGCAATTGAAATCTATTTTACACATGGATACTTGTCAACAATGAAGAAATATCTTGAATGTAAAACATACAACTAATAATAGAGCACCTCTATATTAAAGTGGGTACTTCCAAGTTGGAAGCTAAATTATTTCAAGGTTTCAGATTTATCTGATCATGTCTGAAATGGGTAAGGAAGGTCCTCCAGAAGTCTATTCATATAATGGATCCAATAGCTTTCTGAGAAATATCTAATCTCAAGAGAAAAGAGGGTTGAGCATCATTAAGCTGGTCCAAGAACAATAAAATAATGCCAAAGAAGAAGAGTGGTCTTGAGTAGAGAAGAGTATTGATCACTTACAGTTTTATAATCCAATTTTCATGAATTTATGTCTGACAGTTGAGTAGATTGGTTAGAATTTTTTTTAAAATCACTAAAAAAAAGAACTGTTTTATTGAACTTTGTGAAAATATTAAAGAATTGAAGTAGTTCTACATTGTACCTGGGAAACACAGTAAGTCAAAAGTAGGGGAATGGCTATCATCTCTCTTGGTCTTATATACGTGGATGTGAAATATGAAAGTTCGTGTGAGTGAAGATATAGACCAGAGAAAGCAGGAAAGAATATAGAACATCAATAAATTTTTGGTGGCCTTAACAGAAGACAATGGAACAGAGCAGAAACAAACAAACAAACAAACAAAACGGATAAAACAGATAGGACAGATAGGATGCCCCTGGAAAATGTGGTGTCAGCTTTGCACAGTGGCAGTATTGTAGCCAATGAGGTTTATCCGAGGCGCGATTATTGCTGATTGAAAATGTGATGTCTATTTGGGTTGAACTACATGTTTGCAACTTTTCTCCCTCTGATTTTATAATATACAAACAGTATAGGAAAATGAATAGAAAAGACACATATTAGAGCAAATATAATTCACTTCTGACCTTACGAAAATCAGGAAGAATTAGAGGAAAATGGAGTTCTTGTAGGTGAATACAACAAACAATAACCACAACAAAATCTTATTACTGATATAGTGATCTCATGTTTACTCTTAACTGGGATAATCTCGTTAATTTCATATGTTTACCTTAGCATACTGTAATTACCCTAAATACAATTCTCATTGCACTCATTGACTTATTCCTTGAATAAACCATTTCTCCCTAATTACTTAGAAGTCAGCTTTTCCTGTCATGTCTCTATCTGCAAATATAGGGAGTGGCACCCTAGAAATATGAATCATGAAGCCAACACAGTATCTAGACAGTCTCAGATGTATTTGTTCTTAGTTGAGCGCTGATGATTCTTGGCTTACTTTTTCCCCCCTTGAATTTCTTTAATACATACTACAGCAGCCTACCTCCTCCAGAAAAAGTCAACACAGTGATTAATACTGACCCTTGGGGTATAATTTCATGTCATTAACAGAGTGAAACCAACAGCAGTAGCAAAGTGATGCATTTTTTAAGCTTCTCTGCTCAGCCCCATTTCTATGATTTTTAATATGCCATTACAAGTCAAGTTTTGTCATTTTCTCAGAAAACTGAATGTCTGGGATGATATTGCCTTCATTTATTGTTGCTCCAACAAATATTCATGTCTGCAATGTCATCAGACAGGTCCCTAAAAATTGCACCACAACAATATAACACAATTGAGTTTGGTATTTTGGTATAAAAGACATCAATGCCAAGGCATTATAAAAGGAAGAGTCCTTTGTTTGAAAATTGTATAGGTAAAATTAGTTAGGGATTTGAGCTGAACATTTTAAGGCAGAGTGCATCAGCTCCGTATCTTTAATCAGTTTCTGAACATTTGAATCCCCACAAATTGCATATTACCTGACACATAACAGATTTTCGAGAAATGTATATTGAATAAATGAATGAATAATTCCTTCAATTTTGAGAGTGCAGGAGAGTTGCAAGTGCCTAGTTTCATTAGACTAAATAGCCTCTCTAAGATGGACCATAGAGGATGGAGTCAGATGACTGGTAGTCATTATGTCACTGCTTGATTCCTGGCACCAGTCACTTGGGATTTATCTGGTTGGTTTTCTTGTTCATTCTGCACCTACCTGTCTGTCCAAATCCCATGCTTCGTCATTGTCTCCGCCATTTCACTCATCTGACCAAAGCTCCTCATTCCCTATTGCAATACCTGTGAATTTCAATTCCTTTTCTTGACTTTTATGGATGTCTATGATTTGTGGCCTATTGTACCCCATTTCCCATCCTTCTCTTTCCAATGACTTTATCCTTTCCTTGTCTTAGTGTTCATGCCTTACTGATCCCATTCAACAACCACTCCTATCTCTGCAATTTACATCGTAAAGCTCTCCATTGTTACAAACACTCTTCCTTTCTGTCCTTTCAAATGCTAATCAGTGTTCAATACTTTGATACAGGGCTTCTACGAAGTCTTTTCAAACTCATTGATATCTCATTAACCTTTCAGTCATTCACTGTTCGTTTACTATGTGTTGAGATATAAAGTTACCAGCTGCCAGGGATGCAAATACTAGTATAATGTAGGTCCAAGTTTTGAAATTCTTATATTTTATTTTTTATTTTTTTTTATTTTTTATTTTTTTATTTTTATTTATGATAGTCACAGAGAGAGAGAGAGGCGCAGAGACACAGGCAGAGGGAGAAGCAGGCTCCATGCACCGGGAGCCCGACGTGGGATTCGATCCCGGGTCTCCAGGATCGCGCCCTGGGCCAAAGGC
This sequence comes from Canis lupus dingo, assembly GCF_003254725.2. Taxonomy (NCBI): domain Eukaryota; kingdom Metazoa; phylum Chordata; class Mammalia; order Carnivora; family Canidae; genus Canis; species Canis lupus. The sequence goes on from NC_064270.1 coordinate 18,705,852, forward strand.
AGGCGCCAAACCGCTGCGCCACCCAGGGATCCCAAAATTCTTATATTTTAATGGGAAAGATGAACATGTAAATAAATGATTACAATGTAGAGAGATAAGAACAAATCTGAATATATACAGATGGCTACAGGAGCACATTTATAATTCTTAAATGTCTTTCACATACTTGAGACACATTGTATATTTATTGCCTTGTCTTTTGATGTTGTATATGCGTTCAGTATGGTTTTCAGGACATGAAGCTTGAGGACAAAAACAATGTCTGATTTTACTATGTTTGTGTGTTCTTCCCACTGCTTAGCATAAGGATTCTTACTTGTTGATTTTTCTTTTCTCCCTGTGGTTACCTAGATTTATAGAAATTAACAAATTGACAAACAAAACTATTATTTTTTGGCATCATTCTTCAATATGTTCTCTTTTAAAAATCCTTTGATTTATACAAGGAGAATAAGCAGATAATTCATACAAGGAGAATAAACTAGAACTACAAGTATAGAAAGATACTCACAAATTATTAAAGTTTTGTAAGATAAATTAACGGGTTATCATTTGATACAAAATTTTATAGGTTTAGAATATTCTGGGTTATATATTACATAAATTATACTATATTTGTTGGTAAATAACATCTACATTGTACCTGGGAAACACAGTAAGTCAAAAGCCACCTGGGTAAAAGCCATTTAAATACTAAGGGTTTATAAGAAATCTAGAGGCATGTATAGCACCTCAAGAATTCTGTCAGAGAGTCATTCATTCATTCATCCCACTGGGGATTCAGCAGTGAACACAATCATTGTTATTCTCTTGAACATTTATTCTAGCTATATTGGGGTTTGGAAGTAAGAGACAAGTGGAAATAGATAGGTAGACAGGTGGTTAGATGACAGATAGAAGAGAGATGCAAATACTAGTATAATGCAGGTCCAAGTTTTGAAATTCTTATATTTTCAAAGAGAGATGAGAGATAAAGAAATGTAGAAAGACATATGTGTATAAATATATACACATAAGCATACACATACATATTAGAGCAGGTAGTGATAACAATTAAGAACAATAAAGCAATGTCATCTGGGTGGCTCAGTGGTTGAGTGTCTCCCTTTGGCTCAAGTCATGATCTAGGGGTCCTGGGATCGAATTCCATATCGGGGTCCCTGCAGGGAGCCTACTTCTCCCTCTGCCTATGTCACTGCCTCTCTCTGTGTCTCTCATGAATAAATTTTTTAAAAAAGAACAATAAAGCAAGATAAGATAGTTTGACATTTCTAACTTTCTACTCCTCCATATTAGTCAGCAATATCTCGATTCATGTTCACAGGATGACTACAGCAGTATCATTCACTCATGTGATAGCTTTTTTTTTTTTTAAGATTTTGTTTATTTATTTATGAAAGACACAGAGAGAAAGAGAGAGAGGCAGAGACACAGGCAGAGGGAGAAGCAGGCTCCATGCAGGGAACCCGATATGGGACTGGATCCCAGGTCTACAGGATCAGGCCCTGGGCTGAAGGCGGCACTAAACCACTGAGCCACCCGGGCTGCCCATGTGATAGCTTTTAATAGAGGAACTGTAAGAATAGAGCGGGGATGGGTAGATCTTTTCCTGAATCTTTCCATTGCATAGGATGTTTCCCAGAATTCACTCAGCCAGCCTCCCCCTATTTCTGGTCAGGCAGCAATGAGTCACATGTCCTCCCCTACACCAATGATTGAGAATGGTGGGAATATCGTGACTGGCATAAAAATGGTTCATCCTCTGGAGCCACACAAGGGGTGCACATTCCTCAAGCACCATGCTCAGTTTGACCAAATCAGTCCTCTGTTATCAGGGAAAGGAGGAGGAAGATGGCTTTAGAGGAAGTCAAAAAATATTGCCAGTCACAATTAATTTAGAAAGTTAAACTGGCTGCCCAGAGTCACATGGCTATTAATTTGCAGAGCTCTAACTGGAATCCAAGTCTTTTGACTCAGGTCTCAGGGCTTTTTCACTACTGAGCACACTGTAGCTCCCTGCTGTCTTTTTCTACAACATATGCACACACAGCTAGCCTAGTCACGAACTAAATGTGTGTGGAAGGAACAGTTGAATGCAGAGAATATACTGAATAGAAACACTATCATGTTTCTCCAGAATGTGTTTGGGTTTTTTAAAATACATTTCCGTTTTTCAATTGCCTTCCTAAAATGTGTACACAGAACTGAATACAGTGCTGAATTTCAGGGGTTTTCTTATTATAAAACAAAGGGTTAAACCTTACAATTTCAATGGCCTCTCAGCTTTATGTCCTCTAAGTGAAGATGTATTCTTACTTTCCCCAGGGAAAAAAATTCTTATTCCTAATCAATAGATCTCTAAGGACCTTAATATTTCCTAAAAATGCATTATTTCAGTCTCATTATAAACAAATTATTAAATAGCTTACTTTTTCAGAGGGATACAGCATTATAGGAGCTTGCATCCTAGAACAGGAACACGTATTGAGGTAGAGAGAAAACACACATCTCTACCAGGACCATTTTTCAGCTAATCTCATTCCATACCAATTTCCCGTTGGCTTTCGGCTTGACTTTCTGTACGTGTAAGAGATTTTCTAAAAAAGTGGATAGACCCTGGACTTCCCATTTTACCTCTATCACTAACTTGGTAAGTGGGCTTACCAAGTCATGTGATCACTTATAATCTCGATTTCTTTCCTTTAGAAAGAAACTAGCTGATCTTTCTTGTTGACTTTTGGCTAAGAGCACATGTGATTTTTATATGTGATAATAAATACACAGTACCCGGCACATAGCTATCATTTATTAGTTATAACTACTGTTTTTAATAATACATTGCAGTTTTTATGTCTATAATTTTACTTTATTCCTTAGTAACTTAGTTTTATCCACTAGTCATGCCTTACTGGATCATTTCTAAGAGCTTAGAGAGCAAGAAAAACAACAAATTATTTCTTTATTATTTTTGCTTTGCAGATTTCTTGATGCACAGCAATTAATAGTAAATATATGTTAAGTTAAACTATCTACATATGAATGAATATAGTGCTTGCTGTGGACCCTCCTCATAAAGAAATGATCAATAAGTAACACCAAAACTCAAAAATCTTCTGAGTTGATGGTCCTAAAATCGTAGATTTTGAGTAGCTATGAGTCTTATAAATGATATAGAAAGCCCTAAAAAATTTCATTTTTTCCAATTAAAGCTAAAATAGGGATAAATAACAAAAACTGATATGAAGTATTTTCTCAATCTGCAAAGACTGAGGGTTTTTTGATATAAAATTCAAAGAAGCTAGCTAGTAGAACCTCTCATTGTGGAGGCCGAGAAAATTAAGGCCATTCCACTTTGAGTTCAGCGTTATCACAAGTACAGCTATCCCAGGCCCCTGTGAATAAGAGCTGAACTTTACCTTACTTCAGTTACAGGAAGAAAACAGCTTACAGCTTAACATCCTAGAAAGCCACATATTAGAATAAAAACAGAGCCCAAGCCAAGGGCAGGAAGCCCCTATTAGAATAAGAACAGAGCTCAATGCCTTTGAAGGCCTCATATCAAAATGTAAACAGAATTTGAGGAATCCCTCCACCCCTTCTGGAGGTCCCCTAGACCAGCCCTTAAAACTAAGCTGAAACCCACCTCCGGGTCCAAGTCCCTGCTCCGCTGTGTCGGGTACACTTGGACCCAAGCTCGAGCTTGTAAATAAACCCTCGTGTGTTTGCATCGGTGTGGGCTCCTTGGTGGTTTCTCGGATTCGGCACAACATTCATGAAATGTTGGACAGAAAACTATCAGATTTAGCCAAGGTATTTGAAATGAAGTCCTGTGTGGAAATAGGAGGAAGTACATTAATCCGGTTAAGTCTTCTCTTATTTTATGCTGGAAGAATAAAAATTACTTTTATCAAAAGTATCCTTTGATGTTGATGGCAGTTCAGTTGCCCTCCCAAAGCAAAAGTTCAGTGTGGGGGTTGGGGAGGTGGGGGGGTGCGAAGTTTATATTTCCCATTCAATTATCTCCAAGGAAGACATATGAAGCATATATTTGCATGAGTCTAAAACACCAGCCTCAGGGAAAGAAACTGAAGCCTATCTGCTTGTGAACAATGGGCTGCATTTCATGCTTTGTTCTAGCAGGCAATGGACTTTATTCAATCACTGAAGAACAGTAGCTAATTTTCCCTTCCAGTCCCCAGGGCACACTTGGTATTAAGTGAAAACAGTAAACTGGCATATAGAAAGCATTCAATAAATGGTGGAGAACTTCTTATCTAACCTTTGGATCAGCCCTATTGAAGTAGGCTTTATTCTCATTTCATAGATAATGAGATGGAAGCTCAGGTATATTATATACATTTGACATCCAACAGACCTGGATTTGAATCATAGCTTTGCCATATTCTAACCCTGTATCCTTGGGCAAGTCTGTCCTCTTTCCACTACTCCGTAATAAGTCCATTTTTTCCCTCCAACAGACAATTGACTTCCATGGAACTCATATTTTGTGAACCTTCCACATCTACCACCCGATCTTTACTTTGAACTCCATGGAGTGGGTACAGACCCGCACTGAGCTCTCTGGATTTATTCTCAACACTTCAGGATGCATAACCTTGCTCTTACACTGTTAGTGCCAAGGGGATTTAGAGCTTATTGTTCTGCTTATGGAAAGCTTAAACTTATGGGCTAGGGCATTGTTCCAGCTTTTCATAAATGATTTGTCTTTTTGATAAAATTTCATCTGATAATTCATAAAAAATGAGGAAAAGCCATCACCGCAGGGCACCTTGGGTAGATCAGAGCCTAATATCACAGAAACTTTTCTCCAATCTTTTTAGATCATCAAGCTAAATAATGGATCTGAAGTTTTCCGATGTCTTTTCTGCCGTGAAGTTTAAATTAGATGTGGTCTCCCCTGGGTACCATTCAAAAGAGTCCTAATGACAGTGTAAAAATATTGAAAGAAGCTAAACGAGATTCTTTTATTTAAATATACATAACTATATATGTACTAACTTCACTTGATTGAAATGAAAAGGAAAGAGCTAACTTCAGTGTTAATGTCACTCTCTCATTGCTTGACTTTATATGTAAATGCCAATAATTCTGAGGTTTTGCAAGATGGATATTTATAATTACTGCAGATTTCATTAGCTAAAAAGCCAGCATTAGAAGGTAAAAATTAGATTTTAATGAACAATTCTTTGGAAGGATGTCATGAATTGGTATCTGGAGGATATAAGCACAACTTAAAAATCAAGCAGATTAAATGAGTCCAGAAAGGACTGTCTAGAATAAAGATTAAAATAACTTCAAAGACAGGCCCCTCTTGAACCACTTTTCCTACCCCCTGGGGAAAATGACACAGTAAGAAAAGAAATAAGAAAGAATAAGAAATGTAGGCTTTAAAAATGTAATTTGTGTTTTAAGGCTTTTTATTTGATGGGGAAAATTTCGGTTGACAATTTTTACAGTTGTGATTTAACACAGCAAATTAAAGGGTTTGGCAGCAAATAAATAGATTCACAATGATTGGTGCTGAAATTCGATGGCCTTCCACAGGATATTGTCCAAACTCTGCCTTGTCAGACTTCATGAATCCAGCAGCATCTCGGGCGAGGTTAATGATCAAAATAAATTTAGGGTATGGGCTTTGCAATCAAGCCGAGCCTGGGAGGAGAAGATCTTCTGCTGAGGATGATAGAAATAATAACAAGTAATATTGTTATCATAGCCAAATGCACAGAGCAGTTTTCTATGCCACATACTGTGCTGAACGTTTTATATACATAAAGCATGTTTACTTGAAGACATGATTTAACAAGGAGATTGAAGAGCCGAAAAGTAAGGAGAACCTTGCTTTGTAGTCCTAGTTTATTTCTGTTGAGTATTGTGTATTGGGTCATAATAGCTTCACATCAGTTAGACTTGAAATTGCATTTATATTTTTAAAATAAAGTTTTTTTAAATATAAGAAATGGGAAAAGAACCACCTCTATCTATGCAGTGGTAATCATGAAGCAAGAGCATTTTATTCTAGAAGCTAACACTTACTTATAAGAAGTTATGGAATCTCTATGGCCACCTAACAGTATGTGCTTGGCAATAGATTATAGTGAGTGTGTGTTACTCTGGCAGAAGACTGAGAATTATAATTCAGTCTAGGTAGTGGGCCAGTAATTCTCAGCTCACACTCATGGCCATTCATAATCCCCTTCCCTTTTGCTAAAATACATCTTCCTTTCTATGGTCTCATTCGGAAATATCTCTATCTCCTGTGATTCTTATTTTATAAATAGCAAGGAAAGGAGATTCTTTATGGCTCGGTCTTTGATTATTCACAATTCTGTCGTGGGCACTAATGGCAAATCATTTCAAAAACTGACCCCGCTTACTTGTTTGAGATATTCTGGCCCTTCTGGAAAGTTCATGTTTGGTGTTGTTATTATTTTTGTGGAAGTGTGTGTGTGTATGTGTGTGCATGTGATGATTAGTGAATGGAGTTATAATTACAACAGGGAGAAAACAGAACATGTTAGCTTCCCAGCCTAGCCCTCAGGTATCTTCTATTCCTCTGCAGATCCTACTTACAAAATAACTGGGCTATTCCTGGTATTTGCTACAAGATAGTCTCTTCTGCCACGAAACCTCTTGCTTGCCCAGACCTCTAGTACTTTCAATATCTGTCCACTGAAATAACCTATATTTGGGGGGTGTAGGTAAAAATGACACCATGTCTGTCAAGTCATCCATTAACTGTTAGTCAAATTTTCCATTCTAATACCAAAACCTAATACCAATCCCATGGAACTCCTCTATATGATACATCGCTAGTCATGCACTTTCTCTTACCGACTAAAAGGACCTTGAGGATGGCATCCATGATTTATATGTCTTTATCCTCATCATTGCTCCTTATTCAGAGCTCTGCATTTTGAACACATTCAATGTTACCCAGTGATATATACCTAAAATAAAATTGAAGTCCTATAGAATTCTGTCCTTCACAACTCCATTAAAAAAAGAAAAAAAAATGGTTCCTATAAACAAGAGGAATTCCTTATTTCGTTCTGCAAACCTGGGGTCAAATGCAAAAACTTGGCTGTCAGATTACCCATATCAAATCCCAGTTCCTTGTCTGGGCAAGTTACTTCTCTTTTCCTTGGTTTCCTCATATGTGAAGCGAACTTGATAATAATAAAACTGATTATTAACACCAATCTTATAGGGCCATCAGAAGGTGTAAATACATTGTTACATATAAAGTACTTAGAGGTGTGCTCACCCAGCATGTGGTATGTGCTATATAAGCATTAACTGCATTGCTATTATATAGATGAGAGATTTCAAAGTCTCATCCACAGACATCCACAGGCTAGATCTGTCCTTCAACCATGCTGTGTTTTACATAACACTGTTGTTAAACACAATAATTTTTAGTTTGTTGCCAACACTTAAATAGGATATTTCACATTAAACCCAGATTTCTGGATTTCTTTGGGAAATCATGGAAGGCTTGGTTAACATTGAAACCTTTGTTTACTAAATGGAAAAAATTCAGCTGGAAGCATGTAATCTCTGCCCTGTGTAGGCAGTACAAGTGTTTTCTAGCATTCTAGGCTTCACAGCTGCTTGTGATTCTCTACCCAGGATCCTGAACACCACATGCCATTCCTCACATCACACCTATTCTGAGACTTTTTTACGCTATCTAGCTGGAACATGTGGGCACTGGATTTAAAAGTCTGAAATTTAAAAATAAATAATAATAATAATAATAATAATAATAATAATAATTTGGGAATACATGACTGATAATCACTTCTACAAAATGACAAGCCCTGGATGTTAATGTTACTATTGTAATAACTATGACCTTGACTGTCTCTACCATTGCTGCTCCACGTATACTGAGTACACATTATTTACCAGGCACTGTAATAGATGCTTTACATAAATCATGTCTGCTACTCATGAGAAACTTGCAAGGTAGGTAGCATTAATTTACTTATTTTATAACTGAGGAAATGGAAGGAAGCTCAGTAAAATATAACCACTTGCCCAAGGTCAATGATGTTGTCAGCAAGGAAGCACAGGACTACCAAGCTCCAAACTCAATTCTTTTCCATCATATTCACCTATCTTCCTCTTGTCAATCTTTCTGGTCCTCTCCCACAATATTTATCTACATACCAAGGAAGACCAAAAGAGGTTAATTTTAGCTTTATTGTACATGAGGAATTAAAGCATAGACTGACCCCTAAGGAAGAAAGAGACAGAAATGAGTCAGCATTGCCCTGGGACAAATGCAGACCTGGTTTCTCTATTAGAAGTACTATGTAGGGCAGCCCCGGTAGCTTAGTGGTTTAACGCCGCCTTCAGCAAGTGCGTGATCCTGGGCATCGAGCTCCCTGCATGGAGCCTGCTTCTTCCTCTGCCTGTCTCTCTCTCTCTCTCTCTCTCTCTAATAAATAAATAAAATCTTTAAAAAAAAACAAAAACAGAAATACTATGAAAATTAACTCAGAAAAAGATTTTGCCATTATCCATAGTAGAGCCTCTTCCAATTGAATCCTCTTCCAATTGAGACAAAAACCTTTAAAGATATAATTTTCCAATTGCTAATGCTCAGCCCTATTTTAGAAAATATAAAACTTCTGCTTTGAAAGCATAACAACTCATTTCTAATGAGGCAAGAAACAATGTATTTCCATTAACATTACAAACTGCGATGGGTATTTCAAGTAAGGGAAAACTCACTACATGTATAGTGAATTAGTTATCCATTATTCATTCTCATTAGGATATATAACAAACATTTTCATAATTTTACCAAGAATAATTTTCAGTTGCTGGTTAATTTTTGTTTACAGCTTTATTGAGCTCCTTGGAGCTCAAACTATTATTGTTTTTCTGGATCATTTGTAATATTACTAGAAATTATACTTTATGATATCTGTTGGAGAGAGGAACCATTTTCTGCAAATCCTGACTACCTTTTCTGATTCTCCAAGAAGCAAAGTATTCAACGCCATGCTTTAGTTTCAGAATCAATTACTCGAGGTGCCCTGAAGTTGTTTTCTCTACTTCTCTCTCTGGATAAAAAGGAAAGCAAGCTATGAATTGCCACAACAATTGTATGGCTGCTCTGATGTCCAGTTATCAAATCATATTTATGCTGGATTAATTAATAATATTTTCAAAAGATAACATTATATGTAGATGAGCTGGATAATGTTTAGGAGAAAAGAAACAAACAAAATATTGAAATATTGCAGGGATGGGACACCTGGGTGGCTCAGTGGTTGAGCATCTGCCTTTGGCTCAAGTCATAATCTCCACCCTGGGATGGAGTCGTGCATCAGGCTCCCCAGAGGGAGCCTGCTTCTCTTTCTGCCTATGTCTCTGTCTCTCTTTCTCTGTCTCTCATGAATAAATAAATAAAATCTTTTAAAAAAATATTGAAATATTGCAGGGACATCACTTAGAGACCAATTCCTGCAAGCTCCAGAATAATTAAATTCAAAGAGTTCATGAACTCTTGAATGTTGATGGGCATTCCACCATGGCAGTCACTAAATAAATTCACCCAAATTATTTACAAATAAATGAGCTTTTGCTTCAGAAAACAGGAAAACTATATATATCAAAATTCTTTATACTTGTTCAAATTTCCATGCTTGCTATGCTCTGAGCAGGCGTAAAAGGAAGGAAAACCCTAATAAGTAACACAGAGGAAGAATCCCTTGATCTCTATTTAAATGACAATGAGAATTGATAGCCATAAGCAAAGTAAACAAGTGACTAAGCTCTGAGTTCTATTGGAATTCACCTGACCCTTATTCTGATTTTGCTAACTCATTCTACAGTAATTGAAAATGTCACAAAAATAATTCCTCCCTTACTATAGTGTGAGATTAAGCAATTACTGTAAATAAGGAATAATCAAGTTCAACTATTTTAACAATAAATTGTCATAATGCTGTTTTTAATCTATATGTACAAAATAATTTATCATTTATATAGCACCTTCTCCCTTGAATATGTCAACACATCAATCTGGTTTTCTGTCTCCTGCAAGTTTTCAATCATCTTTACATGAGCAAACAGTCACATTCTAAGGGAAGCAAACATCCTAATATATTCATGCTATTATTGTTCCTTGGAAAAGATCCAGAGCCTCAATAAGGCAGTGATTGGAAATGCACAAAGTATTTTAATATCCTAATTATTTTGATTTAACTTCCTCTAATAGTTTAAATTGATACTGAATTTATTTAGAACCCATTAGGTTTTTTTTTTTTTTCAACAGATCATAAACACAGACTGAACTTAATCTCAAGACAAAATTAATTATTCATGCTTCAAATTGCCAATACACTTTCCAAAAACCTGCCACCCCCTTCTGCATTCAGGCTTTTATTTTAATTCTTTTTCCATTTTAGGAAAGTAATTACTGGCAATGTATATGTCATTCTGAAGAGAAGTGAAGCTTTCTACTTACTGATCTGAACACAAAACAGACACTCAGAGCCACAAGGAGAAAAGTTAGTAGTTGTCATCAATTCGAGTTCATTATGACAGCCTACCATCATTCCCCTGAAGCTAAGTTACCATGTAAAAAGGACAGAAGTTACAGGAACCATCTCTCCTGCATTAATAACGGGAGAATCAATTATTAAATTATCTCACACACTACGGAAGACTCAAAGTGGTGTTTTCAATGAACACAGCGTACATCTTTATAAGTTAATTCTCACCTTTTGTTTTTTTTTGCTGAGTTCAAATGGCTGTTTTCAAGAGGAGTAGGTGTTTGATTCGATGAAAACATTACATATTCAGACTTAATAGCCAACTATGGCAATCCAAATCTTTTTGACCCCTGTTTTCCCAAACATGAGTAGTTAGATAATTATAGCTACGATTAACCAAAAACCTACCAATACCACAGATGGTGCTAAGCATTTCACATGCATTATTAATCCATTTCGATTCTCAAAGAATCTTATGAGATTAAGTTCTATTAGTATCTCTATTTTACAAAGGATTTTTAAAAATCTAAAAATCAGGAAGGTGAAGCAACTTGCTCAAAATTCTACAAATTGTAAGCAACAGAGCCAGGTCTGTTTACCTTTTAACCCTGATGTGAATAACTACATCATGGTGCCTCTCTGCTACAGGGGCACGTGTACATTTAATTATTCATTCAACACTTAACGCAAGACATCCTTGTGTAGGGCTCTGGTATATGCCAGAGGCTATGAAAAATACCAAGATGGTTAAGACATGGCCCCAGTGCTCAAGAAACTCCTAATGTAAGAAAACAGGAATACTTAACAAATATATGTTTTGTTTGTAAGAAATGAAATTGGTGATTTTGAAGAAAATTAATTTTTTTCCTTAAAATAAGAGATAGCCAATAATGTAAATAGAAGAAAGTTAAGAGCAAGGGCATACACCATCTAGATCCATGAGGCAGTATCTAGACATGCAGCCCTGGTTAGCCCTGTCACTCACATCAGCATTACCTTGGCAAAATCTTTGACTCTTGGCCCAGATTCCTCAACTGTGAAGAAGAATTACTGATCAAATTAAAACAAAAACAAAAACCAAAAAAATACCCAAAACATACTAAAAACCACTTAGGAAAAGAATACAACGTGATCCAATTATGGAATGATATTATCTCTAGGTTCAGGGACACTGTTCATTTCATCTCTGTCTTCTCTTGTAGGGGACAAGAATTGCTTTTAAAAAGCTGGAATGCTGAATTGTTTTGTGTTACTTTCTGGGTGAAGGAAAGATTTTTTTTTTTTTTTTTTTTTTTGGTCTATTTTTTCTTTCCAGGCTCATGTTCCTTAAGCAGAGAGGGTCACATCAGAGATATTACCCACAACCCAGGGCAGAGAAAATGGTGACATAAAAGACAAATAACAGGATGATTCAACAGGCCCATGCTTCTTTTATTCCTATAGAGGTAACAAATAGAGAGTAACTATGCACATCATCTGTCCTGATATGGGATGTAATCTATTTCTGTGCTTGCCTTTCTGGTATTCTGAACAACTGCCCTGGTGGGCCCTGCTACAATGCAGGACCAGCATGCCAAGGATATGATCCCAGTAGATTTGACTTTGGCATAAATTATAAGCTTCCTGAATCATTGAGCTCTCCCTTTCCTTTCCTTCTTCTTCCCTCCAGTGATTTACCCTTCTCTTTCACATCCTCATCTTCACAACCAACCTCTTGTTCACTTTTTTGCCTCCCATGCTGCCTTCGTTGGCCGGAGTTTGACTGTTAATGAAAATCTCTGAAGCTGACTTTTGACTCTAATACTTCATAGCTGCTGTAAGTTTAGGCTGGTTACTTAGAGATCTATCTATCTATCTATCTATCTATCTATCTATCTATCTATCTATGAGCGAGAGAGCCAGCAGGGTGATGGACAGAGGAAGAGGTAGAAGGAGAGAAGCAGAGTCCCCTCTGAGCACAGAGCCTGAGGTGGGGCTATACCCCTTGATCCATGAGATCACCACCTGAGCCAAAATCCAGTCAGATGCTCAATCAACTAAGCTACTCAGGCACCCCTGGGCTAGTTACTTAAAAAGTAGTAAGGTATCTTTATTCCTAAAATGGGAAATATATAGTCCACTGTAAGAATTTAAACAAGCTAACATAGGTAAATGTATTTAGCACAGTGCTTGACACATTAACTTGTTCTATTTTTGACAGCACGTCTAGAATTTTTTTTAGGTGTGGCTCTCTAATTCAATTTTAAGGATAAAAATATATGAGCTATTCATTTTTGTATTCTCCATAGTGTCTAGTAGAGTGCATTCATATAAGAGGTGCTCAGTAATATTTTTTTGTATGAATAAACGAATAAATAGGTGAAATACTTGGTTCCTGGAGTATAGCCTATGGCAAAGCTTCATCTAAATATTTTACTTGTTGGTTCTTCTGCCCCCATAAAAGTCTGAAATTTGGATTATCTCCCAGCCTGTGAACAGTTCCTTCCCTTTTCATATTCCACTGCATGAACTACTCAGCCAGGATTCAGCTCTCAGCCCATTGTGGCCCATTAAGAAAGGACAAAACTCACACTGGCAGTGCTCAGGCAGTTAGGACTCCAAGATACACAGCAGAACAGGAGTCAGGGCATTTGGTGGATTGACAAGAAGATACATTAACATTTTAAGAGTAACTTTGAGGCAAGTGTGCAAAATAATGTAGTTACCAAACACTCAAGATATTCTTTCTAGAGGGAACAAAGCAGTCTTCTCTTGTATACAGATCCTGCCCCTGCTAAGACAGAGACATGTCATGGAAATCATCCTGACCTGAGAGTGAAAGCAGGAAGACTGGAATTCCTGAATGGCTTTCTATGAGCTTGGGGAAATGACTCCTCTCTGCTGCACAGTTTCCGTTGTGCAAAGGAGAGTAAACCAGATGTCCTCTCAGATTCATTCCAAAATATACAGTTGTGTGAATATAAAATGTATAACACATATGATAACGAATAACATAATAAGTCAGACCAGCATGAAGAAAGAGGTGGTTAAAAATAGGAGAAGTAGGAGTGCCTGGCTGGTTCAGTTGGTAGGGCATGCAACTCTTGATCTCAGGGTTGTGAGTTCAAGCCCCACAATGGGTATAGAGATTACTTAAAAATAAAATCTTTAAGAAAAATAGGAAAAGTGTTTTGAAGTCCACTTTAGAAAAATAAAAGCCCCATTTCAATGGATCACGTTCATACAATTCAGTCAAGATTTAACATTATCAAAGAGTCACTTGATTTGGAGTCAGAATATAAGGGACAGAGGAAAAGATGTTAGGTCCCAAGTGACACAAATTAGAGCCCATTTTGAAATAGTGCAAAAGATAACCTTTTTTTTTCAAAAAAGTTTAAAAAGTTAAAATTTCTATTGAACTTAGAGAAACAGTGTACAATATTGTTCTTATAGGTTTTTGGGTAGAGCAGGTAATGGAAACAGGCTTTTTTTTTTTTTTTTTTTAATCATTGCTATCCCAAGGAATGTGAATTCAAGGGTAGGTATCTGAATTTAAGCAGTTCCTATTGTTTAAAATCTGGGAGCTGAAAATTCTTCATATGAAATTCAGATAGGAACAATCTAACAATTTTCTATAGTCATCCCAGGACCCTTTGATACCCATCATCCTCCTCACCTCCTCCAACACCCACACAGACCAAGTATCCCTGTCTCTTCCAAAGAAGATGCTATAGGGGAGAGGGGAGGATAAGGCAGTGAAGGAAGCTATTTTCCATTTGTAACTATTTCCCAACAATATGCAAACGTTCCAAGTTGCTTGGCAGTATGCTGCACATAAAATTAAATTTGAAGTGCTAATTTGGCACAATTTTTTATTCATAACACCAATTCTCAACATTAATTTTGACATGTCCTTTTTTTTTTTTTTTTTTTTTTAAGATTCCAACTGGAACTGAAAAAAATCACTTGGCGAAAGAAGTATCTGGTAAGAAGTGTGAAGTCCCTGCTTCTGGCTACAGGTGAGCTGTGTTCCCGCCTGGGTAGGTGGGAGCTTCTTATTAGGCTTAGGAGCCAGCTCTTACTCTGTCTGCCATTGATTCCAGAAAGCTGATAAATGGCACTTATTTCTTACTCATGACCTAGTTTGTAAGCTCATAAATCACTGTGAGCACTCTGAAATTCATTTGCTGGAGCCTCTACTTGATAAACCAGAGTTAGGTACCTACATAGGAGAGGTCAGGAAGTCTGCTCAGAGATCTGGGTTTGACTCGGAGAGGCTATTAGGTTGAGAAGTAAGTCATTTCTGTCATTAAACACTGGCCAACTGGAATGTTTAGCATTAGAAGTGTATGTGCATGGTTGTGGCCAAGGAGGGGGGTTGTTTGTGCTTGCAGCACAGAGGAAGTAAGGGCAATGCAGAGGGTAGTTACGTAATAACACTAAAAATCAGCGTACGTAATGAATCACCCTAGCCTGTGTCTTAAACTAGTTTCCTGACCCATAAACTCCAAGCCTCCCCATATCACCTCTCCATATGGTCTTTTCCACATCTGTATTCCCCATGTATTAATTAAAATTCTTACTTATATTTCTATTTTCAACTCAATATCTGCCTCAAGTCTTGTCTTTAAAAATATCAACTGTGAAATTAAGAAATTTATGTTCTGCCTATATATTTTATAATGTATACAAAATAAACACAGAACTACTAGAAGTTTTTTAAAAATGATCTGTGTGGCATCTGAAATCATGTATTTCTCATTAGTAAATTGTTTACCACACTCTGGGAAATTGCTCTAGAAGATTCACCATCAGTGACATTAAAGGTCAGAGTACTACAAAAAAGCAAAGTTCTTCATGAGTGTTTTTGCCTGTTGTACTACTAAGACCAAGTAACCAAATGGAACACTGCTGGGATTATGTTGCAGAATTCAGACTTGCAAGGGGCCTCTAGAGACTTAAAATCCAGCTGAGAAACTTTAATAGATAAGACTCCTAGAGTACATTAGTTAATCCAAAAGAAAATGGTTTATGATTGGAAAGGCAATATACCAACACAGAG
Organism: Canis lupus dingo; assembly: GCF_003254725.2. Taxonomy (NCBI): domain Eukaryota; kingdom Metazoa; phylum Chordata; class Mammalia; order Carnivora; family Canidae; genus Canis; species Canis lupus. Next base: position 18,721,428 of record NC_064270.1, read on the forward strand.
CAGTGTTACCAATGAAGGATTTTAGGCTATTGAGAGAAATTAGCTCAACGGTAGTTCTTTTACCTTTGGGAGAAAGTGAGAGGCCTAAAGTTATCAGCAGTATTGCAAATGAGTCTTGGATCAAAATTGGTTATAAATGACTTTCTAAACCACACTATATTGAATTCATTTAATTAATTCACTTAGATTTTTCACAGTGGAACAGGCTTGGCTTATAGGCACAGACCTTGCTCAGAATTAAAGGTAGAACAGAAAGGATGAGGCCCTGATTTTACTGAGCATCATGTATTGGGTACGGTGGCTCTCTTGGTCTTTAGGAACTCCTGAACTCTAGCCATTTACCCTGCTAATTGTGCTTACTGAGCTTGGAGTGAGATCAAAGTGCTATAGGCAAGTAGCTTGGTCATGCTCTATTAGCCCATATCATAAGAAGTCTTGTGTAAATGGGAGCTTTATGCCACAAGCAGAGCAGAGGCAGAATGTAGATGGCTTGGTCCAACTCAGCTTTAATCCTGGGAAAAGTCTGTATGCTTGCTCTAGGGTCAAAGAGGAAACAGAAGAATATTCCTGAAAGTGCTAAAGCCATTAGTCCATACAACAAATTTTACTACAAAGACATGGATGATATTTGGCTACATGAAAGCAGAATATTTCTGATCATAACTATATTTTAAAATGGATTTGTTTTGATTTTTAAAATTCAACTTTACTCTTTTAAAATTCAAAGAAATATTGTTATCATCTTCATTATAATGCATTATCTATAATGTAACATAAATTATATGCAACAAAATGCACTCATTTAAGTGTATAACCAGAAGGGTCTGAGCTATGTACTTGTGAAACTAACATCGCAATCAAGATAAAAAATATCAATCACACCAACTTTATCTTCCTATCAACACTTCTCTGTGGATTTATATTTTAAATGGTTTTATTGTAGACAGTTTACAGTTGGCACTCCCTTTGTCCAATTTGAAAAAAATCTATGCTTTCAACTATAATATCTATATCATTTAAATTTATGATTTTCAAATATGAATAGGATTAAATCCATAATCTTTTGTCTCCTATTTATCATGTCTCTGTTTTTCCCCCCTCTCTTTTCCCTTGCATTTTATTGGACTGAATTATTCTATTCCACCTCCTCTGTCAGTTTAGTTGGTGCTTCAGAGTTTATAATATGCATCCAAAATGTAAAAATGTATGAGCCTTACTGGAATATTCTTTAATTTTCCTCTTCGTGTTCTTTGAGATATTCTTGTCATACATTTTTCTACATATATTATAAACCCCACAATGCATTGCTGTTGTTGTTTTAAATGGTTGTCTTTTAAAGACACCTAAAAATGATGGAAAATAATTATTATATTTATGATTTGTGGTGATCTTCATTCATTTATATAAACTCAGGTGTCCCTCTGGTGTTATTTCCTTCCACCTAAAGAACTTTTAAAATACCCTCCATGGTATGAATCTGTGGGCATGAAATTCCTTCAGCATTTGTTGTATGAAAATTTTTCACTTCACCTTAATTTTTGAAAGATCTTTCTTTTCATGGTCGGATATAGAATTCTAGGTTACCAGATTATCCTCACAGACACTTGCCAGTTTGGCTCCAAGATCTTCTGATGTGCATACTCTGTAAGACATCTTCAGTAATTCTTACCCTTGTTCTGCATTTCCTATGTCTGTTTTCTCTGTGGTAATTCTGATCTTTATTCCTCTGTATTTCAAATGTCTGTTAATATCCTGGTGCTTTCATGTTATTTTTCCTTTGTCACTCTTTTTTATCCATTTGATTATGATGCCCCTTGGTATGGTTTCATATAATCTGTGTGTTATAGTTTGCATCAAATCTGGAAAAATTTGGTCATTATTTCTTCAAATATTTTTCTGCCCCTCTCCTTTGTTTTCTGAGACTCAAATTCTATGTATGTTGTACTAAGTGGTATTGTTCCATAGGTCACTGAGGCAGTGTTCTTCTTGTAGACTTTCTTTTTGTCTCTATGTTTCAGTTGGGGTAACTTCTAGTATTCTTTGTTGAAGTTAGATCATATTTTCTTTTGTAATCTCTAATCTTGTATTAATTCCATGCTGTGAATTTTTCAATTCAGATATTTTTTATTTCTAGATGTACCATTGGTTCTTTTATATGTCATTTCTTTTTTTTTTTAAGATTTTATTTATTTATTCATGAGAGACACAGAGAGAGACAGAGACACAGGCAGAGGGAGAAGCAGGCTCCACGCAGGGAGCCCAGCGTGGGACCCAATCCCAGGAATCCTTGGGCTAAAGGCAGATGCCCAACTGCTAAGCCATCCAGGCATCCCTATATATCATTTCTTTTTATCATGCTAGTCTTTAAAAATTTTTGCATAGCCATAAAAGTTGTTTTTACATCCTACTGAGCTAGTTGTATTATCATTTGTCCTTTCTGGATTTTTTAATGCAGACTTAAGTTTTTATAACAGCTTTAGATTCACAGCAAAATTGAGAGGAAGGCACAAAGATTTTCCATATACTTCCTGCCCCTACACATACGTGACCTCTATCATCGATATCCTGCATCAGAGTGGAACACTTGTTACAACTGGTGAACCTACAGTGACACATCATTATTACCTACAGTTTATAGTTTACAATATAGTTCACTCTTAGCATTGTATATTCTATAAGTTTAGACAAATATATGATGGCTGGCATGTATCTACCATTACTGAAACATACTAAATATTTTCATTCCCCTAAAAATCCTCTGTGCTCAATCTATTCATCCTTCCCTATCCCCAAACTTTGGAAACTACTGATCATTTTACTTTCTTTGTAGTTTGCCATTTCCAGAACCCCATATAGTTACAATTATATAGTAGGCAGCATTTTCAGATTGACTTCTTTCCCTTAGTAATATGCATTTAAGATTCCTCCGTGTTTTTTCCTGGCTTTAACAGCTCATTTCTTTTTTAGCATTGAATATTTCATTGCTTGGATGTACCATAGTTTATTTATCCATTCACCTATTGAAGGACATCTTGGTTGCTTTCTGGTTTTGACAATGATGCATAAAGCTGCTATAAACATCTTGTGCACGATTTTTGTGCACATATAGGTTTTTAACTCTTTTAGATAAACAACAAGGAGTGTGATTGCTCAATCACATGGTAAGAGTATGTTTAGTTCTATAAGAAGCTGCCAAATTGTCTTCCAAAGTGGCAGTACCAATTTGCATGCCCATCAGTGATTAATGAGAGTGCCTATTGCTCCACATCTTCTCCAGCATTTGAGGTTGACATTCTTCCATATTTTGGCCATTCTAACAAATGTGTAGTGAAATCTCATTGTTATTTTAATTTGCATTTTTCTGATGACAAAGATGTGGAACATCTTTTCGTATGCTTATTTGTCATATGGGTATTTTCTTTGGTGAAGTGTCTGTTTGGATCTCTGGTCCATTTTAAAATAGGGCTTTTTGCTTTCTTATTCTTGAGTTTTAAGACTGTTTTACATATTGTGGTATCAGTCCTTCATCAGATATTCTCTCCCATTCTGTGGCTTCTGTTTTCATTCTCTGGACATGGTCTTTCTTTCACAGAGCACAAGTTTTTAATATTAATGAAGTAAGTCCACCTTATCAATTCTTTAATGGATCATGTCTTTGGTGTTATATCAAAAAATGCACTGCTGTGCCCAACTAGGTTTTCTCTGAAGTTATCTTCTAGGAGTTTTATGGGGTTTTGTGTTTTATGTTTAGGCCTGTGTCTACTGTGAATTAATTTTGTTAAAGGTGTATGGTCTGTGTCTAGATTCATGTTTTTGCATACTCATCTAGTTGTTTTAGAACAATTTGTTGAAAAGACTATTCTTGCTCTATTTTCTTGTCCTTGTTCCTTTGTCAAAGATCAGTGGAGTATATTTATGTTATGATTATATTTATGACTATGTGAATTTTCTTTTCTTTTTTCCTTAAGATAGATTTATTTATTTATTTATTTATTTATTTATTTATTTATTTATTTATTTATGATAGAGAGAGAGAGAGAGAGAGAGGCAGAGACACAGGAGGAGGGAGAAGCAAGCTCCATTCCAGGAGCCTGATGCGGGACTCGATCCCAGGATTCCAGGATCGTGCCCTGGGCCAAAGGCAGGTGCCAAACGGCTGAGCCACCCAGGGATCCCCACTATGTGAATTTTCTATTCTCTTTTTTTTTTAATGGTCTTTTTTATTATTATTATTTATGATAGTCACAGAGAGAGAGAGAGAGAGGCAGAGACACAGGCAGAGGGAGAAGCAGGCTCCATGCACCTGGGAGCCCGACGTGGGATTCGATCCAGAGTCTCCAGGATCGCGCCCTGGGCCAAAGGCAGGCGCTAAACCGCTGCGCCACCCAGGGATCCCCTCTATTCTCTTTTATTGATCCATTTGCCCACTGTTTTACCAACATTACACTGTCTTGATTATTGTGGCTTTATAGTAAGTCTTGAAGTCAGGTATTATCAATCTTCTTACTTTGTTTTATTTATCAAAATTGTGTTGTCTATTCTGGGTCTTTTGCCTTTCCATATAAACTTTAGAATAACTTTGTCAATATCCACAAAAGAACTTGCTGAGATTTTTATTGTGATTGCTGTGAATCTATAGGTCAATTTGGGAAGGATGGACATCTTGATAATATTGAACATGGGATATATCTTCATTTATTTAGTTCTTCTTTGATGAATCTGTTTTTAATTACTAGTCTTTCTCCTGGTTACGGATTGCCTTTACTTGCTTTTTGACTTGCCTGGTAGTAGCTTGATTTTGTGGAAATTATATTGCTGAATGTCTAGAATTAAAAGAGCACTGGGATTTATTCTGTCAGGCGGTTATTACTTGTTGATCCATATGATCCCTTCATGGGTATGATTTAAGTTCGTTTTGTTTTGTTTAGGTGGGTCTAGAACTACAGTAGCTTTCACTTCAGGGTAAGTTCAGCCTTCCTCCTACAATATAAGATATTTGGAATTCACTCATTGCTGTGGGCATCACAAAGGACTCTCCATTCTGGATGGTTGAAGCTTGAATATCTCTTTACCCTCTGTGACATTTGAGTCTGGTTCACCTTAATGTTCTGCGATCCTTATTTGTTCATCTCTTTGGTTTCATGCTGTAGAAGGGTAGCTTATTACTTAATAATTACTCAAGAAGGGATGTCTGGGTGGCTCAGTGGTTTGGCGCCTGCCTTCGGCCCATAGCTGATCCTGGAGTCCTAGGATTGAGTCCCACATCCAGCTCCCTGCATGGAGCCTGCTTCTCCCTCTGCCTGCTTCTCCCTCTGCCTGTATCTCTGCCTCTCTCCCTCACTCTCTTTCTCTCTCTCTCTGTGTCTCATGAATAAATGAATAAAATCTTTAAAAAAATAAAATAAAAAATAAAAAAAATAATTATTTAAGAAGATCCTTATATAGATTTCTAGAGTTCATTTTTTACATAGCTCTGTTTCAGAGTTCTATGTACACTTCCAGAGGCCTCACCCTCGAATTTTGATCTCTATGCCCTCCATTCAGCAAGTTTACCAGCCCCTGTTCATTCACTCTTCCCTGTAGCATTGTTCAAAAATTGCCCCAAGAAATTTATCCAGGGAAATTGTAGAACTCACCTCATTTATTTCCCATCTCTCAGGCATTATATTACAGCATTTCCTAGTGCCCAATGTATGAATTAAGTCAGTTAATATATTTTGCCCAGTTTTATAGCTGTTTGTGGAGGTTTTTGATACTTCATTATGGCCAAGAATGAAAGGAATCCCTTTACTTCCCATATGTATTTTAAATTTTGATGAAGTTGAGTATGTTCACAAGATAGTCTGAATTTTCAACTTTCTGAATCTCATATAAAACACTGAATTTTGTATTTATGTCATGCCAAGTAGCTAATAAACCATAGTCTTTATCTTTTCCAAAGCCATAGAGAAATTCCATTGTTAGAAGAGAATAAAAGGAACATTTAAGTTAATCCTTGCATGATATCTGGATGACCTTCTACAGAATTCTTCTGTCTTATTAGGAGCTTATATCTGAACATCTGTAATGGTGTGGAACTCCATTCTTTCAGAGGAATCATATCCCATGGTAAGACAGCAGTGTTACAAAATGCCTTCTTAAGTGAGCCTAACTTCTTTCCTCTTGTACTTTCCAATATCTGACCTTTTTGCCAGACACTAGAATCATCTGGAATGTAATTTTTTAAAAAATCATTGATATCGTACCTGCTTCCAAATCAGATTTGAAGCAGTATATTTAGAAGATACGCATGGCAGATATTTGATGGTTAAGAATAGCTCTCAGGTCCCTTAGGCATACTCTAGCCCAAATTAAGCATTCCTGGTCCCTCAATTATTTCTCATATGAATAGAAAATAGAGCCTTTATAAAAGACAATGGAGAGTAGAATGGTGGTTGCCAAAGGCTTGGAGGAAGGGGAAAATGAGAAACAGATTTCATATCAACTTTATATTCAGTGAATATAGAGTTTTAGTTTTGCAAGATAAAAAAGTTATAGAGAACTGTTATTCTACTGTACTGTGCACTGAAAAATGATTAAGATGGTAAATATGTTATGTATTTTTTGCCAAAATAAAAATAAATTACAATGGATCCATGTAATAAAAGCAGTTAAAGAAATAAACAAAAATAGAGATCTCTTCCAAAGCTCATGGTGATGTTTTCATTCTATAGGCATAGACGGTAGATCTTATCAATGGACATTGTCAAATCAAACTTTGTTTTAGAGATCTTTTGAATCGGCAACAGAAAAGAATAGGGAGTTCGGATCATGGCAGGGGCTCCAAGAATGAGGGAATCAGTTAAGGCAACTAAGTCTGCAGAACCAAAATTGCAAGCTCTACTGTTGCTACTATACTGACCAGGGATTTAGGGGGTTTTATAGTAGATAAAAATCAACATTTTGACTTCAACTTAGAAGCTGACACAGAGCCAGTGTAAATTAAAACATTAATGTCTGGGCTTCTGGGTGGCTCAGTTGGTTAAGCTACAGACTCTTTTTTTTTTTTTTTTTTAAACTACAGACTCTTGATTTCAGTTCAGGTCATGATTTCAGGTCCTGAAATTGATCCCCGCATTGGGCTCTGTGCTCAGTGGAGAGTCTGTTTGCCTCTCTGCCCCTTACCCTGTTCATGCTCTGTCTCAAATAAATAAATAAAATCTTTTTAAAAATATATATAAAGTTAATGTCGTGGGCTGGAAGTCAGCTAGCTAGCTCTGGAATAAGCTACACACTAGATTCAGACCAAGGAAAGCATCTGTGTCATCCACAAAGTGAGTTTACCTTTGAGCTCTTACTGTGACAAGCCTCGTCACTGAGTCGGGCCACATGACACTGCACACCATGGTTCTGTGGTCTTTTGAGAAGATTCTGTTGTTCTGTCCATGCAGCATCCACTTCTCTCTCATCTAGTTTGAGCATCTGATTTTCATTTTGGAAACTCCCAATCTTAGTATATGGATGATGCTGACCTACTCCCATACTCAACTAGACAGACAACCTGGGCCTTGTCAATAAGTGAATTTCTGGCTGTAGAAATAGATTCAGGGATTGCACATAATCTGAGCAATGACTATAAGACTCAAATTTTCTGAAATTACTGAAAAAATATATTTCTTCAGCTACAGTTACTAAGCTAAAAGAAGATAAGTTTCTAGAAGCCATTGGAGAGACAGAGAGTGAAGTGGAACCAAGGGACAGGTAAGTTCCAGGTGACACTTTTGGACTTCTGGATTTGGCTGTGCCAAGTCCAGGGGTTTGAAATTCCCTTTTGTGCCTAAGTCAGTCTGAGCTGGTATTCTGTCCTTTACAATAAAGAGTGATTTGAAAATAGTACTACACCAAGTGAGATTATTCCATAGATGTTTCTACTCATTCCATATGTTTGTAACTCATGCCCCAAATTAGTTTATAAATTCCTAGAGCTCCAACAGAAGGGCTTGCTCTCCTTTGTTATTTATCATAATGCATATCACAATCCCTGGAACATAATAGATAATAAATAATTGATGATTAACTTCTATTTCCCTCACCATCCCCACATTAATTGCATTATTCCTGAGTTTGGAAGTTCAATGTTTTTCTTTTTTAAGACTTTATTTTTCATTTATTTGAGAAAGAGAGAGAGAGAGAGCTCAAGTAGAGGAAAGGGAAGAGGGATAGGGAGAAGCAGACTCCTCACTGAGGGGGCAGTCCTACTTGGGTCTCAACCCCAGCATCCTAGGATCGTGATCTGAGCTAAAGGCAAACACTTAACCAATTGAGCCACCCAGGGGCCCCTCTGGGTGTTTTATTTATTTTTTTCTTTGTTTTCTTTCTCATGAAAGTGAAACTCTAGTGTATGTCTTTAGAAAATGTATTAGGTTTTTCTTTTGTATCAAAACCAAGTCCCCCAGGAAAAACAAGCAAACAGGCACAAGAATAAAAATCGATCTCTTTAGACATCTTTATATCTCAGTACACCGTCTCTCTGCCAAAACCTAGATGATATGTTTTAGAACTTCTATTGCAGACACGACCTAAACATTGCTTTCTATGTTAGGGATTTAAAGATTCCTAACCATGAGTATACCAAGTCTTCAAACGTGCTGTATGTTTCCATTAAATGCTTTGAATATTTAAGATTAACATGCTTCATTTTCTTATATCTCTAGGAATAAGTAGGAAGTGATAAATGGATATTTTAATATCAAAAGGAAAGAGGGCCTTGAACAAGTAGATTGCTTGAATCATAACTTCAGTTTACCTATTGGCTACAACAGGTTTTTTGAAAAAAAAAAAAGAGAGAGAGAGTGAGGGAGGGTGAGGAAGGGAGAAAGAGAGGAGGGAAGGAAGGAAGGAAAGAAAAAAGTAAGGAGAAAGAAAGAGAAGGAAAGAGAGAAATAAAAAAAGAAAAGAAAAGAGAAAAGAAAGAAAGAAATTACAAAAGACATGGTAGTTGTCTTAGTGATTTAAGCAATATGGTGGTGGGGGCAGGAAGGGTTTGTCTGGTCCTATTCTGGTGATGTGATTGAGAGTGTTAGATTGTAAGCTGCTGGGGTTTGAATCATCACTAATTAGCTGTATCACTTGAAGTAAAATAGTCACCTCACTGTGACTTTATTTTCTCCTCTATAAAATGCATTCATCTTAGAATCTACCTCAGTGGGTTATTATGAACATCAAGTAATCCAATACACATAAAACTTGTAAAACAGTGCACAAAGTAGGCTTTCAATACATGCCAGCTTTATATTACAGAGGAATGTAAGGATGAGTAAAGGCTCTTTGCATAGGGAAAGAAAATCCTCCTTAGTGAAAGATGATTAAAACAAGGAAAAAAAAAACAAAAAACAAAAAACAACCAAAAACAAATAGAACAAACAAGCAAAAAAAAAAAAAAAAATCCTCTCATTTTCTACAGAGTGTTCTTCCTTTCTTTCCCTTAGTGGGTGGAAAAAGGCAAGACATTTCTGAACACAAATAAGCAAGAGCTACGTTTATATGGGTAACTCCTATAATCTTCCCTAGTTGCTAAGAACTTCAGTGCTGATGCCCCAGATTGGGGAATATCATTTCACGTCTATTTTGATGTGCCATGTTTATTTTCTCTGTTGGTATCTTAAAAGAATGGTAAAAGTCAATATTGATGGAAACTGTGTACATTTTTCTCATTGTTTTGGTAGTAACATGCTATTCACTAGAGGGTAGAGAAAGATTCGTTTCTTTTAATTTGAGTGCAATGGACTAGTGGAACAGGTAGAAAAATAGGTAACCCATTTGGGCAGGGACACCCCCAGTGTCCCTGTGTGTTGGAAGAGGTCATTGAGAGGACATGCCTGCCAGTTGACCAGCAAGCTAACCCTGTGCCCCTTTGCTACTTCACTTTGCTCAAACATGGGCACTGACTGATAATTTGTAGAAGTGGGGCTTAGCTGCTGGAACTCATCCTCCAATTTACTACCAAAGAGTCAATCTTTGCCCCTTTCTGAACTGAGCCCAATAACAGCATTGCCTTATTCATTTATCCTCAAATTTACACTTTGCTGCTTTACTGCTTATTTACAAATCCAGAGCTTGCATTTCCTTTCTCTATTGTTTCCTTTTCTATTTTACTGGGGGGAGACTATAAGACTAAAAAAGTCTTTTTTATAAGACTATAAAAAATGATGGAGAAGGAATTTAAGGTTTTTCTAGGAGACAGCATTGTGTAGAGTAGTTTTATTCAAATTTAACTTTTAAAGACACACACACAAACAACATTTCTTCCAAGTCATTGAGATTTCAGTTCATATCCCAACATAAGAATCATCGATAGGAGGGAGAAAAGAAGAGACATAGGAGTTATCTACTTCAAAATCAATGGCTAGGATTCTCTTGAATTCCTACATGATTTTTTAAAAAAATTGGCATACATTAAGTTCACTTTCATTCATTAAAGTTCAATGGTTTTGAAAGATATACAATGTATATATTCACAATTGCAGTATTGGACAGAATAGTATCACCTTTCTATTCAACCCTCCCTCCTCTTCCCTAGAATCCTTCGCATCCAGTTTTTTAAATATTTTTTTTAATTTTTATTAATTTATGATAGTCAGAGAGAGAGAGAGAGAGAGAGAGAGGCAGAGGGAGAAGCAGGCTCCATGCACCGGGAGCCTGATGTGGGATTCGATCCCGGGTCTCCAGGATCTCGCCCTGGGCCAAAAGCAGGCGCCAAACCGCTGCACCACCCAGGGATCCCTGCATCCAGTTTTTGATGATTATGAATCAAGCTGCTATAAACATTTGTGTGCAGGTTTTTGTGTGGACATAAGTTTTTAACTCATTTGGGTAAATACCTAAGAGCCTGATTATTGGACATATGGTAAGGCTATGTTGAGCTTTGTAAAAAACCGACAAACTGTCTTCCAAATGTCTGTACTCTTTTGCATTTTCATCAGCAATGAATGGGTGTTCCTGTTGCTTTGCATTTTTGCCAATGTTTGGCATGGTCAAATGTTTTGAAATTTAGGCATTCTAATAGGTATAAAGCCATATTTCATTACTTACTTTGCAATTTCCTAATGACGTCTGATGTTAAGCATCTCCTATGCTTATTTCCCATTTGTGTATATTCTTTGATGAGAGGTCACTTGAAGGCTAGGGTCCCTATTTTTGTGCTTTTGTCATCTTTGGGTTAAGAAGTTTTCCTTAGAGTCTATATTTGCAGTTCTCTTAGCTGCAATCCCCTATTATTATCCTGCAGCCTTGTTGGTATGGGGGTTAAGTGTGGGGAGTGAGAAACATTCTTTGTCCCAGACTTTTAGTGGATCTATGTTCCTAAGCTGTGACCTCCACAGGGCTGCTTAGCATTTTCCCCATTAGGTGAATAGGAAAGCTAGAGATGTTTGGAGTGGGGGAAAGCCTCCAAATCCAGCTCACTGAAGGTTCTGATAAAGTACTTTGCTCCTGAGAGCCAGCCATTGTTATGAAGATTCTGGGGGTTTCCACAAGGATTACTTATCCTACCTCTGGCAAAGTCACGGGAGTATCTTTCTTGGTTCTTAACCACGAGAACCTGGAAGTCAAACTCAAAAAATTGGGGGAGCCCCAACTCAGCACCCCAGGAGTCTCTTCAACGATTCATCAAAATTACCATCAAAATGTTTTTACCATGTTATGGCTCTCGTGGATTCTGCTCCAAGTAAGCGTGTTTTGGCTATGACTTTTGGGGTTCATTTGTTCATCTGTCTCAACACGTTTGGGGTGGTAGTTTGCCTGTGACTTCCGTTCTCTGATAGGTCAAAGAAAAGCCTTTGTTTCAGTTTGTTGAAAAGCTTTTGTTTCAGTTTGTTGAGGTTTCTGTTGCTGTTGTATGGATGGCAGTGACAACTTCAAATCTCTTTACAGGTCAGAGCTAAAACCAGATGTCTATTTCATTTACTTCATTCTTAGAAGAGCCCTTTGATGCAGTTTTCCCCATTCCTACTTCCCCATTTCCTACAAGGAAAATAGTTTTGACCAGGGCAGCTGGTAGCCTCGTAATCAATCCAGAGCAATTTGCACACTCAGGTTTCAGGGTTCGAGGCCAGTGTTCTTTGCAACACACTTTCATCTTCCTCAATACTTTTGCAAAACAGGCTAATTATGCATTTGTTCCATCAACAAATGTTCCTGCATACCTAGTGTCCACCAGTATTCTCAATGCTCTGCTATAGCAGTGAACAAAACAGCCAAGGATTTCTGCAAAGGGGCTCACATTCTAATGAAGGAGATAAATGATGTAATTTATTTGCCTTATTTGTGTTTTTATTGGTGTTGTTTAGAGAGTTATATCATAAGAAAAATAAAGCAGGGAGGATTTTAGACAAATATGTTGATTATTGGCTATCCTTCCGATGGAAAACTGGGTTTTATGTAACTGATTCATAGACACTGTAAGTATGATTTATGTTAGAACCTGCCTTCACATTTTACTGGTTCAATCATTAATTGATGAGTTAAATGAAATATTTGATATCTGTTAATTTGATGTTGTATCGCTCCAGGCTATTCAAAGAAACTGAACCAATAGGATACATAGACACACACACACACACACACACACACACACACAGATTGAGAGAGAGAAAGAGAGAGACAGAGCAAGAGAGAGAGACTAAGAAATGGAGAGACAGAGAGATTATAAGGAATCAACTCATAAAGTTAGGAAGGCTGGCATGTCCAAAACCTGGAGTGTGGGCCAACAGGTTGGACTCAGGAGAGCTGTTGGTGCAGTTCTAGTTTGAAGGACAGCAACCTGGAGATCTAGAACTGATGGTTCAGTTCCATTTTAAAAGAAGGCAGCTTCTTTTTATGCTAGTCAAAACTTCAACTGATTGGATGAGGCCCACCCACACCATGGAAGGCAACCTGAAGTTCACCAATTTAAATGATAATCTCTCCAGAAACATCTCCCAAGTCACACATTAAAATGAAGCATCGTGGATATTCATATGAAGCTGAAAGGTTTTCAAATAAATTATCTTTTAACCATCACAAATATTTATATGAAACAGAAAGGTTTTCAAATAAATTATCTTTTAACAAGAAGGATAGGAAGTGCCAGCAGTAGTGTTGAAATTTCAGAGAACCCCATTGAGATTTAAGTGAGGCAAGTCCTATAGAAAATTAAGGGAAGGACATTATAAGCATTGTTGGAGTTTATTTCTCAAGGAACAGGGAATAGGCTAGTGTGGCTGGAGCAGCAAGAACACAGAAAAGTGAAGTGGGGTCAGAGTGGCAGATGCAGAGTCAGATCACAGACCATTGAAAGGACATGAGATTTTGATTTGAGTGAAATAGCAAGCCGTTCCATGGTAGGAGCAGAGAAATAATATAATTTTATATTATGATTTTATTGATATTATTTCAATGAAAGTAGTCCTAAATGGCAGAAAGGTAGGCACTATTTCAGACATGTCTCAGATGTCCTTTGAACTGAAGTTCAAAGCATTTAAGTGAACTATTAAAGGTCACAAAGGTAGCAAGTGACAGCCAGATCTGATTTTCTTTCCTTTCTCATAATATGCTGATGTACAGGTCGTTCTGTACCTTTTAATGACCTGCAGGGCCTCCAGGTCATTATTTGGTCATTTGGGGTAATGATTATTAGATCTATAATTTTGAATTCTCAGAAAGGAGAATCAAATTAGTCCAAATTTGAAACAATCCATATCTTCTTTCCCTTTTTTGTGAGCTCCAGACTAGGATTTATATGCTGTTATGGAAACCATTCCTACCTTCTACTAATGTTCTTTGCTTAAAAATGTCAGCTTGTTCATTTTCCCAGATTTCAATCTACTTAGTGATATAAAGAAACATGTTTTTCCCCTTTCCTCTAGAAAGGAAGGTAAGAAATATTTCCCTGGATGATGCTATTACAATATTCAACAGCAGGTCCCTGGAGAGCAAGGATAATTCAAAATCTTAAATAAGATATTCAATTTGAGATTAGTTAAGTGGCTATTTGGCTAAAAGGGATTTGACAAACAAGAAGCACTTCTATATCTTCAGGTAAAGGAAATATTCAGTTGGATTTAATTAGCAGCGGGATTTTTCTGGCACCTCTCCATTATGAACCTTCAAGCATTGAAAGGATAATTAAAATTTCTGCAGGTTAATAATCGCAATAAAGTTTCATTTTAAAAATGAGGATTCTAAGCTCAAGTGTAAACACTGGTGTGAGATTCCCAAGGGTATTTCCTCCAAGATCATAGTTAATATACAGACTGTAGTCAAGCATTTTATTAACAGTTGTGGTCTTGATCAATTTGCTTTAAACTCACACAGCTTTCAAGTCCTGTAATTTTAGGCTTGGGAGAACATGCATCGTGAATAATGTTGGCACTGAGTTTCTTCAAAATTTCCCAATAAGCACGTTATCCCCAATAAGTACAGAAGAAATATTTACAGTTTAGAAGAGTACTCTTTCTTTGTATTGTTTTTGTTGGGATTCCTTTGTAGAGAGGTGGTGGCTCAGGACCAAGAATGCCATTGACCCAAATCATCATGATGTGAGAAATAGGAGTGTTCTAGCATAAAGAGGTAGTGGGTAGCTAGTCTTTCACTATGAAACCTCATTTTACATATTCTGAGTGTGGGAGGACATGCTTCTACCTTCTTTGTCCTTTTATCTCTCACTGTTCTTATCCCTGGTTGATAATCTACTACTAGATGACAGGTATTAGAAAGTTCGTTCTTTCTTTTTTCTTTCTTTCTTTCTTTCTTTCTTTCTTTCTTTCTTTCTTTCTTTCTTTCTTTCTTCTTTCTTCCCTCTTTTCCTTCCTCCCTTCCTCCCTCCCTCCCTTCCTTCCTTCCTTCCTTCCTTCCTTCCTTCCTTCCTTCCTTCCTTCCTTCTTGCCTTCCTGCCTTCCTGCCTTCCTGCCATCCTGCCTTCCTGCCATCCTGCCTTCCTGCCTTCCTTCCTCCATGAAGAATGTGAGTGTTCAAGGCAAAAGGTTCATCCTGGAGAAATATTGCTGCTGTGAGGTGAAGTCAGCCCTGGTGAAGGAGTGATGGAAGGAAGGAGGGAGAGACACTAAAAGAAAGTGAGCTGCAGGTGGACATGTGACACCAACAGAAAGGGACACAGAGAGTACAGGGGGAAAAAGCTTTCCTCTGTCCTTCGGGATATTGTGAAGAGTACTAGAGGCTTTCTCAGAGTACACTGTGCCTTTCCACAGTTAGAAGCCATTAAGTGTAAGTTACCATATCTATTTCCAAAAGTCTAAAAGAATGTCTTATATATACCCATTCATCGCTTAGTTCCCTCCAATGATATGCTGCAAGCAGCTCATACAGATTCATGAGAATCAACTGTCAAATTTTCAGGAATTTTGTGAGTCAACTCTTAAACCACTGATAGCTTATAATTGGCTATGATGGATTTATTGACACTGTGAAGTCAGCAAATGCTGCAAATCAGGGACTGCCCTCACCTACACAGAGAGCCGGATGAAACCTTTTTCATCACAGCACTAAAGTCTTGCACTCACTACTTGACTCCATAACATGTGGGTTTGCCTCCCTTTCCATCCCATTTATAATCCTCCTTTAGATATCACAGAAGACATAACTTTCAAGTACAATGTCCCAGACAGTCCACATCCTTCCTGACTTCTCAGCATTTGCGAGTATACTCTGACTCCGCCTACCTTTCTTCCCACAATACTGTTATCTCTTGGGTCCCATGCAGTTCTGAACTCTCTTAGTTTCTACAGCTTTCTTTCTTCTTTCCTTCCCAGACTCATTCCTCATGAGTCTGAACTTAACCGTCTGCATTCTTTCTTCCTTGGTCAACTCATTCATTACCTGGTTTATGTTCCTCCTCAGTGCAGATGATGGCCACATTCACCCCTCTATCTCAGGCTCACTGATTAGTTCCCGATATTTCAACAACTTGTTGATGTTTGCACATGGACGACCTGCTGATAATGCACACTCAGCCTTTCCAAAAACAAACACACTATCTCCCCATCTTTCTTCTGCTCATTCTTAGACTTTTTTATTTATCCAACAACATCATCATCAGACCAGTCCAGTTTACAATATCTGATGATCACATGTAATTTATAAATAAATAAATTGAATGTCTTTCTTCCTTCCTCCTTATATAATTTATTGCATGCTTTCCTGAAATCTTTCTTCAAAATGTATCTTGCATGTGTTGCCTCTAACATTTCTCTTACTGCCACATTGTGTTAGCTAAGATCTGCTTGTTTGGTCCCTTTCACTACTGCACTGGTTTTCTGATTTGTTTTCCTGTCCCAGACACCTGTTGGGATGGGAGACACCAGGTATAAAGTAGAAAATCTTTGGTCATTCTGATGCTCAACTACTTATATTGGTTTTAATTTGGGTCCTTAAATTACTCTCTTTCTCTTCAAGAGATGGAACCTAATTATACTCCCCTTGAGTATAGGCTGGACACAGTGACCTACTTCTAATGAATGGACTAGAGCAAAAGGAGTAGTATGAGACTTTGGGGACCGCTCATTAGAAGTTCCAGGCTTCCTCCTCACTCATTTTATCCTGGATCATCCATGCTAAAGGATGCTAAAGTCAGCCTCTATGTCATACAGAGAAGTCATTTAGGAAGCCTTGTAGAGAATTCCATGTGATGAGAATCTAAAGATTTCTGTATCCTCCAGCCCACTCAAGTCCTGGCCAAGCGCCTGATTGCTACCTCATTACTGCCTCACTAACTATTCCTGGATTCTTGCCCCTTGAAGATTGTGAGACAATAAATGTTTGTCATTTTAAACTGGTAAATTTGGGGGTAATGTCTTATGCAGCAGTAGATACCTAAGAGACTTTCTGTCTATCACTCTATTCCAAAGCAAACTTTGGAATTTACTGCATGCTTAAAAGTAGAATTCTGACTATGCCATATTATTGTTGAAAATTTCCAAAGGCTTTAGATATGAACTTTCTACTAGACACAAGTCCTGTCTTTTTTGTCTGGTATTCAAAGACTTCTACAATATATCACCAATTCAACCTTTAAGCTGTATATCCCAGAAAACTCACTACTGGAGTCCATATTTCAGCATATCTGGAAGATCATCCTCTCTGTATAATAGGCTCTGTATTTCCTATCCCATTCCTATTCCTACAGAGGAATGTAATGGCTTTGTTAGGATAATTACAGAGACTTTTAGCTTCACCATCTTTTTAAAGCTTCCTCATTGAGGAAATCCAGATATTAATGCTTAAGTATAGCAGAAGGATAGAACTTTGAAGGAAGATGAGGACTAGAATGTACTTCAGGCTATCTGTCCTTTTGCAGTTGAAGACACTGGAATTATTCTGTTTTACTTGGTCAGGAGTGTGACTCTGTCCTCTTTCGCTGCTCTTACCCTTTATTGCCTATGGCTTGGGTTGATCTCTCAGGAGCTGCTACTTTTTGGAGTACCCTGTCTAAATATCCATTGCCTTGACTCCTACTTGATCATGACACTTTGTTCCAACCTCCCAAATATTAGAGAATTACTCTATTCCCAGTTTGACAGTAGGAATGACTAGCTTTTGTTTTCTTCAATAGCCAATTTCTAATTCTATAGCTCTTCTACTTAGACTTATAATTAAATTCAGTTCAGCATCTTAGTTTCATAAAAAACAAAATATCCAACACACTCTCTCTCCTTCTCAGAGGGTCTCCCAGACACCTTCACCCTGCCTGGAGGTTTGAGAAACAATATAAAAGCGGTGAGTCTCCCCTCCACCCTTCTGGAAGCTTCTCCCCATATATGGAGTAATGGCTTCCTGGAGTTGATGATGATTATTGCATGTACCATCTGCCTAGAAACATTTCTCCCTACTCCCTCTCTTTCTCCCCTGCTCTTTTATCTTGTTCTTGCTTTCAATTTGTAAATCTTTATTCTCTGCCTTTTCCTTCTCTCTTGTTTAAGTGCCATTCTTCATGCTTTCACCTGTGGAAAATGTGCTTCTGGAAAAAGAAAAGCCAGTTAGTATTTTTAAATTTTAGTGAAAACGATACAACAGGAGTTCAATCCTTGTGGATGAGCAGCTGCTGTTGCAAGGGCTGATGTTTTTTACTTCTCCTGCTTGGTATCTTTGGGTTCGTAGAGGGGATATCTCCAGTCCTGATGTGCACTGCCCCTTGAGCCATCTTGATTTACTCATATGAATAAATTAAGGCCTATTTTTACTCAATTCTCTCATGAGAACAGAGTTGTCAGGTGAGCCAGCCATCCAGCTATACCTTTAAGGTGGGCCATGCCTTGTCAATCCTTCTCACCCCCTGAAGTATCAGACTCTGCTAATTTTATATCTGGAAGAGGAAAAAGAAAGGTTATATTTGGTTCTTCAAGCCGGTTACATATTTGTGTTATATTTCTTACACAATGAACAACTTTCCTATATGAAGATAATTCCTAGAAAGGGGCAACTTTCCTATATGAAGATAATTCCTAGAAAGTTTCCTTCAGACAACTGAGGGTCAAGTGGCTTGCCAAGAAGACCAAAAAGAAAGGAGAATCAAAGGGACAAACAAGAGTTTACCCAATTGTCATACCAGTTCAGAGTCCAGGGAGTTACACTGATGACATGTGATGAAATTAATTTTATGTGTCAATTTGGCTCTGGTGCCCAATTATTTGGTCAAAGACAGTTCTAATTGCACTGTGAAAGTTATTTTTTAGTCATGATTAACAATGAAATCAGTAGACTTTGAGTAAAGCAGATTATTCTTCATAATGTCAGTTGGCCTCATCCAAACAGTTGAAAGCAGTAAGAGAAAAGACTGAGCTCCCCAGAGGAGAAAGAAATTGTGCCTCCAGATTGCCTGATGAATCAAGACTGTAACATCAACTCACCAGAATTTCTAGCCTGCTGGTATGTCTTGCAAATATCAGACTTGCCAGCCCCAACAACTGCATGAGCCAATTTAAAATCTCTCTATATACATATCCCATTGGTTCTCTGGAGAACTCTGATTAATATATGACAATACTGCACTAACGCCATGCTTATCATCCATGACCTGAAATAATCAGGTAAAGGAACATTTGGCACATTGTATTGCTACCAGTACTGCTATTACTAGATTTCCTGGCCAGCATTTATTGAGTTCTTACTATATACCAGACTGTGCACTAAATATTTTCCATAGATTATATTTTTAAACCATACATGACTCATTTGAAGTTGTTGTACACCTTATTTTGTACAATTGGATTTAAAGAGAAAAAAGAAATGAGAGTAGAGGAAGGGCAAGGAAAGAAATGAATCACTTGCCTATGCCACAGTCATTTAAGAGGAAGATCCAGTACATAAGTCCAGATTAACTCTAAATTCACATTGATACCAGTACACTGAATTTAGAGGCAGGAAAATCCATTAGTAACTTGTGAATTGATGCTCTGATATTAGGGACTCCAAGCACATCGACAGAAATCCAGTTTAGTAATCCTATTTACCAGCATTACGACTGCAATTTTTAAGTAGCTGGCCCTCGTGAAAATGGGTTACACCTGAACTGAAAAAAATAAAGATGAACAGTCTTCACCAAAAGATAATCCATAACTCAAACCTCCAGATTTGTAGGTTTCTTTAGAATAATTGAAATATAGTAGGTTCACACTCCACTTAGTTTATTTATGTGGCAACTTTGGAGCATCAGGAGTTTTACATATGTGAGGTTTTATTAGTTTTCATTTTAAAATAACTAAACTATATCATTGTAAATGCCAAAATATTTTTTAAATTATTGTCAATGGGTTTTTCGAAAATACACTATACTTGCCATCCCCTTCCTCCATAAAGAGACTCTGAATAATACAAATGCATCTTTCTGATGTAGATCATCATTATGACTATATATCTTTGTTCATAGAGACACCTTCCAGAACTAAGTAATGATGTACTTAGAATTTTTTCCTCGGCACTAAAAAGCCCCAGGTGTCTAAGATTTTATATTTTTGTCTACTTCTTATGTTTCAATTTCCTTATACTATCTGCTGGAACTGCTCACCATAGCTGTCAGAGGGTCCTTACTGCCTCTTGCATGCAATGTATCTAAATCTGAAATCAGTATCTTTGCCAAGATCCTCTTTTGCAAATAGCATCATTATTCTCCAAACTCCAAATCTGGCATTACTGTTTAACTCCTTTTTATTTCTTGTTTCTCATGTTTGACATATTGCCAAATCATACTGGATCTACTTCCTCCTATTAATACATATCATTCTCAGGCAAGATTTATGGAAGCATAAATGTTCCCTCCCTTCTTTTCATCCATGTGTTAAAGAGATCATTTGGAAAGCAGAATCAAGTGAATAGGGAGAGTCTGGCCAGAAGCAGGGTTTAAGCAGTCTGAGTTGACATCCACAATCAAGAGTCCTGGGTGGTTGGTACAAGCCAGAATGGAGAATACAAAAAGAGTTACCAGGAGCTTGGGTTTTGCTGCAAGAGATGCCAAAATAATCAGGAGAAGGAGAAAATTGGGACATGTCAAAATGCTTTTGAAAATTGTTGTTAGGGTTATGAATCATTTCCCCAATAATGGTCCTTGAAAGATGCAAGCAAAGGTTAGAATTGCTTTTTAAAAAATTGCTGGTTGATAACAAGGCTGCTGCTTTGGAAGCTACATACCTCAGAGACTGTCTTGTGGTTCAGTAGTTAGATTGTTTGTTGAAGAAATGAATGGGTACACAAATGCTCTATTTTTCACAGATTGGGGGCCATGCCCCATCCTCAAAGCCTGGGTTTGAGGGCAGTCACTTTTCTCACCTCTCCTGGATCCTCTTCTCTTCACTCCAAGGATCTTGGTTGTGTTCTATACAAATGAGGGTGGAAGAAGGTATCACAGAGAAAGGAACAGAGACTAGCAATGTGATATCAGAAAGAGGGTTTAATCTGGATGCAGGAGTCTTTTGCTCTGTTGATAGCTTGCTATGTGTCCATGAGAAAACAGCTGGATCTCTATCAAATGAGGTGATTGGCCAACTTGATAGTCTAACATGATACATAGCACTTAATCAGTGCTCAAGAAATACTTAGAGAATTATTTTTTAACTTCCCTTCTAGTTCTAGAATTCTAAACCTATGATTCTAGCAAAGCAGTTGTGGCAGACATGACTCTTAATAGAGATATCCTCTGAGTGCTGAGAATTTTGGATTCAGGCTGAGTTTTCTGCCTCTGCTTCCCATGAGTGGATGGATGGTGGTCCCATTTGAAAGGTCTCTGAAATTACACAGAATGGGCACGATGATATGGTTAATAAACTATCCTGGTGTTGCTTTTGTTTTGTTCCTAAAAACTGCCTATCACACATTGTACCAAAAAGAGTGCATCTGCATATACAGAGTAAACAAAAGTGCTTGTTCACTAAAAAGCCTTCCCTGAAAAAGAGTCGAAGGTGAGTTGGTGACATGTTTACTGGCTTTATTTGTTACCCTCTAAAACTACACAGAGGTAGGCCCCAGATCAGTGCTGATGGCAAAGAGAGACAAATGGTACGGAGAACAGGGGGGAAAAGGAAGTGCAGACAAAATCTATCTGGGCCTACTAACAGATGAGCAGTTACTCTCATTTGCTTGGTTCTTTCTTCATGTCACTTTCTGGGAGATTGTCAAAGAGATTCAGACATAACCAGAGAATCCATTCCCAGAGGGTTTGGAGAAAGTGGAATCCATTTTATCTCAGAACCAAGACTATCAGGGTTGAAGAATATAGTAGAAGTCTCCAGCTCACTTCTTTAGTCCAGGAGAAATTGTGATGCTCTTAGCTCTGGTTCCCATGTGCCTGGGATTAGCTCTTAATGCTTGTTTTTACTGAATCCCCACTAGTCTCTTGTCTTTACCACATGGCTCAGGCCTAGGTATTTGGCCTTTGCCTCAGCATTTTGCTTAGATTCCAGACCCTGCTCTGTCCTGCTAACAGCCCACTTGAAATGGAACCTAGATGCTCTGATTTGTTCCTGTCATCTTGTCTTTCAGGGTCAGACCTCACCCACCTCCCAAACACGGGTGCTTCAGTAGAGTTTTATTCATAATAGACCTATACTGATGGCTGAGGACACGCAGAGGCCACTGGGATCATAGCCACCAGCTTGGCTTCTAGGATAATCACTGACCAGAATCTTCAAGGACATGTTTCACCTATGGGATTATGCCTAACACAACCTAAGATTTTTATGCCTCTATGGGTACTACATTCAAGTAACAGCCATTCAGCTGGGTCAGTGTCCTTTCCAGTCTTGCTGTCTTTGTCCTTCCCACCTATATCTCATGCTGACTCAGTAGGACATCCCCAACCAAGTAGTTTTTTTTTTTTTTCCTATTTGTAGTAATACTGGATTCTCATCAGTTAAAACACAAAAACAAAACTCTGCTTCCTCAAATATGCTCATACATAATAGAGCACAAGGCTTCATTGTGAGTTATTACAAGAAACTTCTTACTCCATGGGGAAAGGTCATGCCCTGCAGTGAGGTTGCAGAGGCATGAGGATCACAGTAAATAGTCTACACTCCAATGAGCTAAGCCATGTCTGTTTCTATGGTGTACTCTGGGTGATGTATGAGCTCCTGGGTTTCAGATATCTTAGTGTTGGTATTTGGAAAACACTTCCTCTATATCCACTTGTTTGCCAAAATTAGTAGCAAATATCACTTCTTTCCTCTGGGAGAGCTTAGACGGCCTATCTTCCCTGTGTACCACATCAAGTAAGGTCAAAGGAATAAGTCTTCATTTGTGTAACTCAGCAGCAAAGGCTGAGATGAGATTTGATGTGTGCTGTCGAAAGAATGGTAACTCTTCCGGTGTAAACTCTTTCCCACAACCACACGTGGCGCAGGGAACTGAGTAAAGGTACAATTTCTCATTTTAAACCATCTCCTGTTTGTGGCTTACCTGTAGAAGGACTGAGAGGGAAGAGTGGGTAAAGTGGAAGGAGGAGTGGGTATGTCCTTTAGGAGTCCTGGGTTAAAATTCAGACTTTATTATTTTACCAGCTAGATGACCTTGGACATGCACCTTAAACTTTCCAGACACAGATTTCTGCATTATTAAATGAACTTACTACCTTAAAGCATCTGCAGGTTTTAAATCATTTATTCCTTATAACATAGCAGATGTACCACACATCACCAACTTATTCTCTTCTCCTTTTTTGCCTTATTGTCCCCTTGTTACACACACACAAAATTGCCATATCCACCTGTCCCATAGCCCCAACACACTTGTATATAATGCATGAAATTAAGAGGCTAAAAAGAAGAAATAATGCATGTAACACATTTGTAAATACATCTAAAAATTAGGAATGATATACTGGGCAGACCAAGAACGGATTTGTTTCTCTGCCATAATTAAAAACAGAAACCGGTAATAGTTCCCCACCCTTCTAGATCCTGGGAGCATTTCCAGATTATTTTTTGGGGGGGAAAAATCTCATGTTTTTTCGTTATTCTTGCTAGTCCAGCAATTTACCTCCCTCCCAAAACCAAATGCAAATGTGCGAGAGAGATGCATTTTACCAGTTTATGTCCACCCTCCCTCCCTAGATGCCCAGAGATTTAATTCCATAAATCCCCAGGGACATCTATCCAATCCCAACCAGGGGGAAAGCTCTGCAGAGCTAGAAGGAAGAACTGAATCTTTTCTGGGCATTTTTCCAGACAGCAGTTTGGCCAGGCATGTCACTGAGGATGACTGTGTCTTTGTTTTGAGCCATCTGAAATGCGGCACACTGCAGGATTCAGAAAACAGTCCTCCTATCGAGCAGCTTTCTTTTCTTTAGTCCAGTGCATGAGAGGCTTTGATTTAGAGGAGATCCAGGAGCATTTCTAAGCTGTCCAAGCCCCAGGCCTGTCTGGTCTTTGAGTCTCCACCCACCCTTTGGGTCAGCCCACACCACCAATTACCCAGCCACCTACTAACCACAGCGATGAGTTTAAAATATTGCTCATCTTGTAGGAAGCACAGCACAGAAGGAAAAGTGAACTTTTTGATGTCATACAGATCTGCTACCCTGTGATCATGAGTGAGTCATGTTACTTCTCTGAGCCCTCTTTTCACCAAATGTAAAAGAAGAAACCCATTCTTACTTTGGGAACTTGTGTGGATTAAATGAGACAATGACATATTAATAATGTTACAAAAGGCTAGCTGCTTTGTTATTGTCGTTAATATGTTTTTCACTCACAACTTCCTCGTTCTATGCTTTTGCTTCATTCACATCTTTTATGTAACGCTGAACTCTTGGCTTAGGAATTAAAGCCATGATAGCCTTTGGCTCTTTGGGCTTAGTGTTCAAATATATTCACACCAGTGCTTGGACCTAGACTTTACACTATGAATTTGGTTTGCTTCTACCTCTGGCTGTCAGTGTGGCCTTTGTGTTCTGGCCTGGACAATGAGAACATCCTGCCTAGTTATTTAGTGAGCATGTGGTTAAGCCAGTCCCAGCCATTTGTCATGTGCATGCATGTGTGTGTGTGTGCGCACACGCACCTGTGTGTAGCATTATATATTACATGCTGGTGCTATTAGGAGGTAGGGTTGGCATCTTCTTGTGGCCAGAAGATGGTGGGGAGAGTGAATACCTGCTGGTTGAACAATTAACAATACTACAGAAATTAACTCAGGGTATCCTCCAGAAGCGTCCACATTTTTTTTCCTCTAGAAGTAACTCTTCTGTTTACGCATACCCTCCTCCAAATAGTTAGGGTACTGACCATGAATATGTAGGAGTGCGAAATATTCTTCAGAGAGCGCTGGCTTGCAATACTCAATATGCAACCTAACCAACAGGTCTAGACTCACTAATAGGACATGTTTCTGTACGTGTATGGCCTGTAATTCATTACTGTTACTTCATTATTGTGTATGTCTATGGTGGAGGTTCTTTTCCACAGGTATGTACATATATGTAAATATGTATGTATATTTACATTGTATTTATACTTTAAACTTTTGTTAATCATGTAAATGTATATGTATGTATGTAATACCTATACCTATATACACATGCCTGGTAACTTACAGAGCTTAAAGATTTTAAACTTTGAAATTTCATGGATTAAATTGCGAGTATGAGAGTAGCAAAATAACGTTTTCATCTCAATATGAACTTAAATTGAAAAATGGGATAAAATTTGTCTTTTTATGTATAGAAACTATTTTTAATTTATTAAAGGAATTTAATTGAACAATCTTGAACTTTTCTACTATTTAAACTACATAGTAGGTTAAATATATTATTCATAATAAGTAGTTGCATAATAAAATAAGCAAATATAATATAGATTAACTTCACAGTGTATTTCTTGTAATTTTTGGCTAAAATAAAACTTTTTCAACCTTACAACTAATATATGGTCATTTTAGAAAAATTTAGAAAATATGCAAAAAGGAACAGAATTTTCAAAACCTAGAATTTTATGCATTAGAAATAAGCAGTGTTGGGGTGTCTGAGTGGCACAATTGGTTAAGTGTACCACTCTTGGTCTTAGTTCAGGTCATGACCTCAGGGTGGTAAGATCAATCCCTGTGTTGGGCTCTGAGCTCAGCACAGAGTCTACTTGAGATTGTCTCTCCTTCCCCCCTGCCCCTCTCACTCATACTCACTCATATTCTCTCTCTCTCTAAAATAAACAAATCTTTTTTTTAAATTTTTATTTATTTATGATAGTCACAGAGAGAGAGAGGCAGAGACATAGGCAGAGGGAGAAGCAGGCTCCATGCACCAGGAGGCCGATGTGGGATTCCATCCCAGGTCTCCAGGATTGCGCCCTGGGCCAAAGGCAGGCGCCAAACCGCTGTGCCACCCAGGGATCCCTAAACAAATCTTTTTAAAAAAGGAATCAATGTTACTATATTTGAATCTCTCAGCCTGTCCCTCTATATTTTCTGTATAAATTGCTTTTATACTATGTAAAGTCTTAAATTCTGCATGCTTCTAATATCGCAGGAAAATGTTCTCATGCCATTAAGTATTCTTTAGAAAAATAGTTTTAGTGGAAGCATTCTATTTTATTATATGGACATATATAAATTTATCACTAATTAGTTTATAAATACTGTTTACTGCATCCTTTTTCTCTACCTGCAAGCTGTATTCATGCTTCCATTGGCAGGGAAATTTCATGATGCTGTCTGTATGTGCATACATTGAAATATCTTACTCAGGATTGCCCATAAAGTGTTTTTATGATCTAGATAGTTTATTTTTAAATATTTCAACATTTTCCCTGTTTCATTCTTCATAGAACATTTATGTAAATGTCTTTTTCATACTATTCTAACAAAGTTTTGACCACAATTTAACATTCTTTGAGCCAAAGACATTTCTAAACACAAGTAGCTATAGTACATAGAAGCTAAGTGATGCTCTGAGGTCTGTGTAAGTGGTCAGGCTGCTGGCCTCACAGCAAAAATACTCAGGCTGGTGTGATGATAATGAGGATCGGTGCTCTATTCTTTTTTTCCCTCCGAGGTCAAGTTAGACTCTTCCTTCTATCAGTATATCCAAATTACTTTTAAACTAACATCTGAATTACTCTTAGGCATGTGACAAAACTTTTCTGAAGATGGACATTTATTTTAATGGGATTGATAGAGAATTCGAAGATAATGTAAAATTTGTGTGTATGTGTGATTCTGCCAATAAGAAACCTTAATCAGACGAAACTGGACTCTGCTGGATTCAGCTACATAACCACACACACATACCCTTCTAACATCTACCAGCTACCCCCATTTGCCTCACGTGTTCCAGTCCATACCATCCATTTGGTGCTACTGCTTTCTTTTGGATTTCAGGTAACTCTCCTTCTTTATAATAACTCACTTCACAATAACCCATGCCACAATAACTCACTTTACAATGCTATAAGCACTCTAATGCCCACTTTCATAAACCAACACTGGGTCTTTTTCGAGGTGTTTTATCTGTGTATTTTGTAAGCATTTTACACCATGGAAATGTGTTACCATTTTTGTTTCATTTTGCTATAGTCTAAATGTTTGTGTCTCCTCCCAAACTCTTATGTCCAAAATTTCATGCCCAGAGTGAAAGTATTCGGGGGTGGGGCCTTTGGGGGGGTGATTATAGCCTTTACAGAAAAGATGCCAGAGAGCTCCCTTACTCTTTCTACCCTGTGAGGACCCAGGGAAGAAATTCTGTGTATGAGATGGAAAACAAGTCCTTGTTCTCAGACTTCCAAGCCTCCATAACCATGAGAAATAAATGCCTGTTATTTTGAAGCCACACTGTCTCTCATATTATAATAGCAGAATGAGCTAAGACAGGTTTGTATCTTTTTTTAATGTGTCTTAGTATGACGCATTACATATGTGATACATTACATGTGAAGTTAACACATAAGAAAGTTTGTGTATATTGTATGTTGTGTCTTGGTCCCATTTCTTTTCCTAAGCCTTGTGTTTTTATTGTGCTATTCTGCACTGTGAGGTCAGTTTTTAGGAGCATGCATACCACATAACAAAACTAATCATATATACAATTCCTTGGAGAAATGCCTGTACAGGACCATTGTGAAAGCTAATTTTCCCTAAACTCAGAAGCATTTCCAATTGCTGTGCTGAGAGGTCCAAAACTGTTTGTTTTCTTTGAGGTTGATCTAAGATGGACACGGAACAAGTTGGGACAATGTATGTCTCTGAATGGCTGGCTTTTTTTCAGCTTTCAGATCTCCAAGAAGCCGGGGACCAACTCCCCCTCTCCTGGCCCCAACCTTAGTCACTCTGCTCTCTGCTGTGTTTTCTTTGATTTTTACTTATCAAAATTATCTTAATGTATGATAACATTGTATATGTTACATTACATGTTACCTGTTTATTATTCCTACTAGAATATACACTCACAAGGGCAGACAGCTTATCTGCCTTGTTTATAGTTGTATTATCACCACCTAAAGAAGTCTGCAAACACATGGGGATTAACACATGTTTGTATTTTGTCAACCAAAGATTCCTTTTCTGGTGTTTAACATGAAAACTGTAATGCCTATTTCCTTGTATAGGTCCATCCAGAATTATTTTGGGATTTTCCCTGTTATGAAAGTGTCAGGCTTACATGCATTTTCACACTATTAACTTCTAAGAAATAAGTAAACACATAATGATTCAGAAGCCAAACTTAGGCCTTTGTTTATCATACTGTTTTCTAACCAGTTTTTCTTCTTTTTCTAAACTACAATTATTTCACTTAAGTTAATATCTAAGAATAGGCCCCTGAATTCAGCAGCTTGAGTAGTAAGAGAGAGGAAGGGCAAGGATGTTGTTGGCTCTTGACAAACACCAACTGAACATGTAATTAGACGTGCTGGCTGGGTAAGGGGAGTTGGGCCAAAGGCAACTTAGAGACTTGCTCCTGACACAAAGCTGAAAATGAGTTTCAGCAAACATTTATCTAGTGCCCCCTGATGGCAATGTCCAGTGCTAGAGGCTGAAGGAGTAAAATGAAAAATAAAATAAACATCCTTTGCTACATGAATGTAGAATTCGGTGAGAAAGGTGTATAAAGGGGCCCACGTAAACAGATTCCCATTTGAAATACATATTGTTCAAAAGGAAATACTATTTAACTACTGTTTAATGAATTGCCTTTGGACTGGGGGGAGACTTTGGATTTGATGTGGGCTGAACCTTAAAGAGGGGCCATGCCAGTCACCTGCCTGTGTCCTCTCAAGCCATTCCCCACTCCTCTCTGCTATGCTTTGTATTTCTGGAACCTGTATTTATTTCCCAGAGTCCAGTGCCCACTGTCTTGTAGATGGGTTTGGCCGGTGGGAAGCTTTGGCTGAAGGTGGGAGGGCCAGAGCAAGGGGAAGAATAAGTTCCCTCTCTCTATCTCCTTTGCTTGGGCAGCACACAGCAGATTGTAGCTGTGACTTCTCTGTGGTTCCAGAAAGTACCAGCCATGTCCTCCATGATTTCAGTGTCAAGCTGATGCTCCTGGTCCTGGGCTCTGAGAGTATTTGTGTCCTTCTAGCCCAGGGAAGGCACAGGCTCCCCTCTACTGAGGCTCATTTTGGTGTTGCCTCACTTGCTTTGATTTGGCATCTTGGCTCTTCAGTTACTCAAGCAAAAAAATTCCCTGTATTAATTAAATCTCCTCTGAGATCTCCAGGGATGATTTTTGTGTGACTGCCTACAATCTCGGTGAAATAGTAGATAAATTCCTGATGGGGAAGTACCACACAGGCTCTTGTCTGGAAAAGAATGAGGGCCCAGGAGGAAGGTTTAGCCCACAGGAAAGGAGAAGTTCAAGGCTACCTAAAAGCAGGGATTCTCAGACATGCGGAGACCATGTTGTTGAGGCAAAACCATCCTGAGCCTGGTGGGTCTTTGGAAGGCTAAGGAAGGTTCTCTTTCTACAAAAATATCAGGGCGAAATGTTGCCCAAGAAGGGATGCCACCTACGTAGGCAAGCCACAAGGCTAGAGGACTTTGGATGCAGTCCACCTCTTTGTTGTATGGGAAAGTGCTTTGCTCAAGGTCACACAGCTGGCATAGCTGGAAGGAGAACTCCACTCTAATTTCAGGGGCAAAGCCTTTTTGATGATGTCACCGGAGCCTTTACCTCTCCTCCAGTTTTGGTTCATTACATCACATGCAAGTTTGCTCCTTCTGTAACTATAAGATTCTAAACAAATTTGAATGGGTTGATCACATATTAATAATTTCTAATTTTGAGCTAAACATAATAAGCATGTTACTCATTCCAAAGTAACCCATTTGGGGTGGTTTTTAAAGTAGAATAAAGTAATTTAATAAAGCAACAGACATTATGTAGTCAACTAAAATGCAGGTAGAATTCAGGTAGTAGAATATATCCTTTGTTAACAAAACCAAAAACCAAACAAGCAAGCAAACAAAAATAAACCTTCGAGACTGCTATTTACTACATTCTCACACAATTAGCCTTTAAAAAATCCTACAGTTGTATCAGTTCTGTATGAAGACTGCCTGTCATGGTTTGGTTTGAGATAAAATAAACTCCTGGAGGCCAAGACTTTAGAGACATTATCTGTTTAATAAATATGATTGTAAAAGCAATAAACAAGAGCAAGTATACATTACACTACATAGTATTTAACAAAAAAATACATCAAAAAAGTCATTTTAAAATTAGAAGTAGTTCCAATACTATAAGAAAACTTTCTCTCTTTTTTTTTTTTTAAATTGGCTTCCTATAAAAATAAGTTGGCAAATGAGGGATTTCAATGCTCAGTTGGAATCCTGGAAAACACAGAACAGCTGCCAAACACCCCATTGCTCTCAAAGTTGCTGTTTGGAACTTCTGAAAAAAAAGCAAAGCAAACCTCTGCATTTTGGACAGTGAATCCAATTAGGAATAAGGCAAAGGAGAAAATGTTGGTTGGGTAGTTCAAGGTAGAGCACGCACGATTTGCCTTCTGGGATTTTCGGAAAATGTTTTAATATCAGATTTTTAGCTTGCCCTGAATCCACATCCATCCCTCCCCCACCACTCCTCTGGCCAGAAGCCCACCACACTCCTCATTGTATTGTTTGCACCTGCTGTTAGTGAGTCAGTAGGCACTTGGGTCCCTCCCATTTGTAGGCTCTCATTACTACCTTCTCTTTGGGACTGAGCTGGAGTGGCAGAGTGCAGCAGTTCCCAAACTTCTGTGTATATCACAATAAACTGAAGATCTGGTGAAAAAAGACTGCTGGGCCCTACGCCCTGGAGTTTCTGATTCAGTAGGTCTGCAGTAAGGGAACCCCAAATTTGCATTTTCTAATAAGTCTGAGGCGATGCTGATTCTGCTGGGTCCAGGTACCACACTTTGAGAATCACAGAGCTAGATCATAAGAACAATGAGGTCCCCTCTGAGCAGTACCTTGCCTTGCTCATCTCCTACAGGTGGGAGGGAGCTTTGATGAGAGGCACATGAGGATGCTGGAGATGCTGAATAAAGAGCTGGCCATCTGTAATCATGTTCCAAAATGCCAGGCATCTCATGTCTACCTCTATTTTTAATTAGGATTTATATACCCATTTTTTCTCATGTTTTCTCATGTATTCTTCCATTTATTCCTTCCACAAGTAATTTTCTTAATACCTATTCTAGGCAAGGCACTGTGCGAGATTAAGAGGGTTATTCCCTTTTTCATAATTTTCCAATTAAAATTAATTGAATTGCAACTCTGAGGACTCCCTGTAATGTTTTGAGTGAGCCTCTTGGTTTCCAAACATTTTGTCTTCCAGATTAAACTTGGAAGGCTCCAACTGAAGCGGATCGATGAGGATGTTTCCTATGGGATAGGAAGCCTGGCAGGTTGGGGATCAATTGAGTTCTACAAACAGATGGCTGCCTCAGGCATAATCCATTTCCCAGATTCATACTGGGCATCCTCAGCCACAAAAACTTCCGTTTGATTAACTTCTGACTGCAGCTTTGCTACTCTTCCCCTGCCTGAGCTACATAAGGGCAGGGATCGTCAGGATCTTTGGGACACCCCCATTATCACCAGGACCCTGTCATAGACTGTGATTGGCTTGGGAACATGGCCCAGAAGGAGGCTGCTCTCTGTGAATGGTTTTCAAAACCGCTTCCTCCTATATTTTAGAGTGGGCTTTGCCCCATTCATAATCCTCCAAGGACTTCTGCTCAACAGACTTTTGTTTCCTTCTTTCTCTGGGCCTTCTTTGATTATTGCCCTGGGCAAATGGGGATTGTTTATACTCTGAGCCAATCTGCTTTGTTTAGACATCTACCTCCTCCCTTTGAAGCTTACTAATTTTTCCTTTGCCAATACTATGATACTCAGAGATCAGAGAGCACACCTGTGAAACGTCTGGGATCATCCTACATAATCAAAATCTTATCCTAATGTAAGATAAGACTTCCATATACTCTCGTATTTTTTGACACTCTTAAATATTAAATCCATTAACCTGCTTCTTCTTCTGGTTAAAATCAGTTTTATTTTACAAATATTTTTACTGTACTGTGAGAGAACAAATACTGGGTAATAGCAACCATTACAGAAGGAAATTGCCCTGCCACATAGTAACATGTTTGAAACATTTCTCACAAGCATATTCTGGAATCTGCACATGAGATTTTTGTTAAGGTGTGAGAATACCACCATTCATCTGTATGCTTTCTTTCCCAGTGTACATGGCCAGGTTTGAATTGCTTTGCATACATCAAACTCTTTCACACACTTTGCATGTTTCCAGGTGGGACAAGGCAAGGCTATTTGGAAGAGGCAGGTTCTATAGGAGAAGACAAAGGAAACATGGAGCCGAACCCTGCAGGGCAGGATGCAGCCTGGTCAGTGTGCAGGAAAGCGGGCATGCTGACAGATCATAAAGTTGTGAGTGTTCGGGGGGCGGCGGGCAAGTCTGGCAGAGGCTAGGCCAGTATTTAGGGAACACCAAGGTTAATGTCTAGAATTCAGTAACATGTTTGGGAAGAAAAAGGAGGAGGAGTTGAAAGACAACTTGGAGTTTGGAAGGAAGAGGTACAAAGACATCAACAGAATCATGACCACACCTGGGTAGCAAACAAATGGGGAGGCCAGACGCTGGGGCACTGGGATTCTATTTTCTATGTTAAGTTGGGATGGGAGTATAAAAGCTACCAGGGGAAGCCTTGGTGACAGAAAGGGGTGAACAGGAAACAGAGGTCCACGTCTGACATGTTTGCCCCTCCTGCCTGCCTTCCCTACTCTGCCTGCGTACATGGAACTTCACCTGGCTCCTTCTTCCCTGTGGCCACACAGAATGCAACACGCAAGCAGCCTTGTGGCCACTGCTGGCCGCCAGAGCTACCGGAGAAAACTTAGAAAAGAAATTGGCAATGAGGAAAGTGGGACAGAGAAACAGCTCAGGGTTTCACACTCCTGTGCATGTCTTTGTGTCTTATGAAAGGGGCTGGGGTGGCTACTCCCCCCCATCAGCCTCTAGTGCTAAAATAGCTGTTAAATCTAGAGCCAAGAATATTTCCAAAAACACATGCAGATTTCCTTGGCCTCTATATGTTATGAATTTTCTACAAACACGACCGATCAGAAAAAAGAGAGAGAAGAGGAAAGGGGGAGGGGAGTGTTTTTTTCCATTAAAATAGAGCACCTGTACACTGCCCCTCCAGCATGTTCTCAAGGTATTGTCCACATGCACAGGCTTAAAGCTAAAAACCCTTGTTGTCTGTGTCTGAAGAATTAAAAAGTCCCGATGCAGTGAGTGTTTGTTTGTCTGTTTGTTTGGATTTTTGATTGTTTTTATTTTATTTTTGTTTGTTTTTGTTTTTACTGGCGTCCTCCATTCAAACATTTACATAGGTAGGGATTTCTTTTGTGCTTTGATTCTCAGCAACTATGGAAATACTTCCTGGCAAAATAGGAAACAGAACAACAAAGGAAAGAAAAAAACATAAAGTTAGTGGTCATGAAGGATGGTGCACTTGACAAGAGCGAAATTCTTTCCTGATCAGCAGGTCGCCTGTAGCCTTTGGGGGTTTTCCTTAAATTGCAAATTGTGCCCCAGCAGATCCCCGCTTTGGCGTTGAAGGTGGAGTGGCGTGTCTTGCTCTTTGCAATCGGAGAGATGAGTCACCAGGTTGAGTAGAAGGGGAGGGAGGGGAGGGTAAAGCTACTCTCCTAAGAGAAAACGTGTAACACTTACTCATTTAATGACACTGACAATGGAAAGGTGTCAGAGACTGTGCAATGTGCTGCGGGATGCTCCTGGTGTGGGAGGGATTGCTACTCTCATAAAGTCAACAGCACTGTGCTTCATACCCCGTGGAAATGGGATTGAAAACCAAATGACCCACAAAAATGCACTTAGAAGCTTTAGAAGTAAATAGGGTAAACGCTTCTCTGGACTTGAAGACAGAGAAGCCTTTTCTTTTGAACCTAGAGCAATTACACATTTATCACCCTGTCTCCCCAAATAAAAGCAAGCACGCTGTGAACACTGGACCCCAGATGTGGCTCCAGCTGCTATTATTACCTCCGATACAAGCCTGCACTGAAATTTCGCCCAGTGCCGCCACAGTACTCTTCCACAGCCATTGAAAGAGAGGGCCATATTTCCATTTAGGCGCTCATTTCCCCTTCTAAGTAACAGATTAAAAATCTTAGGTAGTGGCCTTCTAGACATTATTTGGTATTCAGACATTAGAGCGAGGCACGAATGGTTATCTAAGGATTTATCCATCTTGGTCAGCAATGCAGGACTTGAGGTGGCAAGATGACAGCTTCAAGTCCTGGCACCAACAGACAGGAGGAAACAAGGGCAGCCATGGATCACAGTGGTGGCTTCACAGCTTTGTCTACTTTCCTGGAAAATTTTCTCTGCCATAGATAGTAGACTTAGCAATTACGCCTGAGACTCTAGACCTAGCTGTTGGGTTCCCAGCTTACTTCATAGGCAGAGAGAGAGAGAGCTCGCTCTAGTGATATATGGTAAGTCCACTGTAAGACTTCAGGATAGGGGTAGGCAAACAGGAGGAAGAAATCTCCCCATCTGCTCTCTCACAGTCTAACTCTCCCAGTGGTCTCCCTTAGGAAACCTCTCTCCTGGGATGTTCTGCAAATTTTATACCTCTTGTCCTCAAAATTCTCAGGTTTCATATTTCCTGGGGGGGGGGGGTGGTGGTGGTGGTGTAGTTTTTAGATTCCAGCTAATTAAAAAAAAAAAAATCCCAGGGTGATCAGCTTGGCCCTCCTCTATTCTGTCTCATGATGTCACTTCTCTACAAGTATTCTAGAGCAATTTGCCCTCCAAAAGAGTTGTCTCGGGCCCAGGCTGCTCTGTCCTATCCTGTCCTTCCCTACCCTGCCTGGCCCTCCAGATCCCCAGAGCCAGCCTCTGAGGCCTATCCTTCTTGTACATTGTTAGAGCAAATGCTCTGCTCTTTGCCCATGAACATTCTGAAGCTCCGTATTTTAGAGCAAGAGTTTTTGCAAAAGGAGGAATAAAGTCACGAGAGAGAGAAAAACAAAACACTACATAGGAGCAAGAAGGCTTTTTTTCCCCCTCCTTATTCCAATGGCAGGAAGCAGGGGGAGAGACATCTTAGCTGTTTGTCTCAGGAATGTTAGAGCAGGAGAAAGTGGTTACGTGAAGCCAGAAAGGGGTTAGATAGAGTCAGCCGCAGACTACCCAGGCTGAACAGCTGATGGCTACTAGGAATCATTTACCTATGAGCTGTGATTCCACCTTCTCATCTATCAGTTGGCCAGGCCTCCTTAGTTCAGTCTGAGGGATATGGGCCCTGCTTTCAGGGTGAATGACCCGACTGACCATCTCTCGTTCTTTCTCATTCTGCATCTGGGCATAAACATTAATCCCCGGGATCTTCCTAAAACATTAACAGACAGCATCATTGCTATGCACGGGAGCTGTACATCACGGCAGCACATGCTTCTGAACCTGTCAGGGAGAGGGAAGGGCGAGGGGAGATGTGGCTGGGGGCCCGCATACCTTTTAAACTTGTAGATGACGAACACGGCCAGCCCCACAAACACCACTGAGAGCAGCATCAGCATGGCAGATCCACTGTGGGTCGGAGTGAGGTCCACCAGTGGGGCTAGGGGAGAACACAGGCACGGTCATGGGCAGAGATGCGGGCATGCCTGACCCTGTAAGATGCTCACACTCTTCATGCAGAGGCATCGTGAGTCCCAGGAAAGCACCAGGAAAGCGCGGCCTACACACACTGATGAGGGTCACCCGGCAGACTTGGGGGTGCATTTGAACCTGTCCGAGCCCCCAGAACGCTCCAGCTGGCCTATTCACCAGAAGCAAAGACCCTGGAGCCAGGCCTGCTCTACAGCATCCTGGCCCTGTGCTTCCAGGCAAGTTATTTCACCTCAATGGGCTTATGTGGTGAGAGAATAACAGCACGGATCTCATCGGGTTTGCGTGAGAACCAGGTGAGTTCATGTACGTAAAGCACTGCTAACAACGTGGGACACACATTAAGTCTTTCATAAGTATTAGCTTTTATTACTATTGCTGCTGCTATTCCTTCTAATCAATATTGATGAGACTATAATTATCACATTTTCCTGTACTGGAATGTAAGCTTTTCTCACACTAAGCAACGCGCATCACCAGAAAAACCAACAGGAAGATTTTTATGAATTATCTGCTCTCACTCCTGTCCTTACACCTGTCATGTGAGACAAAGACCTGGAGAGTAATGGAGCACGCTTATCTTTTCTGCACGCAGGAAACTGATGGCTCAGTGAGTATTTCACAAGCGCAGCCATGGTGGTGCAGGCAGAGGGGTGTGCAGTCCAATATTGTCTCTACAACTTTCCAAAGCCCTGACAGCCATGCCAGGAAGTGCCAGCCTCTCAGATGCCCTAAGTTCTCCTCTTGGACCAAACAGATGTCTTTGCATCCATTAAAGATTCTCTCTCCCTGAGTTTACCCTTAGATCGTAGCTCTCGGGAGCTTCTCTTTCCACCTGCAAATCCTCCCTAGTCTTAGAGTCAAATCTGTTGTGCTTTAAAGACTCTGTTTGCAATTAATTTCCACCCTCTCAAAAACTGACATTTTGCAAAAACAGCATAGCTCAAGCATAAAAGACAAGCCACATGTACAATTAGAAGGCCTGGATGCTGAACTTGACCTTCCACCATTTAAGTAAAGTCTGATGTTTAGAAATATAGGTGACCTCCAAGCACCATTTTCTGTTGTTTTTTTTTTCTATTGAGAACCAAGAAGGCAATGCTCTGGTCACCTGGGTACAAAAGTTCAAGAAGAGGTGCCTGTATACTGATGGACTCCAAAAAGACTCGAGGCTCCAATCAGTGCAACTGGAGAGCATGATCCAGATACCAAATAGTTTTGGTGGGAATGAGGTCAAGCCCTCTTTCTCAGAAAACAGGTTTAGTTGTTTTAGTAGACTGAACTTTTAAGAAGCAGGAAAATTATGCAACCCCTTGATTCTCTCTCTCTCCTAAGTCAAGCAGAGCTTATGCTGTGCAGGGCTCGTGGGTGAGTGAGTCTGTGTGTGAGGAGGCCGCAGGCAGACACCCAAGGCACATGTGCTTCTAGGTCAAAATGAGAAAACAGAAGTGTCTTTTATTTACTTAGGCAAATATGGCACCATCAGCAAAGGAGTCCAGAAATACTTCAGAACTCACACCACAATGGGTAGGATGTCACTGGAGAAAGGGACACCGTCGGTTTTTCATAGATATTATTGCAATCGACTTCCACAAATGGAAGGCAAGGGCTGTGACCTCCACTGAACAGATAAGAACAGGGAGGCTCTCACTGGTTTATGTCCTTCCAGAGCACTCAGAAGTAGGAAATGGAAGAACTAAGACCTGAACCTGAGTCCTATCACAAATACACACCCACACAGAGCTAATTTCAGTGAAGATACTAGAAATTTAAGAATATATTTCTGAGACAGGGAATTAGGGCTCAAACTATAGTGTGAGAAGCAAATTAAGTGACCCAAGTTAAAATATCATCAAGTCTTAAAAGGACTAATTAGAATCCTAAAGCATACACTCCTATGCGTAGGTGATGTGTGTACGTACATAAGCATATGTGTATACACATGCATGCTCCGTGTGCAGGGAGAAATGTACCCAGAACCTGGCTGCAACAAACATCGACCACAGACAATATTATTCTATTTTTATCCCCATCCAGTCCCCACAACCTCAACGGTTGGATTATTCTGAAGCAAATCTTAGCCATCATGTAATTCCATCCCTAACTGCAAAAGATAAGGTCTTTCTCTTGACATTATCACAATACTGTTATCACACACAAGGAAATAAAAATGGGAAGATATTTTATAAGTAATCTTCTGAGGCAAACCCTTAGCTTGATGGGGAACATATGTGGGTTCAGGGAGGGGCCTCTCTGTTTAGGATGGTTGGAGGCAGGTTAGCTTTATTAAGCTAAACTTCTAATTCCTAGCTGCATGTTCTTTCAGAATAAGCAGAGAGCAGTGCTATGGAGTAACCAGGAGGGATACTAAGCCTGCTTGAAAGGGTTGGCATTTGAAATAAATGGAAAAGTAAAGAGAGGAAATTGCTTTGGCCAGGCCCTTGCTACCAGAAAAAGCAAACACACACACACACACACACACACACACACACACACACACACACACACACACTCTTTCCCTTTTCTTCCCTTCATCCTCTTTCTCCATATCACAAGCTTCTGTCATTCAATTTTAAATCATTCCTACTTAAAACATCATCCAAAAACAAGGAACATTAGCACTGGTAAGTAATTAGCATAGTATTTCGGGAAAATGAGCTTCTGTATTCTGAGTTCTGAGGCGGCTGCACCCCCCTCACGTAGCCTCAGAGGCAGGCAGGCGGGCAGGCAGCAGCCGGCAGAGCAGGGGCAGGCCCGACGCCACTGCCCTGTGTTCTGCGGTGCTGCTTGCTCACCTGCACCTGAATATAAGCGGGCCTATTACTGCCGCACACAACAGCAGCTGCATTATCTTAGTGTGCCCGACGTTTAGGTGAGTTTGTGTGTATTCTGCTGAGGAATGGAAACTTGTGATAAATGGGCTTTAGCTTGTTGTGTGGAATTAGCATAAATTAATCCCTCTCCAGTTGCAGCCTAAACAAGGTAGAAGCGTTAAGGAAAGTGCTGAGCAGTTTATTTGCCATCATCCACACACAGAGTAAATAAAGCATGGGCATATCAGTACTGTAGGTGACTCCACATTTCCTTTTTTTTTTTTTTTTTTAAGAGATGGAGTGGGGAAGGGGTGGAGAGAGAGAATCTTAAACAGGTTCCACACCCAGCACGGAGCTGGATGTGGGGATCGATCCTTACAACCCCGAGATCCTGCAGCTGAAGTCAAGAGTGAGATAGTTTACTGACCAAGCCACCCAGGCACCACTAACTTCACATTTCTAAGTCTGGGCCCTGGCACACACAGTTTCTGAAATCCTGGGAGAACTTAGAAATGCAATGAATTATGTTCTATTCATGAGGACCTAGGGTGATTATAACAGCAGCACTGCTACAGAAATGACAATAGTCTTCCTGTGAAAAGTGACTGAAAGATATAGTAGAGTGCTAAATAAATGCTCACAGCCTGTGTGCACAGCAGCAATCTCAAAACGTCATGTCTGGGGTGAAGAAATTGATATGGTCTCATTTTGGAATCAGATTCTGAGTCTGCCACTTGTGGGCTTAAGTGACTTAAATAGAACCTCAGTTCCATCATCTGCATAATGGAGATAAAACTAAGTGCTAGTTTTAGAAAGTTGTGAGAATAAAACAAGATGGAATTTTTATAGCACTTGGCATAGTGTCCAGCACATAGTACATACTCAGTATTTGTAACACTGTCATATCATTGTTAGTCCCAAAAGATGGTGAGAGTCCTATGGTTAAATAATTTTGGAAAGTGGTATATACAGCATTCCTGAGGATTTGCAATCCTCATCAGTAATTAAAAGTTCACAGCTGTCCTAGGGGGCACTTGGGTGACTCAGTCAGTTCAGTGCCTGACTCTTGCCATGATCTCAGGGTTGTGGGATCGAGCCCCATGTTAGGCTCTGTACTGGATGTGGAGTCTACTTGGGATTCTCTCTCGCTTTCCCTTTGCCCACCACCCCTGCCTCTAAAATAAATAAATATACCTTAAAAAAAAAGTTCACAGTAGTCCTGCAGGAAAGAAACTCATTGAACTCTATACCACAGTGTTTCTGAAACTCATATGGCCACAGCCCCTTTGCAGACCAAGGTGACACACAACACGCTTGAGGAAAAGCTTTACCTGGGGTACCACTCTCCCCTTTGCTGCAGCCCTCCCTTTTGTTGAGTTTATTTCCAAGTTGTAGCATCAATAATGTGGTGGCATTAGCTGGTGAAACCATGCTAAAAAACCCTATAGTTCTTTGTATTCACTCTCATTCCATCAAAGGGACTTTCTTGGAGAACTTCTACCTGCATTCTGACTCTGAAACCCTGAACTACATTTTTAATCTATTTCTACATTTCTAATCCAAAAGTTAGTGTGGTCAAGAATTTACAAAAGCAAGTTTTCCAAATCTTGATTTTCTTTTTGGCTCTCCTGCCTCCAAGGCAGAACTATGCTGGGCTTTAGTAACATGCCTTGAATATCACAATCCATGTGGTCTGAAATCTCTTTTTCAGAAATTAAAGTGATATGGGAATGGCACAAAGTTTATTTAGAAAACAGAAAGAACAAAAGGTTTTCATTTACAAAGCATTCTTTCTTGGCCAACAGGCCTTTCTGTCAGTTCAAATCCAAACCCAATCATGACAGTCTTTTTTTTTTAAAGATTTATTTATTTATTTATGAGAGAGAGAGAGACAGAGAGAGAGAGAGGGGGGGGGGCAGAGACACAGGAGGAGGGAGAAGCAGGCTCCATGCCAGGAGCCCAACATGGGACTCGATTCCAGGACTCCAGGATCATGCCCTGGGCCAAAGGCAGGTGCCAAACCGCTGAGCCACCCAGGGATCCCCTAATCATGACAGTCTTAAGGCCTGTCATACCCTTTTGGGATGAAACCATGATCCTGGAGGCCTAACGGCCAGTGTGAGGATTCCAGAGAAGGCTGTAATGACCAGTGAAGCATTGCTGCTGGTTTTAAACTGAAGATGAGTCTTCAAGAACATCCAGTCATAGAGTTTAGGTCACTTGGTCAAGTAATGACAACTATGGGCACCTCGAATACCAAACTTAATTGTAATTGACAGGAAGAGAAAGATGCATTTTAGTTTTCTAGGGTTGAAAGTCAACAAGAAATCCTGTTTACTTTGTAGTGTTTCTCAAATTATAAGTTTACAGACTACCTGATTCAGAATTACCTGGAGAATGTGTGAAAATGCAGTCTCTTAGGCTTCAGTTAAGAAAAAAAATATCTGAGAATCAATACCAGAAATCTGTATATGTAACACACTACAAATGTCATTGTTATGCATACTAGTTTGAAAGTACTACATGTTAGGTCCCACCTACTATTATTCATAAAGCAACCAGTCCTTATTTTTAGGGTATGCCTGACCTTTATGTTCTCGGGGTCACTAACACAAAATGAACAAATAAAAACATACCCCTTGATTATTAACAGTCGCTTAATCTGGTTATGACTTCAGGAGAGCCTGTGAGACTACCTAAAAGCATGTGAAGTCTCCCCCAAGAGAGTGTGGAAAGTGATCACATTGCTGGGTCAATTTTCTACCCTTCTCTATGTCCAAACCTTCTGCAATTTGATTTTGAAGGTTTTTTGCACCAAGAGGTGAAATCTGTTTCCTCATCCCTTGAATCTGGGCTAGTATTATGATATCCTGTGGCCATGGAATGAAATGGGAATGAGGGTGTGCTGATTGTAAGCGAGGCTTCTGCACTTTTGCTCTCTCTCTCTCTTGGAATCCTATCATTATCATGTATGAACATGTCCAGAGTAGCCTGATAAAGTATGACATACCATGTGTAGGAGAACTTTCTCCTAATCAATCTTGTTCTAGAGCAGTGTAGAGCCAACAGCCGCCCATCACCTGGGGCAGCCCAGCTAAGACCAGGAGAACTCCCTACCTAATGACCAATAGCTGACTGTAGACACATAGTGAGCACAGATAAAACCAGGACCATCGAATTAATCCATAGACTCAACGGCAATAAATAAATGCTCCCTGTCAAGCCACTGAATTTCTGGATGGTCTTTGTTACACAGCAATAGCTTACTAATACTGTCTCTGTTCAAAACTCTTCCCTTTCAACTGGGTAAACATTCAATTAACCAATTCTTATGTTTGGGCTCTACATTACTCAATTCTTGCTATGGATCTCTGCCCTCATTGGCAGGGTGGCAGGATATAAGTAAGATAATCCTAACTATTCTCTTCTAAACCACAACACGTTAACTAATGAAAAGGAAGGCTACTGAAATTTATGCACACATTACAGATATAATCCAGGACAGTTCTGGTCATTCTAGATATAAGAAACTCAGTGTCTAAAAGGTAGGTCCTCATAGGTTTTGGTGTCTTCTTTGTCTTTTATATGTGTTCTCCTGCCTTCTGTTTCCTGCCAATTTCTCCGGACAATATGCCTTGCCTTTCCCTTGGGGAACTGTATCTCCTGCATCCAAATTACTTATTACTTCTACTTATTTCCAATGTGATACATTTTTGTACCCTGTCTCTGAATTGTTCATCTGATCATTCCCTCTTGACCATTTCCCACCCAAGAATTTCTAGAAACATCCTCAGGCTGGGCCAACTCAAGACAGTTACCAAGTAGATATTTCAGGCTTTTTTATGGGTCCAGAAAAATCTTAGAAAAAAAAAAAAAACAACGGAAAAGAATCTATTAGAAACTAAAAAGCAACCTCAGTGCTGGCCCCTAGTATATTTATGAAAGCATCACATTCATGTAACTGCACTGGGGAAAGGGGGATGTTTAGGTATTTTGGTACCTATTCTTTCTTGCCATAACACCATAATGGCTTAGCAGTTGTCAAAAGCCACTGGGTCCACATGTTGTGAAAAAGTCTAAATATTTGTGGAGGAAAAAAATATATATATTTATCTGGGGGACAAAAAAGTAGAAGAAAGGAAAAATACTACTAGAATGACTTTACTCACAAAGACTTGTAAATAACTGTGTAGATAACAAGGAAGCCAGAGACTAAAGGGACGGATGAATTTATTGGCCGTGGAAGAATTTCACTAGCACTAATTTCACCCCTAAATGGAAAATGTTATTGCAACAATTTATTTCACTTTACAGTTCAGAGCCTCACAACTCCACAAAGTGGCATCTGCATCCATAATGATGTGGCTTACATTATATTGTATTTTTCTAAGCTTCTCAACTAATGCTAATTCTGCCTTCAAGTGGAAAGGATCCTTCGCAATGTGAAACTGTCAGGCAGAAATCATGCTGTTTCCTGATCTAGGTTGAAATTCTGGTTCCTTATCCCCTCCCACGTTTACTCATAACATATCCAAGGGAAGCAACTGAAGCCCGGAAATATTAATTCTCTAATATCTCTGTGATAATATCTTTTTATTACACCAAAAAAAAAAAATAGAAAAGAAAAGAAATTGAACCAGTCAGCAGCAACCACGGAGGGCCAAGATCACACAAGATAACAGTTTTATTAAAAACCCACACATACCCTTGACAAAGGACAGCTTTCCTAAACCTAAAAGCTTATATCAGGTGACTGCCAGACAGACAGGAGGGGGTAGGAGCAGTTACTGTGTATGTATTAAAAATTTTTTTTAATTCAACCTGGAATTTGAGGCTCTTCCTTTGAGAAATATTAACCTTTCTCATTTTTTATGATATGTATCCAAAACTCTAGAAGAGCAGAGACCCCACTGGAA
Source organism: Canis lupus dingo (assembly GCF_003254725.2). Taxonomy (NCBI): domain Eukaryota; kingdom Metazoa; phylum Chordata; class Mammalia; order Carnivora; family Canidae; genus Canis; species Canis lupus. Next base: position 18,764,807 of record NC_064270.1, read on the forward strand.
AGCTGAGGGTGGAAGGGCACCCAGATTCTCTAACACATGCAAAATTACAGGGAGATGCAGATGTATCATTTTCTGCTCACACTAGCACATTAATAGCATCTAGATAATATAATTTGTTCAACTTTCATAAAACTCATGGCTATTCAATTACATCTGCCACTAAGATTCTAGTTCACTCTTTAATCATTTTTCAACTGCCTCACAGTCACAGCTCTTGGCTGCCCTTTGCCATTCATCTAAGTTATGGATATAGTAGATCTCAGATTCAGAGACATGCTCCATTTTTTTCCCCTTCCTCCCACTGTCATCTACCCATTCTGCCAATTAGGTTGGCTCCAGATATGCAGAAAAATTAGATTTTAATGTTTATTACTAATTTCCTCCTACACCTAATATCACAGACCCTTCTTTTTCAATGCATGCCTCTCTTTTAGTCAATGCCCTGAGCTGTAAATCAGATTTATTGCTGGTGAGAGACTTGCACCTCCCCTTGTTATGCAGATGGAGGTGTGTCTCTGGAATGTTCCAATGGAGTGGTTGGTAAACCTGGGGATAGGCCTAGCCGTTTATGCATCATCAGAGGCACTTGTTAAAAACACAGATTTCCAGGTATTATTCAGTGGGATTCAGATTCAGGGTGTGTGCAGGGAAACCTGAAAAATCTCCGTTTTTGCAAATCTGCCGAAATAACCACAATAGAGTGGGGGGCAGGGGAGGGAAATAAAACAACAAGAACAGTTGTTTTATCACTGGAATCATCTATGCTGGTTTATATGGAGTCTTTCCAACCATATCTCTTTTGAGGGAATGATCAGTTCCAGCCCTTCTAGGTCTTCTAGGTCCTCTGTGGAGCAGCCCCTACACTTAAGTTTTAGTTTATCTGTCCAATAAATCACTCCTGTGAAATGCAAATCATCCCCACAATGCTGTTGTTTGTAATTTAGTGTGAATCAATCTAGTTAGGTTTTGTGTTCTCAAATAAGATGCCAGTGTTACCCCTTGCTTGCTGGATGAGCAAGTTCCATTCTTGTACGGAATCTCTCTTCTTCTACCTTGAAAGAATCAACACATTTTTAAGTTACTTTCCCCCATTCCTACTCTCAAATATCATCATTGAATTTATTCATGACCACAGGTCCTCACAGCACACAGATAAACAGGGTGTGAAGTAGCTTGAAAGATTTGTACCAGCAATTAGGGCTTTAATCTATCCACTGCCAGCCTACCCCTCCTACTCAGGAACTTGCTAAAAGGTGGTAAATCAAAGCTCTGAGTTGAATGTGCAGTCTGCTCCTGGGCTCACCTGAGTTTCATCCTCTTATTCCCCAGCCTTGAAGTGGGGTTTTCCACTCTTATGCTTTATGACATCAAACCCAACATGAATCTTTGGCAATGCAAAAAGAGGCTCCTACTTCTAGGTCTCTATTTCTATCAGATAAATTATCATCTCTTGCCTCTTAGGTTAAAAGTGTCTTGTAAAATGCGTACATACTCTGATAAAAAGAGAAATGATTATTGACTGATGCCCAAACTTTTTATTTAAAAAATCCTTCCATCTGCCCCTTCTTTCTTTTTCCATATTCATCATACTTTGTAATTTCAAAGAAGCATTAATGAGAGTTGTCTCACTGGTCTGTGTGGATGATGAACCACAAAGTTTATAATATAAATGAAGTATCAAATAATGGCAGATTTGATTTCCCTGAATTTATCCCTCTCTCTTTCCTCTGCTCATAATTTTCCCTTCAATAGTATACCAATTAGGATATCTAAGGATATATATCTAGATATTCCAAACCATGTCAAACTATGCATCACTTTGTACAGAAACCACATGTGACCTTGCTCTGCCTCTGCTCAACACAGTCCCTCAACCTGGTATGCTTATTTTCTCTTTCTCTCTCTCTCTCTTTTTTTTTTTTTAACTCATATCAACATTGAGGCTCATCTTTATTGAACCTTCTGCATGGGATATTCTTCATCTTCTTTATTTAGAATTAGTAAAGCTTCATGCAAATCATTTTTGTGCCTCAGGTCAAGCCAGTGTGGATTGAGTGAGGGTCCTAGCTCATCTCACATCCTCAGACGAACCAGGTTTTTTTTTTAAAGGAATCACTGCAAAGTGAGGCACAGAGTCATGTGAGGCGTAAGACAATAAATCTGAAATGGACCTCGTCCTTCAGTAAATTCCAAGTTATTAGGGGCAATGAGAAAACTATTGGCATTTCAAGGGTATTTTCTTAATAGCTCAGGCTTGTTCTTCCATAAGGACCTGCAGAGATGAAATGCTCTGCATCAGATTTGAAGCCTTCTAGTGAGTCTTACTGGAAAAACTCTCCCTGGTATGACATCATAGCTCTTAAAATGTAGGAGAGTCGAGATTCATAAAAGTAATCTAAATAAACAAATAGTTGAAGGCCAGGGTAAAATCACGGATGAGGGAGAGCTCTGGGGAGATGTCACAGAAGATGTGAAGAAGGGTCTAGTTTGATGGGGTCAGGAGAGTGCAATCAAAGCTGTTGATCCTGAGCTCTGCCATGAGGTGAGGCTGCTCTCTGACAGGGGAAACACTCCTGCCAGACCAAGGCTGATAGGTAGACTTGCTGCAGTCTCCTTCAGGAATAGCCCTCCTGCAGGTCCTTCTCTCTCCATCTCTAGGTTCTCTTGTTCCAAGACACAGAACTCTAATTTTTCTTCAACCTAGTAATTTCTCACAATGTGTATGTAAATGATTATAATACCTCCTGAAGGGATACCTGACATAAGAAAAACACCAAGATGCATTTTCCTCAGATGCTTGTCGGGTAAATGAAGGCAAGGCTCCCCTCACGGGCTATTTGGTAAGAAAGAGCATGTCATGGAACAGGTTCACAATTGAATAAACGGCACAATTTACAACTGAATAAACTAAAGATGAACTGAGGAAAGGGGATTTTTAATCTCTCTCTCTAGTGGTTATAAACTGATTACATACCTAAATACTTATAAAAGTAGTAGTTACTGAGCACTTAATATGTGCACGTTCTCTGCGAGGTACAATAGTTACCATCATCATCATCAGACAAAATAAGTTTTAAAAATCCATGTGAGTTAAGAGAAGGGATAGATGATATCCAGGTAAGAGTCTCTAGAAAGACACCAGGCAAATGTTGGTGAGTTGAGCCTTAAAATACAAAGAGACTTAGGAGATGGAAAGAGGTGGCTAATGGGGGAGAAATATTCCACTTGGGAACAGCATGAGCAAAGGTATCCTTCAGTCAAAATACCAGTGTTTCTAGTCCCGGACCCAGCTTGATCGATTTCTACTCCTGGGCTGTGTAACATCATGGCCTGTGTCCACTCAACACAGCTGCTTTTAGGTCCCAAAAGCCAAAGAGAGCTATTCCGCTCATAGCCCTCCCTCAACTTCTCCTGAACAGCTTCTCATTCTCACCCTCTTCACATGCAATTTCAAATCCCTTTTTCCCTCAAAGAAAATTTCAGAAACACAGTTATCATGAGTGGCTGGGCTCTCAAGAGGAATTGAAGAGAAAGGGAGAAGCACAAGAATTGATAAGAACCAAACAAGGACAGCATTCTATGTTTACCTCAGTGTAGACACCAAAGCTAATGAATTCCCAGGTAGACCATGGGAGGAAACAGCCTAAAGCCAGTCTCTAATGCCATCCAGACCTAGAAGTGCTTACCTGGTGTTCCCATAAAAGCAAACAGGGAACTGAATTTAAAAAAATAATAAAATAAGGCCAGTAAATTCCTGAAAGGAGACAGTTCTTTTTCCTTGGAGACAAACCAAATTACGCACTGCCTCTCTCACTAGCAACACACTCTGGCTCAAACATTTTTAAAAGAAGGCTGCTGAACATCTGCTGGGCAATTAATGGAATGCAGCAGCGTGCTGTAATAGTCCCTGGGAAGGTATTAGCAATCCTGCTTATGAGACATGAAATGTTGCAAACAGTGGTCCTCTCTCTCTCTCTCTCTCCTTTGCTCTCTCTCTCTCTCTTTTTTTTTCAATTTTTATGTCCTCCTGCCTGCAGGAGGGATGAAAAGAAGGGAAAGGGAGTGAGGTAGAAGTTTGGCATCATATATTCTTCCTCACTGTGTCCTCTTTTCCCCTGGTATCTTCCTCCTCCTCTTCCTAGCCACCCAAATAAGAGTGTGCTGATTTTCACTTACAGAAATTGAGGCAAGTGTCTCTATCCACTGGTCTCCCACCTCAGTGTCCCCCTTTTTCTAGGTATAAAAGGAGAATACCCTCCACAGTCTTAATAGACATAATCTACTACTCTGTTCAAATAGTTTACAACAATCCAGATGGGCCAGGGCTAACGTAGGGGCACTCTCCAGTGGGAGACTGATCCCTCACTTGTTTCACTTCCTCACCAGGGGCATTGAGGAGGGCCCATCTTCACATAAACCTTGTCTTTTGTGGTGAAAGTCAGCCTGAGAGTGATGCTGCACCTTTGTGTGGGGCCAATTCTATCATTCTTTTGAGGAACCTGGCAACACTCAACGCAGCCAATTTCCAATTCCATTATCCTGTCCGCCTTTGATGTCTTCTCCCCATATTCTTCAAACTGGAGCTGATTATTCACATACAAGGCTACATCTACTGCAGGCACTGAGCCAGTCATCATAGGAAGATCAATAAGGCCAGTTATTGAGGTTTGGAATTATCCTGCCAAAAGGTCCTACTATTCCAATAGAGAAGAACCGTGAACAACCCATAATGGTTGGAAGTCAAGGACTTTTCTCACTTTCTCTCAATTGCCTAGTCTAACACTGGGGTTTGGCCTCAACTGCATTTTTATTTTAGTCTCTTGGTAATCCTGCATCATACTGATCTCTGTTACCAGGTGTCTTTAAATCTTAGGGTGTTTACATGAGCTCCCAGTAACATAGCTTCCTTTGGCCACCCTCTTCTTCCCAGAGATCAGAGTACTGCTTCCCAAGTTCCCAGTGATGGAATGAACTATGAACATTAATTGGAGAAGTTTTCCAGATCTTCCCAACTTTGCTATCTGGAACTTACATTGGTGGAATTAAGCCTTCATGGTTATCGGGAATGGACTTTCTTTCCCACATGAAACTATGAATTCCACACGGATGCCTTTGCATGCCTTTGCTGTGTTGGTTTCCCTGGCCAGGCCCTGGCTAAATCAGCTTCAGCTAATTACCACTTTTTTGATCCCTATTTTTCAGCCTGATCTCTGCTCTACCAATGGCCATTATAGGGAAGCTTCCTTAAGTAACATCTGAAATAAGGTTTCAAATTCAGCAAGATATTCAGAACCATCTATAGTGTGTGATGTGAAAGCCAGTTAAATAAAAATCAAGCACATAAAATAACTGATGGAAGAGAAGTATGGCAGGAAACAAATGTGTGAAATGCAGGTGGCCTTCAGAGCTATAGGAGTGAGCTTAGTTCTCTGCCTAATTTAACCTAAGATGGTCCCCTTTCTACCAGAGGCCCCTGGTAAACAGTAGGGGACTTCTTTCTAATAAAATCAAGTTACTCCACAGCAAAATATGTTGTCTGAAGATAGCATTCATTTAGAAACTGACTAGCTGTAAACCAAATTTTGTACTACAAGGGATGGTCTAGTTGGCCACATCCCTTCAAATCCAGAATTCATTATGGAATATCAGGCTCAGTTGTTTTTTACCTCTAAACTGAAAGGGAGCAAGTAGCTCTAGCTATTATAGGAGAGGATGATAGATTCAGTCTGCCACCTAAACAGGCTGGGCTGTCTAATTAGATTAATCAGTAAGTCTATTTAATATTTAAAAAAACCTCAAGTTGTTACTTTGCATTCATTTGAAAAATGTGTCAGTGGCTTGACTATCAGGATGACTACCACTGATGTTTTTGAACTCTGCTTCCTGGGATAGCCAGCTATATGTCATTGCCATGTGTCACCATCATTCACCAAAGACCATCATTCACCAAAGACCACAGGTCAACCTTTTGGTAGAAACAGCTAATCTATATTTTCAAATGCCTTGAGAAAAACTGGCAGCTTTCTTTCATGTCTTAGGGTTAAAGGGTGCTGTCTATGTTTTGCTAAATTGTTTTCTATTTCTCACACCTTCTCATTTTCTTTTTTAAATTTTTAAAATTTAAATCCAATTTGCCAACATATAATACCCAGTGCTTATCTTATCATGTGCCCTCCTTAATGCCTGTCACCCATTTCCCCATCCTCCCATCCACCTCCCCTTCAGCAACCTTAGTTTGTTTTCCAGAGTTAAGAGTCTCTTATGGTTTGTCTTCCTCTCTAATTTTTCCCCACTCAGTTTGATCCCCTTCCCTTATGGTCCCTTTCACTATTTCTTATAATCCACATGTGAGTGAAACCATATGATAATTGTCTTACTCTGACTGACTTATTTCACTCAGCATAATACCCTTCAGTTCCATCTATGTAGATGTAAATGGTAGGTATTCGTCCTTTCTGATGGCTGAGTAATATTCCACTGTATATATAAGCCACATCTTCTTTATCCATTCATCTGTTGAAGGACATTGTGGCTCCTTCCACAGTTTAACTGTTGTGGGCAATGCTGCTATGAACACTGGAGTGCAGGTGTCTCATCGTTTTACTATATCAGTGTCTTTGGGGTAAATGCCCAGTAGTACAATTGCTGGATCATAGAGTAGCTTTATTTTTAACTTCTTGAGGAACCTCCACACTGTTTTTCCAGAGTGGCTGTACCAGCTTGCATTCCCACCAACAGTGTAAGAGGGTTCCCCTTTCTCCACATCTTCTCCAACATTTGTTGTTTCCTGTCTTGTTAATTTTAGCCATTCTGACTGGTGTAACACTTTCTCATTTTCTTCATGGCATTTTCATCAGCAATACAATTCAGAAAGTAGCATTTGTTAATTTGTTCCCTGCATGGCTTCCTTTCCCCAGTGATGGAAGCTTCATGAAGGTACAGACTATCCTACGCTGAAGACATTGCTTGGTTGAGTTAGCAGGTGCTCAGTAAATGCCTGTTCACTGGATGAATTAGGATGGCAGGCTGGAGAATACAAAATCGGCCCTCCTCAATCTTTCTAGCTCTTAAGAGTCATCCTTCTCAAGGGATACTCTGAATTGGTCACACCTCATTCAAACATCTTGACAGCTTCCCAGAGCACACCAAAGTAAGTACAAACTGCAGCCTGGCATAGTCCACACTCCCCTTCCATATTCCATGCTCACAACAGTGACTTTTAAATATTTGTTTTATATTTTTAAGGCAGTGGAATTTTTTTCTAAACAAAGTATTTCATGAAACCCTAATAAACAAACAAAAAAGATATTATCCAAACAGAAAAGAGGTCAGCAGCTAACCTGCTTGGCTTTCTTCTAGGCCTAGGCACTCCAGAAATACAAAGAATGGAGAATCTCCAGAAATCTCTAGAAATCCAAAGAATGGAGGTGGGAACTGCTGCTATTTCCACTTATCCAGCATCCCCAAAGCCCTGGAGACTTTCATACTCCTTCCTTGGGGTTTTGGTGCCTGAAATGGACTCCTGAGGTCAATCCTTTCCATCCTTTCCCAAAGGCCACCTTCTCCGTGAAGCATTGCTGTATCATTCTGACTACTCACACTTTCTTTCTGCTTTAAATTTCCTATACAACTTTGATTGTTAATAATAAAAAAAGAAGGAAAATAATAGCTTACTATGTGCCAAGCACTACTCTGAGTGCATTACCTGAATTAACTTCATCCTCATGCAATCTCATGGACATAGTGCTCATGCCATTTCTAAGCCTACAAGAAATTAGGTCTCTTCTTAAGATCTACATGGCAAGTAAGTGAGGGAGATAAGACCAATGATCTGGCTGCAAAATTGTAGAATCTAAGTGCTTAAGTATATTGCCTTTCTATATAAGCATTTATTCATTTTGCTCATCAAGATACCCTGCCATTGCCCACTTTCTGCACCACATCACACCACCATGACCATTACCATCAAACTATACCGCACCACAATCAAATTATATGTTTTTTGAGGATAAAGACTATTTCCTATTGGCCTTTGTATTCCATGCAGCACCAGCACTGTACTCTGAAAAATAAGTACTCAATAAATATTGTTAATTTATTATTAACATAATACAATAACATCTATTTCTATACACTCGCAATTACCTGAATTATCACTGAGATTTCTATAGAGCCTTAGCAGGAGGATCTCCCCCGCCCCAACCTTTTCCAGGTGAAGAGACAGAAGCTTAATGCTACTAAGATCATGCATGGCTCATTCAGGATTAATCTTGGTTAGGGCCCTGTGCAACTTGTGAGTCCTACTTAATCCTACTCATTATCTCAAAACTTAAAGAAAGAAAATTCTTCATAACGTAAACAACTGAAAATAAGGTTGTGCAGCAAGATCGGAAAAAAGTTATTTGTAAGGTTAACTTTATTTTTGAGACTTCTGTTGAGATGCAGCATGCCATCATTTCAGGATTAAGTATCTAGTTGATTCCCTGACAGTTTTTGCCAGCGACTAGGTAAGAAATTCACCTTATTCTGCTGTCTTACGAGTCCCTATTAGGGCAAAAATGCCAAGCAAGGGAACCTCCAAAGACTGGTGCTCTTATTTGTCATGAGCGGTGCCATCATTTCATCTATGCTGAAAAGGGAGACTGGGATCCCTCTGTGCTAGAGCCACCAGCCAGAAGCCAGGGACCTGGAAACTGACCTGCTGTTAAGTGGGCTGCGTGGACAAGGATTTGGACCCCGGGCTTCAGCTCAAAGTGCACTGAGTTTTGGTTGAGCTTGTGGATCAGCAGTTCTGATATCTGAAAGAAGAAGTGTTACAATGAGTGCCACCAAAATCGCCATATCAAGTATAAACAAAAATGCTGAGAAATATTGACTGTAGTTACCAAGGCATTCTAATATTATACCTGTGAATTATATAAATGAGTCTTGTATGATTTTGAGTTTTTATTTTTATTTTTTAAAAGATATTTATTTATTTATTTATTCATTCATTCATTCATTCATTCATTCATTCATAAGAAACACAGAGAGGCAGAGACATGGGCAGAGGGAGAAGCAGATTTCCCATGGGGAACCCAATGTGGGATTCTGTCCCAGGATCACACTGAACTGAAGGCAGATGCTCAACCACTGAGCCACCCAGGCATCCCTGATTTTGAGTTTTATTCCAGAATATGCATGCATAATGATTTTTAAACCATCATCTGAGTTTACATCCTCATTGCTACAAAATGGGACAAACTCTTAGTAAACACAAACATTTCTGCTCTTAAAAAGTCATCCTGTGTTTTCCTACAGAAGTCACCCAGTTGTTGTTTTTTTCTTTTTTTAATATTTTTCATTTATTAGACATTCAGAGAGACAGAGAGAAGCAGGCTCCATGCGGGGAGCCCGACGTGGGACTCGATCCCGGGTCTCCAGGATCACACCCTGGGCTGAAGGAGGCACTAAACCGCTAAGCCACCAGGGCTGCCTTCACCCAGTTTTTTGAAAGAGCATTTGTTATACATGGACACTTAAAAGAAGTAATTATGTACAATTTATACATTCTGGTAAGATTTGTATGCATTTATTTTACTTTTTGAGAGCAGACTCCATCTTATTCCTCTCTATGCTTGCTTCCCCATCCCCTAATTGTACCCTGTGGCTTTCACAGAATAGATACTTTATGAATATTTATTGAACGGTAAATATAGTTCCACTAAAATAATAAATTATACAGTTGGAAAAAACTGTAAGCACAGTCTAAGTAATGCATGGGCTGATCCTGGTTTCCTGCTTAGGGACATTAGCTGAGCTGCTCTCCGCTGACACATGTGTACTGGGCAGACCTCTGGCATTCCAGGCCATGAAATATTTAACCCCAACAAAGGGCAAAGAACCATGTTTGGGTAATAACAGCATAAGGACAGGTTTTATAGAAAAGGTAAAACTCTGTTCTGTTCACTTGTCTAAAGTAGAAAATCCAGCTCAATTTTCTTATCCTTCTGAACAATTTCTGAAAAACTATTAGGGAAAACTATACTCCTATTATTTTTCTAGACTCTTTATTTTTAATATTTTATTTAACATGCTATTGAGGTCTAATTAGATGCTTTCTGAGCACCATTTTTTCCCCTTTTATAAAAATTTGTTGAGATTCATTTAGCGCAGTGAGTTGCCAAAACAACACCTTTGATTGATCCTTTTATCAATTAAGCAGGGCCTGACGGGCTTGGTTTGGATGCAGAGAGTCACTGGCAGACCCTCCGATGGGTAATGGAACTGAACTGCCCTACAGATGAACTTCTTTGCTTAACAACAGGAACTTGGGATGACTGGCGGTGACCCGTGGTTGAGCACCTGGGATCCAGTGCAAGCTCAGCATCTCAAATGCTTTCATTTGGCAAACCATGCAGAAAAACAAGGTTGTCACACAATTATGTTGAAAACAACTTTATCCTATATGTTTGGCTCTATATTACTCTTTTTTTCCTGGGCCCTGGGAATCTTCTGGAATGCTCCAGCTTTATAGAGACAGATTTCTAGCACAGACTATGTAGAAAGTTTTTCCTTTGTGATCTCTAAAGTATTGCAATATATAGGTTCTTATTCTATCTTATAATTCAATTGGTAAGGTCTTTACAGGAATCCGACAGGATGTTTGGTAGAAATTAATCAGAAAGGTTTTGGCTAACGAAACAGACACACAGACACACAGTCAGAAATGTGTGTGTGTATATATGTGTGTGTGTGAAATATACACGTTTACATACAAATATATATGTGTGTATGCATATATACATTTATTTTTGCAGAAAAATATTTTTATTCAAATGGGAAAGACTTGTCAGAAGTAATTAAAGAATTGCTCTGTTTTGCTGAGTCCATCATGTGGCCAAAAGGGAAATATGTATTCGCAAGAGAAAGATCTCTCAACTAGTTGAAGTGATATTTATTTCTTATTCCTGAGGATGTTTTTTCCTCAAGTGAGAGGTACAAATAACTAAACCAGAAAGTAGGGTTCGTCAGAACAGCATATTTCTAATTTATAATCTCCATGAGAGTTCCTTGTGAAAAATAATTAACTTCTTGGATTTGTTTTGGTTTATAGCATTGGTTCAATGGATTTATCTGTATCATTTACAAAATTAAGCAGGCTATGCCAAAATAATCTGGTATGTTTCATGTATTTAACTTGCATCAAAGGACATGCAGTAAAGAACCCGTATCTGTGGGAAAGAAATTATGCACAAAAACAAAACTAAATGAAATGTACGTTGCATACAATAATCTCAATTAGAACCATGTAATTCTCTACTCAAATAAACAAGTAGGAAACTGTTGACAGATTTTCATAATTTTAAATGTTTTTCAAGCCACTTGCAGAATTGTTTATTCTGTATTTTTCCATTAGATCATGTGCTGTTATATATTTTATATATAATATACATAAATCTTACATATGCCATATATATCACACATATATATTGAACACGTTATATTTGCAAAGTTGCACATTTCTGTCTTTCTAACATAGCATGTCTTAGGTATTAGGGCTGGTATCTCTACGTAAAGGCCCATGGAGCTTACAGGACATACCTAAGTTTACTCAGTTAATATTTGAAGAGCTGACACCAGACTTCAGTTATGTTTGACTCCTAATCCTGGGGCATTTTCATTAGAAATATTTTCCTTGAACCAGCTGGCAAAAAAGAGAGAGCAAAAGATATGGGGAAGAGGACTGGCTGACCAGGCTTAGGATATAAAAAAAAAAAAAAAAAACAGAAAAAAACCTGCAGCATTTCATTAATTATGCTGCCATCTCTTATTCATCTGTGAGATGCACAACTTGTAACACCAGTCCCATGTCAGCTGACCAGTATGAGCTCCGTGACCAGGCAATTGCCAACCCTATCCTCTGGACTGCCACATTCTGTTCACCAGTCAATATAATTTGCAACATCTGGGAGAGACTTTGGCTATGAAAGGAGTGGAATAAATTGGAATCTGTCAGACAGGTGGCAGCGGCCTAAGTAGGAAGAACAAAACCTTGCGTGATAGAAACTAAGTGGGATAATGTGTGACTGCTGGGACATTGAACTGCTAAAGCCAGTTCAATATATTTATTTTTCTCTCTCCATCCAGGGAAAGTGTGTTGTCTTAGCAAATTTTACGTATCCTTTGTGCTGTGATCCCTCTTCTGCTGCTCACCAACAGAGTCCATTTTCTACTCTCCTTCAGCTAAATAATCATGACCAAAGAAACATGTTATTCTTGGTATCCGCCTACTGGTAGACTCTGCCTGGGACTCCAGTACAACCAGTTCCTACTGCAATTAAAGTACCAGTTAAAAATGCAGTGGGATGCAATAAAAACACTTGGAAAGCCACTATCTGCAGGGCGTAGCAGGAGGGAACAGATTCCCTTCTGTATCCTCTTCACAATGTATAAAATTTAGGTATGGCAATCAGAACAGGCTAGGTTAGGCTGGGGTAACAGTGTTAAAGACACAATTGGTCACATGGTTCTGCTACAGAAGAGGTGCCTGGTGCCACCCTACCATGTATCCAGAAGGAAATGAGCTGGAAATAGCCAACAGCAGTGATGGTTGCCACACAAAGAACACATTTGACACCTTAACAATGTTTAATGAAACCAATAGGAGAAAACACACTCTCAGATTATATGAATGAAGTGTCAAACATTGAAACGTGAAAAAAGAGAAGTTTAAGAACAGAGCAGTTGGTAAATTTATGGAACATATAAGCCAAATAAGTGGTACAAGGTGAAACTCTAGGTGCAAAATGGTCTTTGGCAGGTTTATCAATGATAGAGCTATACTGGGCCAAAATACTAACATTTATCTCTGAGGTGGGCAGGAGGATGCAAACCCTGCTGAACATAAACAGCATTCTGGTGCCACGTTCAGAGATACTTACCTGTAATGACCTTGAAGCTGACCCACTGGATCATTCCTGATCCTGTTACATTATTAAGCTCCTTTGAAATAGCAGTTGAAGAATCTTCCTTTTGGATTCAACAAAGAAAGAACTTTCCCAAATCAATCATACAGCCTAATTTTTGGATTAAATCATGGGGGGGCGGCGGCCAATGGAACAAACACTAATTCTAGTTAACACTAGCTTACCCAGATCCCTTCGTTCTTAGCACAAAAGAATCATCTTGATTAAAGTGACTAAGAAGTTGCCTGGGTGATATACTGAAGAAACACATTGGCTATACATATTTCCTGTATTCCCCATCACCTGCTCTAAATTTCTGTCTCCCTTTGCCATATTCCTTCCAGTCCAACTCTTAACCTAATCTACTCTCTTTCTTTTTTTTTTTTTTAAAGAATTTTATTAATTTATTCATGAGACACAGAGAGAGAGAGAGAGAGAGAGAGAGACAGGCAGAGGGAGAAGGCTCCATGCAGGGAGCCCGATGTGGGACTCGATCCTGTGACTCCAGGATCACGCCCTGGGCTGAAGGCAGGTGCTAAACTGCTGAGCCACCCCGGGATCCCCACCAAATCTACTTTCAATGATAGTTTCCTGCTTTAATGATCTTCCTCATTAACTCCAGAGTATTTCTATGATTCAATTTCCCATGTTAAAAAAATATGAACAGGACAGATTATGTGGGTAATAGTCTGAGATTATCAATTATAGTTCATAATGAATCTTTAATTCCTTAAAATGTCAATTAGACTGTTCCATTTTCATAGGCACCTTTCCTTTTCTCTGGATTTTGGTTGTCCATTGGTCAAAGCATATGGTAACAGAAAGAGCCAAGGAGGAAATTCAATGTTAATGGTTGACAATTTTTTTCATATCTTTTTGTTTCTTTTAAATGTTTTCATGCCCTTTAAGGATTCTGCAAGACAACATGCAGGCTCCATATCTCTCCAGCACAGTATCGCAAATAATCTTGACAGAACATGATGGTCTTTCCTCCCTCCAGGAGAGCCAGATACAAATCTGCTCACCTCTGAGGACTCAGAGAGAAGCACAGCAGTACAGGCCTGGGGGAGGGGGAGGTTGCTCCATACCTGAGCAGCTGGGGCAGCAGGATGCACTAACCCTGATGAGGTCAGCTAAGGGCAAGTGAGTCTTTTCTCACTCCCCAGAGATCTGAAATAAAGACTGGTGGAACCCTTCCAGACAGAGGTCACTTGATTAACCCTGCCCACGTTATCCTGATAACAAGGTCAAGTACTTCTCACTGTGAGGAATTTTCAATTTATTTCACAGACAAGATAGCTTGATCTGAGCCAGCATGGCTTCTCCCCTGGGGAAGCTAAAGGGAGGAGAGCCCAGAGCCCTTTGCAGAGGCCTCACCCTTGCAGGCTTCCAGGCCCATCTGGCTGGGGTCCCTCTTCTTTCTCTGCTGGGGGTTCTGCGTGGAAAGCTTACAAGCAAGGAGCCAGAGCATTAAGAGAGGGATAAGGTCAGCCCTTCCCAAATTCCATCTGGGATTTGGAGTGCGGACCTCGAGGGGGCTGCGGGGAACATTTCCTTCTGTTGTTTGGTTCTGCTTTGCATTCATTTAAAATTTCTGTGGAATTTATTACAGAAGGAGGCAGCTGCTTTTGTCTGCCTGCTGTCTGTTACCTCTCTCTCTCCCCATATCTCTTTGAGGAGCCATATCCTTCTCCATTCTCTGGAGGAACCATGTCTTCTCCATTCCCTTAATTCTGAAGAGGCTTCCTGAATCCCTGACCCAGGCAGCATATAAAACATCTGAGTGGTTGGAGCCAGCCCTCCATCCCTCTGACTACAGGACAGGGTAAGGGATGCCCACTTCACCCAGGTTGGGCCAGTGAGAACCGTCCACCCAGAGCTCTTGGGGTGCTCTCAGGGGAGAGGCACTGCTTTTCGGATGGGGCTGGAGGTGGATTAGACAAAGCCCGGGGCCCTATGTGGCCATCCTTGCCCTCCTGCACCCTGGCTTCATCCTCAGGCATATCCTTCATGTGGTAATAAAGAAAAGAGATGGGGAAAGAGGGAGAGAAGGGAGTATTTGGTGGTATTTTTGAGAGGCTCTGAATTCCCTGAATGAATCCATGCTTGAACTGTATCCTGGACTCCCCTATTAGGTTCGCTCACAGCTTCACTGTTTTTGCTTAAACTGGTTTGAATTGCCTATCAATTGCATCAGAACTTTAAGAAAAAGATACAAAAACTCATAACAAAGCATTTGTCTGGGCAGCCCCGGTGGCGCAGACATTTAGCACTGCCTTCAGCCCAGGGCGTGATCCTGGAGACCCTGGATCGAGTCCCACGTCAGGCTCCCTGCATGGAGCCTGCTTCTCCCTCTGCCTGTGTCTCTGCCTCTCTCTCTCTCTCTGTGTCTCTATGAATAAATAAATAAAATCTTTAAAAAAACAAAACAAACAAACAAAGCCAAAGCATTTGTCCTTTGCTTCCTGGTGCAACAGCCTTGGTATTTTCAGGCCCATGGAAGCAAAGTGGCATCCAGTCCACATCTGCAGCAGGGAGGAGTGGGGCGGCCACGGGCTTGAGTTCCTTGCAGAAACACAGCTAGCGTATCATTCTCTGGAAGAGCCGTGTCACCTCAGGCAATCACTTCTCCATGTCTGGGCCTGAATTCCTTTACTTTAAAGGTGCCGAGTCAGAGAGAAGAGTCAAAGAACCCCCTTCAGTTGAAAACTGCAGGTTCCCAATGGCAGCCGCTGTTTCATAGCATCTCCACACATGGCTCACTTTTATATGTCAACTTTGTTATTGCACGTTTTATATCAGGGTGAGAATATTCGCCACAACAAGGACACTCATTTCTTATGTGCTGGGTTCTGTATTTGTTTGGGTAGAGTCCTATATAAGGCTGATGGACTTGGGATTTCCTTAAACAGATGTGCAATGCTAGCCTGGTAGCTTGCTTTCCTTCATGCTGCAAATCCTCGTGAAAGGTCAGAAGGGTCCCCCTGGCTCCTGTGTGGTCACTCAGGCACACTGCTTCTGTTTCTTGCTGTCCTTGTTCTCTTCTCGATTTTGTATCATTTCATGCAGTCATCTCCTGCCAGCCTCTCTCTTCCAGTATGTGCCCTTAACTCTACCAAATAGTCCCTTTCACAAACTTCACCTTCCCTTTTGCATTTCCAGATATTCTGTTCCTATCATGAGATGGCCACATATATCTCCAGAATTTATTCACCACTTATTGAACATATGTAAGGAGCCAAGTACTTTGCATATCATTTCTTTAATATTCTCTCAAACATCCTAGTAAATGGGAACTATAGATTGTGTCACTTTGGCGAACTTATATGACTTTCCTAATCCTAAATTACTTTATCTATAAATAATAGATACAGTGGATATCAGAGGTGAAACTAGAAACTTGGTTTATATTTCTCCACTACCGTGTTCCATTTTTTGAAAGGTTTTATTTATTTGGGGGGAGGAATTACTGGGAGGAGGAGCAGAGGGAGGAGAAGCAGACTCCCCACTGAGTGTGAAGCCTGATGTGGGAGTTGATCCCAGGACCCTGAGATTATGACCTGAGCTGAAGGCAGACGCTTAACTGTCTGACTCACCCAGGCACCCCACTCCCGTCTTCTTTCTAATAAAATGGCTGGTCTCCAATAATGTGTGCCAAATGCTAAGTCACATAGCCTTCAAACAAGCCAGCTGCCTTCAGAGCTCTGACTCAATGGTTCATCAATGACATCAGGCTGCCTCAGGGACTGTCACTCAACTCTCAGAATGTCTTTGGAGGGGGCAGTCAGATGAGAGAGAGAATGAAGGGAAACAAGAACTCCAGAGAAAAGAATCAAAACAAGATGCATTCCAACACAAGCAAAAGAAGCTTTACAGGACACACCCTTCTTCTTTCCACATGTCTCAAGGGAAAAAAAAAAACCCTAGGAAATATGATACTTCTAGAAAAAAACGGAAAGTGTGAGAAACAGAGATGCACAGATGATGTGATGCCTCAGATATTGGCTGGCTCTAAGTCCGGACTCTCTTCCATCCTTGAAAAGATGATAATCTGGAATTCATGGAAGATCCATATGATTTCTAGAGGAGCAACCATTGTACACGCTCAAATCTGAAGGTCTTGGATACTCATCCACCTCCCCTCCAGTTTCTCAGCAGTGCTGGGATAAGAGGCAATCCATCTCATTCTCCCACAAAGTTGCAGGTGCAGATAAGAATTTGTGGAAAACAATGGGAAGCTGAGTGCCAGAGCTGAGCAGAGTCACATGCAAATCCGAGGAACTACCTGCTGCTGGCTCTTCAATTGCAGTTCACTAGGAAACGGAGTTCAACAGGGCTTTCCAGGGCAGCTTTGTTCTTCATTACTTGCATGTGGAGAAAATTACAGGGGTGAACCTTCTGCCAAGTGAGAGAGCTCAGTTGAAAGGAGGGTGTGTGCTGGGAGGTGGGCCATGCTGTAATTTGGGGTTGTTGTTAATAAGGTTGTCATGGGAGGATCTCAAGCCATCCTTGAAGACTGGCGATCATGGAACTAGATTATGGGCTCATTCTAAGCAAATTGAAAAACTCCACATACTGGAGGGGAAAAAGCCAGTATTTATTCAGTGTCTGAGAAGAATCTTATTTTTAATCTTTCTGCCAGAAAGCACTGAGAAACCAAAATCATGCCGTTTCTAACAGGGTAACCAGACCAGGACTGATGATTTTAACTGAATGGATGATGAAGAGGAAGGGGAAGGAGAATGGGAAGAGGAAGACGACAAAGAGGAAGTATATAATAATCATCCTCACTATACAGCTTAAAGACTCCTTTGAAGGAGGAGAGGGGGAACCAGAGATGGAAGGAGGCAGGAGACACAAATGTGTATGTGCACACACACACGAGCACACACATGCGCACATACACACACAGTCTACTACTCCAGAAGGTGGCGGACATGGAGAAAAGATGGACCCTACACAGCCAGGAGAGGTCGTCTGGAGCCAATATTACTTCGTTTATTATAAACACAAATCAGGTCATCTTAGCATGATGATAATAAAGAGGATTCATGATTTGTACAAAAGTCATACCCTTTAAAAACAATATGCATAGCACATCATTGGATTCTAATGACACTCGTGATGGAAGTGAGAGAAGGAATAAATGGGTTCAACTTCCATGTATTATTCGGCAACTTGCCTTTTTCCCCTGTTAATATCTTGGACAGTTTGTCCTATAGATTTATCGAATTCATTGTAAATGCTCTACAGTGTGGAGATATATTCTGAGTAGGTTAGCCACTGCCTACAATAACCACACTTGCACGTGTTTTGTGGTGAAGCCGTAGTTAGTATCAGCAGACTGTGGATGAGAAACAGAGGACAACAGAGTCGAGGACTCCACAAATAGCCAGCACCCTCACCCTCAAGGCCATATCCTTCAGAGGGGCTCAGAGTTGCTGCTTGCGGGTGGTGAGGCCCCAGCAGGGGGTGTGGCTCAGCTGGCTGTGGAAGCTGAATGTCACCTGGGGGGGACTCACCTGCTCCAGATCTTCAGCTGACCTTTTGTTTTCTCCAGTCGGATCCTGATAGGGTAAGACAAAGAGCTCAGCGGCGGTGGGTAAGCCAGGGAGCACCGCCACCAAGATGTGCTGGCCTGGGACCCCTGTGGCCTGAGGGAGAAACAGAAGCTCATGTAAGTCCCACAGGAAGAGCTGGTGAGAACGCATGGAGTACTCAGTGGGCAGGAGGGCGGCACAGAGACACCAGGGGTGGGGTGTGCAGGTAGGCAGGCAGGCAGGATGTGAGCCTCCTGGATTGGGCCATGACGTGGGGCGAGGCAGCGGAAGCCTGTGCCAATGGCACCACCAGGGGCTAGGATACTGATTTCTCCCTCAGGGATGTGGGTGCTGCATCTCTATTTCTGCCGCAGCACAGATGGCAGATGCAAGAAGGTTAAACAGTGGCTCAAGGCCATCCAGGTAGCGTGTGGTGATGCTGAGTTTGGAACTTTGGTCTGACCACGAAGCCTTTCTTCTTAAGCAGTGCTCTACTGCCTCCCTTCGCCTGACACTTCACATGCAGGAGCCCCTATCACAGCTAACATTCTGTTTTATGGCCCTTCCAGATTTTAAACTCAGAGATTGTATCTGAATCATCCTCATTATATGCAAACCTGTTGACTCAATGACATCTGATTAAGGATTTCATCGTGAAACATCAGCAGAAAAACCCCATTGGATGAGGTAAAGGGAACTGATTTTACATCCAATTCTGTTACACAGTAAAAAGGAAGAAAACTGCAAATAAATTGGCCCCAAGTTGTACCTCTTGTAGGGTTTATTGGAGTCCTCTTGACAGTACGGTACCTCAGGGCTTAAGGAAGTAGCCAATTGTAAATGCTCATCTCAAAGACAGGGTGGGACCCTAGGAACTAGGGGCTGGCTCAGCTGCCTCCTGAGATGGGGTAAACAGGGAGCCTTTGAAGCTGGAAGGAATCGACTCGCTCTACCCTATCATACCCTGTCCTGAGAGATGTTGAGCCAAACTGTTTATTCTGCCTTTATCTGATTATGGTACACAGCAGCCTGGAAATGTTGATGAGCAGTAATTTCTAGCCTCTGGACAGCTGGTGGAAAGGTAGAGGCCCAGGGGATGTGTTCCCTAGGCTACAAATGTGAAGAGAAAGCATCCTGGAAGACGGGTCACTGCTGAGCTAATGCCTGGTGGATAAATCACCCGGGAGAATGGGGCAGCTACCTGGGAGGTCTGTAGGGACATGGATGCCTAAAACACTACAGATGGAAGGAAGGGGACTGTGGACTCATCAAGGGGTGTCAGTCATCTCTCTTGGACAGCACAGGAGAGAAACCAGTTGTCACACCAGGGACAAACAGCTCCAAGGGCAGAAGGATCTATTCTGGGGGGCCTGTAGTCTAGTAGCTGCGTCCCCTTGGGGCCATGGTGTTTAGCCACACAGAGGTGGTGGATGACGAGGCACGAAGGCAAAGGTGAGGTGGCCTTTCCGCAGAGGTGCATGAAGACGGCAGTTCTCCACCCCACAGTTCCACGTATCCCTGTTTCCCCATGTGAGAAACCAAATGATGGCCACAGACTGGAGAGGTTAGGAAACCACGAGGGTAGTCTGACTCCCGGGTTTGACCTTTAACAGTGTGGTTGTGGACAGAACAGCCGAAGTCTCCATGTTCACTTTCCTCATCTGCAAAATGGGAATGATTACAGTGGCTGCGTCATAAGCTACTTCTTCTGTGATTAAATGTGCTGAATAATACAAAGCACCGAGGAGAGGTTTGGGAATACTCTAAGTGTGAAATAAATATCAACAAAGAGCATGGCGTGAGAATGGGGAAGGCTAGCCCTTTGCCAACGGGCTGGATGTAGAGATCTGTTTTCTGAGCAGGCATTATCTGAATGCTTTTATCCCATCAGCGCTTTGTGTCACAAGGCATCATGTGCTGGGTACAGGAAACAATGTATAAAACACCCTAAATTGATTTTCCTGTTAGGCTAAGAAGATGCCCTGGGGAGAGAGAGCTCATCTCTGATTTTCTGGGTTTGTACAATAAATCTGAGCAGCTCCATGAGCAGATATTCTGTTTCTCTGCTCACTCATGAAAGTGGAGTATGTAGGGGGTGATGTGCCTAAAAGAAAGTGTTTTCTCAAACTGTCAGCGATACTTACTCAGACAGGGCTAAGCTTCACCGCCTTGGTGTTCTCCCAGAAACCACAGGGGACCATGTTTTATGTGTTCAATCCCAGTCACTGGACTCAGACCCTTCGCTTCAATTCAATACCTTCATCACTTATCGGCTGTGAGACCTAAGCAAGTTATTTAACCTCTTTGAACCTCAGTTGCTTTGCCTGCAAAATGAGGACAATAATACCTTCCTCTTGGGGCTGTGGCAGGAGAGACATGCCTTTGAAACAACTAGGACAGAGAGAGATGACTGACCATCCAGGGCTGAGTGCTCACTGCCGGCCAGGCTGGAGCCCAGGGCTGCTCTCACTAGGTATACTCACGCTGCGTCCCATCAGTCCTGGGAACAGTGGCGGATTGTACACTTGCTAGTGACCTGATCCAGAACATGCCTTGTGAAGATGACTGTCTTTCTTCTCAAGGCAGGAGGAAAGTTTCACAAGGCACAAGGGCCATGTGTTTGATCCCAGTTTCATCCCTCCACCCAGAGCATCTCGGCTGCATCTGCCCATGCAGGATTGGCCATGCAGACAGCAGGGGGTTAGCCAGACCTCCGGTGGGCTCCAGCCCTTCCCAGCAGTCTTTGCACAAGGCTCCCTCGCCATGCAGCTCTTGGAGGATAGAGAGATGTGCTCCGGCGAGAGAAGAACCTGCCTGCACTCACCTCCACCAGGGATTTTTTGATGACTCGGCTGATGTCCCTCCTCCACTCAGGGATATCAGGGTTGTAGTCGTCCAAGTTCGGAGAGAAGGAGAGGCGAAGAGATCGAAATTCCTCTGGGGATACAACAGGAGGGTGATTATGGAGAGTCCAGTGGTTTTCTCAAAAGTGTGTTACATTTTATGCAAAGCCTTACTAAAGGGCCCTTTCCCTCCACACTCGCCAAAGGGAACCTTCCAGAAGGCAAACTGGATATCCCATTTGAAATCTGCTGTCTGTCCCAGCCCTCATTTTCTAAACCAGAGCCCTAGGTCTGGCCCAGGCCTCGCTCTGCAGCCTTTCCCCACTGGTCCTAGTTCTAGACTGAGCACTCCAGGACACAAGAGCCTCGGAATGCCCCGAATACACTGCAGGTTTGTGACCTTGGCCTCTGCACACACTGTCCCCCTGTACAACACCCATCCTTCCTACCTGTATAACACCCATCCTTCCTACCTGCCCTGCACACATTATTCAAGCTCTAGTTGGAGCACTTCCCCATGGCATAATCTCTCCTGCCATGATGCAGTGTTCCTTGTTATGGCACCACTGTGTTGTGCACATACTCCCATTATCGCTGTATGATTATACCATTATTATTATATGATTACATGATTATAATTATGATGAGAGTCATTCTACTGCTATGTTTTGTTTGAATGGAGTTTTATTTCATGGAACTTTAAACTCCTTCCCTCAAAGAATTTGTTCGTTGTCTCTGTGGCCTCTGAGTCCGTCTTGGTCATCCTGAAAGTAGGATGGGATTGTCAAAGCAGAGGTCCTATGAGGAGAATATGGGAAGCCTGAGGAGCACGGAACACTGCAGCATGGAGAAGCGTTCATGACACTTATGGAAGACAGGGAGGAAGGCTTGGTAACCACCCTGTGGTGTCAGGAAGGCTCAGCAGGACTGGCTGGGGGTCTCTGTGCCCACATCAGTGACGGAGGAGTCCCCTGAGCATCAGGAATGAGTCTGCTTTCATGTCCCTGTAGCATTTAGGTCATTAGCTGGGATCAGCACATGGGAGGAGTGGCCTTGGCCCAAGCAGAGCGATGGGTTTCAGAGCCCAGCCCAGTACCAGTCAGGTCATGTCACTGCCCTAAAATCTGCTAGTGGCTCCACATGGCTTTCAGAATAAAAGCTCAGCTTCCTAACCACAGCTTTCCTAGTCCACATAAGCTGGGCCAGATTTTCTCTGCTACCTCACATCTTGAGGTTCCTGGGTGTAGCACGACCATATCCATCCCCATGCTCTTCCGTGCTGCCGTGTTCCTTCCCGTGTTAGTGCATTTCCACTTTCCCAGATACAGCACAGTCAGCTCCTTCTCATCATCATTCAGTCTCTCCCGGGAGAAACCTCTGCCACTAGCAACCTGAGTTATCCTCCCTTCTGCTACGTCAGACGCCCTTCATCATATGACCCTATCTGTTATCTTCATACTTCTTGCCACTTAACTGATTTTGTCTTTAATGTCTGTCTCCCACACGGGAATAAAAGGTCAATGAGGCCAGGAAGACCATGTTCCTGGCCCCGTGAGATGGTGCCCAGCACATGGTAGGTTTTTGATCATTATCTAGTCATTTAATTAAGAAGTTTGTTAAATAAATAAATACACAAGTTACACTGGAGGCTCTCTGTAATTTATGCATTTACTTATTCAACAAACATTTCTTTCTTGTTTTAAGCATGTCCTCATGCTTCAGTAGGGGCTCAGTGACATCGGCAATGCTGATTATACATTCGGGAAACATAATAGCCCACTTGCGCATTTCCTAACAACGCTAAAGACGTATCAGACACAGGCTTTGAAGACTCTTAAATTATAAGGAGCGTATTATGGCAGTTAGCCTATTTCAAAGGTATATTTTTCGAAGCTTGACTATTTTATGAGATACTGGTCACCTGTGTGAATATCACCGCTTTGGTTCTGGTGGAGAATAATGAAATGCATCTTACTTAGCAGCATGGTCAATGGGAGCACAAAGGTATCACCCACTCAGCCCTAACTTTTCACTTTAAAGATATAAACCAATGTCACTTTCCCTTTCCCTGAACCTCTTACTAAATCATAGAAACTTCACTACAAGGGAAGCTGTTTATCTTAATAAAAAAAAGAAAGAGAGAGAAAAACCATGCAGCTCTCTCTGTAATAACTTAGCATGCCCAATAGCAGGACACAGGCGTGCTATACCTATGTTTACTCAACAAACAGGGGATACATGTGGGAACACTGAAAAAGGTAAACACCAGTGATAAATAAATACATAAATACACACACACATGAAGAGTTGAGCCTTGAACAATGTGGGGGTTAGGATGCCATCCCTCACCCCAGTAGTTGAAAATCCACATTTAACTTTTGACTCTCCAAAAGCTTACCTACCAATACCATACTGTTGACCAGGAGACATAATGATAACATAAACAGTCAATTAACACATATTTTCTATGTTATGCTTCATATACAGTATTCTTACAGTACACTTAGCTAGAGAAAATAAAATGTTATTAAGAAAACCATAAGGAAGAGAAAATATATTTATAGTACTGTACCAAAAACATATTTATATATAATTTATAATTATAATTTATAATTTATATATAATATATATTTTAAAATATATATATTTTATATATATGTATATATATACTTACCAAAAAAAATCCATGTATAAACGATCCTTAAAGTTCAAACCTGTGTTATTCAAGGGCCAACTCTGTGTGTGCATTTGCAACTGCTGAGGCAGATGAATTCTCACATTTACATTTTCTTTTTTTGTATTTAAGAGCAAACTTTGCCGTAAAGCAAAGGAAGAAAATGATACAAACTAGATTTTCTTTCCTACAGTCTGTTTTGTGGGTTTGAGTGGACAATGTTTCCCCTGCCTGTGATGGCCTCACTGTTCCCCTCAGCTTAACTAAATTTTAGACAAGTTTCTTCCTGACTGCAGGTCTCTTACCTCCCTTTACTTATAGCATTTACTTTAGAAAACCTGCAATTGTAAATTCCTTCCCTGTTCTTTTGAGATACACATCTTCTCCAACCCAGGAACATCTTTCTCAGGGACCTGGGAGCCACCTTTTTGAAAAGTAACCATTGAGGGCTACTGGGTGGCTCAGTGGGTTAAGTGTCTGCCTTCCACTCCAGTCGTGATCTTGGGGTCTTGGGACAGAGCCCCATGTAGAGCTCTCTACTTAGCAGGGAGTCTGCTTCTCCCTCTCCCTCTGCCTCTGTGCTCTTCCCCTTTCTCTCTCTCAAATAAATAAAATCCTCCCCTCCCCAACAAAAAAGAAATGTAACCATTAAGAAAGAGAGAAAATTAGTATGGAGGTTCCTCAAAAAATTGTAAATAGAACTACCTATTATTTAAGAACTCCATTTCTGAGTATTTACTAAAAATAAACAAAAATGCTAACTTGAAAAGATATCTTCACCCCATGTTCGTTTCAGCATTATTTACAATAGTCAATATATGGAAATGACCTAATTATCCATAGACAGATGAATGGATAAAGAAAGTATGGTATATACATAGAGTGGAATGTTATTCAGCCATAATGAAAAGAAATCCTGCCATTGGGTGACAACATGGAGGAACCCTAAGGGTACTGTGCAAAGTGGAATAAATCAGACAGAGAAAGACAAATACTGTATGATCTCACTTACATGTGGAATCTAAAAACAAAAGCAAAACCAAAATCTCAGATACAGAGGACTGATGGTTGCTAGAGGTGGGGGTGGAAGGCAGGCAAAATGGGTGAAGGGATCAAAAGGTACAAACCTCTGGATATAAAATAATAAGTCATGGGGATATAATATACAGCATGGTGACTATAATTATTAAGGCTGGATTGTATATTTGAAATTGTTAAGAGAGTAGATCTTAAAACTTATCATCATAAGGAATAAAAGAATTGTAACTACATATGGTGCTGGAGGTTCACTAGACTTGTGATTATTTCACAATATCTACAAATACTGAATCATTATGTTGTACACTTGAGACTAATATAATGTTATATGTTGATTGTATCTCAATAAAAGAGTAAGATTGATATACTACTGTCATGTATGCTAGAAAGGGAGTGGAGGGGAAGGAGATAGGACCTCTGTCTTCTAGAGGGTAGGTGCCTAATTTCCATAAGCACCAATTAACAAACACAGATGATCTAATCACATTGATAATCCCCTCACTCCCATATTCCTCCAGTACTTTTCCACTAGGTCATCCCAGGGTTTAAAAATATTCCTGACTTTGGGAGTCCTGGGTGGCTCAGTGGTTGAGAGTCTGCCTTTGGCTCAGTGTGTAATCCTGGTCCAGGGATCGACTCCAGCATCAGGCTCCCTGCAGGAGCCTGCTTCTCCCTCTGTCTCTGTCTCTGCCTCTCCCTCTGCGTCATGAATAAATAAATAAAATCTTTAGAAAACTATTCCTGACTTTTGTTTTAGTTGAGATCAATCTTGCCTGTTTAACTCTGTGTGATATAATTTGTCTTTAATAGGTCACACATGTCATTAAGATTTTCCAGTAATACATAGGAAACTCTGACACTTCATCTGACTGAAGACAAATTGACGATGTTTGCTCAGAAATTTGGTTTTAGGAGGGAAGACCACTTCCTTGCTTAAGCTTTGGATGAAGAAACTGTTTTTTTAGTGAAGGTAACTCATCTGATAGAGAGTGATCCACTCTTGGAGGACACCTTTCAAGACATTTTAGGAAGAGCAGTAACTAAGCCTGGTGAGGGAGCAAGGTCGTTAGAAATATTACCTCTGGATTCAATTCTAAGGTTCTATTTGTTTATTACAGTTATCTCACATTTTCTCATTTGTAAAATAAGAGTAAATATAGCATATTTCTCATATAAGTCTGCTCAGAGGATTCAATAAGACGTCCTATTTATCAAGTGTTTAGAACAGATGCTGATAAGGCCTTTGTCAATGTTAATTTCTACCACTACCATCACTGTTACTACCAGAGCTGTCACTGAAGAGCAGAATGACTTGAAAGCAGTGATTTCCCACTTCTGGGCTACAATCTCCTATCTGTGAAATGATGGGATGGGCCAGATAAGCCCCCAAACCTTCTGGGTTTAATGTTCTCTCCATGGTTCTGATGAGGTGACTGATAGGTTTAATCAAGAGGGCATGTGTTGGGAATCATCGGTCAGTGCCTGTCAGTGACACCCAGGATATCCAGGAAGGAGAGCCTCACATGGAACAGACATGAGAGCTGGTTAGTGGGGTAATTTCAGAGCATGGGGCCTGTGTCTAGATGGACCGTGTGAGGAGCCCAGCTCCACCATATATGAGCTGGGGCAAGTTGCCTGCCCCACCGAAGTAAGGAGAGGAATAACATCACCTACCCTATGCTAGGGTTGCTGAGAGGATTCAGGTGCATTCCCAAAGCACAGAAAGGAGATGGGGAAGGAAAGAGAAGCGAAAGCTCTCTTCCATTCTGGCCACCTGGCTGAGAGGTCTCCTCACTGATGGGACCTTGTGAGGAAAACCAGAGCCCTGGTTTGCTTTCACTTACTGTTTGGGCTTATGGAGCCTCTTGTAGGGGGCCCGGGTGGGGGATGGGGCAGGAGGAGGTAGGAGGGAGGAGATATTGTGAATGTAACACTTGGCATGGGAGGAACATTGTCCTCAAACTTGTTCAAAGTTGCTTACAAATTACATTTTGAATTTGAAGGTCACGTTGGCAGAATGAGAAATGAAAAAGCAGAACCTGCATCAAGGATTTTGCGACTGGGGCAACTGATTATTTGGACCACTGGCTAGTTTGTCTCTGTCTCAGTCTCTGTCTCATCCTTCCTCCTTTTACTCTTTCTCTGCACAGCATTCATCTTTCTTATATTAAATTCTTGTTGTTTTTTTTTTTAACTTTTCCATGATGCGTAATTTTACATTCTTACTATCCACTAATAATACTCAGTGCAAACTTATCTTCCTGGGCAGGGAAAAATTACCAAAATGAGATCCAATTTGTATAAACTGCTCTTAATCCCTCATTTTCAGCTGGGGATCCTACCTTTCCACTTTGGTAAATTTTCATTTTGTGCAATACTGACTATATTTAACTTCCCCCACTGATTAGAAGATTTCTGTGTAGTTGTTCTTTCAAACTCATATCCCATCTCTGGCAATATGTGACATCTGCTTATTTGGGGCCTCCATCGCTTTTAATCCAGCAGGGTTTGTTTGTCTGTTTTGTGTGTGTGTGTGTGTGTGTGTGTGTGTGTGTGTGTGAGATACATATTTGAGGAAGAGATTTTCAGGATATTTAGATACTGAGAGATTCTTCTTAATAATCAAGACTCTTAAAAGTTGAACTTAAAAAAAAAAGCCTCAATATCAACTCTTTTTTTTTATAATGGGTTTTAGTTATTCGAACACCATAAAAATACTAATGGAATGAAGTAGCTTTACCCGTAATGAAACTCATTCTGCCCCACTTCAGGTGAGTGAGGGTAGAGTTGCCCTATGTGCACCTGAGCCACTTGCAGAAAACAAACTTATAAATGCTCTCGGGGTCTTGTGACCATAATTGTGCTGGTGAACCACATCTCTCCCAGAGGGCGAGACCAGACCTGACTCGGCTCTTTCTCCACTATTCTCCGTTCTCTGGGTAGAGGCCTGGTGGCTTCTGGTACCCTACAAGCACATCGCCTCATCTGAGCTTGGGTCCAACCAGGGCTTGATGCACAGGGGCACTCACCATACACTGCGATGGTCTTTGTGTCTTGCAGGATGGCATTCCCAGCGGACACCTGCACTGTGATGGTGTTCATCCCTTCAGAAGTAAACTTGAATGATATGCTTCCTTCCAGGGTGATCAGAGGCTAAAATAGGTGAGGGTATACAGAGTGAGTGGACAACCGTTCAGTTCCAGAAGAGATAGCCACTAGCTTGGAGCCACCAACAAGCCAGTTAAATTGGCACAGGATTTTCCTGGTGTGTCTCAGTGCAACTGGCTCCATCTGAGCTTCCCCATCAACTCCAGTCCAGGCCAGAAAGGAGCTATGAGAGCCATGACCCCACATGACTCTGCCCATCCCTTGTGAATGTGACACCTTTCTTCTGGTGTCATCCTGATTCAGGGCTGCTGAGATTGATAGGTCTTGCTCACTGGTGGGATAGATCTCATACTCAAATCAGATGAAAACAGGTAGTTCATATTAACCCAGATTTAAGCAAATCTTAAGATTTAAGAAAATCTATAGGCTTCCAGTCGTTCATCTCCAGGGTTTACTATTCATAGAAAATGACAATGGAACACAGCAACCATGCACACCAAGAATGTTCTAGTTGGACTGGAGTGGCCTTGTGTGGCTTGGCCCCTCTGAGAAGCCCTATCAGCAGTTTCTGGAAGTAGCTGCTATGGAAACAAGTACTAATTGGATAGTGGTTTGAGGGCTGGAAAAAAAAAAAAAAAACCCACAACAATTTGGAGTAGTGCCTGTAATATAATCGGACACTGGGGTCCTGGAGGAAAAGATAATTAGCCTATTGACCTCCCTCAACTCATTCCCCATAAACATTTCTTTCCTCTCTTTTCTTAATTAATTTTAAAATCCAAATTCATGTAACTCCCTATATGGCAGAGGGAAGACTAAAGCCCAGCACAAGACATAAGAAGTCTACTCAACATAATCTGTTGAGAATTTGGTTTTCTCCTGTAAGGTCAAAAAACATTTAAAAAGGAGACACAGGAGAAAGTTCTTTAGTATATTCACCTCCTAGCACTAGATTTTAGGCAAATAACTTAGATTTCTCTTCTGTCACTGTAGGTAGTGGGCCCAATGTGGGCCAAATTTATATGCATAATTTCAGAAGAAATAATAAGGAAGCCTTCTTTTTAGAGGAGTTAAATTAGCAGTAGAGGTGAAGAGTTTCCTTCCTCTGCCAGGCATGTAGCAGGTTTGGCATCAGAAGAGATTTCATCTCTGGGCCTGTGCAAAATTATGTCTCTAGTTAAAGCCAACACTCAGCTCTGGGGTAGAAAAAGATTTGTATCAGAAGAAGATGCACTGTATTTGAAGAGCAAAGTCACCAAGTTCAAGAGAGCAGCTCTGCTGGAGAAAGATGAAGCCTTCTAATCCTGAGCAACTCCTGTAAGTGCCCTTTGTGGGGGCTTTAGACTGGACCGCCTGAACTGATATATAGAAGCAAACTAATCCCTGAGAATGGAGGAAATTCAAAACAGAGCTTGCGGCCTGGTAGGAGGGCAAGAAAAATCCCCATAGGTATGGGAAGGCCTCGGATCTGGCCTCCACATGAAGCAGTCGAATGAGGCAGGAGGAAACCACTTCATGTCTGTCCGCCTGACTTTTTTATCTGCACAATGAGGGACTTAGAGTAAATAAGATTTAAGGCCTCTGCTGGTTTTAGAGTTGCTGCTGACTTTTGCTCATGGGGCATGTTTTGGGAAAACATAAAGGGTGAAGTTGAGAGAAAGGAGAGGCCACATGAGGAGGGCCGCACGGGGGCTGGGTTGTAATAAACAAGTCTTTGTTGCTTTTGACCATCTGGTATCCACTGGCTTTTTTCCTTTTGAGGACCATTTCTTAGTCCATGTGGTTCCAAGGAGGCTGACTTCAACACCTCTTCTTCCACCCAGCCCTGGGAAGGCGAGATCACTAATGCTCCATTCTGGGACTTCTTTTCAAACTTCTGTTAAAGCCAGTTTATGTTCTCTGCTCAGCTGTGAGAGTATAAAGCTCAGGCTGCTGCTAAGGGTCTTTGCAAAGGGAAGTCCAACTGGAGAAGAAGGCGAACATAGAGGAAGGCAGAGATGAGGCGTAGAGGTGGCGTGGTGAGACGGGGACAGAGGGATAAAAGGAACACACGGATGAGACTACTGGAGCACTATGAGCCTGCTGTCCCCGAAGCTAGGACTACCCCTAGACTCCTGAGTTCCATAGTCACTTTCACTTCCTTTATTTCCTCAGCCAGTTTGAGCTGAGGTGCCAAGGGATCCTGTGTGGAAGGCTGACCTACCTCGGTGTTGTTTCCGTACCACCACACGTAAGTGAGGGTGCCCACTTGGCTGGGCCACAGCACTGCCGTCGCGTTGACCTCTTTGTTCTTTGTGGTGACAAAGGGAAGAGACAGGTGTACATGCTCCAGGGGACCTGAGGCATAAGAGAAAAGACGAGGCATAGAGAAGGAAGAGCTTTCTCTGCTTCACCTTTCCTGCTCTGAAGAGAATACATATTCATTCTGGAAGTCTCCAAAACATCAGTCATACTCCCTATGGAAGGTGCCAAGGGGCTTTCCCTACCTTAGAAAAAAGATATAATGTGACCCATTGTGTCTCAATATTTTCTATTTACTGATCTTTCTTCTAGGCCTAAAACTTGAGTTATTTATGTGTGAAACTTAAAATAAAATACGAGTAATTTATGAAGTCCTCAAATGAACAGGCATAATATGAGAATTCAAAGGAAGATATGAAGTGTTTCCAAGAGGTCAAACCCATGGTGGTAAACCAGGATGATGAAAACCTCATGGACTGGATGTGGTGACAGCAGGAGCTGGTGGCAGTGGTGGTTACAGCAACAAATCCCCAAACCATTTTAGATGTAATTATTCTTGAGGCTTTGTTGGCATTGTAAAGATCTATATATGTGTAAATCTGTATTTTTATGTATGAGAGCATGTGTGAGTGTCCCTCTGCATGAGTATATGTAACACTACCTGGTTCAAACTGTTTGGTGTTGAGTTCAGCTTGTCCAGGACCACATATGTGTGAGCAAGGAGAGGCAGCTCTGTGGTTCTCAGATGTATTCAACTAAAAAAGGGGATGATTCTACCTATGGAGGCCCATTAGACAGAAGCCTTAATCAGATGCCCAAACCCACAAAGCTATGAGTACCCTCTTCACAGAAAACCAGTAGGGCTCTTCCTCTGACCCCTGGTCTTCCCTTTGAGCTGCTTCTCCCAGGCAAAATGCAGTTTCCTTTGAGGTGAATGTGGCAAAATTCTGTCATCCCATCATTATTCCATGAAGTGGAGAAGAAAGTGATAGCTTTCCATCTGATTTAATCACCACTTAACGTGTTTCCAAGGGTATATACTTTGGTCTTTTTTTCCCACCATATACTCAGCATTGTGCTGAGTAATATCATCCACACCCTGGCCTTCAACTATAAAGGACATGCTTAGAACTCAAAAACCACCTACTTAACTCGGGACTCAATTAGAAGCCAGATGTTGAATAATGAATAAGAAATTCATTATTTCCCCCGCATTCTGTATTCTCCATATCTTGATGAATGAAACCAATATTTATCCAGGGGACCAACCCAGAAGCAGAAAGTCAATCTGGATTCCTTATTCCTTGTCATCCAGTCTATGTTGGGAATCAATAACTTGGTTTCATAAATATCTCTCAGTTAGAGTTCCCCTCACCATCTCCACTCCTTCCCTGGCTCATGCAGCTGGGCTGTCATGACCCGCACAGATCTTCCTGCCTCCAACCTGCCCCCACACTAATAATCCACCCTCTGGCTACGTGTTCAGTGCCTGCATTCCTAAGTAATAGATAAGCTGCACCAACTGCCAGGGTCCTCAGCACCCGGAATAAAACATACACTCCAGGGTGAGAGTAGAGCAAGTGCAAAGACCTTGAGGGGGAGATGGTTCTCCATGTTTGCAGAAGAGAAGAGAGCCTAAGTGACTGCAGTAGAGAGATGGAGGGAAACAGAGGGAGCCAATGAGATCTAAGAGAGATTCAGGACACAGAGCATGTTGTTTTGTAGGCTCTGAAGTATGCATATGTGTGTTTGTCTGAGTAGACACATTATACGTTCATACGATATATGGTGATGACTATGTACCTTTTCATACCACAAAGTGTTGTGAGAGTGATGTTTCTAGAAAGCCAAGTTGATCAGACTACTCACTTGTTCAAAATTAAAATTCCCATTACCTAATAATGATGACGATAGTTAACACATACTGATCTAAAATTTGTGAGACAGAGAACACAGGCTGCAAACTTTTGGAGGGTAAGAGTTTCTCCTATCTTTGGGTATAAAAAGATTAGAAGAGTTCCTGAGATGTAGCAGATAATCGAATGTTTGTTGGGTAGATGATAAAATTTCTCATTTCTGCTTTTGTCTGTGCTTCTCGCTCTTCATCGAATTAGAGGCTTGGTGACCAGCATACAGAACAGAATTGATTTTCTGGCTTATAAGCCATATGATAAGAAGTAGTTGCTCATAAGTCAGAACGGTTCAATGTACTAATAAAAGGGCAGCATTTACTGAGTGATGACCGTGTACCACATATTCTGCTAATGACTCTTTTTACTCTCATTTGCTCCTCACAACAACCTCATGAAGTAGGCACTACTATCGCTTCCATTTAGAGAAGAACAAACAGAGGAAAATGACTTTCCCAAGGTCATGAAGCTAGGAAACATCAATTCCAGGGTGTGAGCCAAAGTAGTTTGATTTTAAAGCCCATGCTCTGGCCAGCTGACAAATGCTCAAAAAGATCTTTCCCATCTTCACAAAAGAGCTATTGAGAGTCAGTATCTACCGATCACTTAAATACATGCCAGGCATTAGCAAATGCACTTTACACATGCTCTCATTTCTTACATGGCTCTTGCTGTTCCCTATCACTCGGTCTGCTCCAGCAGGCTATGCCCTGTTCTCCCCTGCAGTCTTGGCTTAGACACCTCTCTGAGGGCACCTGCCAGCCTTCAGTCTCCGCTCCAGTGACCAGGCTTCTGGAATGTCCTTCCTGTCTCCCCTGATCTGAGTGAATGACTCCGCTAGAATGCAAGGACTAGATAAGCTCTCTTA
This sequence comes from Canis lupus dingo, assembly GCF_003254725.2. Classification (NCBI taxonomy): domain Eukaryota; kingdom Metazoa; phylum Chordata; class Mammalia; order Carnivora; family Canidae; genus Canis; species Canis lupus. The sequence goes on from NC_064270.1 coordinate 18,797,976, forward strand.
GACATGCCAGTTCCATTCTAAAGGGGTTCAGCATTTTTGTCTCTCTCACATTAGTATTTAATATTTTTTTAAAGTCAGTCAGAACATCAAAATAAGAATGGTGCCGGTGTGTCCTGTTAATAACAAAAATGGGATCTTTTCAGTGAAATGTGGTCATTAATTCATTCAATAGTTTTGGAGTGTTGCCACATGTCGGGCATCATTCTAGGTGCTCGAGACACCTGGTACTTGGTGGAGGTTATGTATTATTGAGGGAGGGAGGCAGGCACTGAACACATAGAGCAGAGGTAGGTGCTATTTTTGTCTCTCAGGAGGAATGACATTTGAGCAGTGACCTGAATAAACTGAAGGAGTTCACCACATACTACCTGTGATGCTCCAGGATGAGGGTAGAGCAAGTGCAAAGATCTTGCAGAGGAAGTTTGAACAGCAAGAAAGCCCCAGTGGCTGCAGGGGAGAAATGGAGGGAAAGAGTGGAAGCCAATGAGATCTAAGAAGGATTCAGGACATACAGCATATCGGCTTGTAGGCCCTGGAGGATGCATATGTGTGCTCGTATGAATTCATTCTTGCATGTTTGTACATTACACGTTCATTCAAATATGTGCGATTTACTTTTCATATTCTCACCTTGTCCTCTTGTAGTCATTTAATTTTCATGTGTTTAACACACCTAGTTCCTACTGCCCAAAAGCCTATCTTTTAAGCATCTCTTCTATGTGCAGAAGGTGCAGTCTGCACTAAGTGAGTTGTGGAAGTGGAACTCCAGCCCCTGAAGGCCCTCAGCTGGCTGGCTGCACTAAATCCAGAGCTGAACAAGCCAGCAGATGTGGCTCCATCAGACAGGTGCCTGTGATGCACAAAAGGGACGGCAGGTGGCGCTGCATCACTCCATATGAATCTTCCTGGCTAGGTGGGTGAGGGAACTGGGAAAATACTTGTGTGAATTGGGTCTCCCTCCTCTTTTCTTGTTTAGCCTTAATGTGCTACAGGATGCAGCTGATGTTTGTGAGGCTGAACATTGTGTGTGTGTGTGTGTGTGTGTGTGTGTGTGCGTGCACACGTGTATGCACACACGTAATGATTGCTCTGGACTGTAATGACTGCTCTGCCATTTGTTTTGGAGACTTCCTTTGACCACCAAATTAAATATTGTGTATGCGTTACATTGCTGATTGTCTGAAATGTTTAAGAGCGTCTAGAAGAAATAAAAGTAGTTCAAAGAATAAAGATGAGGTCCTAAAGCAGAGTTCCTTAAACTTCAACATACATAAGGATTATACTAAACTGTTCAAGGCAGATTATGATGCATACTTCTAGGAATTCCCATTCAGCAGGTCTGGGAGAAGGCACAGGACACTACATTTTTATCATGTGATTCTGGGGCAGGGGACTCATTAAACCACACTTTACAAAACTCAAGTCTGACATTCTCTGGCCAATATAATAATCATATGAAAAGTTGTAAAGCCACAAAAATTGATCAAGAAAATGATCCATTTACCGTAAGATAGGAACAGAAAGACATCTACCTATGTAGAGAGGTAGTTGGAGAGAAGAGATGGGAAGAACTAGAAAATCCGTATAATCTTTTTTTTTTTTTTTTAATCTCCCATTCTGCAAATTTGCATAGTTTTCAGTGACTTTTTTCTGCAAGACTTGCTGAGGTGGGGTGGCTTTCTGAGCAGAAATCTGCATGTCCTCTAAATTCTACCTCCTGCCCCGCCAGCCAAAGGCAACACTGGCTGCACCACATGTCTCCTTAGTTTGCAAACTAGCAGAGCACAGTAAATCCTATCCCCAAGGACTTTCCAAATGTCAGGCTACAACAGATTACCCAGCCTCCCAGTGAGAAAGGCCGGCCCACTCCTGGAAACATTAGAGCTGGCACATCATCTCCATTTGTTTCTGATAACCTTTGCAAACCCATATTAAAAAACAAAACCAAAACTAAAAAACCCTCTGATTTGGAACGAAGTCACTTTTCTGACCTGGAGAGTACAGAGAGAGCATGCCATCAAGTCAGGCATTGGGGGTGAATTGCAGCAAAAGGGAAGGGGTATTGGTGAGAGAGGCAGAGGGCAGGCTTGACAAAGGGAACCAAGAACTGCTGCTTAGAACCCACTAAATAGAAACACACATGTTATTTTGTGATGGTGGAAAAGCAAGCTTTACTAGTTGACAGATCACAGCATATTTTGCTGGAAAGAACCTTTGAGAAACAAGATGTGTGTTCCTCACATGCCAGGGGAGAAAACCTAAGCTCAGAGAAATGGAGTGAGTTGGCTGGGAGTCCAGGCCAGCATCTGTACCTAACAACTCCCATTCAATTGAGTGTTTGTTTTTTTCTAAAAAGACCACCCAAACCCCTCTCCCCCCACACTGTGGCACCAAAAGTTGCCATGATCCTCTTCAGGTTTGAGGTCTGGGGGAATGTTGATCAATTATAGTCTTGTTCTGACTCCCTGTAAGTGTAAAACAGTGTCAAAGAGAAAGTACTTCTCCAATCTTTGCTTTCTCCATCTGAAAGACATGCTTGTCATGGTAGAGGTGTCAGGTGAGGCAAAGGAGTCCTGCTTTGATACAGTTAGTACAAAAGAGTTAATTCTTAGGCCCAAAGTTAGGCTTAGGAAGGGGTTCCATTATATGAAGTATGCTTATCCAAACACTTAACCTAAGATGAGGCTAACAAAATTAAAATCGGAACACAAAACTTTCCATTATAGATCATCTGCTACTAGGGTGAAAGTCAAACTGCCGAGCCACTCAACTAGGCTAATGAGGAAAAAAAAAAAACAAGAACAAAGAGCTTTATTTCTTTTAGAAGTCCTGGCTTCAGCAACCTCCGATCTTTGTGCTGTTTTCCTTCCCAGGGGTGAGCAAACCTAGCAGAGGGCCAGGGTAGAGAACTAGCCCTCAAGGGATATGATCATTTTTCCAGGTGAGGAAGAATCCAAAGGGTGACCAGGAGGGCAAGGTGTGGATGATCTATGGGAGAGCCTGAGAAACAGAGACCAAAAAGCTGCTGAATTTGAAATCAGTATTCACATACAGTTAGAGTGTGGAAGATGTTTCATACATATGCAAGATATGGAGCAAAATCACCGTAATTCTTCAGGAGAGCAGCTCTCAAACAAAAATCCCCCTTGTAGAATAAGTCAGGATATGACAGGCTGCTATGCTAGGTAGGTGGCCATTCTCAGCCAATGTACTGGCGTTTATGTTGTTAGTTTTGCTACCAATAACCAACGTTGGTGATGTATTTCTGAGAGATTTGCTGACTGTTACTTAGTAAGGAAGATTATTTCTTAGAAAGAGACAACTCCAGAAAGTCCATACAGGTCAGCCCTGGAGGTGAGGGTAGCCATGGTGTCAGCAGGAAGGGAGCCTATGAAATGTGCCCCTGAACCTATGTAGCTGTATAGCAAGTTGCTCATGCTCCTTTAGGACAATCTGCAAAGTGGAGGGGACAAGGCTGTTGGAGATAAGTACTGTCACTGACAACAACCTTAGTGATCAAGAGACAGGCAAACCTGAATCTAAAGCCTGGCTTTGTAGGCTGCAATTTCCTTTTTTTTTTTTTTTTTTTTTTCAATTTCAAATATATTATTCAAGCCCTCTGATGCCCACTGTTCTGGGTAAATGAGGGTTTCTAATAGTGCCTTCTTCATCAGGTTATTTTGAAAAGTGAAATCATACAGGTAAAGAGCTTGCTTAGCTTAAGGCCCAGCACATAGTAATTGCTTAATAAACATTAGCTGAAAAGACGCAGGAGGAACCATGCAGGTTGGGAATCTTGTGAGGATTTGCTTAAACCTAAAGAAGGGAGGATGTGTTTCTTCAAAGCACCTTTGTCATGAATGTGTGGGAGAGAAAGACGAAGAATCACTAATACTGCCGGAATTGTCGGTAATGAACAATTGCTCAGGGACTCCCTAAATAGTCTTGTCCTCCCACTGGACCACCGTAGCTTAAGAAAAAAAGATTCTAGTTGGTATGTTCTATACTCAGTTCAGTGTGCAAGATGCAGGTAAGAGGCATGGAATATGGCCCAGCCTTAATCCTCTTGGTCTAGAATTTAGAATTAATTTGGACAAGGCCATTCATAGAAGGAGCTACTTTCATTTTAGAAGGCCAGCACCCTATCCATTAGGTCACTGGGGCTTCACACAGCTACTTTTATTTTAAAGCAAAGCATTTCTGTAGCAACTGAAACAAGTCCTAAGCCTGTTTGGGGACATTCACACACCTGCCACAAGAGGCATTTGTGGCACACAGTTGTACTACACAGAACTTAGAAGCTGTCACAATCTCCCCATATTTAGTACATCTTTACATTCCTTGATGGGACAAACACTTCAACACTTCTTGGAATTACTTCTAAATGCAGCTCTTTCCCTCTCTCAACATCACCTTCCCTCTAACACCAAACATAACATATAAAAAAAAAAACAACAACAGGAAATACTTTACAAAAAGGAGCAAAAGTCTTTAGAAGTGTTATAAACAGTGAGATGTATCATGAAAAGAGAAGAATAACTAGATGGGTAGAAATTCCATCACTTGCGCTAATTCTCATTGTATTAGATTGAGCCATATGTGAAAATTGTTTTCAAATGGTTTTGATTAAGAAAAAAAAAGGCAAATTCACATGCAATCAGAGAGCTCAGCAAGCTGCTCTGGCCCAGCCCCCAGACCCAGGTATGCAGTCTCGGAGGCCCCTGGAAAAGGCACAGTATGTACAGCGTGCATAATTTCAAGCAACACAAATTCTAGGATTATTCAAGTTCCACTCCCTGACTTTCTTTGTACTTTCTCCCTGCTTGGCTCTCTTCTTCTCCTTCCCCATCTCCTTAGAGATAACTGGTGAGCTGCTTCTAGACATGAAACTTTGGGTTATACTTTAAAAGGATGCAATATTTTAAATATGTCATAAACCAACAACAGTAATAACATACAAGTTACATGTAAGTACAGGACGGCGCTGTCAGAGCCCAGACTGTTGTCCACCTGCACGGTCACTCGGAAAATGCCCACGTTGTGATAGACGTGTTTGATCCCATCTTCCATGGAGCTGAGGTTGACATAAGACACTGCGATGCCATCACCAAAATCCACTTGGATGAGTGTCCTCTGGACGTCACCCTGAAAAACAGCCCACCATCAGAGAAGGGGAGTTGGTGCTGGCTGCCTCCCTCCAGAGGCTGGGGCTTGTTCTGCTCCCTGGCTCAGGGCTAAAGGCAGACTCTGGCTCCCTCCGACAGCTGGGAGCATCTGTCTGCCTCTGATAGAATCTCTGTGACAGTCCCTGGCAGACAGGAGCTCACCAAGATGGATGTTCTCCAAACGTGAAGGGCACCGACATCCGAAAGTTTCAAGGTTTGGAAAACTAAGTGTTTGATAATCAGCTCCAATTTGATATTCAATTTCCCTGAGGCATCTGTTTATACTGTTATCATTCACATGAATAAAAGGTGTCCACACACAGCTTTAGAGATTAAGCTTCCCTTACATGGTCATAGACCCCTTCCCATATATTCAGGACCCCTGAATCCCATTCTTATTTCTGGTTCCCTAACTATGTTAGAGGAAATATAAAAGACACCTTACCTCATACCTGATATGACATTGGACTCAACCCTATCATTATTTAAGACAATGATGGTTAATTCTTTTATACTTTGGTATTTTGTGCAATCAAAATGTTATCATTTTATTCTTCATGGAATCTTAGTGGGGAGAGAAAAATAGGCAATGCTTGCCCATTTTATAGGTAGAGAAACTGAAGTATGGAAAGATTTATTTATTATTTATTTATTTATTTATTTAGTATGTTAAGATTTAATTATCAAAGTTAATACAGCAGGTTAGCAGCAGACCTAGATGTGAATCCATCTCTCTGGACATGCATTTCATTCATTATAGATGGATAAAGCACAGATGGCTCCTCCAGGCTTGAATCCCAGGGTGCCATTAACATGCAGGCTTCATGCAGACTCCTTGGGTCTCAGTTACCTCATCTATGAAATGGGCATAGATGTCTTAACTCAAAGGTTTGTTATACAACATGTGAGTTAATTAGTCATCTGTAAAAATCTGGATCAAAAAAATGACTGTCAAAACCATGCAACTCTAAAAGGCGTGCCATACTCCTTTTACAGCAGGACTGGAATCATACAATTCTAAATTGCCTCCCATGGGAGGCAAGGAGAAGAAGGATAAAAGTCAGCTTTCCAAAATCCCACACCTGTAAAAAAAACACTTTTGGAATAACTTTTGGAGATTGTTGAAAAAGTGATTGTTGAAAAACACTTTTGGAGATTCCTAAAGAAACCAGCTTCCTTCTCATGCAGCCCATCCTTTATCAAGTTCCTCTTGTTTTGTTAGCTTTTCCCATTTTTAGGAGGAAAAAGCCCTAAAAACATACATATATACACACATACAAAAAAAAAAAACCCTTTGAAGTAAAAAAAAGTATTTTCGATTAAGTAAGGTTCATATGGTATCATATTTTTTGAAAAGGCCAAGTTTAAAATGCTGACATTTAAAAGATTAATTCACAGGGAAAGGAAAAGCAGTTCAAATTCTATGAATCTCTGTGACCTACTCTTCTGATCTATGCCCAGCCAAGCATTGTGTGTGTGTGGGGGGGGGGGGGGGCGGGGAGGGGGGTGTACTCAGGGGCCAACTCTCTGGGAGGACATGTCGGGTGGGACAAAGAAACTCCATTCAGAACTACAAGAGCAATGATCCACAAGCCCAGACAGTGTGTAATTATTTGAATTCCCTTCACCAATAAACATAAATGTCAACCATTCTTTCTGACTTGTCCTTCATTTGCACAAATCAGACTGGTCAATTTCTCAGTGCCATTTCTGGTCAGTTCTCCCCTGTTTTCTAGATTGTCCACAGAGTTGCTGCCAGCCAAACCCAGGTACAGGCACAGAGGAAGAAACCACCTTAAAATCTACTCGCATTTTTTGGGACGAGTATCTGAGCAAAATACAGGAATAACTACCTGGGTTAGCCACGGAATAAAACAAGCAATATCATTTCTGAGAGGGGGACGGGTAGTGAACAGGGAAGGAGAAAAAGGGAGAGAGGGAGAGGGAGAAAGGGAGGCAGTGAGGGAGGGAGGGAGGATAGGGAGGAGAGAGGAGGAGGGAGAGGAAGAAAGTGAGGGAGGAGGAAGGGGAAAGAGGGAGGGAAGGAGGCAGGGAGGGGCAAAGAGAGAGATACTGAGAAATAGAGAGCAGACATGACATAAGGGTCACCATGGGCAAGAGCACAGAGGGGAGGCTCACAGGTCAGCCCCCACAAGTGACAGCAGCTACCCACACACCTGGGAAAAGTCTGGCTGGGGCTGCCCTCAAGTCTCCCTGCCTGGCTTTTTCTGTCTGGTATTCACCAGTCTGCTTTGGTGGGCCTGGACTTCGATCTCTTTCCACTACCTAAAAGTCCTCCCAAGCTCTGTCTGGATGTCCACTGTGTGTCATGCTATTCTCTCTGGCCTGACAGTATTCCTCATTATCCATCCTGACAAGGTTCCCCGTGTATGTAGCAGGTGAGAGAGGGGAGTCACAATGTTGGGACTGCTCTAGCAGTAGAGCTGCCTTCAGAGGAGTCATGCTTTTAGAGTCGGTCAGGTATTAGGAAGCTCTGTTGATGTGAATACAGGCCCCTGGGCTTGCTTCTCTGCACAGGAGACAAAAGCATCAAGGGGCCAAGGCAGAGGATTTCATCCCTGCTGTTGCAGCTTTGCCCACTCAAGTGAAACAAACTAGATGTCATGCTTTTGCCTTCAGAGGCTCTCAGGTGCTTCACAAGCCTAACACGGCTGTCAATGCATCTTTTTTGGGCTCATCAGTCATCAGCCTCTGACTTCCTTGGGCTGTAATTATCATCTGAAACAGGGATGGCAACTCCTTTCAGAGAATAGGAAGGAGATCAAAGGCAAGAGAGCCTAAGTCCTAGATCACCATGGATTTCTGGTCATTCATTCATTCATCCAACCAACCAACCAACCAACCAATCAGCCAACTGGCAGATATTTATTGAGTGTCTATCTTATGTCAGGCATGACATGGGAAAATGATGGCAAGTAAATTATAACAAACCAAGCAAAACAGATATGGTCTGGGCTTTCATGAGCTTCTAGACTACTAAGTGAGACAGATGAAATAATCACAGATAAATAAAATGTTTTTACAGGGGAGGATATGAAAGAAAGTACACGGTATTGTAAGTTGCACAGTAGGGAAAGGCAGAGAGCTAAAAACATGATTTGATTGAGAACTTCAAGGAAAGATTCCCAGAAGTTATATCTGAGCTGAGATGATCTTAAGGAAAGAAATAACTTAATCAAACAAAGGACACAAGTGAGTGAGATGAACGTAAGGAGTTCAGGCAATGGTGACAGAGGGAACCAGAAGGACCTATGGCAGAAGGGGGATAGTACAGTCATAGGAAGCTGAAGATAAAGACACTGTGGGAACAGGTTATGAAATCAGACTGAAGGGGAGAAAATGACATTTTAGAAATCGTGGCTGAGTTTCTGATTTTCATTTTCTTCCTAAGAGCAGTAGGAAGCCATTAAAGTGTTTTAAGCAGAGATTTAGCAGAAGATGGCATGATGATGTTTTTAATTCAAAAAGATCACTCTGGTTACAATATGGAGGGTGAATTGGAAGGAGGCCCAAGTATTCTGGGAAGCTAATTAGGGGTAGTTCAGGGTAGATGATGGTAGATTGAAATATGAGTTGCAACAGGAAATTATACGTACCTTCCTGTCAAAATTAACTCCCATAGTTTATTGGTTTTGAAACCAATGAATCTCAGATTTTGATATCATTACCTCTTATAGAAATTAAAAGAAAACATACTGGTGCCCAGCTACCACCCAAGACGCCCCCTTTCCTCAGGGCCTCTGGGGAAGATCTTGGGTTGGTCCTGCTGTGGTCTGAGAAGGTCCACAGCAGATGCTGGGTTGCACCACAGGTTTTGTCCCTTGGGATCAGATTGTAGAATATTAGGTTTTCTCATCATTTAATCTATCTGAAGATGAGGACCACTCAACACAGGCTGATGTGACCACATTCCATTTTGATGTGGGGGCAACACTTCTGTAGGATGTTTTAGGATGCTAAGTGTGAAGGGGGCATTAATGAAAGAAAGAATGAAAGAACTAAACTCGTTTTTAAGTGACTGGTGCATAACTACAAACAAAAGATCCACAATGCATGTAGTCAAGGTTCGTTAACTTCTGCAGGAAAACAAGTTGCTGACTAGTACCCGAGTAGTTTGTATAAACTCCTGGGTGCTGAGATGTGTCCTTACTAGGTGTATCCTCAGTACCTAACACGGTGCCTTCAGGTCACTCTTTCCCATTCAGTAGATTTTTTTTTTTTTATGATAGTCACACACAGAGAGAGAGAGAGAGAGAGAGAGAGAGAGGCAGAGACACAGGCAGAGGGAGAAGCAGGCTCCATGCACCGGGAGCCCGACGTGGGACTCAATCCCGGGTCTCCAGGATCATGTCCTGGGCCAAAGGCAGGCGCCAAACCGCTGCACCACCCAGTGATCCCTCCCATTCAGTAGATTTTGAATACGTATGTCTGCTTGTTCATCCAAGTGCTTTCTTATATATTATCTCAGTTGGCTGTTAGGACTCCAGGGAGAGAGCAAGAGCAGATGTGCTTTTGGTTGCTCCCCCAGGAGAACTGGGACAAAGGCAGGTTAAGCAGGATGCCAGCAGTCCCCTGAGGCATCCTGTGAGGCTGAAGGAAAAGTTTAAGATGATCTGTGGTTTAACTTTATCCATGCAGCTCGGTCCTTGGTGAGCTTCTTTAATTAAAAGTTACTTGTAATACCTTTCAGAGTTAAAGGTGAGAACAAAAGCAAGGCATCACTTTCTTTTCTTGTCAGACTCCATCCCTGGTTTTGACTCTTTCCGCCTCTCACAACAGCTTTGTTTAGAAGTGGAAAGATGGATCGGCATGAACGCCACACTGTATTCTGAGGTCTTCCCTCTAGTGAAGCATATTGTGTTCAAGCCATAAGGAAGACAGAGAATATGGGGAACAACAGGTATTCATAATTCAGTAGTCAGGAAAACGTGCTGTATAATTGAGAGTTACTTTAACTTAATAAATCACAAGTCATCATTCCCAAAATGGCACCTAGGCTGGCAAAAATCTAAACTGTCATATAAAATTTTTTAGACCTACTGCCCTTTTGTCACCTGCCCTGATATAGATATAGAACTGAGAATATTAGCTCAAAAGATGTGCCCAAGAAAAGCACAAAAGCCACATGAAATCCATATGGGGATTCTCCAAGGGAAGCACTGACTTCGGTAATAGAAAAACAAATATATCAAGTGGCCACTAAGGAGCCAAGATTAACCCGAGGAATGGAAGGTGTGTGAACCTATCAGTTCTTGCAATGTGGCTTGGGAGAAAAATGGGAAAACAAATGCTACAGTAACTCAACACTGGCAGCCTCATCCAAAAATGAGACTCCGAGACATTCCTGAAGGCATTATAGACTCACTGCAGATAGGAACGTCAGAGTCGGGGCCCAGCAAAGCTCAGGCTTGCCTCAGACTTCACTGGAATTCAGTCTTGAAAGTGATCTTAAAGTTCACGTAGCAAAAACTACATTGTAGAGAACTGACTTCATTAAAATCCATTTTTTTTTTGTCAAAAACAAAACCACAACAGATAACAATATATGTACTGTGTGTGTGTGTTTGTATGAGCATAAAAGTGCTGGCAAATGTAACCCAGTCTGTTAACACTGACTCCCCGGGGACGGGGGGAGAAGTGAAGTGAGGGGCAGTGAGAGACAGCATGTAGGATTAAAAGAGGGAGGGGGGAAATGAGGGGAACTAGAGAGTTCACCAATTTTAAAAGGAGGGGGTGGTGTTGGGTGGAATACGATATGATGCAAGGAACATTGCAAAACACATTCTATTTCTACCATTACTGTAAATATTTAAATATTGATTAAGTATACGAGAAATAACCAGAAGTAACACAGATTGATAGCAGATTGATGAGGGAATACAACCAACTTTGGTTTTAGATTTTTCTTTTTAATGCTTTTTTGACCACGAAGTAAGATTAAAAAAAAAAATGATTAAGCAGCATTGAATGACAGAAACAAAAATCAGATATTTCAGCCCTTTCTTTTTTCTTTTCTTTTTTTTTTAAATTTATTTATTTATGATAGTCACAGAGAGAGAGAGAGAGAGAGGCAGAGACACAGGCAGAGGGAGAAGCAGGCTCCATGCACTGGGAGCCCGATGTGGGACTCGATCCCAGGTCTCCAGGATCGCGCCCTGGGCCAAAGGCAGGCGCCAAACCGCTGCGCCACCCAGGGATCCCTCTTTTTTCTTTTTTTAAAGATTTTATTTATTTATTCATGAGAGACACAGAGAGAGAAGCAGAGACACAGGCAGAGGGAGAAGGAGGCTCCATGCAGGGAGCCCAATGTGGGACTCAATCCCAAACCCTGGGATCACACTCTGAGCCACAGGCAGAGGCTCAACTGCTGAGTCACCCAGGTGTGCCTCAGCACTTTCTATCTTAAGAGTAAAAATATTTAAAAAAAAAAAAAAAAAAAAAGTAAAAATATTTAGCAGAGTGGGGAGCATGAAGTAAAAGTAACCCACCTATTCTTTGCATACCCTACTCCAGGTACATTTACTTAGTTTAGACTCAGGTTAGTGGAGTCTTGACAAGAAAGAGGAAAGGAGATCACTACAGTACAATGAGCTCTGGCTTTCAAAGAAGAGATTTCATCAGCTGGTAGAAATAAGTTCAGGGGGAGAAGTGCTATCCACCTTGTGCTTTTCAGTAAGACCGACCCTATGGCATATGACTTCTGATATAAAGTATGCAAGTAGGATTGTTCTAGAACATCCCCTGGTGGTCACTACGGGAAAAGATAGAGAACATTTCTTGAAAGTTTACTGTGGCAGAAATATTAACTGCTCTCTACATAGTATCTCATTTAATCTTAACCCTAAAAGATTGCTAAAATTTCCCCAGTCACAAGATTAGTTTGAACCAAGTTCTCCTTAACTCCAAGTTCAGCACTCCTATTTTATTGTCCTCATTCCCAGTGGGAGCTCTTAAAGAATGGATTCACTCATATGTGAAACCAGAAAACTTTTATAAGCTTCAGTAACCAAAACCCTTTAGAGGAATGCCAACATGGATTAAATTCTTCATTAAGTAGTGATAAAAGAGGAGCCCAGTGTAATATGCCAGGCTCTATAAAATTCTGTTAGCTGCAAAACTTGTTTGTAAAGACCCTGCCCCATGTGAATGCTCAACAGAGTGAGAGGACTATAACCAAGAATCAACTGCTGTAACTGTGTCAAGCCTGTTCTTTTACAATGGTAAACTGAGTGCTTGCAGCATAGACAACACCAGTCTATGACAAAAAGTAGCTGCAAATGCCCTATCTTCTGTTCCTAAGCAAGTCCTGGGTCTCTCTGGTATCCTTTTCAAGAGGTGCTACCATTGTTGAAAGCTAAGGCTGCCTCACTAGATAAGCTGGGAAAGTATTTCCTGAATATTTGGTTCAATTCATGCTCGATGGGCTTCTCTTCAGCTTCAAAACTGAGCTCTGGACAGAGTCCCAAGATACTTAGATATTGGCATAATTAAAATTAAAGAGTCAGTCTCTCTCCTTGTCTATTCAGAGACGGTTATCTATAGCATAGGTGCCTCTCTGAAGATGCCGACCCCCCTGCCAAAAAAAAAAAAAGGCAAAAAATGGCAGCAGTGGGCTTGGATGCTCTGACTGGAAGGAAGAATATTCACAACAGTGAGGATGGCAGTGCATACATGGGGTTTTATTTTTTATTTATTTTTTAATTTTTTTATTGGAGTTCAATTTGCCAACATTTAGCATAAGACCCAGTGCTCATCCTGCCAAGTGCCCCCCTCAGTGTCCATCACCCAGTCACCCCAACCCCCCGCCCACTTCCCCTTCCACTACCCCTTGTTCATTTCCCAGAATTAGGCATACACAGGGTTTTAGATTTCACCAGAGAATTCATGTCTGACAAGGTCAGTGATGTCAGAAGACCAGACTATGGATCTACCAAACCACTTGCCTGGTTCTGTATTTTACTTTCTCTAGGATGAAATGCAGATGGCTCAGCCCTTCCTTGAGGACTCTGAGCCTTGAGACTTGCCTCATTAAATATCCAAATACTTCTGCATCTAATGCTCAGACCAAGAATTTCCAACTGAAGAATCATCACAAAATGGTTTAATCCTTCACTTGCAAATGAGCCACACCACTATGTGTTTGAATGAAGAGCGAATTTCCACATTCCTTTTTTATGTCTTCTGTACTAGGTGTCTGGCTTAGAATGGAACAGAACCCATAAGGCTGGAGGAACATTTGGCTTGTGAAGAAGATAAATAATTGTAAGCTGAGGTCTCTTTACTCTATCTAGACAGTGTGGTAGAGAGAGGTCAGAACTTTGACCCATTATGTTTTAAAAACACTTTTTAGGTAATAAAGGACATTACTATACTGTTACCACTACATAGTGACTTTATGAATCAGCTCAGCAGGATTTGGTAGGAAAACTATGGTGCCACCAAATAATAAAAACTATAAAGATGTTTTTGGATGTCCTTAAAAGTCACTGTAAAGGTAAAGTATTCAGGTGTGTAATAAGAATAAGATTATGCTTTTTAAAAAAAGAAAAGAAGGAAGATTGCTTTAGGAATAAACCTATGCAATAAGTTTTTCCTACTAGTAAGATATGTAATGGAAATATGTAAGGTCAATTAGAAGAAAGAAGAAAAAAGAGAAAGCCATGGAGAATTTATAAAGGGAATATAAGAAACACATAAAATGAGGAAAAAGGAAATTCAAAGTACTCATAAGCCTACCATCCAGAGAGATCACCATTAGATTGGTAAATACCACATTAACAGATGAGAAGCATATGAACATGCACACACACACAAACAACACTGTCATGTCATGCTTTCAAAATTTCTAAAGAGCTCTCAGAACTTTTATATCTAGCATCACTTGCTAGACTTAACCAAAGTCATAAGATCTTATCTATGAAATGGATATATGATTTCTTACCCTGGATGTTACTTCATCACTTTTCCAAATTATTAGGTTCTTGAGAGGTCTCAGTGACTTTACAGAGCTCTACAGAGATACTGTACATGGCAGTGCCCTCCAGAAGTCAGGTAGTAAGCTGGGAGTTACGTGCCCTTTGAAATTCACTTTATATTTAAACCTCAATTTCTTTACTTATAAAGATAGGCAGAATGATCATGATCCTAATCATCAAATCTAGTGTAGGTGACCATCTGCTTTTATAATTCTACTATTCGTGTTATGGGTATTATTGAAGATACACTCATATTCCAGCATGGAATAAAGGCAGTTAAAATAATCTCAGCTCTCAGGTGAAGATGGAGAGCTCATTTAAATGCTGTTGGGTGGATGGCAGAAATTTTCTATCACCCATAAATGGTGGATCACACTAAGGATGAACTGATACGGCCCAGAGTCACAGGATAACAAAGGGCAAAGTGCAAAGCCAGAAATCTGAGGTAGTCACATACTTGGGCAAAAATTGTTTTGTTTGGGTGAAGTTCTCATTCTGGGGTGGTGGCCACCCCTCTGGATGGAAGGGGGGCACCAGTGCTGCATGGCTAACACAGACAGGCCGAGGGACTGCAAATCCATCTGAAAATAATTTCCTATATGAAGACGATGACCCCCAGTCCTTGGAATGTGCACTGAACTGAAACTCTCAGAAATAAGCCATGTATCGCTCCTTGCTTACCAAGGGAGGGAGAATGAAGTCCTTCGCAAACACAGATTCCCTAAAACTGTAAAGAAGAGCAAAATGCCAATGTTTGTGGACCAGAACTGAGGAAGGAAAAGCAGGGCCTTAGGAAGAGTTGCTCACCAAGCCAACCTGAACTTCAGCTGCTAGGCCTCTGGCTAAAGACAACCTATACTGCCCGCCTCATTTCCCTCTTTCCTTTGTAACCCGAAGCAGCCAGGGAGAAGAAATGAAGTGGCTCAATTACCTTGCTCGACTCAAAGAGAATAAAGCTGAATGGAGTAAGGAATAATACATGAGAAAGGCTCTTAAGTCTCCACGGCTCATTGAAATCATCTCCCGTTCCTTTGTGTGGAAGACCGAGGCTTCTGAGTCAGATCTGGGCCCGCTTTAGAAAACTCATACCTGCCTAGATGAACAGTGCTTGCGGACTCTTTGTGTAGTTTCTAAAAGCCCTGATTCTCCCCCAGATGAAAAAGTAGGTCAAATTCTTTTATGAATTCAACAAATGAGGGTCTCACAGCAAATTTTATCAAGAGTCATCTTCTCTACCATCCGACGGCTGGTAGCATCCTGCAATATTTATGAAGTGTTATTACATTGTGGTTACTTTTATGCTGCCATAAGTCTTTCAATGTATGTGAAATTACATATCATTGGAATTCATTTAATGAGGACACAGCCTTCACGTTTTAGAGTTAAATCTCACAGAAGAAGTTATAATCATGAATTTTCCTTATTAAGTTCCAGTCTTTGTATGTAAATTGAAGTATTAAGACAATGAGATACAGATCAAAGTTTTAATTTTAGTCCCTTGCCTCAGATTTAATTTAAAAGTCTTAAATTATGCAGCGAATTGCATCTCTTTATTCTTACAGCTGTTTAAAACAGATTTAATTATCTTCTGTAACACGCAGACACTACTTCTGCCTAGCAGTCCTCTCAAATGAATGCCTTCCAAATCGGTTTTGTTGAGTTCTTAAGACTGATTAGGCCCTTTGCCATCCATCCTGTGCCTTCAGGTTCTCACATTGGATTTCTCCAGGAAGCGGAGTTATCGCATTGAAAGTCTATAGGCTCATTAGGTGCTCATTAGTGGTCCAGAGAACATCCGTCTTAAGCAAGTCTCCAGAGAGAGATGCCACCTCTCATTGGATACCTGGATCTCAGTGCAAAATACCTTCGATCAGCTTCCTCAAATGCAGGCGTACTTGGAAAATGTTTGGCTAGTTAGATACAACTCTATGGACCCTTCCTCTCCCCTCTTTGTTGATTTCTGGATCAACTGTTCTTTGCCCTCAAGGAAACAGTGATGCATACATGCAGAGTGTATGTGAACATGTGTGTATGCGTGTTCTTGGATTAGCCATACTGAAGGAGTCTGGGATGGAAGAAATATTGTCTCCTTTGACTTATTGCTTCTGATCAAGGTTCCTTCATTACAGTGCAGGAGAGAACCCTGAAAAAGGGCAGGGATATACTTCCCAACAATGGGGCTTTTCATCAACTTCCATTGAATTATGTGGTTCTCTGGGTAATGGGTGTGAGCCAAGTTTTGGGATTTTGATGGAGTCATGTTATAGAGCCATTTCTGTTACCTAGATGCGGAGGGTGGCCTCTCGTGCTATATTCAGGAAGGGATTCTATCGCTTGCATATGTCAAATCTGCAAAATTGTGACTTGGTTACTGTGCATGGAGTTGCAAGCTAGCATCAGTGTACCTAGCCTTTGATTATCTTCTGTCAATAAGAAGTTCTCTTTTGCTCTGATTTTAGCATGGTTTTCATTGATACTCTTATGTTAGAATTAGGACATGCATTAGTACTGAATAAAGGAAGGGGTTTAGATTTGAAATGAAGACTTTAACATGTTTTGGATGTTATTCACATTTTAAGAGTCTTTCCCTTTTAAGTTTGGGCTTTATCTCCACTCTTCTTGGGGAAGTCTATCCAAATCCACACACATTTATTGAGTTCCTATCAAGGCATTAGTCACAGTGAGAGGAGATGCTAGAGCTGTGACCAGGCATGGCATGATTCCTACCTTAATGATATTTATAATGTTATGGGGGCTGCCAAAAATATTTTTTACAATCTAATGCAATAAATTAAATTTTATTTTTGTTTTGAATGAATATAAAATATTTACTATTTTCTATTTCATGCAGTTAGATTTTTATTTAAAACTTGATAGACAGGAGGGCCTAGTTCATCTAAATACATAATTCCAAAAAAAGAATATGTCTTGAAGGAAAAGTACATGATATAAAATTGAAACTTGGTAAAATATGTGTTGAAGAACAAATAAACACATACACCTAACTACTTGGTGGGACAGTTCATTGCTCAGGTCACTCACACTTCAGTTGGTATGCACAGGAGATGGAGCCTACACAGAGGGGTTCGTATGCACATACCTGGGGACAAAAAAGGGGTGATGCTTCAGTTCCTAACCTAACTCAACCCAACCCCACAGAGAGAAGACAAGTCTATGGGAGAGAGTGGAATTATGACTAAGCCATGAGACACAGAGGCATAATTCTTGCCCAAATGACAAAATATGATACTGACCTGGAGAGTCTTCTGCCAATCAGAATGTAGTGGGTACCTCTTGGTCCCCTTGTCACCTTGAGGACTTACTGCTCAAGGAGTATCAGAAGCTTGGCATTAGTGTCACTACTGCTATGAAAAATTGGCACTAGGTATGGTGGCAAGAGCCAAATGTTATATTCAAAGTAAATTTAGGACTATCAAACCCAAATGAGAAGTAGATTCAGAGATTTGAGGGGGATAATACAGACCCCATGTATTGCCAATGGTATATGTCAGGGGTATTTGCTTTTGTTTTGGATTTGATAGCCTAATTCATACCCAAGACTCTGGAGAGGTTTGGTATACAAGAATGACAAAGTCCTTGAGTGTTGCATTCATATCCTATGTTTTACAGTGTTCTTTAGAATGGATAAAGTAATACCAGATACACAGAAGCCATTCAATAAAGATGTAATTTTGCAAAGAGAAGGAAACCTAGAGAGGATCTGGAATCTCTCTTTGCTGAAATGGCTTTTAATGAACTAATCTCAAGCCATGAATACTCTAAGAAAATCCAGGAGGAAAATCATGTTTTATATATTGACTAGTGTCTAAGAATATAGCAGCAGCCATAGTATAGGCCAGATTGGCTAGGGCATAGATAATTTTGCCGACTCTTTCTATCCTTGGCCTTTGTTACTACCTGTCCCCAGTGAAGTGTTACTAGGGAGCTTAGGAACTACATGAAATTATTTCCCAGAAAATAGTTCTTTCCACCAAAGAGAAGTAATAAAAAGGTAGGATACCATAGAGCCTGGATTTGACTCCTGACTTGATACTTCAGTTGCTGTGTAATCTTAGGCAAGTTCTTTTGCCTTTCTGTGCTTTGGCTGTGCCATTTGTAAACTGCAATGAGGACAATAACACCTACTCACATAGGGTTGCTATGGCATCTAAATGAGACAATCCGAAAAAAGCATTCTCAAACTGGACTACAGTTAGTGCTCAATAAGTGTTGGATATCCAGATTGTTATCACTGTGTCAAATTTCAATGCTCCTCAGCTTCTCAGAGCCACTCGGCTTTCCTTTGTTTTGTATCACTCATTACATGCATCCCCCATGCCTATGTGTAGAATCCCCAGAGGTTAACAGGGAAACAGGTTGTTTCTGTAAGGAGATCTTGTGAATCAGCACAGAATCCCACAGCTGAATGTGAGGTCCCCAGGGCCTCTTGATGGGGGGACAGTCTTTTTGGCTTCTACTCTGCCCTAGGAGATGAGCATCAAGGGGCCAGGTCTGACAGCTGAAGACAGCAGATTTCCTCTCTGCTGTTGTAGCTTTGCCCACTCAAGTGGAATGAACTAACTTGTGATTTTTTTTCCCTTCTTGTGCCCAGAAGGCATGAATTTACACATCTTAAACCAGATTCCCCAATCTGTTCTCACATCACTCAGCCAAATCTGAGATGCCTGATGATCTTTGTTACACAGAAAGCAAAGCTGAATGGAGGAGAGCCTGGCCTCTGTCTCTGGAGGGTGGACAAAGGTCAAAAGTGACCAGGTGTGAGTTCCTGTTTCAGATCTTGCCCTATTGTGTTCTTAGAAACGGAACAAAAATCTGAATTCTGAAGCCTGCTCCAGCACAAACATCTGCTGCTTCAAAAGATCATGTTCTTCTAAGTTATCATAACCAGGTTCCTTTTATCTCTGGGAAAGGGACTTCATATTCACTATACAGGGAAACACAGGGTATAGGATTGGCTCAGAAAATAAATCTTTCCCTAAATGTCCCCAAAGTTTTCTTTCTTTTTTCTTTTTTCCCTAAAGACTCAAATACAAAATGTATAAATAAATGCTATTTGAATTTCCCAAATGAGTTTTAAGTAAGCTTTTGGCTGGGCATAAAAGACATAAAGAAACATATGTAAATTGAATATACAGCTTGATTTTTTACGAAATGAATGCATCTATTAATCAACAAAAAATTAAAAATTTCCAGTACCCCCTTAAACTCCCTGCCACTTCCCCTCTAAAGGTAATACTCTCACTTCTATCACCATTAACTACTTTTGCAGTTTAAATAGAATCATACAATACATATTTTTCAGCCATTTCTTTAGCATAGTAGTGGATATGATATTCATCCAAGTTTTTGTAGGTAGCAATAGTTTGTTCTTTTTCATTGTTCTGTCACATTCCATTTTATAAATATACTATAACTTATTTCTCAATTGTACAGTTGATAAATGTGTGTATCCAGTTTTGATCTCATGAGTAAGTCTGCTATGTATATTATTTTACACACATCTGGTACATATTTGTATTCACTCTGATGAGTGTATACGTAAGAGAGGAAATTCTGGATCATGGGTTGTGCATATATTCAGAGAAGAGTACAGCAGTTAGTAGTCAATGTCAAACAGATTTCCAAAATGGCAGTAATAATCTACACTCCAAACACCATTGTAAAAGTGACTGTTTGCTCCAACAACAACACGTGATATTATTGGTCCTTTAAAATATAAGTCTTCTGATGGGTAGAAAGTAATATCTTATTTTAGTGTTAAGTTGCATTCCTGTGATGAGCAGTGATGCTGAGAAGTTTTTATACCTTTATCAGCTAATTTGGTTCCTATCTTTGAAAAGCCCATTTAAGTCATTTGTGTGTTTTATATTGAGTGGCCAGAATTTTTCTTACTGATCTGTAGAAATCATTTCTAATTTTCTGGTTATGAGTACTTTATTGAAATTATGTATTACAAATAACTTCTTACCCTCCAGGGCTTTCCTTTTTATTTTCTAAATAGTGTATTTTAAAGAAAAGAAATTCCTAATTTAAATGTAGTCTAATTAAACCATATTCTTCTATCTATTTAGTGGATTACGTTTCTTATTTTAAAATAATCTCTGCCTAACCCAATGTCATGAAGATGCTCTTCTGCATTTTCCTTTAAACACTTATGTTTTATCTTTCATAATTAGATTGACAAACCAGTTACAATTACTTGTGTTAAGAGATCAAGATTCATATATTTCCACTTGGATTTTGATGTCATTACACACCTATTGAAAAGATTATAATTGATCTACTGTACTAAAGTGTCTCATTTGTCATAAAGAGTATGTGTGCATGTCTGTGTGTGTTTCTTGACTCACTATTCCCTTTCTTGATCAGCTTATGTTGGATATATACATATATATCACCACACTCTCTTTATTACTATAGCTTTATAATAAATCTTGATATCTGTAATGTAAGCCATTGATTAGGTTTGGTGTTGGGAGTCATTTTTAAGATTATCTTTGCTATTCTTGAGCCCTTGCTTTTTCATATGCCTTATGAACATGTCAATTTTAACCCACAAATATATGCTAGAGACTTTACTGAAATTGCCTTGAATGTAAGATCAATGTGGGGAAAACTGGCATCTTTTCATAATATTGCATCTTCCAATTTGCAATTATCATATATCATATATCATATATCTCTCCATATATTTATGTTTTTCAAAATGTTTCCCAAAAGTGTTGAGTTTTCTGGGTAGAGATATTGAAAATAAGTTGGTAGTTTTGTCTGTAGGTAAGCATTGTTTTTATGCTATTATAAAGCATATTATATATAATAGTATATAATATACAACATATATGGTGTATATATCTATGTGTCATATATATATATATATATATATATATATCGTTCAGAGGATTTATACATCCAGATATATAGACTTACTCTAAATCTAGAGTAATTAAAATGTATTTTAGGGGCACTTGGGGTTTAACGTTGGTTAAACGTCCAACTCCTGATTTCAGTTCAGGTCATGATCTCAAGGTCATGAGATGGAGACCTGTGTTGGGCTCCATGCTGGTAGTGGAGCCTGCTTAAGATTTTCTTTCCCTCTCCCTCAGCCCCTCTGTCCCCTCCCCCACCCCTCCTCCTGTTCCCATGCTCACTCTCAAAATTTTTTTTAAAAGTGTTTTAAATTATCACTTAACACAGGTTTGAGAATCAAAACCAACAGGACAAAATAAAATATCTAGAAATAGATCCACACAGATATGTTAAGTTGATTTAGGTCAAAGATTCATAGCAATTCAGGGTGAAAAGCATTGTCCTTCAAGGGTGCTGGGTCAATTGAATATGCAAAGAGAAAAACATATAAAACCTTGGATTTATTCAAAACAGATTATAGACTTAAAGAAAAAAACTTGTGGTGTTATTTCTTCACAATCTTGGGTTAGATACAGCCTTCTTAAGCAAGCTACAAAAATCACTATTTTATGCAATTAATGATAATATTTGGGTTCATATATACCATTTCAGTACTTATTCTATTAGTCTTGAATATAAGTATGTTCCTTTTTCCTCTTTCCTGCTTTTTCTTGGATTAATGAGGCACATTTAATATTATTCCAGTTTCCTGCCAATAGTTTGATAGTTAAATGTTCTCTGACTATTCTTTTAGCTGTTTCTCTAGATATTAAAGTACATATTCTGGACATGCTGGCATCTAATATAAATTAGTACTTCTACTTCTTCACAGACATTTCATGGAACTTAAAACACCCTGACTCCATTTAATACATACTGAATTATAGTTGTCATGTATTTTAATTCTACACATATTTAAACTCACAGTGGATTATCATTATTGGTCTACAAAGTTATTAATTTCAATTTACCCGCATATATGCCCTCTTTCTTGCTCTTCATTCTTTCCACTATTGTGCTTTTGTCTGGGTTTCTTTTTCTTTATGCCTGAAGAGTTACCTTTAGTGTTTCTTTTTATAAAAATCATCTTATATGACTCATCTCGGTTTCTGTTTGAGAAATGTCTTTATTTTACCTCCACGTTTGTATTTTTTTCCTCTAGCACTTCAAAGATGTCATTCCAGTTTCTTCTGTGCTGCTTTTAAATTTTTCTCTTTATTTTTTGATTTTGGTAATTTGAATATGATACCTAAGTGCCTTTTCCCCCTTGTATGTATCCTGCTAGAGGTTGTGCATTCTCTCCAATCTACATTGATACTCTGATACCTCCTGTCAGTTTAGGAAAATTCTTAGATATTATACCTCAAAATAGATTCTGACTTCTTATCATCCTTCTCCACTCTAGAACTCTAATTATATCTATGTTAGCCATTTCCCTGTTTCCCATGTGTCTCTTATTACTCTTTTCTCTATTTTATATCCTTCCTCTCTTATGCTCCAAATGTTAT
Source organism: Canis lupus dingo (assembly GCF_003254725.2). Lineage (NCBI taxonomy): Eukaryota > Metazoa > Chordata > Mammalia > Carnivora > Canidae > Canis > Canis lupus. The sequence goes on from NC_064270.1 coordinate 18,820,572, forward strand.
ACTTCCGACTGTCCTTTCTTCCAGTTAACTTATCTTCTATCTGTCTGGGTTTGGTTGACTGTCAATCCATCTAACTTCTTAGTATCAGTTATTTTTTAAAAAAAGATTTATTTATTTATTTATTTTAGAGAGAGAGTGTTTGTGCACATGTGAGTGGAGGTAGGGGCTGAGGGAGAGAGAGAATCCTCAAGCAGACTCCCTGCTGATAATGGAGCTGATTTGGGTCTCCATCCCATGACCCAGGAGATCATGACGAGCCAAAACCAAGACTCCAATGCTCAACTGACTGAGCCACTCAGGTGTCACTTAATATTGGTTATTATATCTTTATTTCTACAACATCCATTTGTTACTCCCTATTACTGATGACTGCTGGGGATTGCATTTTCTGTCTTGACCTATATTCATGAACATACTAATCATATATCAGACAACTGTTCTCTTTTTTGATGCTTTTTTCCTCTTCTTGGGTCCTGTTTCTTGATATATATGTAGTATTTTAAATTAAATGCCCAATATTTGATGTGAAAAATATGTGATTTACATTATTTTCCTCTAAAGAGGATTCATTTTAGCTTCTGGAAGATATTTAGAGTGTGTATGTGTGGGGGGAATCACTAATGCTTTCAGATACTGAAATATAATTCCAGATTGGGTTTCAGCATTTAGAGAACATGATCTGGTTGTCATGTGTCCTTACTCCTAGGATGGAGCCTTCCAGGAGTTTCAAGAATCTCGTGTTGTATTATTTATCAGGGATTTCCTTCTTGATAGTCTCTGAGCTCTAATTTTTTTTCCCTCAAAATGTAGTACTTCTAACAACTATGTATGACTTTTCATCCTTATAGTAACTACTTTCCATTCTGCTTATATCACTTAGATATTGTCAAACAACTCAGAGAGAAAAAAAAATGCACAGAATATTGTACTACCTCTTTATGCTTCTCTTCTCTCTGGGATTTTATCTGACGTCCATTTTTATCTTCCCAGCCTTGAGAGCCTTCTGCTAGTTGTTTAGCCAAGATTTTCTATATGGCCTTCTAACTAGGAATCTGAAATCTGACCTCTTCAACAGTATGATGTATGAATTGGCAAAGTACTTGAGGGGAAATACAGCATGAATTGTTGGACTTGCTATAATGAATTTCCAATCTCTGAAAAAAAGAATTTTGCCCAAATCTTTTTGATACTTCTCTCATGCTCTTCTTCCTTTCTCTCTCCTTCCTCCCTCTCTCTTTTTGTCTCAGAACCTCACTCCTGCTCTAAATATATACATATATATTTGATTTGCTGCAAGCTAATATGTCATAGCCTCAGGCAGAAGTCTAAAGTTTTATTTCTGTAAAATTTGAGCAACTCCAATTAGCCTAAATTGGTCTCTATCTTTCTAGTTCCAACTGCAAAATTTTCGGGAACCTTGTATTTAGAAGAATGTGTGTGGTAGAAAGGCACTTATCAAGGAGATAACAGAAAGGGGTATTAGGTTAGAGGGATGGTTCTCAAAGTGGTCATTGGTCCAGAAGTATCAGCATCATCTGAGCTGTAATTTCAAACTCATTATTTCACAGTTGTTCCTGCTACAGGAATTAAAATACCCATAATGTTGATCAATCCTGACAAAGTAATCCTAAATGCTTCATCTTCTCCCTTTCAAGTGAAACTCCAGAGCCTCTGAAGGCTACTCTCTCCCCCTTGGCTTTGCCCTTGTTTTGTTCTGTTTATTCTTGAAGCACAACCATGACCTATAATCTTGTTATAAATGCATATTCTTGGGCCCCACCCAACCTACTGAATCAGAATCTTTGGTGATGGGTCCCAGAAAACTGTTTTAACATATTCACCAGGTAACTTTCATTCATGCTAAAGATTGAAAACCACTGAGCTATCAGGAGAAGCTGGAAGTCAATGATGTAGATCTTAATCCTGGTATCAGTATTGACTTTTTAAATCCCTTTCTGTTCATAAGGCCTACCACAGTGCTGCCCATATTTAAGTACTCAGAAAACATGGCTGAAAGCAAGACTGTCTGGCTTGATAACTGAGATCATTTAATGAAATTGTTGATCCTTTAGAGAACATCATCTTCCTTTCTAAAATGATAAAGATGCCTATGCATATTTTAAAACATATGGTATAGATTTTATCTTATACACTATCTGAATATTCAGAAATCTCAGAAAATCACAATTTGTTAGTTATTGATGCTCATAATGATATTGCTGAGGTGTTACAAAATTACAAACTCTCAATTCCCAAAGAAAGCATACTCAATTACATTTATATTAGCTTTGGTGTTATGTATGACCAGCATGCTGTCTTTGGAAAAGAAAAGCTAAGACGTCAGGGTGACAGAGGAAGACAGCATTAGTAGCCGTTAGGTTGAACATGTATGTTCAACTATTTTTGGAATACTATTGATGTATTCTGAGAAAACTTTTGGCTGGAAGTGCCAATAAGGCACAATTAAATCCAAAAAAATCTTCCAAGATAAGAAGTGATATATTGAGACTGAAGAAGGAGTTGCAGTGAACTGAGAATAATTGAGGAAATGTGGCAGGGAAGGAGAAACAAGAGCAACAACAACAAGCCAAGGAACCAAAAGCAGAAAGAAAAAAAAAAGTCAACAATATTTAAAATGAAAAAAAAATAATAAAACAAAAACATACATAGACCAAATCTGATTTTCTGTCCTAGAAGATAAAAATGGTTTGGGATCTGGTCCTACCTCTTCCAACTGCACCATGAGGGTAACATTGTGCCCTTGCTCTGCTGTCAACTTTCCATCAGCGGTGACAATCCTCAGCCCCCGTGGGGCCTTCCCAGGACACTTCTGCGGTTTGGCAGTGTACTGTTCTCTTACTCCATCCGTGCAGTTATTGGAAACCACTTTCCTGTACCTAAATGGAGAAAAGCTCAAGTTGTAATCCAGCTCATTACCATTTGGACCACTCCCACTTTTTTTAAGGCTAGACCTACTACTGTGTAGCCCGGAGGGCTATTGGTAACTACACTTCATGGTGCTCTGAGGATTAGAGCTAATTCCTATAAAGTACCCAACAGAAAGACAAATCATCAAAGTAACATATTGGACCTATTGTTAGCACTTTAATATAACTCTTTTATTTAGTCCATCAATGAATCATTTCACTTCAGAGCCATGGGAAATGCACAGCAGTAGAAGACATGGTCCTTGCCCTTACTATGCTTATAATCTTGAAGTGATATATACGGATAATCCAGGAGTTATTTTAAAGGTTATATAACTGAGAGTTAGAATGAGTAACATATATTGCAAGGGAATTTGAAATTCAGACAAAGAATAGATTGCTATGGATTATGTGATTTAACATTAGATTCCATAGAGGGTGCTATGGTCATGGTGTAGCACAGAAAGTTGGCTAAATTTGATAGTTTCTCCTCAATATATTATGAGGGACTGTAATGGCTAAGTACTGAAAACTCATATTAAGGAGACCAGTTTGCAGATTGAATAAATCTTGCCTCCTCCTTTTATTTCTTATTTTAGCTTTACTAGGGGAAAAAAAGGATTATTCTACAAATTTGTCCTATGTAATTTATCAGATTCATAAAAAAATTGGAATTGTGGTTTTAGGACAATTAATCCTTAAGACTTTGAGCTTCAGTGTTGTCGTTCATCATCTTTTTGTGTGGGGTCCACAGTAACCACTCTGTGTACTCATATACCAGACTTCCCAAGCCTACTTACTAGAGTGAGTGTTTAAGCTCAAAGTGGAAGTAAAATCTCAGGTCTTTCCACTCTTCCAGACCCGAAGTTGAAATTTTTAATATCAAGGGCTAGGTAGGAAATGTTCTAGCTTTGCCAGCTATATGGCCTTTGTCACAAGTACTCAACTCTGATTGTAGCATGAAAGTGGACAGATAATGCACAAAAGAATGGAGACAGCTGGGTTTCGGTAAGGCTTTATTTATAGATATTGGCAGTGTGCCATACTTGGCCTGCAGGCTATATAGTCTTCTAACACCTTCAAATCTGGCCAATGCCTTTTCCTCTGTTTCTGAGTCTTACGATCAGCTACCAAAGAGCATGGTTGAGAAAGTCAAATTAAATATTGTCTGGGAAAGTACTTTGGATGCTATGGATCACTACAAGGTCAATTATTAATATTTAATTCACCTCATAGGGTAGTTGTATAAATTAAATGGATTAATGTACACAGAGTATTTAAAACCGCCCTGATGATTAGCAAGTGCCTATGAAATGTTGCCAGTTATTTTTATTTAATATTATTTCTCCTACCTGTTCATAACCTTCATGGTTTCCAAACGTCCTTAGGATAGGTCATAAATCTCATAATCTTGTCCATGAAACCCTCCACAGGCTAACTGTACTTTATCTCTGAATCCTTACCAAGAAGCTCATCTTCCCTTCAAACCTCTCAAACCTCTTGAAAGTACTTATTTTCTTTTGCTCTTTCTGCTTCTGTATCTTCTTCATGCTCTATCAGCTGCCTAAAACTTCCACTCTAAGTTACAGCTTCTCTCCTCGGTCTTTTCCTGACTGTGATAGTAAAATAATAGTGAAATAAAAAGAAGTTCACATTTAGAGAGTACTTACTATATTTGCACTGTGTTAAGTTCTTAGCATGACTTTTGTCAATTATCTTCAAAATATCCCAGAGGGTTCTGTTTAAGGAAGGTATTCTGATTTTCAATTTACAGATGAAGAAATTAAGATTCATAGAAGTTAACCAGTTTTCTCAAGATCACCCAGTCAGGACCCCAGACAATTTGCCTCAAGCATATCCTTGTCTTTAGGCACTACTGTACCATCTCTTTAAATGGAAGGAGATTGCCCCTCTCTTAAACTCGTAAGGGATCCTTTAGATTTATTGATAGGAACCCCCTTATGTCTTGTAGGATTGTCTCCCTGTGTGTGACTATGAACTTTAAGTTCCTTGAGGGTACCCTTGCCCCTAGGGATATGCAAAGCTGACAATCAGGAGGTCCATACTGGGATCACTGTGCCACATAGAAATGCTGAAATATCTGCACGGCAGGTGGTTATTACCACTGCCCTCAAACCCTTCAAACGCCTCACTAGAACCAGCAGCTACTAATCCTTATCTTCAGAGCCCCTGCTTCTCCTCACACTAAGGGGTTAACATCCAGCACATCAGATAGCTTTGAACTCTGCTCCTGCACTAGGATCTCTACCCATTTCAATTGGTCAATATCAAGTCTGAGCATTTTTATTTTATTTTATTTTATTTAAAGATTTTATTTATTCATTCATGAAAGACAGAGAGAGGCAGAGACACAGGCGGAGGGAGAAGCAGGCTCCATGCAGGGACTCGATCCTGGGACCAGGATCACACCCTGGGGCCAAAGGCAGGCACTTAACTGCTGAGCCACCCGGGCTGCCCAAGTCGAGCATTTTTAATATCACTCTACTATTTAAGAAAATCCACTGTAGGGATCCCTGGGTGGCGCAGCTGTTTGGCGCCTGCCTTTGGCCCAGGGCGCGATCCTGGAGACCCGGGATCGAATCCCACATCGGGCTCCTGGTGCATGGAGCCTGCTTCTCCCTCTGCCTGTGTCTCTGCCTCTCTCTCTCTCTCTATCATAAATAAATAAAAATAAAAAAAAAATAAAAAAAAAAGAAAATCCACTGTAGGTGCTTATGAGTGCATGCCGATTAAAAGAGAAAATAATCACAGGTGGGAGAGAAAAGGAAAAAAAAACAAAAGGATATCCGCACTAGAGAATGCTGACATTCTGGCACCAGCAATGGTAGGTAGCAAGAAAATGACCAGTAATGTCACACAACAATTATGGATTCCCACGGAGTCTGTGCATCAGAAACTCCCTGTGTGTTTCAGAGGCAAGGCACCATGCAAACCAAAGGCAGGTTATGATTTTTAATCACTTAGCATCCAAGCACACCTGTGACTGTCTTGACGCTGCTCTAGAGGCATGGGCTCGCCATCACCACTGGCATCATGAGCTGAGCACATTCCTTTTGTTTGGCGCTGTTCCCACCAATCATTGCCCCAGGCTTTCCACCCCCCCCCCCACCCCATCCTGCAGCCACAGTTCTGCTTAAATCCTAAGCACGAATCCATTCCCCCTTCTGCCACAGAGAAGACTATTGGTAATTTTTTTAAAATGCTTATTAAAAAGCATTCTGAAACCATTTTATTTCCTGGATGAAAATGGCATCACATTAGCCCTACCAGACCTGTCCCTGAAATTTAGAAGAAAATTGTGCAGAAATACAGAGTTCATTTACTCAAGTAAGCACACACCTGCTTTTTGCATTACAGAATGGTTCTATTTTCATCCCAGCAGCTGTCCCTGGGTCTGAGTTACATAAATGAATAATGCATTTAATATGTTATTAAATGGGGCCGCTACCTCCATAATAACAAGGCAACTTATGATTATGTTGGACCTAAGCTCTGAATATTACTGGGATGCATTTAGTTGGTAAAGCATTCTTCAATCCGCCAAGAAGAAAAGTGCTTTGTAATGGCAAGGGAGTCTTTGTACAATTACTGAAAAGGAAACATTCTGCAAATGTGCCTTTGATATTACCGACCGCTTATCAGTAGATAGTGTCTTAATACTTCAACAGCCCCAATTTCAGCCATTCTCTTCCTTTCCATCTTGAAACCCCTTTGTCACCTTTTCCTTTTTCACCCCACCTTCTTTGATTTTTCTTCTGTGTTGTCTGTCAGTCTTAAGACAGATGAAGGCCATAGTTTCTCTTCCTGAGTGTTAAAACTGGAAAAAAAAGCCATGAAAGTCTTCATATTCTGTGATTTTAGTATTTAGTAGTTTTGTTTTTCTTGTGATTTGGTGCGGTGGCGGAATATGGATGTTTATGACCATTCACTGTATGTTAAGGTGACAGTCTAGCCTAGCTCAGTGCAATCCTTTCTGTCCTTTACAATCAGTTGCCGGCACTTTTGAAGTAAATGGATGCCAAGATCCTCCTCCCAGGGGTCTTGATTTAATTGAGAATTAATTAAATTATGATTTAATTGAGAATCCTGGGCATTAGTGTGTTTTTGTTTTTGTTCTAAGTTCCCCTGGTGATTCTTGTGTGCATCCACCATTAAAGACCACTGCCCTGGTGGTTACAGCTATAGTGTGTAGAACCAAACTGTCAGAGTTTAAATTCAGGCACTTACTGTATGAACCTGGGCAGTTACCCAATCTTTCTCTAATGCTTTGGTTCTCTGCCTGTCAAATAGGGATAATTACAGAATCTTTTCAATAACCTTAAGAGGATTAAAAGAGATACTGCGTTCAAAAGGACTTCACATAGAGTCTGGTGCATTATTAGAAACTTAATAAATATTAAAATATCAGTAATTAGTTTAAAAGTTAGCATTTAAAGTATTAAACACAAACTTGCTATTACACAGCTAGTTCCCAGGAAAAAAAATGTGGCCTTCTTACTGCCAAGATTATTTTAAGATCAAGTCATCAGACCATGTCAATTTCTTTCTTAGACTCATTCGCAACTTCCTGGGGGCTTATAAAAAAAGGGTCAAGTTGAAGTTTTAAGTACAGCCCTCAATTTATCCTCAGTGCATTTGTCCAGCTTCAGCTCTTTCCCAACATGCTTCCTGAACCCAGGCCATGCTCAAGTCCACAGGCTTTCTTTCTTCCTTTGATTTATTCTTTCTAGAATGCTCTTTCCTCCTGTCAAGCTTTTACTCATTCTTTAAAAATCAGCTTAGAATTCCTGGTTCTGTATAAAGTTGCCTCTTGCCTTCTTAAGAGTAGTTATCAACGTCATGACCATAGGTCTTCTTGTAGTGAGAAGCAGAGATTACTGTCACTGAGCTATGTTATCCCTCCTTTGTGCTCACAATGTGAAGAATTTAAATGGTTATTTTCTTGGATCGTACTATGTGCCTCTGCTTTCAAGGGTAAAGTGCCATGTCACGACGCTCAATAAAACAAAATAAAACAACAAAAAAAAATGGAGCAAGCCTTACAGAAAGAGAAGGGGACTAGCTGTGGATACAATGTATGACTAAGACTTAATATCTTCCTGGACCCAGTGTGCCCATGTTTCAACAAAAGACCTGTGTAGGAACCGTAACACCAACATGCAGAATGAACGAGGTTCCATGGCTGACTGAGAGGGTTCTCCCAGTTTCTCTCTTCAAAGGAACAGTTCTCAGAACTTCCTTTAAAGTGAGTAAGCAACCTTGGGATTAGGAGACCAGGAGGAGATTAAATGAGGGGGAAAAATTTCCCTCTAATAAGCAGGGTGGAAGCACAAGTCATTTATTTTGACTAGTAAACGGAATGTGACATTACTTTGAATGCCAACTTGATGAAACAGGGCATATGGCCATGTTCAACTAAATGACTTAAAATCAAGAATCATGAGAATGACTCATGGAATCCACACTTTCAGACAACGAGTTGTACAACTATTTTATGTAAAGAAATTTTCTTTGTTTTCCTGAGCACCTGTAGTCCTAGGAATCAATACTGAATCACTTCAAATTGGTCATGGATATGTCAGAGTCTGAAGGGATAGCAGAGATCATCCAATACAACCCTTCCATTTTTCATATATGTAAAATCAGATTTTAGAGTTTCCCAAGGTTACATGGGAGCAATTAAAAGCTCTGGGCCTCTGGACAGTTTGGTGTCTCTTGCCACCTGGATGAGAATCATTAATGCCAATACCATTGATGTGGGTAAGAACAGCTATATGAGGAACTAGGTCTCCACATAGTGATATTCACATTCTTTTTTCATTTCCCAACCCAGTGTCATCCCATGAGAATATGGAAAACCACATCTAAGCAAGGTGCTCTGAAGAGTCAACTTCATGGAAACAATTATTGGGTGTCTGCTGTGACACCAAATGGTTCTTTGCTAGAAAACCTCTACAATAGGCCCCTGTCATGTTGAGTCTGTAAATTATGCAAGTGGTTTCCTTTCTGTGTACTTTAAACACATGTGGCGCTTTTAGAACCAATTATTCTCCATGGTGCACACTGACAAATCTTGCTGAGCAGCTCAGACTGAACATCAAAATCTCCTCCAGGCATGGGAGTACGGTCACCTGGGAAAAGACCATCGCCCTCAAAGCCCCTGGAAATGGCAGCTCCAGGGCGATGGCAGGCCAGCCAGGGTCTATGTGTTCTCATGGCTCATACAGAAAGGAGTATGTTTCTAGAAAGCATTTTTAAAACATTCCAAATGTGTGTTGGTAGTATGGAGATTACTGTTTTGCTAGAATTTATGTGTATTTATATATTTTTTCCCAGACCCACTAAATATTCTTATACAAATACTGAAATAATGTTAAAATTTAATGCAAAATTAATGCTAAAAATCTGTAAGCCTCCTGAGTAAATATCTTTGTAGTATATTAAGAAACTAACCCTGAGGAACAATAAGAGCTGTCATTGTACGTTCTTTTAGGAGAGATTAATGGCTTCTCAAAAGAAACTCCACAGACGGAAATTTCTATACACAGACATTTTTTTTAACACATCTAGAAATATCTCTAGCTTAATAGCAAGAAGAAATCTGTCCCCTGAGAAGATTATCTTGGTTTCTTATAATACACCAGCCCAATGCCCACTTTATTTTATATTTACACAATCTTTTACGGTTGGCATGAAACAAGCAATGTCCTAGTTAATTTAGCAACTTAAATTTGCAGCATGTTCTCTGGATCCAAACCGTATAAACAAGATTTAACCAAATATAAGTACAACTAGAGATTGTACTTGTGTATGTGCAAACTGAGATATTTATAGACTCAGATGGAGAAACAAAGAGAAACAAATTTAGGGTAATTTCAGCACTAAAATGCAAGAAAATACACAAATGAACACCGATTTCATTCTATTTGGACAAAATGAACTTATTCAACTAATCAGGTAAATGTGGTATCTGCCTTGAGTGGTAGAGAGGGACACACGTATGTTTTGATGCCTAGTAGTCTCTGATCATGTGACTCTAGAGTGTAGGCTGGTGATTATTTGTTTTATAGATGAAAAAAAACAGGGGCTTAAATATGTCCTAGATCTCAGTACTGCAGTGACTATTAATGTCGAGACCAGAGATATACAATAAAACGATGTCTCCCCTTTTTTTTTTCCTTCACTCCAGAGCAGCTGTTAGATGATGACTATTGGTGATGGTATCTGCATTTTGCAGAGTGACTACCATTCACTGGGCACTGGGCTATCTGCTTTATAGACAGGGCTGCATTTAAGTCAAATCCCAAGAGCAGAGAGCAAAATTTTATAGGTTAAGAGGTGAAGCTATTTGCTAAGATAACAGTAAATGGCAGAAGTCATTTAAGACCCCTACCTGTTTCATTCTAAAATATTTCTCTTTTTCACCAGACAAAATATCCCAATTATACTTCACTTCCTGCCCATAACAGGCTGTGGCCTTGCTCCGTATCAGCCTTCTGGTTTTCCATAGAACGGCGTGGGGGAAAGTGTCAGGGCAAAGGGTGAAAAGAGGCAGGAGCTTACAGTGGAGAACATGGAAGATATTTGCTCACATGTGGTTCCATGCTGTGAACCTTAGAAATCAGATGCCACTGTTCCAAGGACTAAGGACAGGTAGTGCCAGCCACCTGGAGGGACATTTTACACTCATTTTAGCCCTCATTCCAACTCTCTTTTCTAAAACCTAGCCAAGAACTAAAACAAAAGTTGCACAACTGTTCATGTCTATACAGTGAAGCTAATATACATTTTGGCATCTCCTAAAAACAGTATTTCTATTAGGCATAATAATAACCGATGCTAGGCTTTTTCCATTGTGGTGAAGTAAGCAAACCCACAGACACTGCTATATTTACAGGGTAATAAGGTGACTGTGCAGGCAACTATAACCATTTATAAAGTGAGATATTAACAAAAAACAAAAGGAGAAGGAAGGTTTACCTGTGTGCTTTGAACCAAATTCTCAGAAGGAGCTGCTGGGAGATTTGCTTGTTAAACTTCACTGACAGGGGGCGGTGGTTCAATAGACCCTTTCAGTTCAAGATCTGACAACCTGTCTACACCATGTGCTCTGCTGGAAGGGGTGTAGTGAAGCAAGAGAGGTGCTTGGGGGTACCACTGGCGAATGCTCTCATTTGCGGGCCGACCTTGCCCTTGTGATCCCTCTCTATTTCATCCCAGCCTGACACTGATACAGGATCCATTCTGACAGAGCACAGGATGCCTACAGATAGTTCAAACTGACATGGGAGAGACCTGGGGGTGCAGGGTGGCACCTTGGTCTATCATCGACTTCCAGGGACTGGCATTAGGTGATCCTTTCAGCCTGGTCATCTCTTACTCCTTTTGCCTAATGTGACCTTCCTCACTTTGTTACCTTGGGAAATCTCACTCAGCTTTCCCTTATAGAATCCATTGGAATTTGTATTTTAAAGGAGGATGGTGATTACTACAAATGAATCTGTAATGTGTGGGGCTCCTGGAAGTGTGTGAGCCAGAAGCTAGAGTTTTAATCCTTATGGGGAAATATTTGGCAGTGCCTGGATCCTCAAGTCTAGGAAGTAAGAAGTTGGCTAGGTGGGATTTGCCTTACAAGTTAGCAAAAACACTTCTAATTGCCAAAAGAGAATCCAATTATCTTTGTGTTTTTATAACAATTATTATGATATGAGGATGTTAATTGCAACATTGTTTATAGCGGCAGAAAACAGAAAATAACCCAAATATCAATGACAGGAGATGACCGAGCAATACCAGGTACTTTAATACTCTCAAATTAAAAGAAATTAGGGGGATCTCTTGGGTGGCTCGGTGGTTTAGCACCTGCCTTTGGCCCAGGGTGTGATCCTGGGGTCCCGGGATCAAGTCCTGTGTCGGGCTCCCTGTGTGGAGCCTGCTTCTCTCTCTCTTTGTGTGTCTTTCATGAGTGAATAAATAAAATCTTTAAAAAAATAAATACAAGAATTTAGATGGAATAGCCCTATATACTCTGTCTTGGAAAGTTGTCTAAGGTATATTTCTGAATGAAGAGGAAAAAATAATAATATATCTAATGGGAAATGACATGCAAGAACAACATCCCATATTAATTTTCTATTATTTTTTCTTGGCAAGATTATTTGATGGCAAATGCAAAGTGTCTGGAAGCATACACAGCAAAGTGACCGCAGTTATGTGAGCAAAGGGGGCAGGATAGGAGTGATGAACTAAATTTGTTTTTTAAGCAGAAAACATGCATACATTCCTTTTGTAATTAAATGTTTTTAAGTAAAAAAAAAAATAAAAAAAATAAATGTTTTTAAGTGAAAAGCTAGGTGTTTGATGGCAACAGTATACTGGTTACAACATTAAATACTGAGTCTGTGCTTATGAAATGCCACCAAGTCAACACATAGCCAAATAGCCAAAGGGCTTTTAGGGTGAAGGGCTAGAGGGACATTGCATTGTTTTTCAATTTTTATCTATACACTACCTCTTGCCAACTTATAAGTTGGCTACAGACACAGTAAATAGGAATTTGATGGGATGAGACCTTCTTTGAAGATGATTTTAGGTACCTGTACCAGCAAAGGGTCTCTTTACTCTTAATGCAGAATATTTAGAGAGGCAATATGCCCATCATCTTCATATCCATCCCCCTGCCTTTAGCCCTTGGGGCCCTGTGAGAGTGGTCAGTCTTCCACCCATGAGTCCTTTGCCTTTGAGAGCAGGGCACTTATCCTACCTGCTGATGGCTGGAATTTATTATGTCTCCCCTTTACACAAGCTTGCTCACTGATGGGGGTACTATTCTGGACAAAGTCCGAATGGAATAGATGAAATCAGGAGATGTAGTCACTTAACAAAAATTTTGGGGGGTCAGACACTAGCATATCATAATACCCACTTATATGAACACCGCTCCCTAGGGAGTAAGGTCTGTGATTAATAAACATCACTGTATTGACAAACATGTATATACTTGGACACTTATTGCTGAATCACAGTTTTAATTGAAATCTTAGTTTTATGGGGCAGAGATGAAAAATTCCTTTGAGTAGATTATTTATTGTGATTTAATAATCTCTGATGTTTTATTTTAGAGGAGTTAAGAGTTTATGTGAATTTCACATACTAAGTTTACCAAAGGAATGGGGAAATCTATTTAGGGGTAGCTTAAAATGTGTGAGTGTGTATGTATGTGTGTGCGTGTGTGTGTACTCTCAATAAACTGAAGAGTGAGGGTTGCTGCCTACACCCTGCCCTATTCCAGTGACTTGAGTAGCATGTGGAAGAATTTGGACCCCTCTGTACTGGGAACTCCCCTCATCAATACCAAAGAGAAAATGTTATAACTTCCTTGACTGATTGAGTTAGTGGAAAAAAAAATCAACTCAGAAACTAGCAGGAGAGGTTTCCAATGTCCTTTACAATATCTAAACATGCTGGTGCATGCAAGTAATAAAACTTGGTTCTCTGGCTCTCCTTCACCATTAAGCGTACTCATTTCGGCAGCCCCCTTTCTGGTTTTCCCATGGTTCTGCATGGTGAAGGCCTCACCAACCCACTGCTATCAAAAGGTCATTTGTACTTTCCTTAGGTTTTATGTTATGGTGCAAATAAACCACAGCTTATTCCTGGATTCAAAAGTTCTACGAATCTCCAATATCAGAGATAAGAACATTTGAGGGCACAGGTCTGTGCTGTTTCCCTCCTTTACAAGATTATTATATGCTATTTTGCTCATTTTCTTCTTAATTAAGAAAATTTGTAAACATTTCAAGTACAGATGCACAGAAATGGAAATGTGGAAGTCCTCACCCCTGTGCTGCAGTTGGCATGAGACTGAGAACAATTTTCCAGTGGAAAAGGCCTGCTTGGTGAGGCATCCCCCTCCCTCTCTTCCCTCCCCTCTTCCTCAGTTCCTCTGTTTTCACATTTTAAGATCAGGATTTTCAAATATGCACAAATGAGAGGAAATAGTTAAAATAAATACTCCTGGCCCCTTATTAATTTACTTTCAAACATTTTCAATATTTGTCTGTTTTTTTAACATTTTAAAACAAATGTCACACACGTATCCTTAAAAGATAAAGTTTTTTCTTTTCTAGTCAAACCAAAAAACCATTATCATGCCCAATATATAACTATTTTATTAATATAATAAATATAATATGAATGTTTATATTTAGATAAAGCCTAATATCACCTGTGATAGTTAAGCTTACGTGTCAATGTGACTCGCCCATGGGTGCCCAGATATTCAGTCAACCACTATGCTGAGTCATTCTGTGAAGGTTGTTTCTCGTGAGGCTGGCATTTACAATAAGAGGCAGAGTAAAGCAGATTGCTCTCCCAATGTGGATGAGCCTTGTCTAATATGCTGAAGGCCAGAAAAGACCAAAAGGCTTATCCTTTCCTGAGCAAGAGGGTATTCTTCTTGCCTGATTGCTTTCAAACTGGAAATTCATCTTTTTTTTCTGCCTTCACACTCACACTGAGAAACTGGCTCCTCCTGGGTTTTGAGCCTTCTGATTTCAGACAGAACTACATCATCAGCTTTCCTGGTTCTCACACTTTCAGACTTGGACTAGAAACAAACTGTCAGCTCTCTTTGGTGTCCAGCTTGCAAACTTGGACTTGCCACTTCCATGATCACGTGATCCAATTCCTTATAATATATGTGTGTGTGTATAGAATCTCCTATTGATTCTATTTCTCTGGAGACTCCAGATTAATACATCAACTAATCACCAGACCATATTCCATTTTTCCATATGGCTCAAAGATGTCTTTTTATATATCATTTGAATCAGAATCTAAATAAGTTCCATACACTATTTTTAAAGTCTATAAATATCAACTATACTTATGAAATGAAATGTTTTCTTTTTTATTGTATTTCTCAAATAATATTGGATAAGCTCTACAACACAGAACATTAAACACAAGTTTTTAGAATCTGATTCCATTTTTATAAAGATAAGAGTATGTGCCTTAAATGCATCAAGATTGGACACAGGGAGAAAATAAAATACATTTCAACTAATAGCAGTATACTCTTAAAAAGTCAATGAGCTTCTTTGTTCACTCTAGCTTTCACATCTATAAAATAAGAAATGCATCTATGAAATATTTACTTAGTCTTCTTCACAGAGATGCAGTGAGGAGGAAAGGTAGCCTCCCAGAAACATTTCTGAAATAAAGTAGCAAAAAGTGAAGGAATTTATAGATTATCATTATCATGTGCATCCAAGGAACCTGTTTCGTTTCTTTATTTACAACTGAGGTCTTACTCTCAGATGAAAATCGTACTATTAATACAAATCTGTGCTGTATTACTAACATGAACAAAAACAAATACATTGTGCTATAATAAAAAAGGCCTGGTTGTCAATCAAACATAATTCTGGAAGTTTAACACAGGCTGAGAAACCATACAGGTTGACCTCTCAGGTCGCCACCTCAGACACTCACCCAGTACTGTTGAGATAACTCTGTCCTAAGCTGCAGTCCTTTGACAGAGAAGATGGATTGAACCA
The DNA here is from genome assembly GCF_003254725.2 of Canis lupus dingo. Taxonomy (NCBI): domain Eukaryota; kingdom Metazoa; phylum Chordata; class Mammalia; order Carnivora; family Canidae; genus Canis; species Canis lupus. The sequence continues at coordinate 18,836,080 of NC_064270.1, forward strand.
AAATGCCGGCAGACACTGACCATTGCTGTGTCGCTCATACCCATAGTCACTGTGGGGGAAAGAGCCAAGAGAGACTTTTCAGTAGGTGGCAAAATTACTGGGAACAGTTTCATGGTAGCCCACAGCCAACTTCCAATCTAGCCAATTAGTCGAAAAATAAGAATTCACTGAATCAATATCTTTCCCAAAATGGATCTGTTTTTTTCCCCTGTGGAATATCTGTCAACTAATTACCCATGACAATATCCTACAAAACCCATTTTTAGAAAAGCAAAATTGAAAGCAACACAGAAGCCTGTGTAGACAGAGGCTCAATGACCAATAATTCCAAGTAAATGGCTTTAGGTTGAGAGAGTAGACTATGTTCTCATTAAGAGAATACACAGTATGGACGGTGGTTGGGCCCCAAGAAAGCTGCAATTAGAAAAGAGACATTGGTGAAGCTCAACCCTCAGTGTAAACATCACTGAAACAAACACAGCCACATGTGGCACAATTCTCATTCCTGGTGATGTCTTTGGGGTGCTCTTCCAAGACATCTGGATCTACCACATAGAACTGAGCCAGTTCTCTCCATGCATACTCCATATGCTTCAAAGTCATGGCAGAAAAGGAAAATGTCCTTGAGGACTGTCACGAGCACTCCCTCAAGGAAGTTTCATCCTCATCAGGTAGCATTGTCAGTTGGGACTAACTGCTCTAAATCGTCTCTCGACTTTGGAAATAGTCAAAGACCTTTCTCTCTGTATCTTCTCTTTCTTGCCTCCAGGGGCCTCTGCATGGCCTGATATTCTTGGCTTCTGGAAGATGAACTTGGGCACAGAGGATGACAACAAATTGCATCTCCACATGCACAGACAAATCACAGACAGTAACCAGCAAGCATTAGTATGAATTGGCCCATCTGTGTAATGGAGGTGAGATGCTGGTACACAAGGGTCAGGAAGGAAGAAACAGGCTTGGCCAAGGGGCCTGTCACCAGGCAGCTGGCACTTAGAATTCTGCACAGATCAGCTTGGTGCTGGTGCTGGTTCAACACAGCATGGATAGAAGACTTCAGAAATGCTGCCTACAGGACACCCGATGTTCATTGCTGGGAATTACTTTACAAATGTCGAAGAATGGCAGGCAAGGTCATGTGGGAGACCGTCCAGGGGGTCCTTTGGTCCTGGGTGCTACTAGATATGTGAAGCTAATTACCAGCCATCTTGTGAATTCTCTTTCAGCCCAAAGAAATTCCTAGTGTTTCCATATACGCATACATACGGCTAATACACTATGCTGTCTTCAAGAGGTAATTCCATAAGAATATGAGGCTTGTCACTTCACTCATATGTATATGCTACTACTATTTCAAACCTTAGCTTTCGTTAAGGCCCATGTGGATCTGATACATGGAATGAATCATTCCACGGAGTCCCGGCACAAGCTTACCAGTCAAAATCGGCCTCTGTGCAGACACAGGGTTCAGATTCCATAGCTCCTGCATATTTGCCTTGCATACACTTACGCTCTGATTTTCGCTTCTTATATATCCTTTTTGCTCCCATGATGCACGCTTCCCCCTGTAAGGAGACAAGCATCTCATGCAGTTGGGCACAGAGTTTGGACCTTCTCTGATCCACATTGGGACATTCAGGGAGATGTTTTCTAGCTTTAGTGTAATCTGGACACAGGTAGCCTGCTTTGTGCTACTGGCATTTTCTTTTTGAGGTCTAGAACCTTGGTATGGAATGCAACTATAAAGACAATCCTAAGAAGCATTGAGGGTGTGTCAGAAACATCCTGAAATCTTTATGTATTCGGCAAACATTTACTTGGCAAGGTATGAGGCACCATGCTACGATGGACATACAGATGCCTAAGATTTGAGCTATAACAAATGCATTGCCAACAAATCTATGGTAATTAAGTTCACTTCATCTATAATAAAAGATTTATGCATGTAATCATTTATGAGCATCTGAAAGAAGAGTATTGCTAAGAAATATAAAGATCCATTTTGCTTCGATTTATTATGCCTCTGCCCACACAACTTTATAGCACTTATTTTATGTCCACCTACCAGACAACTGAGAGAACTAAACTCAGTGTTTCTCCACAAGATAAACAAACGCTTTGAATATCACAGTGCCTGTGTATCCCAAAAGGGGAAATAGCAGCAACGTAAATGAGCAATAATTTTATTGTTGAGTCTTCAAAAAGACTATATGATTCTAGCTGATGCAGCCCCAACTGTCAAACACAGCTTTGTGTCTGAGGGCAGAGAAGAGTTCTGTGTGGGCTAGTATAAAACTAGATTTCTTGAGCAAATTCACTTTGGTCAGTTCCATCACATATACATATCTCTATATAAATATATTACAGTTGACCCCTGAGCAACACAAGAGTTAGATGTGCTGACCCTCTCACACAGTCCAAAATCCACGTGAAACTTTTAACTCCCTCAAAACTTTACTGCTAATAGCTTATCATTGACTGGAAGCCTTACTGATCACATAAACAGTCCATGAACACATATTTTGGATATGTACTATATGCTGTATTCAATACAGTAAGCCAGAGAAAAGAAAATCATAAGGAAGAGAAAATATGTTTACAGTACTGAATTATATTTACTGAAAAAAAATATGCATGCACGTGGACCCGCATAGTTCAAACCCACGTTGTTCAAGGGTCAAGTGCACTTAGTCTAGCTTTAAGGATATGATGTGTCACTGTCTGAATATGCTGATGGCTGTGCAGTGGGAATGTCTGCTGTGTCCTTGGAGAGACTTGCAGAATGACTTCCACCCTGGGAAACTGAAGGAGAGATGCTTTCAGCTAAACATTCTGATACAAGCTGATCAGCTGAGGGGCCAGAATGAAGGAAAGCTTTCTATTAATAATTCTGCACCCTTCGTACCTTGGAAGGAGGCAAGAAGCACTACCTAATCCCAGAGAATCACAGGGTGACAAGGAAGGATTTTACTGGCACCTCTCACCAAGTGTAATTTTATTATTTTATGTCTCTGTTTGCATTGCTAGATAAAACTGAAGATCTTTCCTCACCCCTGCCCCTATCCTCCAACCACAGGACATGCTCAGATAAATTCTATTTGGATCTACGTGCTGAGTTGGTATTTCATTTTGCGTTGTAAGTCTAAGCCAAGCACATTAGAATTTTATCTCATTATATCCTAGTACAATAAAAAAAGAAATTACTTCACAACAAGTCATAAATGTTGAGTTTGTTCACTGCTGTGGAACACAAAACGTGTAAGAAAGCAGCAGATGTAACTTTAGATGTAGCCGGAGAGGTAAACCATAGCTGTGAGGAACCCCAAATCCTACACTCACGTGATTGACTGTCTTTCCCCCAACATGCCTCATGCCTTCCACCCAGGACCCTACCTCAGCCCTCCCCCTTCCTACCTGGCTGTGCAGCTGCCAGGGTCTGTAGTCCTCCTCGGCACACCGTCTGTCGAAAATGGACTTGTAGTCCACTTTGACCAGCTGCCATTCAGAGCGGTGGCTGAAGTGTCCAAACACTCTACAGAGTTCACAATGAGAAAAATAATCACAATGGTAATAACTCCAATAGCTAACGTTTGCTGGGCGTTTACCACGAGCTTAGCACAATGCTGAACACATTACAGTGATCAGGTCACTTCATCCTCAAAACACATTTACGAGGAGGGTGACTATTATTGGCTCCGTACCACATATGAGTAATTTGAGGCTCAGAGAATTTCGCTTACATGCAAAACACCAAAGCCAAATCACTAAGAACCAGTAGAGTCAGAACCCAGAATCTAGGTAGAGTCTGACTACAAACCCACTTCTGCATGTTGTACCACAAGAATGGTTGCAAAAAAAAAAAAAAAAAAAAAGAAAGAAAACAATCACAAAGCAATCACAAATGCTGCCTTTTATGTGGTCCAGGATTATATTTTTATGTCCTTTGGCTAATGCCCATGGTTCCTAGTTTCCCTCCAATTTCACCTTCCTGTCAGTCCCTAAGGAGAGTGGGCACTGAGCTCGGTAGTGAGTACTATGTCCTAAACTCGCATTCTACTCTCCTTACCACTCAAACTCGGGTATCTAATCAGGTGTCTGAATCACCAGTCAGAGCCATCTGTGGATAAAAGCCACAAAGTAGCCTTTGCAAGCAGCTTTTTTTTCATCTGTGTTCTACAAATATGGAAACTGATTAAAGACAAATTATGGAAAAAATAGCTAATCTGGCTGTGTGTACTGTGGGCAAAAGTGGAGCTATTAGGCTTATTAAATTTTTGTGGATTTTTTCTATCATTAAAAGGATGGAAGAAAAAATTAGAAAATGTGCCAACTAATTCACTATGATTCTAAAATTTTCATTGATGACAGGGTTGGCTACTTTAAAACCTTCTCTCTCTTTTCCATGTCCAATTTTCCAGGGGAAGAAAAAAAAAACTCTCATAGTTCCAAATTTCAAATTCAAAGCTCATGTTTTGAAACCCTTAAGCAGGCAACTCATTAATCAAGTCTTTCACAAATTAATGATCATCACTTTCCAGACAAGAATGAGTGCAAATACAATTTCACAAGAACAGACTGTTCTCACAGTTTTTCTAATATGCCTCACAAGTGGGTTAGGTAAAGAGCCAGGGAAAAAGAAAATCCTTTGTGGGGTTTTGATCAAGCTCTATGTTCTGCCTTAAAGTGAGATAATTCTTATATGCCTGTGATTTTCTGTATATTGAGTTTACTATTAAAGTTTTAAATGTACAGTTTTATTTTCTATTGAAATAATCAATTCTAATTTCCCTAAGCCCCCTCAGTATAGGAAGAAATTAGCTGTGTCCTGCTGCTGCCAACCCTCAGTGTGGGTGTCCTAATTAGTAAAGAGCCAAGAAAATAGTCACCCACATTTTTCTTTCTCCTTTGCTGAGAAACCTTGAAATCAGATGTACTGACCTTGGTAGCAATTTCAAATCTAACCAGGTTTGCTAAAAGCAACACGTTTCTGGGGGTGTGTGGGTGGCTCAGTTGATTAGGTGTCCAAATCTTGGTTTTGACTTAGGCTGAGTTCTCAGGGTTGTGAGATTGAGCCCCACATGGGGCTCTGTGGATAGCATGGAGTCTGCTTGAGATTCTCTGCCTCTGCCCTTCCCCCTGCTCATGCATGCTCTCTCTCTCTCTTTCTCAAATAAATTAATAAATAAAATCTTTAAAGAGAAAAGAAGAAACATGTTTCCGGATTTATATTAAAATTTGAAGACATCATACTTTTCCACTTACGTCATGATTAGAGTCTCTTCCCCAGGCTCACCCAGAACTCCATCCACAAAAAGTGGAATAGATGTGAAACTATACTTGTTCCAAGATCTCCCTTCATCAAAACTCAACCTAATGAAAGAAGAAATAACAGGCATCAGATCTCAAAAGAAAAAAAAAAAATCCTTTCAGAGGAAAGATACTATCAGCCAGGAGAGAATACATTTTAAAAGTACCCGGGGCACTGTCAAAGTAAGCCTTTTATATGAATAAGTATTCTTAATTACATCAGAAGGTAGAAATACAGTTAGCCAAGTGATTTGGGACCCAGATGTGTTATAACAGCCGTAAGGGGAAAGCCGCATGGAATGGGAATAATAATAAGTCTTTGATAGAATTTTTTTTAATTTGGATATTTTATTAGATCTCAGATCTCAATGTGACCCTTTCCAAAACACTGCAATCTAGCAGCAAGCCTTACTGGTAATTCTGAAGAGCAATGGCCTTATGAGACCTACTTAGATGGACTTGAACCAGCTGCCTCTAAGCAAGCAAACCCTTAGTGGCTTCCCTCCTACACTGTTACGAATCCTAGCTGACTCATTGAGGGAGTGGGTACAGAGGACTGGCTCTCGAGAGTAAGAGAGGTCTGAAACTCTGCTGGTCACATAGGATGTTTCCTTTGCTCTGCCTTTCTCGGTGGATTTCTTCCCCCATGCTAAGTTTCCATTTCTCTTATTTCTGCAGCTTTCCCGTCAGTCTCCAAAGTAACTAACACCAGAGGGAAAATCATGCTTTTGGTTTTGAACAAGCTTGCATGTGGAGAGAGACCCTTTCAAAAACACAGATGAAGGAGTCTACTAGAAACCATTCTGGAAGTTAGGCCTTGCACGTCCATCTGTGTGAGACCTACAGGTAGAGTTGCAGATTGTCACCCCACCTTCTAAAGGAAGCTAAGGAAGTAGGATCAGGGGAAAGGAGACAGGAATAGACATGCCCTGAACTACTGATCTCTGTGCAGAACACATATAATGAATACACGTTAAGCTACTCTTAACTTCTACCCATTGTATACCTGACACACCGCTGTCCCTGTGAATATACCTGAAGGAATAAGGAAGGTACTGGGGAGGGTCTTGACATATTTGAAAAACATCACACAGCAACTCTCTCAGGGGAAGAATCGATCTCAATCTCTCTCTCTCTCTCTCTCTCTCCCCCCTCCCTCCCTCTCTCTCCCTCCTCCCTCCCCTCCTTTCTCCTTTTCATCTTCCTATCTCCTTTCTTCCTTCTTTTGTGAAACTTCAGGCAATATAATCTTATTTTAATAAAGGCAAAGGTATAAATTATGTTCTAGTAGCCATTGACGTTTTACTACAAACACAGTCCCTATCTGATAGCCTGAGTACTCAACTGGTCTTAGCAAGATGGAGCCATCCAGTGCATGACTCATGGGCAACAGGTATCCTTACCAGAGATGTCGAATTGGGAGAGATGTGTGCTTCATAGCAACCAGAACTCCACCCTGATCCAGATACAAAACACTGTGTTCTTCTTCAAAGATCTGCAAGAGGAAAACACATACAGATGGACACATATCCACATCCACACACACTCAGAATTAGTCTTTGTTAGAGCAGAAAAATCCCTCCCACAATAGAACAGGGTCTCCCAAAATCTTTGGAAAGACGGTTGCACACAATGCTTCCTAAGGTGGGCTGCACATACCACTGGAGTTATATAAAATGACTTTAGGTGTGACACAAAAGAAATCTGAAGAATTAATAGTTATGTATTCATGTTTATATTCCCATCTTTTTTTTTTTTTGCAGTAAGTTTTGTTGATTCCCACTGATGACCATGTCAGAATACTGGGTAGCCATTATATTGTGTAGCATCTGTAGAAGGAAGAAATCTTAGAGACACTTTACTCCAACATTCTCAATTTTACAGATGAGAAAACTAAGGTTTAGGAAGATGTGACTTGCCTAAGGCCATACATATAGTAACTCACAGAGCTGGGACTTGCAGAATTACGATGTCCTTCCCAGAAGTAATTGTTTCAGAGTTTCCAAGTGTTACAGAGGAAAGTTGTTCTTGTCTAATTCATAGATTCTCAACCAAGCCAAAAAGTAATTCTGATCAAAGTGGAATCAACTTTGGGTAGATGTGTCATTTAGGTTTTTCTCCAAATGTGGAGAAATCAATTTGAAGTCAAGTGGAAACGGGCTGCAAACAATTTCTGTGTCCTCTCCATAAAGGATGTGTACTCTTTCCTCATAATTGCACTGTTAGTATTGGCTTGTCTGTGGCTACACTACAGACATAATTATTTTCCCCGTTGTTTACCTCTTACACCTAAGGTGTTATCTCAGGACTACAGATGTTGAGAGTTCTTTACTTGGTTTAGGGTGCTGGGAGAAACAAAATGGGATCCTGGCTCTTGAACTATTCCCCAGAGGCAGGTTAATAGTGCATGTACCTACATATCTCCAAGATCAATAGCCCTGAGGTTTCTTTTTTTTTTTTTTTAAGATTTTATCTATTTATTCATGAGAGAGAGAGAGAGAGAGAGAGAGAGAGAGGCAGAGAGAGAAGCAGGCTCCATGCAGGGAGTCTGATGCGGGACTCGATCCCGGGACTCCAGGATCATGCCCTGGGCTGAAGGCAGGTGCTAAACTGCTGAGCCACCCAGGGATCCCCAGCCCTCAGGTTTCTTAAGCAAATTTCTTCCCTGCTTCTCTCTCTCGTTAAATCATGTGAATCACACCGAGGACCTATGAAGGTTCTGAAGCTAGGAAATGGTAACTGGCCATAACACGGACATCTCTGTCTAAAATTTACAGCAGAGTGTTCTCATTTCTGTGTGATTACCTGTGCATTAGATTTCAATTTATGGTGCTAGTTATTGTATGATAATTAAACGTCAGTAGGTTATTAAAATATATTTATTGAAGTGTAACAACCATGCATTAGGCACATATCTTGTTATGATTGCTAAACCTCATTAAATGCCTGTTTTATAAGCTATGGGTATCTAATTTTCATTTAGAAGAAAGAGAGGAAGCATTTAAGCTAAACACATTGGTTTAAAGTGATTCCATTTCTACCTTTCCTAACATATGCACCCTGATGGTTATTACTCTGTCTTCTGCACATGAAATTTAAACATTTCAGGATACCACCTGGGTAATGGCTGTTTCTGTGTCACTGCATTCCTCTCTACTCTGACTCTAAGGCAAGGGAAATTTATGGAGACAACCCAGTGTTGGGTATATAATCTACCCCCTAGGCCCCATGTTCCCTACATAATAACCTCTTTGGAATCCTGATTTTCTTGGAAAAAAAATCAGTTAGATTCAATTTGGTTTCATTGTCACTTATAAACTTTCTTAGATACAGGCTCTGAAAAAGGGTCATTTTTATTGAAGGACAAAAAACAATCACGTTGCATAAATATCTGCTAAACTCAAAGACTTCTTTAAGACTCTCATAAAACAAAATAGGAAAATAAACACATCGATGAGCTTTAGAATTTACATAGGGTCGAATGAGTTCCCAGAACTTAACCAAGTTAAACAATGTTTATGTCATTTAAACACCTCTGCCCGGGATGCCTTCTTACCTGCCTCCAGGTGTTCCCTGCATCTGAAGAGACAAACATGCTGATGTCGCTGTCTGATAATTCAGAACCAATATTACCTAGAGAAAGCACATCACCATTAGTGGGAGAGATTTTTGCAAAAGCTTACAATGGGCTATACTGGCAATCTACGCTGCCCTGAGATGGGCTGAGACTGTAAATATTATATACGAGCAGGGTTTTTCAGTATAGTTGCTTCAGTCAATAGTTGAGGCAACTTGCAAGATATTTTTGCTTGCTTGTTAAGTTCCCAACACAGATATCTAGATTCTTAAAATAAATACAATTTCCAACAGCAAGCCAACCAGGCAAGCTTACCTGAAGCCACTATGATGCTGGGAGCTGTGTCTCGGCTGGCAATGATCCCTGACGTGTAGGGATTCTCGGAGACCTTAAGGTGGAGGTGTAGTGAGCAATAGGGCTGAGAAGAGGAGAAATGAAGGTCATAAAAGCTTATAATCTCAATGGTCATTTAAAGTCCAGATTCAGAGGATCCAGTCATTCATCCAACCATCCCATCTAGCTATCCATCCATGCACTCATCTTCCATTCAGCAGATAACTGGTGTCTGCTAAGTCTAAGGCAGGTACCAAACTGGGGAATGAGGGAGTATCTTCATTTTGAGTCTGATCTACTGCCTTGATTGCCATTTGGTCATTCAAGTATTTTAGTACTCTATGTGTAAAACGGGGTTATGAAAGACTTACATTGACTAAAATTTGGTCTCTGCTGTCATGAAGTATTTAAGATTTTTCTACTGAATATCATAAAAAGAGACTATTGCAACAGCCATAAGGTCAGTAAAGATGAAATATGAAGTTCTACAGGCTGACATGACTATGTCCAACTTTGGATCAGGGAAGGCTTCAAGGAGAAAATGGTGCCTGAGGCAAAGACCAACCAAAGACCAGATAAATAATATTTCAGGCCTGAGTGATATCAACAACAAAGGAAAGAAGCAGAAGAGTTTAGACATGTAAGACTGAGGAGGAAAAATGGGATATCAAGTCAGGAAAAAAGTTTTGGTCAGGCTGGGAGGGCTCTGAAGAAGTCAGCAGGCACCTCTTGGCCACTGTCCATTGGAGACCTTGGTCTCAATTGTACAGAAGAAGCTGTATGGCATGTGAAACTCTCTTAACATCTACCAGGCAATCAACACAGTATCCATGTCAGGGTATTATCAGAATCAGTATTATTCAGTATAAAAGTCAAGCTTGTAGACAAAATGCACTAGTAATAACAATTTAAATGAAAATTTAAGGGACTTGTTATCTGTGTGCAAAAATCTCGATCAAATTCTCTGATTAAGATATCAACAGTTTTCAAACACAGGATAATAAATCTTATATAAATTTCATTTAAGATAGTTCTGGTACTGAGTTGTCAAAAACTACAAGTTTGTGTCTGAACCCACATCTCTTTTCATCTCTCAAAAAGATTATTTTCTAATCTTATCGGCTTGAGTTTTTGGAATCACCAATGTATCTCTGTTATTACTTTCATTCTGTTCTGTAGGTCTCAGCCGGCAGATATTCAGAGAGCTACAGAGATACAATGATTAAATTTATATGGGATAGAGTAAATGACAAACTAAAAATGAAGCTCAGGAATAAGAGCAGCCAAAATACTGGTGAAATGAAACAGTAGATCGAAACAGGGCTATTCCCCACTGCCAACGTAGAGAGTAAACTCTCAAGGGATAATGAGAGTAATAAATGATGGGTTTGGCCTGAAAATTTCATGGAAAGCTTTCCAAAAAGGAATTTTCACTTATAATGTTTCATAAAAGTAGGGAAGACTGCTACTATAAAAGACTCAGTTGGACCTAAATGCTTGGCTTCCTTTTGCCCAAGAGGAAGACGGGAATGGGCACTGTTATGTTTGTGGGGGTTCTAGGACAGTGCTGTTCTACTGACAGACACTAAGGCAGGAGAAAGTGGAGATGTCAAGCCATTTCTCCGTGAAAGTTTTCCTGACAGCTGCAGCCTATCAGAATCTCCCCTTCTCTGATTTATCTGAACATGTGCAATCTCATATTACCTATTTGAGGTATGAATACTTTTAACTCCCTAAGAGATAAGCTCTATAATTAAAGAGAAAACATCAAGTACTAATATGAATTATCTGTGGAACCTAGCATCAAATCTAAAAAAAGGCAGCCAATAAACGCTTGAAATATCAAGCAATGCTTTATGCAGGACCTGAAAGACCTTTGTTGACTATTTTACTCAGAACAGTGCTAGAGGTAAGTTGGGCTAACTTATAAACCACATAATCAGATTAATGTGGAGTATTTCCATGGTATTCCAAGAAGTACATAACTCTTAGAGGATTAGCCTTGTCACATGGGCTTCCTGGAGGGCCTTTTGTAACACAACAGAGCAGAATATCCTCAGCTAAGGGAGCTCCCGGTTTGCAATCTTGAGCCAGATGCTTGCCACATACTTCATCACTTAACAGCTTAGAAGATTGTGAAGCTCAGTTGCCACCTGACCGGATCAAGGATTATTCGATATAGGGTGCTTGCCATTACAAAGGAAAGACGGCATTTTCAATTGGCCATCTCAGCACTGCTCTGTGGCTATGGCTTTCAGGGGCCTGAGATAAATTAATTTGAGAAAAAATATACCAATTCGGGCCATAGCAAAAACATTAGAAGTGCTCTTTTTGGTGCACTTTTTTCCTGCACTCTCACATTTGCAGTACTGGATTGCCCCCAGCTGGTATGAGGAGAATATTCCCTGACTTTTTTTTTTTTCCTTCCATTTTTTTCAAGGCAGATAGTCTACATCAATGCTCAAAGAAAAACAATGTTAAGTGATTCATCTTTACTTTTTTGAGTTAAACTTTTGTACTCGACCAGTTTTGGAGATCTGTCAAAATCAAGTCACCAAAAATTATAATGGCTATCAAGCCACTGCAAATTCCTGTGGGACACCACTGCTGACAAGGCTCTCTAATTGTTATACATACATTGCCCAGGCAGGGGGCACTCCACCTACCTCTCCTTTCCTTCCTTCTCTCCAGCCTTCTTGCATTCTTTTCTCCCATTACCAACCATGTCATAAATATCTGAGTATCTTTCCAGAGTTATCTCCCATTTAGGAGAGTCAAAGTACAGCTTGTCGCAAAGGCAGCTATGTCCCTTATCTTTCCACATTGAGAAAATGCAGAACTGTCCACGGAAACCACCAGGACCCAGCAGCTGACTTACAGAGAAGGGAGGGAGCAGCATGTGTGTTTGGCAACTGCTCTTTGTGTCCTTGCTCAAACCCAGTCACGGGGCATGGCACATCATCAACTCTTCAATATCAGGAGCAACTAGATCTTTGTCTTTAATCTTTTCACCATCAGGTTTTGAGTTTGAGGATCTGAGGCAAACTAAGGACTCTATCCCAAGAAAAAAAATACATAAAGGCAAATGCACACTGAGTTCTGTGTTCAATTTCAGGGAGTTCGCAGACTTCCTGAAGCCCAGCATGGATCTCTAGGTCCTAATTACCTTTCTCTTGCCTTATTCTTTTCTTTCTCATATTTAACCAGCAAAATCCTTTGGCCACTGCTAGTGCTCACTAAATGTCTGTTGGATTTAATTGATCCATTCATTAACTAGCTACTGCTTTCCTAGCACTGTGGATGGCCAACAGAGAATTACTAAATGACAGGAGATGTGCCTCCCAACATGAATTAAACATACAATAAATTAAAAAATAAACAACAACAAATTGTTAGATTATTTGAGAATCAGCTTCTCATTCTACTTCTTCTTTTTCCCAACCTCTTGCTAACAGCCTTTAAGTCTTCATGGTACCCTTATCCCTAGGGCTCCTAATCTGAGTATTACACTGAAAAGCCAAACCGAACCTTTTCTAAATAACAAGGCAGCAGCTAAAGTCTTAAATAGTATCCTCCAAAACCACTCCCTGCACATACACATTTGCTGTTTATGGCCCTGAACTGGAGCTAGAAATCCATTCGATTTACAGTACAGAGTCAATGGCAAAGAAGAGAGAGGGCTCCAGGCCAACAGGAGGAGTCTGGGGCATTCAGCTCCACACCAATCCAACATACATGCAGAGTCACAGCCTGTGCAAGCGAGTGGAAAACACAGTCAGGAATCTCCTGGGGAAGCGGGCTGCCTAGCTCCAACAGAGAACCGTCAACTGAATCCACAAAGAAGTCACTGCCTCTCTCCACAAAACACTATGTTTTCCCTAGGGACCCAAAGAATTTGACACAGGCTCAGCTCGCATCTTGCCTCTTGGGAGCCCAAACCAGAGGCTTTGGAGGCAGGTGGACCATGACCTGTAATACCCCATCTAAGTGTACAATGTACTCTTCTGAGAAAAGAAATCCTAGCTGAGCCCTCCAGGCAATCAGTCTAAAAGTCCTAAAAATACAGCCGCAAATTACTCTGGATGTCTTATTTCTCTAGAATACATTGTACCAGGGACATTCTGTTTGGGGCTGTAATTCTGAACCTGTTCCACAGTTGTAACAGCCCTGCTGGAAAAACTGCTTTCTAATCACTAGGCTGGGCTTTCAGTGACACTGTCCCTTTCCAAGTGCTCACAATCTAAAATCACTTTTTATCTCTTCTCTGCCACCAGCTCCCAAGCCTAAAGAAGGTTTTTAATGGTCCGGGTCTCCTATAGCTCAAAGATTTACTTTCCTATTTTGTGTCTTTGGCAGATTTTTATAAGTGATTTCGGTCCCTGCCCCTCCCTCTGCCCCCCCACTCCTTTTGCCATTTCCTTTCCTCAGCCTGTTTTGTAAAACTCAGATTGAAAGTACATCAAACAGGGTTAATGAGGGAGGCAGGCCAAAAGACTCCTGGGTACCATACATCTAGAGCCCATTAATTCATCTTTCCTGGATCTTAATGAGCCTACTGATTTTGTTAACTGAAGGGTCAACCTGAGCCTCTGAACTTCGGAAGTGGATATTATGACAGATCCCTCAGTGTGGCTGTCAGTGGCAAGGGAAAGTTTCCACTGAGGTCCAAATGTGAAACTGAAACTACACCTGTCAATGAAGCATGGACTTTAGACAAACAATACTCATAACATCAACACACGCTGAACACCTGCCCCGCGGCATGAGTGATTCTTGAGCTGATTCTTTGCAGTGGCCAGAAAGACGGCCACAGTACCTCAACAGAGCTCACATTTTATTTTATTTTATTTTATTATTTTTTTTTTTCAGAGCTCACATTTTAGTAGGAGGAGGGAGACAAGACAGTCAACAAACATCTGTGCTGATTTCAGAGAACTAGGAGGGTCATGGATAAAAAAGAATCAGGCTAATACCACCATAGAGGAAGCTTAAGAAAGTCTCTGAGATTAAGGTAATCAGGCAAGGATCTGAATGCCAAGAAAAAGCCAGACTAAGGAAATGACATTTTAAGAGAAATAATGGTGAATGCAGAGCCTAAGACATAAAGGAGCGCAGTGAGCTCAAGGAATGGAAAGAGGTGGTGTCCTCCCAAACAGTGGCTTATGTAAGGGAGGAGGGAGAGAGGCTGGAGAAGCAGGCTGAAGACGGTCCATATGAGACCTCGAAGGCCACAGTATAGTACCGAAATTTTATTCTACCTTAGTAAGAAAGTCATTAGAAACTTTAAGTAAAGGAGGGATAAAATCTGATTTTTTAAAGCTCAAGTTGATCTCATTTACATAAAATTTGAGAAAAGAGAAATCCAACCTACAGTAAGGAAAGCGGATTTGTGGTTGTCTACAGCCGGGGGTATAGAAACTCTGACTGCAAAGGGGTGCAAAGGAATTTTTGAGGGTGATGAAAATGTTCTATCTTGACCATGGTAGTGGTCACATAGGTATCTACATTTGTCAAGATTTGTCAAACTATACTCTTAAGACGAGTACTTTTTTGATATAGTTTTTCGGTTTTACCTCAGTAGAGTTGGATTACAAAAGAAAAGATCTCATTGGCTGCTGTCTAGAGAAAAGACTGCCGGGTAGAGACAAGAGGACCAGTTGGGAGTCTGTCACTGTAGGGCAGGTGGGAATGATGGTGGCTTGGATTAGGACAGTCTCAGTGGAGATAGGTAAGCAAGCTGCTACTGCATTTATATTTTGGAGGCATGGCAGTAAGACTTCCTAAGCACCTGGGTGGCTCAGTTGGTTAAGCATCTGCCATGAGCTTGGGTCATGATCTCAGGGTCCCAAGATCCAGCCCCACATGGGGGGGGTGTTCTTGCTCAGCAAAGAGTCTGCTTCTCCCTCTCCCTCCACCCCTCCCCTGGCTTATGCTTCTCTCTCATGCTCTATCTCAAACAAATAAAATCTTTAAACGCAATAAGAAGCCTTCTTAAAACTGGGCTGGAGGTAAAGCAGGAAGCACTACACTAAGTGCTTTGTGTCTGAGGCATTTCTACTGACTCATTTATGATGCCAGAGTGATCACAGGCAAGCCTGTTTGGGTGCTATGGTTAATTCTCTCTCATGGGCATTTAATCTCCAAGTGCATGGTGGGATGGAGGACCACATTGAAGCAATGGTGCATCTCATGCTTCTTTGGCTAAATACCATGATGCCTTAACTTGGAATAGCTAAACTAGGAAGGTGGCTCTGTTTTTTAAAATGCTACTGAACAATGCCTTGTATAGAGTAGGTATTCAATAAATAACTGTTACATTTACTTGCTCTGTCACTGGCTTTGTGCACTTACTATTACAACTGGCTTTTTTTCCCCCCCGGTACATTACCAGTAATAAGGATGGAAGCTGAGTGGGAGGCTGAATTTTAGACTGCTTCCCTGATACACAGTGACAACTGTGATATCCTTTGCAACTAATAAGGTCAAGCCATGGCTGCTGGCATCTTCTCGAGTAGGAGGGTGACCTGCCTACAGCTGTGTGAGATGAACCTGCAAAGTGACTGTTCAGACTTCATGGGACAAAGCAAGCTGAGTGTGGATAACATCAACGTTGGAATTGTATGAAAACTGTGAACGCTGATACATATTCGTGTGTGTGTCCACAACCAAATCCTTCAAACTAAAACTAAGACATCTCCCCTCAAAGTTTACATACAGATCTCTCCTTTAGATAAACTGTTTCACAGAAATTAGCACTTAGGTATACTTTGTTTTGCAATTAATCTCTTCCTCCCCTCCTTCTGTGTTCACTCAGTATCTATTCACACATCAAGCTTGGGGCAGCATCAGAGCTACTATGAGGAGTGAGATGTGGCCCTATTATCTCTCATTAGTAATCTAGTCTCTTTCAAGAGGACTGAAAACTCCTTGAAGGCAAGACTCAACTCTGATCCCCTTCCTGGACACCTTCATATAATAAAAGAAGACCATACTTCAAAGCAATGGTCAGTAAGATTTTCTTTTTTTAAGGGCCAGGTAATAAATACTATAGGCTTTATGGACCATACATTCCTTGCCATGTCTATTCAGTTCTGCCATGTGGGCAAAAGCAGCCACAGTCCATTTATAAACAAACATGACCATGTTCCAGTAAAACTGTACTTAGAAAAACAAGTGGTAGGCCATATTTGCCTCCCAGGTCATATGGTCTAACAACCCCAGCTATACAGAATGAGACACAGATGAACAGAACGTATTACAAAGAGTATATATGAGGGTTTGGATTAGTTCTTATCCTTGTTTGAGGCATAAACGCCTCTGAAAATATGATTAAACACCTTTGCTGGAAAACACATCTACAAAATTTACATTTGCTTTCAGTTCATCAATTCTACAGCTGAATTTATGTATCAGTGGATATATAACAAGTCATTCATGGGAAAGTAAGGGTGCATATCCCCAACATAGATGGAAACTATCACATTCTCCCTTAAACTATAACTTGAGGTCCTCAATAGAACTTGGCTGTAAACTCAGAATCCTTGATGTGATGCCTTCCTTAACCCCCTCATGCCCTCTTATCTTTCCAGTACATCACAAAAGGCAGCATAGTGACTCTTGCACACACTCTGCCTTCATGCTCAGTTCTGTCCCCTTTTGTTCACCAGTTAAACAACAAGCCTTGGAACCACCTTCATCTGCTTGTTTAGTATCCACTTTCGCCCTCCAGTGTGTGCAACATTCTTCTCCAAGGTGAAAACTCACCAGTAAGCAGTGCACAGGGTCCCCCCTTAGATCCGTGTCCGGCGCCTGCAGCAAACGCCAGTCTCGGCCTTTGTTATATGTGATGAAAGTCTTCACTTGGTTGTCAATCTTCTTGTTAGCCAAGAACATTCCCTTTATCCCTGCTACCTGGGAAAAATTGACATGGCTGAAAAATACATCAATTTGAGCTAGGATACATTGGTTTACTTAAAAAATAAGCATACTGTCAAATTCAGCTGTAAGGACTTGTCTTAGCGGAAAGAGAGGGTGAGGCTGGGGGAAGAGGGGTAATGCTGAAGTATAATGACTCCCTGAACTGTGGGACACAAAAGCAATAGATCTATGCCCCTTACAATGTGGCAATTCTATTCTAAGTTTGATGGAAGCTTCTTACTTTGTCTAAGGTAGGTTTGTGATAGTTCGCAGTTGCCTGGAGTTAAAAATCTGGTGCTTTCAGTTCTGCTGCCTGGCAAATGATGCATAAACAGGGCTACTTTAATTTTATGTTAGGCATAGCACCCATGGACTTAAATACTTTATTTTCTTTAATCTTTGTAACAATTCTCCTAAGTATGACTTAATTTTTTTTTTTTTTACATATGAGGAAACTGAGGCTCATCCAGGTAAAGTGACTTCTCCAAGGTCATGCTACCTAAGGTCACACAGAGAGTAAGTGGCAGACCTGGAATTTTAACCCAGAGCTGATGGCTTCATAGACTATGCTCTTAATAACTATCTAAGTCGTTGAGCTATTTACAGCCTTGGGCAATTGAGAAAGGTCAGTTTAAAGCTCATCATCCAATTGCTATTGCTTTTCCCCCTTTTTTTCTTCTGTAAAAAGATGGCTCTATTAAGCCATGGAAATACACTGAACAAAAGAGAAAAGCTTTTAAAGGTAAGAAGCAGTGGTTTCCCTAAATTGTCAAATCATTCCCTCTTCCATTCCTGTAACACTTGTTCGATGTTCCCACTGTCAAGAGTCCTTATTAATTACTTGGCTCTGACAATATGATTGCCTTCTCTCTTCCATATTTGAGGAAAGAGGTAAAATTGGTAACTTGACAAAACCGTGTGATAACAAATTGTTAGTTGTGTACCATATTTTTCAAGAGTCTTTGAGTGTATTAAATACTTCATACCTATTTTACTCTACTTGGAATTATGACAGCCCAGAAAGACTGGGGGCCAGGGAAAGAAGGATTTGAATACATGCAACAGTGCAGTACAGGCCATCTCATTCAATTCTTAGTAACCATGAGATAGAGTTACCAGCTGCCACATTTAAGGATAAGGAAACAGGTGAACTTAGAATGAGTGGCTTTGTAGAGCACAGATTGGGAGTAAGTGGATAAGCTAACAAGTATATTTGAACCCACTTATCTCAGCCTTTTAGAGGAGAATATGAAAGTTTTTAAGCAAAAGGATGAAAAAATAGCATGAGTCAATGCCATTCACCCAGCACTATGCTCAGGGCCTCTGGCATTCACTACAAACCTGCCTGACAGCTACAGCCCAGATTCTATGAATGAAGAAACTGTGGTGTAGACAAAATTTAATTGCTTATGATAGAGAGTTGGGGTGCACATTCAAATCTGTCTGATTTCCGGTGTTCTTTTAACAAACACAGCTCTGAATTTCTCAACTCAGAGGTTGCGTTTCGATCAACAGAATATGTACATTTTACCTTGGCTTTTGACACAGTCAAACCTCATTAGTTTGTACCTGCTGATCTGGCATATGGGATAATTTAGAGTTGGGCCAACTTTGCATTCCTTTGGAATGACAAGTTTGTTAAGCAAATAAATGGTATAAACGAGTAGCTGGGAGGAATACTTTAAACTACTTAGGAAAACAAGCCTCTTTCTGGGCCATCGACAGCAAGCCGACAGTTTCTTATGCATTGTTGATCCTCAACAAATGTGGAAGACATAAATTCCAGGAGCACTGTACCTCCCAAGGATGGAACGATAATCAGGAATAGTATTTACTTATTCACTATACCAGCTCCATAAGGACTGCTCACCAGGGAACCCCATATTGCTTTTACATATGTTCCAGAGGCTGTTACATATTTAAATATGATTAAACTGCCAGTTCTTTAAAAACGAAATTTCATAAATCATAATTTTCACAAAGTCATACTCATTTTTCCCTCTGCAGCATACTCGTCTGTGAGAAACAACGCTGTCTTAACCATTCAACACTCTAGGTTACAATAAGTACGAAAGAATGAAATTATTACCTATTCCAGTAGTTCTGTTGCCCATTTTCCTTCCTGCCCTCTCCCTCTTTTGGCAAGTGTGTCAGAGCAGGGTTATACGTGTTTAGGAGCTGGTTCATTTGATTTGCAGAAGCTGTGACTTTACTGGCCCCGGCTGCTTGGCATTATCAAATGCCACTTGAGCATAGAGCTGCGCTTTGTAATTCATCTTTGGCAGCTTGGCCTTCAGGTTTATCTTGGGGAATAAAAACTTGCCAAAGCTGAGGAGGCAATGTGTGACAATAGGGGATGAGCTGGCATGGGTCTGCTTATTTTCCTTTTGCGGCCAAGGCACTTTATCTGTGAAAATCCCATTTGTGGTGGCTTTTTATTTTTCTTGCTTTTTTTGGTCTGGTCTGCAAAGATGGTCACCCCTGCTCCTAAGTTTTCTGTGCCGTCAGCTGCTCCTTTTGCTCCAGGCCTGAGAAGCCCATCTTTGTGTTTTTGTGTCATGGTGCACCTCTATGCACAAGGCACTTCCCTTAAGGGTTTTTTTTTTTTTTTTTGTGAGGTCTCACCTGATATGTCTTGAAACTTCTAGCTTCTTGCTTTGTATGTAACTTTGGAAATCAAGGAGCAGCATCAGTGCCCCATATGTGGAATGTGTGTGCACATGTATGTGTATACATAGGTATAAGGTCTGGGGTTCCACTGAGGATGGGGGACGTTTATGTTACCAGATAACCTCCCTCAGTATTCACTCTATGTGCATATTTGTGTGGAATGGAGCGGGGGCTAAGAGATGGCACGGGACTGGAAAAAGTAATAGTCCTCAGGAAGATATTCACAGTGACACAGATTTTGAGGAAGGTACTCCTATGGGAATACCACATCTTACTGTTGCGAGTTTGTCTTCTTTTGGGGGAAAGACCTGTTACCTTTTTTTACCTTTCTGAATTCTTCAGAAAAATGCTGAGGGTGTTAAGAAGCCACTTATTTTTCTTTGCCTCTCATATGGGGAGTTTGATTCCAGAAGCCTCAAAGCTAATTAGTTATTATTTCTTATTCTCTAATCTCATATGAGCCAAAATAACATTTTGGTTAGATGTTAAACATGAAGTGTTACAGCTCAGAGCTCAGGCCAACACAAAGCACATCAGCACACTTACTGTGCCCTAGGATGATAGCTTCAGAGTGTCGCCCTCTTCTCTTTTATTTTACTCCCCTTGTTCACATGGGCTATCTCCCATTCCCTTGAATAACATGCTGATATGTCTCTACCTATTCACTTCCTTTTTTTTATATGCATCTCTAGAGGGTGCTTGTCTGTCCCAATCTTTCTTTCATATCCTCCATGCAGAGGCTAAGCTGGGAAGACCCCTGAACAAGAGTTTCTACTTGTTTCTGACTCTACTGCTAATTGAGAGATGATCCCTCTTACCCTCTTGATCTCAGACCTCGGTGTCCATCGAAAGATGAATGGATAAAGAAGATGTGGTTTATGTATACAATGGAATATTACTCAGACTTCAATTACAAATCCAAAGTGTCAAAATTTGAAGATAATAAAAATTATGAATCAATAAGTATGGCAAGAAAGAGAATATATCTGTGACCATAATTTCTTTCGGTTCTGGACATAGGATATTTTTATGTTCTAAAGAGAGGATCGCAGCCAGAAGAGACACATACTCAGAGGGAGAGGGGCCAGGGGTGCCTCTGCAGTCAAGGAGACCACTCCCTCTAAAACGTCCAGGTGTTATTTTCTTCCCTATTTCTTCCCTTGCATTCCTCTCCTACAGAAAGAATAAACTTAAATGTAATTCGATGGTACATTCTACATCCTATAAGAAACATGCCCTGGAATGGAGAGCATTTTTCTTCTCTACCTCCTATGGTGGGATTGTAAGAAGCACCTTCCCCCAAGAAATCAAGGTGTAAGTAGGTCATCATAACTGTTGAGCTTTATCTTTTAAAGAGGGGGAACTCATAACATGCAGAAGACACGATGTGTGTAACTAAACATGCACTGCTCATTGGTTATGTCTTCCATGATGCCCACTGTGCTTATTCATGTATGTGCACATTCTGTGCATTCCGAATTTTCCAGCCAAGTGGCTTCACTCCCAACACAACCCTTTCCACTTGGCTGGGGTGAACTGTCATTGTCCATTAAGCCAAAGTGCTCTTCATCATCATTAATTAATATTCCCTTCCCAGAGGAGGGAGGATATTGTCCAAAGCTGTCAGACCCCCTCTCATCATCCACACCAGACAAAAACACTAGGAATCACACGTCTCAGACACACTCATCATTGTCTCCTTTTCTCTGGCTACCATCAAGCGTGCTGTCTTCTGTTACCCATCCCACGTGATGCCATTGGAGCATTTGTGCTATTCAGGAATGACAGAATTTTAGGATGCTTGTTTCTAGGCTTCTCTTATGAAAACACATCCACCAGACAAAATTGGGAGGCACAATGATAGCACTGCCTGAATTTAGCTGTAAATGCAGACTTAGGACTTGGGTCAGAAGGTGGTGAATAGGTCCAGAACTATCATTTGTGGATTATGTTTATGTTGGCTTTTTGCCAAGACTGTTTTCTTTTTCTTGTCTGGTTTCTTCTACTTTTGGTAAAGTCTAATACTATTTATCCTGTCCTTCAATGGCCTTCAGTCTTAGGGCTATTACTGGACCACAATCAAATACAAGCCCAAATCTTTCCAGAGACACCAATAGTTTGTTGTTATGAGTTTGCATACTCTAGTATTTATTTATTTATTTATTTATTTATTTATTTATTTATTTATTTATTTATTATTTATGATAGTTACACACACAGAGAGAGAAAGAGAGAGAGAGAGGCAGAGACATAGGCAGAGGGAGAAGCAGGCTCCATGCACTGGGAGCCTGACGTGGGATTCGATCCCTGGTCTCCAGGATCGCGCCCTGGGCCAAAGGCAGGCGCTAAACTGTTGCGCCACCCAGGGATCCCCATACTCTAATATTTAGATACTAAATCTGCCACTTACTAGCTTTATAATCTTGAAAAAAATGGTAACATTTTCTGAGTCCATTTACTTATGTTTAAAGTGGAAGTAATTAGAGTCCCAGTATCATAAAGTTATTATAGGATTGAATGAGATAATTATGGAAGGCTCTTTACACAATACCTAGCACATACTGGCATCCACAATTTTATATATTGTTATAATCTCTCATCAACAAAAATCACTATCCAGCATTTTTGCTCTTTGGCCACCTTTCTTGGCTCACATTTCTTAACTCTTTCAATGTGGTCCATGTTCAGTGACCAAATGACACTGAACAAAATACTCTGGTATTTCAATAATTAAACCATGTAAGATGGTCACTCAACACTTTGTCCCCAACATTCCCTATGTTATTACATACATACAAGTACTTCTAGGGCAGAGAGAGCCATATTTGTTGTAAAGTTCCAAAGTGTGATGTGAACAAAATTACTGAATTTAATGAGAAATCTGCTTCCTTTTGGATTTCCCACAAAGACTCATCAACAATACATATCCTTGATACACAGACTCACACCATTATGTATTATATTACACAGTCTGCCTCTACCACAACAGCTTAAAGAGCGCACAGGAATGACAGGTAATTGGCATGCAGAAGGATACAAGCAAAGAACTCACACCACTCCCCTCAGTCACCCCTAAATATGAGCAGACGTGCACTCCATATATTCTATCTTTGTCACTCCTACCTCATATGTTGCTCATCTATGCTCCTTATTAATTCATTTATGGATTTTCTTACTTTTCATTTATCTCTAAGCACTCATCATTCATTGCAATTCTACTGGGAAATTCATGCTGGATGGCTTTCAGCTTCCTGCTAGCCAGAACAATCAGATTTAAGGAACATTTGTGCCAGGTTCCATGTCAGCCAATACTCTTTCTATCTAGGTAATCAGCAGATACGGCACCGCCGTTCTGATCACATCAATTTCAATTCAAGTTGCTGCGAACTGTCAGGCTAATAAAACCAAAGACTCTTCTTCCGGGGTCCTGGGATGCAGAACACCTTTACATAATGCAGTCACACCACTGCTTATAGTGATGATAATAGGAGCCAACAGTTTCCCTACAGATACTCAACTGCAAGAGAGACATAAAAGGAAAAACACAAGGATTAACCAAGGAATGATTTGCCATGTCCAGAAGTCACCCTTTTTCCTCTTCTCATTCCATACCTGTTAGCAATGTCTGAATTCAGAAAACCATTCATGGAAACAGATGTATATAACAGAACATTGCAAAATCGTTCCTGTCCAAATATGTCATCTCTTTTATCATCAAGGGACTAATTAGAATGGTCTTTGTTTTGGCAGAAAACAAAGTTTATCTCCCAAAAAACTCTTCCACAATAACTTGAAAAGAGGGGGGAAGTTATTCTCAAAAGGAAAAATGCAACCTGAAAATCAGAAAATGTTTTTGGGAGAACAAGGACAGAGTCAAGGCCAAGGTAGCAAACCAGGTGATTCATCCGGGGCAGCTGCTTTGACTTATCAGACTCTTGAAGCAAGATATTTCCATTCTAAGTGCTGGGATATGGCGCAAAAACACATGGAATTTCAACAGAATGCTTAAAATTTAAATGTTTGTATGACATTTACAAATGAGGAAAGAAGCATGGCAATTTACACTTGTTTATAACAAGATGACTAGTTGGCATTAAACGATGTCCTATGGCCATGCTAAGTGCAATACAGGAAGAAACAGAGATCCAAAATATTGGAAGTGTGTTGGATATTTAAACAATGTGGGTAGATTTTAAGACTATAAGAATAGAACATTATATTGGGGCTTAACCTCATTGGAATATAATATTAATTATGCTATCTATAATTTGTTGATCATTGATGCATTTCTGGCACTGTTCATAATACATACGGTAAGAAGATTAACTTAAGTAATCCTCAGAAATTCTATCAAGTAGATACCATGTATAGCTCCATATTTTAAACAAGGAAACTGAGGCTTGGAAATTCTTGGCTTTGTCTCTAGAATACATACATCTGGTGTAGCAAGGATTTAAATCCAGGCAGCCTGACTCCAAAATTTATACTGTAAATCACAATTTTATCCAACATAAATTTGAAACTAAATCACCAGAATATGTAAATGTTTTCCAGAATACATGTTCAGTTTGAGGCTGAGATATATGATACTACTATATTTATCTAGAACCTGGACAGAAAAAGAGTGGAAAAACCTTGTGAATGTGTAAAAAAGTTTGCAGTAGATTTTTCTAAATATATACAGACAGACTATGTCTAATGCTAGTTTGGGCTTTGAATGGAGCATATAAGTTTGTTAATATAACTTTATATATACAAAGAAGTTTAGATACTAGAAGATAATCCCCAAGAGCTCCTAAAGGAGAACGGGGGAGTTGATAACATTAAATGGAATTACAATGATAGGTTTAAATTATTAAATGAAATTGGTTCCTTTCTTCAATATAATTCCCTTGCTTCTAGTTATATAAACAACTTCCTGACTTTATGAACTTATAATCAACCAAAAGATAGCATCATTAGGACTGTACATATTTGAATCGGTTTTAGATGTTTTTTTTTCCAGATAGGATATAAGTAAATGAGTACATTTCCCAAATTCTGAATACATTTTGTAATGGCTCATTATAACCCATTATAAATCCTTCAGAGTGCAAGATAAGACTGACAAATGGCTAAAATCCATCCTCAAACAGCAGCTTTCTTTCTCCCTAGCTGTGCTTTAAATGGCATTTGTTATGAAAGCTAACCGTTCTAACATAAATGATTTTATTTTGTATCCTGGTCATTTTGAGAAACAAAGGTCCATAGTTGTTTTAGGGAAGTTGTTTTTTTGTCTCTGCCTCCCCCCTTCCCATTTAGGAGAGAAAGACCTAACACTTTGCTCTCACTCACTGGCCATCTGAGGAGATGATAATTAATCAGTGAAAGTTATCAGGTTAGAAAGGTCCAATGGCTTAGGAAAATAATTATGTGAGAACATTAAGTGATAGACAAGTTAAATTCCCTAAAAAAAAAAAAAAAAAAAAAAGAAGAAGAAAAGAAAGGTCCAATGGGAGCATCTTCTAGTGCAATGCAAAGATGTCTCCCTCATGCTCACTGGCCCTTTGCTCACACTATGACACCCTGTTTGCCCACTCTCTCCAGGTCCCGAGACATCATGGCCTGTGGATTTCATCAAAAAAGGATGCCTCCCAGAGGTGATGTGTGGATTGTAACTTAACCAATAAAAATGTTCTACGAATCCTCGCCTCCCCCAAATGAAATGAGGCCACATAAGGAATTGGACTTAAAATGACGGAGGCAATGGCCAAAGGCAGGCCTTCACCTGCCGGCCCAGACATTGTAGTGGCTCAGGACCACACACACTTCGTGACATACCTCATAGAGGTCGATCATGATGTTGCCCTCTGGACCTCTGCTGCTCTGAACATTCTCCAAGGCCAGCGTGAAATAGACCCCACGGGTGTCTGAGATATAGAGGTTGTATGTGTCATTCTGGTTCCATTCTTGAACCGCTGCAAACACTTGATTCTCATCTGTGCTGATGACATGCATGTCCTGAGGACAAAGAGAAGTGAAAAGGATGATGAGGTTCGTACATTAACATGGCATATGTCCAAAGAGAGCAGAATCTCGTGAAGAATACCAGACTAGGCTCTTAGGCACTGTCATGGAAGGTGAAAATTTTCCTTTTGCATATTTGTGAAATAATAATTAATAAGGAAAGTGTTAATCATATATTTCCTTTGTTATATGTAGGGTTAGGCAGTAAGATCATGAGAAAATAGGGCAGAGAGATGCTTGGTAGCTCACTTATTATTTAGTTACCTCATTAGATAACTGAAGAATACTTTCAAGTGTGCATGACTTTGGAGAATCAGTCATCCTGATATTCTTGCCAGGCACAAACATGGTACATGTTCAGAAAGCTTATGTGGGGCAGAAATGAGGAAAAGTTGGAGAAAGAGAGAGAGAAAACCAACAAGTCCTGCATCTCTCAGTGTGGTCCCTGGGCCACCAATGTGGGCATCACCTGCAAGCTTGTCAGATACACAATCTCAGGCCTCACTTATTGAATCAAAAATCTACATTTAAATACAATCTTTGTGTAATTCATATGCACATTAAAGTTTCCAAACCATTCCCCCAGGCTTAGCACCTCCCAGAAGCCCTTGAGGAAAACACTTGAGAACCCCAAAGCACTAATCTTTCAGGTCAATAAGTGTTCAAGGACTTAGTGGTTTATCTAAACCTTTACTCTGAGAAGTTTAGCAGGAAACCTTAAGTGAGAGAGGGAAAAAGTAGCCTGCTTTCAGACTCTGGTAGTCCTGGAGATAAAAACAAGGCAAAGGTAACGTGGAGGCAGTGAGCAGGCGTGGGGGAGTGGAGGAGGCAGGGGATGAGTCCAAATCCTTTCTTCCCCATCAAAACTCCAGAGAAGTGGATGTCTGGCGGGGAGGATAACACAGACCAAGGCTTGTTGTCTTCTGTGCAAATGCTTTGGCAGCCGTCTACTGCCTTTGCTCAAGGCAGTAGACACTGGTATAACTTTCAAAAACCAGAAATCAAATCAAAACATACAACAGAATTACATGTAAACACAAAGAAAGAAGAGCAATAAGGAAAGATTCTTAGCCCATGTGTAGCTTTAGTACTCAAATCTTCCCAGATGGATCATCCTCCACCCTTGAAAAGCTTCAGGAGATCTTTCAATCTTCTTTGGCAAGAATTTCAGTGCTAGAAAGTTCTACCTAACTTCTAACCTAAATTTCTCATTGTAATACATGTCCGTGTTCTCTCAACCAAACAGTCAGCAATTCAGGTTGGAACCTGCTCTAAACACAGAGGAACAAGTCTTTTCCTCCTTTACCATGATCACAGTGAACTCCTATGATCCCAGAAGGAAGAAGTCTTTATCCAAAGAGTTTTATATTCCTCACCCCTACTTGGGTCTTATGTGCCATACTTTAGTGTTTGGTAATGATTTTATAAAAAGAATACAGAGCGGGAGGCCAAAAATGAATCCTTCCCATTAATTCAATGTGGATCAATAATGTAAACTTATGTTTGGTATGGAAGTTGGCCATTGCTTATATCAGCCAAATGTTTATTTCCATTTCTTCTAATAATGGTAGTTGATGTTCTTTGAAAAACACCCTTATGACTCTCAGACAAATTTCCTCCCTGTACTTAGTCTTTGCTACTTTTTTCTATCCTCAGCACCAGAAAAGCTTGTTGGCCTAGCATTCAGGATATTCAATATCCTTGACCACACTGGTTGGATCAGTGTTGGGTATGCAACATTAAGTCAAGAAGACATAATTCTAGAATGATACCAGTATTATCAATAAGTTAAAAAAAAAAAAAGTCTAGATCTGATGGAGACACATCTTGGAGGGGAGGCAGGGGAGGCAAGGGATGAAACCAGTCCTGAAGAAAATAGGCTCAAAAGGGAGATAGGTCACATTCTGTGAATGCTTTTGGATCTTTGATTGTGGACAACTAAGAAGCCTGCTGCACCTGTAAACCTTTCAGTTAGAGAGAACAGTAGAACACAATGGTTAAAAGAATGGACCTTGAAGTCAAACTACCTCTGCAACATAGCTATGTGAACTAAACTCTTTGCCTCAGAATTTCTACCTGCAAAACGGATAGCAGTATGCCCTCCATGGAGTTGTGAGGATTAAATCACTTACTAGGTGTAAGTGATTAGCATTATAATAGTGCCTGGCACAGAGTATCTGTTCCATCCATGCTACTTATTTTCAGTTACATAAGCCCTTAAATCCCCTTTGTTGATTAAGCAAGAGTCATATGGCCTTTCTGTTCACTGCAAATGTTGGGGGACTGGCTAGTATACCTAATAAGAAATAGTTCATGCAAGTATTTTGGTTCTTTCTAACAGAGGGAGTTAGCTATAGAAATTAGCCCAAGGGCCATTCAACAACTGAGGGCCAAACTTTCTATGGGTCCCCACTTCCTAAAGGACAAAGACCCAAATCCTTATTCTGGCATTTAAAATCCTCAAATAACTGCTTTCAATTCACATTCCCCCACCAGTAGGATGCAGTATCTTCCCTGAATTCAAGTTAAAATATTTAAGCACAGATCTGGCCCCCCACAGACCATGGACAACATACCTATTGCCCACCTCTGTGCCTTTGGAATGAGTTTGTGCACTGGTGAACCTTTGAAGTCCAGGTCACCACAGATATCTTAATAAATGCTAGGGACAAGAGTGCATCAACTATATTATCCCAACTCATATAAATCTTTATTTTGTAGTTTTGGAACCAAAACACAGGGCTTCAAGGTCACTTAGAGAACTAGTTGAGTAACAATAACAGATTCAAATGGCCATTTCTAGATAAGGGCCAAGATCAGATCTCTCTCTCCATATAATCTAATTACATTGTAGAGACTTAAAAAATGTTGGTCTCAGATATCTTAATTGAAAGATCTGACATGTTTAAATGTCATCTTTCTTTCTTCTTCTTGTCTACATTCTTCTCCATCAGGAACATATGCTCTTTCTACACAGAGTGACACTTTATGTTGAATATTTTTACTAAGACACAAAATTTTAAAATGAGAAGTGACCTTTGGAATCTTTTACTTGAGTGCTTTCCAAAATCTGTTCCATAGGACACCAGCATTGATGGATTCTAATAGACTTTTTTTTTAATGGATCCCTTTGTAAAAAGCTTTGATTAATGCTGAATTATATAGTTTTCTTGCTCACAGGACATCCTAGAGCTTTTGACACCAGTGACCTACAGATACTCTTGAGGCAAGGGACATAGAATGGAGTTTATTTTTTTCTTAAGCTTATTTGATCATAGAACCAAATTTTTGTGAGGCATCTCCAAGGATATTATATTCAGAGTAATGTTTACTTTAATTTAAAAATATAAAAACTAAAACAACAAACAGACAAAAAACAGAGAAAGAGAAATTGATAAGCCAGTCTAAGGCTTCAAAGCAGGTTAGCGACAGATGCAGGGCTGGAATCTGGGCCTCCTGCTGTCAGCCTCTGCACCACCCACGCCCCTGTTCCCATCGATCCCCCACCACACAGACAACTAGATCCATACTGATAATAATATTACCTTGCTTTTATAGAGTATCTGTCCTCCAAAATGCTCAAAGCACTTTCATATGTATTGCCTCATTCATCTCCCTTGAGTAGCTCAGAACAAGCTCCAAATAAGGTAAGGGAAGGAAACTGTCACCAGGACTCCCAGTCTGGGGGGCCTCATGCTTTTAACAGCAGCAGCGGCATTAAAGTCTCCCCATCCCCCTGGTACCATATTATCATTATCATTATTATTATTATTTTTTAACACAGCTCAAGGTAACCATGGTCTTTCAAGAGTTGATACAATGGCAGTGAATGATTACAGAAAATTTGAAGATGAAACTGTGGTTTGTCTTAATTCCTTTGGTGGGTACGAAGCTTTCCAGCTAAGGCAGCCCTGGCTTTGATAGAAGGCCATGGAAGTACAGGCACTTTTCTGGCAGATCACTCCACCCAAGCTGGGGCTATTCTTTGATGGTGTAATGGCATTGTAATAAGGCATCTCATTGCCTTAAATAATAAACACTTGCTTGGATCACATAATACATTCATTTGCTCTACTGGCTCCTATTTTTCTGGGGAGAAGTGAAATTAATCATTGCATTCTACCCTCATACCTGGGATGAGACTAGTAATGGAGGATGCTCATCTGGTATAGAAAGGGGAGGGGACAGACAGCAGATTCAGGCTCAAAGTACAACTTTTTCTTCCAGACTGGCTGGATGTCACTGAGGGCAAGTGTACACAGTGATCTGTGTGATGGTTATGAACAAGCAATGCAAAGTATGTGTTTCCTAACACTCTAGCAACAGATCCAAAGATGTTTCTTTGGTTTTAAATGGCCATTTCCAGGGCTCCTTATGTCCATGGGACTTTTTGACGGCCCTGCAGTATATCAAAATTTGTGTGTGTGTGTGGGGGGGGGGGGGGATCTGCTATCTTAATTAAGCTATTAATTTATTTCAAGAGAAGAAAAGTATAATACAAAGGATGCCAGTTTAGGAGCTCAGGAGACTTGAGTGTTAGCCTCAGTTAGGCTATGAACAGCATTTGGTTTAGCTGGGACTTATTCCACACAAAGAGTATATTCCCAGGAGAGAGAGCACAAGAAGAGTGACTCAGATCTGCTGCTTCCTGATTGGGTCTCAATTCCCACACGCCTCTTGAGCAAGAGCATCTCCCTGCATTGACTTTAATTCTTGTTTTTAAAGGTATAAATCTTGCAAGCTAAACTACTGCATTTACTGATCAATCAAAGTAATAGCAATTTATTTCAGCACTCAAGAGGGGGGCGGGGACCCAAAATGGCTCTGTTGGACTTACTGAGAAGGCATGATCATGTCCCTCATGGACCTTCCTAAAAGATTATCCAGGGTAATTTTAACAACACTCAAATTTAGCTTTACATATGGACTTTACCCAATTATCATCTAAGGCACAACTCCAAAGTTGTAAGTGCTTGTCTTTTTGGAAAACATTTTAAACTGAATCAAGAGCAGGGAGCATTTAAATGTATACAATCACAGACATATAGTTCTGGGCAATTGCCACTGTCATTAGTCTCTTAGTGGCTGAAAATAGTAACTGCTATCATGGATATCCTCCTTTGGAGTCAACAGTGCAATTTAATGTGTGCTACTATTTCGAATGAGCTGGCATCTCAGCCCACCTTACTACTGCTAGGCTTAGGGGCAGAGTGATGGCCAAGAAAGAGAACTCTGCCTGGCGAGGCCAGAGCAACTGGTGACCATTGGCTCTCCTGGAAGAGGAGACCTGTGAAGCCCTTGTTTTATATCTATCACATGATTTTCAGGCAGCTAGCTGGTGTTGGTCCAGGACAGCATACTACGAAGTTATGGATAAATACACAAGATAAGGAGTCATGAACATTCAATCAAAAAAAAAAAAAGTTCTCTATGTTCTCTGTCCAACCCAAAGATTTCAAAGCTGAGCTACAGCTATATTTAAACCTACACTGTCCCTCTCCTACAGCCATATATACCTCCCTTGTTCTAAGATAAGGCACAATATATTAACTATTTCAGACCACAAATACACAGCTTTGAGCTACCAAGTCAGTTTGACCTCCACTAGGTGGCGCTCCGTATTAACGCAGTTCTTCAGTGTTTCTGGAAAGACAGCCCAGGGATGTCAGCAGTTGAGAGGGTCTTTAACTTTCGTCTGTCATTATTTTCAAAGGAGTAGGTCTTTGGGGAAATCCAAAAAATTAGCTGTGCCTCAGAACTAAGTCAAAGAGTCTCATAAATCCTATTGAGAGAAAAGGCAAAAGTTGGATGCCACATAGATGCACCACCTCTCAATAATTAACAACAATAAAATGAAATAGAAATGTATTACACCTGTTTTACTGATATAATGTGTATCCAAAGCCTATTTTCTGCCTTGCTAGAATACCCATACCTTCTACTTGAAAATATTTACTACTGAAAAGTAAAAGCAAATCAGTTAATCTATTCAGACGCATCTATAGCAAGAATTAGAGAGAGAGAGAGAGAGAGAGAGAGAAGCTGAAAAATAGTCATAGGAGATGAGAAGAGATAAATGATTATGAGAAACTGAAAGGGTCCTTGGGAAAGGGGTGAAGGCAAGAATATGGGAATTGGAGAAAATATGGAAATGAAGAAATCCATTTAGGTCATACCTTAGGCAAAGCATATTTGGGCAGCTTCATTTGGGCAAACGCATTCCTTCGGTAGGACACGTAGTAATGTGGCCGTCCTCCTGATGTCAGCTGGATGATAAACACAAAAGTAAGAGGAGCTACTCTAACAGTTACAGGCCATAGAAAAAACAGCCGTGAATGGCAGGGGCTAGCTGCCAACCCAACAGTGTGCATGACTATTGTGGACAAGTGTAAAGAACTAGAGTTCCATTCAAAAACAACTCATACAGTGTATGTGAGTTGGTCTGAGGCCCAAGCTAAACCCATAACATGAAAATTTAATTCTTCAGTTTGCACTGTGGCTCAGAAGCCAGGCAATATTTTCAGTGTCTTTTCTTTTTCTTCTTCTTTTTTAATGATATAAGCCTCAGATGATATTAACTTAATGTCCATCAGAAGTCTCTAGCTGTCTAGCCCAAGACTATGGACGTGCAAACAGGTCCCCATGCCATATAGGAAGGAAATGGCCCAGAGCTGGAGCCTCTCATCTCTGAACATTGAATGCCATTTGATGCAGTCACACTAATGACCATAAGTATGTCTCAGACACGGCACTGCAGCTGACACATTAGATGGAAAGCCAGCCAGGATCGTGGTCCACAATCATTATAAGAGCTCTATCTCCCAGAGGAGAGCTGTGAGCCACCTCCTCCAAGTCTGCCCAGCACATATAGCCCAACAAACCCCGTGGGTGCCAGGGAGGGCAAGAAGGAGTGTGGTCTCCATCTCAACATGAGCACTGTTTAGTGCAGGTAGTGTCAAGGGCTGCACTGCCAACCTCTCCTCTTTGTAGCCACTTTTTTTTTCCAGCTTCATTGAGATATTATTCACATATATTTGTTTTAAGATGTACATATGATTTGATACACATACATACTGCAAAATGCTTATCACCATAAACTTAGTTAACACCTCTTTCTCCTCATTTAATATGATATTTTGTGCATGGTGATAACATTTAAAATCTACCATCTTAACAACTGTCAAATATATAATACAGTGCTGTTAATTATAGTCACTATGCTTTACATCAGATCCCCAGAAGTTATTCATCTAATAGCTAGAAATTTGTCTCCTTTGCCCACATCTCTCCACTTCCCAATCCCTATCTACTATCTATTTCTATGGGTTGGTGTAGCTATTCTTAATCCATGTAAGTATCTGGAGTTAGAGTATCAGCCAGAGTTCACATACTTAGATTGTGTCAATAAATGTTCTGGGCGAATGTCCGTCAGATTCACAAAAAGGTGACCAGAAGTTATCATATTCACCGATATGGGGTCAGATAACCTCCTAGTCTCTGTGATGGGTTACAGGACCACATTCACAGTGGCATGGGTAGAAAACATATGACACTCTCATTGCAGAATTGATTCCCATTTGTAAGTCATATATGTGGATTATAAACCATTATTAGAAAACAGAAAAGGTTCCTGGGAGAAACAGTGATAGAAAAATGAATTATAGATAGAAGCAAAACGTGCTTCCATTTTAATGTCACTTGATAATTGGGTGCTGAAGTTATCAGAGTACTCATTATTCATTTCCCTAAAGAAAATTGAAATATGTGTGTGTATGGGTCTGTATAATCATTTGTGAAACATTTTAAGAGAACATAAGCTGACGTTGGGCATTTTGAACATCTGCTTCCTCAAAACATGAGACTGAATATTCTGAATTATGATTTCTTGTCCAAATAAATAGAATAGTGTTTAGAATATGTCTCAATCATATTGAAATTGTGTGTGTATATATAGTGCACATGTGTATAAATATATAGATAAGTAAATATATATATAAATATACAAACTATATAAACTATTTAGCAATTGTACTTTTGTTACTCTTATTATGGGAAGCAATAAGTGAAGTCTGTCCAAACTTAACTAATAACTGAAGCATTATCCAAACAAACCTAGAATTTTCCTTAAATGCTGAAAAGAAGCAAAGCATTCTTGCTCCCTGTCTCTTCTAACCACTCAACCTCAAAAGGTTTCCCACTCTCTTCAGGGGTGAAAAAGCCACCACCTGAGTACATCTCATCTCCTCTATTTCTTATCCTAATCACAGTCAGAGCATGACAATAATGGCTGATTACTCTCCACCTCGCCTCTGCCTCCCACCACCTCCAGCTACCCCACAGCTTCCTGTTCCCATCTATTTCTCTATTTTTAAGGTGAGTATTGGGGAACAGGCTGATTGGTTGACTGTTCTGATAGGAAGAGACTGATGCATCCGCTCAGTCCCATGAAGGCAGAGGAGGGGGTGAACAGAAGTGTGCATCATTCTGAGACAACCTCCGGACCATTCGCAGTGTTTCCATGACCCCGTGTTGATAAAGTCCTCCAGACGTTGCCCAAAGGAGCTAATTAGTATTCTGTGAGCATAGAAGCTTTGACACTCAGTAATGTTCCTTTTGTCAAAGAGATGATTTTTTTTCCTCTTTTTTTTTTTTTTTTTTTTTTACTCGTAAGGGGTGTAAGCAGGCAAAGGAGGCTGCATTAGGGACCAAAGCAGGAAAGAGAAATGTCTGAGACAATCAGCAGAAGTGGATCTTTCATACCTGAACAAACACGTAATCATCCTGGACAATCAAAGAGTCTGGGTCAATGTAGCCTGGGAAAGGCTTATTTCTGTTGGCCTCTGTGCAGTTCTGCATTCGGCAAGTTAGGTACTGTGAATCTGAAAAAAAAAAAAATGGGTAGGGGGGATGTATACACCCAGTATTGGACTCGGAGTGGACATTTTCCATTTCCCTTGTCATCTCCAAGTCTTTAAACCAACCCCACATTCTTTAAATGTATTATTCTTACCATTATTATTGTTA
This sequence comes from Canis lupus dingo, assembly GCF_003254725.2. Taxonomy (NCBI): domain Eukaryota; kingdom Metazoa; phylum Chordata; class Mammalia; order Carnivora; family Canidae; genus Canis; species Canis lupus. Next base: position 18,870,914 of record NC_064270.1, read on the forward strand.
AAAGTAGTGTCATTATTATTTTACTCACTTTCTAGCAACACCATCACCACCATGCCCCAGTGCCTCCACCATATCTTGCCATCTTGGAATACTAAATTCTCATTAATTAATTCTCCCCTCCCAAACCTAAATGAAAACATTTTTTAAAAACTGGCATTAATACTTGTGATTTTTGTGATTATTATTTTGCATTTGTAGGCTCTTCTTCCACACTCTGACCTTTGACCAACAGGCAGGAAAACATGGACATACATGTAATCACCCAGTCATCTCATGAAAGAAATGCACTGTTATAAACAGGAAGATTCCATATAAGATAAAGGCTTTTCTTCTATTAATAATTGCAAGCGAGACAGAATAGAGAGGAGATTCCTGACCCCAAAACTCTGTTCTCTTTTTACAGATGAGTAGACTAAGACCCTGAATGCCACCTGAGACTCGACTGCAGATGGTAAGCTATCAGTTATAATAACTCTTATGTAGATTTGATATCTATTGGTGGAAGTACATTGTATCAGGGAGGCTACCTTGGTTTTTCGACTACAACTATTCTGACCTGTCTAGCTGTCACTTCTTTACTTAAAACTCCTTTTGCCTCATTGCATTTAAAATAAATTCAAACCTTACAGGACCACCACTCCAATTTCTCCACATGCCAATCTCTTCTTCTATCTGTGATTCTTCTAATCTGGCCTCCTCTATGTTTGGAAATGGTGCCAGACTTCCTACTACGTAAGAGACTTTTTATTTGTACTCCCTCTGTCTGAAATGCTTGTCTCCAGGTTGCTCACAAAGAAAGTTCTAGATTTCAGCCCACTATTACTTTTGAGGGTCTTCCATGATTAGTATTTTATTAATTACTACCACATACCATTTTATTAATTCCCTTCATGGAACTTATCACAATATAAAATTATCTCCTCCTTATTTATTTCTGTCTTTCTCCATTAGAATATAATCTCCTTGAAGACAGTAATGGGTCAATAAGTAAATACTCATTGGATTGTGCCTCTTGATTGAAATACATATTTTGAATGAAAAATAAAGCTGTTTCACTCTTTTTTTTTTTTTGATGCTGAATGAATGGATGAGTTTGATTTTAGGACATCACGATATATACAGAAATCCACTCTTCCAAATTAAAGGAAATCAGGAGATGAAGACTTACATGAAATGGGGTAGGCAATAGTATTGCATTGGATACAAGGATTCACAAATGACTTCCCTTGGGGAAATTTCCCGGACCATCTTTACCTAAGGAACTTGGGTAAACCTACATTCTAGAAGGAGGACCACTAGGGAGCAGTATGCACATTTGCTCCATCTGACCAATGACTGCTGTAATTGCTGATAAGGTCTTAGGAGACTAGAGGAGAGCTTTACCTACAATATTTCTTCATCCCACTGCCATTTGTGGGGATGGGATGGCTCTGAAATACTTTAAGATGTCTAGTCCCAGTGAAACCATCTCCAGAGGTAAACTAAAGAAGAGCCATGTACTCACTCTTACTTACCTCTGTTTTCAAACATTCTTATAGTTTTATTTTTGGGCATAACTCAAGATCTTTCTCCTTGAAGACAACTTCTGTGATTCAGTCCTTCCCTATCACTATAGCACACAAAATCATTACCTCACAATTTCACACTCCATCAGATCCTTCTACAACTTTTAATAGACTTCCATTTTTCTAAAGGCAGCTTGGGGTCACAGAAACAATGGACACTGGCAGCTGGGAGACCTTGGCTTGAGTTCTGGGTTGGTCACTTACTAGCTGTATAGTTCAAAAGAAATAATCTCATCTTCCTGTCTTGCCACCCTCATCCATTAAATGGAGATGCCAGTTAATGTCAACTTTCTTATAGTTTGGCTCTAAGAATTAACTGAATTAATGTATATGCTAAATGTTCTGAAACTCAAATGTGTACAAATGTTAGTTGTTATCAATAGTGGTAATATTCCTATTCATTTCACAATGATTAGATCAGTTTGGGGGCCATAGTAAGTCCTTTAAAAGGCTAGTTAAATTGGATTTGAGTACTCCAGTTATGTTTCTGTATCAGTTATGTTTCATTGGTGACCTGCCCAATATCCATTGCTCCCAGCCTCTTTGATGGAAAAGCTAGTACTGGATTTGTTGGCCTGTCCTTCCTTCTGTGTGACTGGCAAGTGCTCATATGCAAAGATTAATCCTTTTAGGTCTACACCCATTCAACCCATTCAAGGTCTTCCAACTGCCCTTGCCACTGGTTATTTCAGGGAAGGGCATTAAAATCTTGTTGTAGTAAATAAGAGAGGGAGGGAGGTCTTTTAAGGGGTTAAAGGGGAGGGACCAAGAGCTGCAGGAGAAGACTCTCTTCTGCCTCTCTAGACACTGCACCCAATGTGATGCTAAGGACTGCTCTAGCCTTCTTTTTATAGAGAGGAGCCAATCTTATAGTTGAGCTTACATAATGAGATTGCAAAGAGATGAAAAGGACCTATTTCCTGATGACACTGAGTTACTGATTGTACTGAGCCCAGAGCTGCTCTTTCTCTGTGCGTTTTATGTGAGATAATGAATAAAAACAATGATTAACCAAACTGAATCAAAGGTTCTTGATTAAGAGGTCTTGGTCTTCAAATTACAAATACAACTTCCAATCAGGATTTCTTAGATTGCCACCTAATGAAGACTTCCTAATAAATACACAGTGCTTATTTTATTTGTAATGGAGTCTAAGAGTTTCTTTCTTAAGACTTTAACCTCCTTTTCAAAGGTTCTTGAAGAAGCATAAGATGGAAAATACAAAGATCCACTTTATATAACTCAACTATTCAGAAATTATGAATCTAAGGGATTTGGGAAGACAATAAAAGAATGGGGAAACTAACATTTGTTGAGCATATATGTACCAGGTACTCTGAAGCATGTTCACCTTTCTTTCATACATTTAATCTTCACAGTACATAAATATATCGACTAATTTTTTAGATAAAGAGAATGAAGCTTAAATGGATTATGATTTATAGAAATGGCATAATGGATTTCAAACTTGGTTGGCCCCAAGCCTTTTATTTCTACTACTCTATGTTGTGTGAAAAATGTCAGTGAGTTAGGGTCAATTTTTATTAATTATATTTTGTCTTTGATCTAATAAGTATCAATGCATATACCTAGATACCAAAAAAAAAAAAAAAAAAGATCAGCGAATTTATATTTTTTTGTGGAGTAATTTGGGAATATGGATCAAGATCCTTGAAAATGGTATCTTTTGACCTCATGTTCATTTCTGAAAATTCTACCCAAGGAAAAAGATTTAGCTATTTCAATATTCATTAGTGTTATTTATAATAAAGAAATAAAAGTGAATGGCCAAAAGTGGAGGAATGATTTTTGAAAACTTCAGAACATGCACAGTTTGCTATTAAAGAGCATACTGGTATTTAGGGAAGTGCTTAATATATTTCACATAGTAAAAATAGGTTAACAATTAATATTGTATGAGTGTTAATTTCTTAGTTTTAAAAAACAGATTTTAATTGTTCAAGATGTAAACATTAGGAGAAGCTAGGTAAAGCTGTACTGTCATGGTAACTTTTCTGTTTACCTAAACTTATTCCAAAATAAAAGTTTTTAAAAAGTAGGTTACCAAAATATGTGCGTATCAACCTGATTTTGTGAAAGTTGTATATATAGATATCTACATATGTATGTTTGCACTGGAAAAATGAATAAAAGATATATATGAGATGTCAACCATAGTCTACACGCAGTGCTGTGAGAGAGGGAGACAACCTGTGTGCAAATCCCTGGTCAGCATCTCTCAGCCAGAGCCTGGAGGGGGCTTGGTCTACAGCGGGCTTGTGAGATCAGTTTCACAAAAATTAGAGAATCATCTCTAACTCATCGACTTTTTATCTTCCTCCACTCACCATGACTCATATTGAAGTGGAGCACCATGAGCAATATGTGCAATGAGCCTGTTTTTAGGCAAAAAAAAAATACAGAAGGTTCAGCTGGATGACACAAGGAAAGCCTCAGAAAGAGGTCTTAAAACCATTTCTTGCTTAGAGTGGCTCAAAGTGAAATTTGCAAGCTGAAGGGGAAATGCACAATTTTGAGCTGCCTGTCCCTGGTAAAGAGCTCCTGGTTTGTTCTCTTTCTCCTTCTAATGGAAATAGAAAGAAATTGGCTGCACTTCATAATGAGGGACCAATCACTCTTAGGCCCCTTGGGGCTTGCTGTAATAGCATTAAGTATGATGAACTCTTTCCATATTCAATTCTAGTGAGTGTATGATGCGATTCCATAGGAAGTATCTTGTAATTTGGCATTAATTAACGTCAATTAATGCATGCAACTGCTAGACTCTAGAATTAATTTCATTACTTTTCCCACACAGATGTTTTCCTTGCCATAGGTAATTAGGGCCCTGTGCTGCTCTTCCCAGGCATTCTCTCTCTGTGCAACAGCTGCTGCTTGGCGTAAGGCAGCTCCCACCCCTGCAAAATCTGTGATCTAGGGTAAGGCTGCCGTTCAAAGGCTAGGCTTTGAGCAGAGGGACAGGGCTTTAAATGCAGGTTCAAGGCCTGCTAGCTTGGTAAACCTAAGCAGTCACTACAGGTCTGTGAAGGCTGATCTGTAAAATGGGAACAGGTGCGAGGCATCCTGCAAGCAGTTGTGACAACAGGAGACTGAAATCCTGAAACCCACGGAGTCCAGGGCTGGGTTAGTCAGTGCTCCAGTAACGGCAGCTCTGGCTGCTACTGAAGCGCAGGCTCTTTGATCAGCAGTACTGCCCACTGTGTCTCATGGGAAAAGACTGCAAAGCGCTCCCAGACGCTTCCATCTGACTCAGTATATTTCTTCATCAATGTTTGGTTTGGGTCAAAGACTTTTAAAGTAATTTTTTTAAAAACACCATGAAAAAAATATTCTCCTAGCATAATTAATAGCCAATGGTGTGAGGTCACAGTCAGTAGGCAGAACCGGAACATAAGGAGGGCTATGGGGAGGACCCAGGGATGTGCGGGTGCCCAGCACACAGGGCCAGCCAGCAGTGCCCATACCACTTTGCAAGTATGCCCCTCTGTTGGTAGTGACATTCGGGTCCTAGGTCTATCTCCACCACACCATGTGACTCAGAGAAGGCCACTTACCAAGTTAGGCTTCTGATTTTTTTCTCCATGTAATAAGGGTTATTAGAACTTTAGAACTCAAAAAGGATGTTAAGAATCAGACATTACTTTACCATCTGACAGGTCTTTATACTATACCCCATTGAAACCTGTCTGCTTCCCACCTCTGCCCCAACCAACAAACCTCTGTGATGTGGTTGGTGAGTCTGTATCTTCAGGGTGTCAGGGTGTCTGCTATTTCTAAACAGCACGTTCATTCCTGGCTGACACCCTATGTGCATTCAGATGGTTACTCTGGTTTGAATTGCCCTTTCCTTGCCTGCCACCCTGTCCAAATACTTCCTGGGCTTTCTTCTGCAGAGTTTTTCCTGAGGCTCAGACTGACCTCTCCCTTCCCAGAATCTCTCCAATGACAGCAGCAACAGCATTAACCTCCAGAATAACCAGAACAACCTCTCCTCTGGGCTAGGAGCCATGCTAAATGGATTGCATGCTTTTTTTCTTTTAAACTTTGTAAAAAAAAATCCAGAAAGTGGTACTTTTCACAGATGAAGAACTCCAGATTTATGGATGAGATTTGTATAAGCTCATATGCTAGTAAATGACACAGCAAGAAATGCATCATAGATCTCTAGGACTCTACCACTGTGTCTATCCTTCAACAAATATTTATTTAGCACCAAATCCTTTCACGTACCTTAGTATTGTAAAAGTTTCATTTTAAACAAAACCATAAGCTCTGTAGGCAGTCACGAGAACTTTAAAACTCTCCTCATCCTCCACTAATTTTCAACCTTGAAACAGGGCAGTTTTTAAAGCCCATGTATCTGTATATATATCTTCCTTTGGTCTTTACGTTGTTCTATTATTTGTTTCAGAACCTTCATATTAAATGTTCCCACCCAGCACACACACACGCATGCGTCGGTATGCTTGTGCTCACATACGCTTCATTACCATCAGGGTTCTTGAACCCTCTGTGACATGTACCAGTTAGAAATTGACATCTGCAAAGCTGAAATTCCAGCTGTGGCCCCTGAAGAGATTAAGTGCAATAAATTTCTGTAGAAATGATAAATTTAAGATCAAATGTTCTCCTTTGACATAATGAGATCATAGCATTTCTTTCTTCTATGTAATCTCTTGATTCTGGTCCTGTATAACTTTCTAAATGTTGTCTTTTGTGGTTAGCCTTCTGATATTCAGGAGGCCATGATTACTACAGGAAAATGTCTGAGATCTTAAATTTTTTGCCAAGCACAGGATTAGGAATTAGGGACACGAGAGAGAACAGAAGGACATAATAATAGAAATACAGAAACATCACTTGCCAACTACAATGCAGTGTGATGATTGTTTTCAGGAAGGAGCAGGTGCTGTGAGCTCACAGGTGAGGGACACCCAAATTTATACCTCTCCACAGATGGTCTACCTTGTGCCAGGACTTCTCCTGTGACTGCATAGACTGCATCTATTTTATTTTGTATCACACAGAATTGTGGGCCTGGTATGCCTTCCTGGCCTACAGTACTTTTGGGGATAGAGACCACTTTACAACTCACTCTAGAGCACCTGTGTCGGGGTACAGCACCCATGGAAGGCTTCATGAAGGAGCTGAGAAAAGCCTGGAAAAATTGGAACAGTGACAGGGTAAGTGATAAGGATGAGTCCAGAAAGAAAGAACAGTGGTGAGAGCACAGAGGGATGAGGGGGAGGGTGTAAGATGTGTTTGGGGAATACTCCCTGTCTGTTCTGTGAGAGAGCCACACTGGAAATTCAGTTTAAGTTGAGAACAGACATAAAGTTATCTAGACGATCATACTGAGCGCCATGAAGAACTGAGAAGCACATTTGTTTGAACAACTTTCCAAATTGAGTTAACAAAGACAGGAAGAGATTGGGGGAGGGTACAGGAGGGAGGCATAGGTAGGAGGTGGGGAGCAAATGGTAGGAAAGAAAGCAGGAATAAAAGTGGGAAGGACAGGGAGAGGAAGGGAAGAAATGAAAGCAGTTTGGTGCATGGGGGAGAAACACAGAAATTTTTCCAGGGTGTTTTTGGGGGAAGGGTGTACAGTATTTATTTCGATGTGTTCACATGTTATATGGTCAATTTCAGGATAAAGAGTCAGTTTAAGGGATTTTCTCTGAAGCAGGTGGGTATGTTCAATCCACTGTTTCTTCACTTAATAACTTTCGTTTTTAAAGATTTTATTTGTTCATTTGAGAGAGAGTGAGCGAGAGAGAGCACAGGCTGGATGGAGGAGCAGGCTCCCCACTGAGCAAGGAGCCCAACATGGGGCTGGATCCCAGGACCCAGGGATCACAACCTGAGACAAAGGCAGACATTGAACCACCCAGTTGCTCCAATAACTTTCTATTTTTATCATCCTCAACACCAAACATCATACTTGGAACATGGTAGATGTTGAACTAAGACCAATAAGGTACAATTTCTGCCTCTCATGGTGGAATAAAAAAAGATGACACACTGACCTGTCCTCTCTATATTCCAGCTTCTCTGTATTCCTGACCTTTTTGTTGTACCCTGACCCATGCCAAGCATGGCAATATTCCGTATCATTTGCATGTGCTGTTCCATCTGTCTAGAATGCTATTCCATCAGGCTGTCTCCCTTACTTCCATAGGGACGTGGCTCAAACATCAAATGCCACCTTATCAGAGATTCTTCCTTGACATCCCCTCCACCTCCATTACTACTCCCCTTGCTCTGCTTTGTTCTACTTCCTGGAACTTACTACCACTTGGCATGATACACTCGCATGTAACGTCTTCCCTAACTACGAGCTAAACTCCATGGGAGTGGGGCCTTTGCAATGTTCCCTACGATCTCTCATTCATGTCTAGGACAACACCTGGCACAGCACACAGGTCCAACAATATCCGTTGAAGGAATGATGATTAGCTTTGGGGTGAACCAGACCTGGCTTCAAATTCTAGCCCTGAGGCAATGGCAAGAACATTTAATCACTAAAAGCCATGTTTTCCTCAAAGTTACGATGAGAAAAATGACAATAGAGCCTATTAACAAAAACCAGTATAAGTAGTACAGCTGAAAAGTACCTAGTGAGTAGGGATGATAGGAAAATAATGTGTGATACTAGCATCATTGTTGCTTAAGAAAATACAGAACAAAGGAAGGAAATGTATGCATAAGTGTCAAGATCTTTAGGGCACCTTCTTTTTTCTTTTCTTTTTTTTTTTTTTTTAAAGCAGGAGTGAGAAGCATGATGAATTTTCCAGATGCTTGGAAATTGCCACACATGTTATACGGACTAGAGCTACTGTGTCCTGGGGGATCCTGGAAACCCCAGAGGAATGCAGATCTCTGTCATAGAGTGAAGGCCCAGGAATAACAGATTTCTCTTGCACACCTCTGTCCTCTCTTCTGCAGCCTGGGAGGAAAGGACACAGTCCTTCTCACCGCTGGCTGGGCACACAGCATGCAGGGCAAAAAACCTACTCTGAAAGTTGCCCAGGTGAGCCCGTGGCTGCATGTCCCTGTCAGGTTTTCATTGCTGTGTGGGGAGGCCTGTATTATCATGTTTCATGCTTTTCTGGTTGGTTTTCAGGGCTGTCTTTAAGACTGCTAAATTAGGAGAGGCCAAGCTGAAATCACTAATAGTTGAAATCAAATGGCTTTTGCAATATGAAAAATGGGGTCAGAACGTGATGGCCAGGGAAAAAAGCCGAGTGCCAGGTGCCGGCTGCAGGGACAGTCGACAGGGGAAAGGTGCTTGTTCAGCATGTTGGGGAGTAGTAGAGAGTGATCAGAATCTGCAGCTGCCCCAAACTTCTAGCCTCTGCCCAGGCCCCACCCCACAAACTATTCATAAATAAACCGACTGAAAAGAAGGTAAATGAGAGTCACGAAATGTGGAGTCTAATAATGCCAGTTGGTTGGCTAGTGTTGGAACCTTCACTGGCATGGGAGCAGCCAGTTTGATATTTTTTAGATTTGTATAGAAATGCCAAAGTGTTCATCTTCTCTGGAATATGAAAGAGATTTAATATCTTTTGAAGGTGCACTGATAAAGAAATACAAATAGCCAAGAAAAATAAATAAAATTTCTTAACGTCATTCACAATTAAGTAAACCCGAATGAAAACAGTAAGGATATAGTTCTTTGCTCATCAAATGAGTCATGCCAAAAAAATCTTTGATAATGTCTTGGACTATTTATGGCTTGCAAACAGGAGCATCCTTATACTGACAGTGTGCAATGCTACAGTCATCTCAGAGGACAACGTAACAAGGTCTACTAAAATTTTCAATCACATACACTCTCAGACCCGGGGATTTGCCTTCAAAAATTTCTCTTTTCAGCTCTTTTGTGCTCACTGCCTGCACAAATTTGAATGCTTCCTAGACCAAGAAGTAATCTGTGTGTATGTGTATGGATGTATTAGCACTGTGTGAGAGAGCCAAACCTTTACAGGTCTATTAATGAGAGAAGGGCTAACGAGAACATAGGTGACAGCACAGTGGGGTTTTTTGTAGTGAACAGTCATGAAGTGGCCACACTTATATGTGCTGATATAGAAAAAATTTAATTTGCTGTTATGTTCACCAACAATGAATTTGGCCTAACAGTTTTATAACATGAACGTTTGCTGAGTGTGTACATATGTGTACATGCATACATATTCACCTGGATAAGCCCAAACAATTTTGGAAAAAATACAGAAGAAATATTTTAAAAAACATAACTACCTCTGGGAAATGGGAATGGAGGTCAGGAAGTGGATGTGACTTTTCACTTGATGCACCTGAGCATGGCTTATCCTTTTAACTGGCATCGCTGCTACTTTTGATGTTATAAAAGTGATCTATTTTTATAGGAAGAACTGAAAGCACCCTACAGGTAACATATTGAGGCCTGATGAGAACTGAGGTCTCCATCACAGCCCCTCGGCAATGCAGTCACACTCCCCCAAGCCCAGGGCTGCACTCAATATGGAAGTTAACCGGAGCGCTGGAAAATGGGAAGCAGAACGGGATATGCAGTTCTCACCCAAGATCAGAATTTGCAGGACGGTGGTTATATAAAGTTGTGAATCTCCTTTGATTTTTATTTCAGCTTGCAAAATGCTAGTCTGTGGTTCATTTAAGCAAGAGTTTTTGGGCAGTCATTTTCACAGTTGGTTAAAGGGCCAAGGTTGTTTTTCCCCAGTGAAAGAGATTAGTCTTTGTGCAAGTGGTTACAAGGTTACTTACTCATGCAAATAGACAATGAGCTCAGTAATTGTCCCCTGTCCCCTCTCCATGCTAGCATGGATCACCACCAGTACGGAAACAGTCATGTCACTGGCTAGGCCTTTCATTTCAGAGGTGAAAGGGAGGAGCAATAAAGGTCAAACGTGGTACTGCAGGTTTTCTTGCAAGATGATATTTACAGATGCGCATAAATATAGAACTATGCATCCCTGTGTAATTGCCATGTGAAGAATTCTGATTAAAGTTACATTCTTTTCCCCCAAAATCACATATATGTAACATGTAGGACACGATATCAGTGAGTTAGTGAGGTTCTTAACTTCTCCATCGGCCCTTCAGGACTCTGCAGACCCTATGGTGAAAGTCCTTCTTTAAGAAGACATGCTACACAGATAAGGTTATGTATTAGGTCAACAAATGGGTCAGTCTCTGAGCTTTGTTTGTACAAAGAACCAAAATAAAATGAGATATGGCTTTTCACAAAGCTTTTAACCCAACGGTTGATCAACATTTTCTAACTACATACATTATGTACATATACACAAATGTACCTGTTTTAGGTGAATCAATAGGATAAAGGTTTCCTTTTTACAGTTTTAATGCAATGGGTAGCAGTTTTAATGTACTAGGTACATATGATGCCCGAGTGCATGCACATTCATAAACACACACAGATACACACACACACGCACACACATACTATCTAAACAATAAAATCTTTGTCTCCAGGATGAGGACCTGTCAATTTGTCCTCAGTTAAAAGCAGGGGCCAATAACAAATGCCACATCCAATAAATATGTTTGAAATTTTCCAATAATAATTCCTGTGATTGACTGCAATTGAGGTTGCTCTCCCCAGCCCACCTCCCAAGGCAGAGAGGTAATGCAAGGAAGAGTAACATCCTTGGCACACTGTAAACTACTAGACAGTCAGATCCCAGAGCACAGGGGTAGAAATGTCTGTGGCAGTCATAGACTGTCACAGAGCAGGACAAAAGCTCTTTCCAGAACTTACCTGCCCTCTGCTATGGAGACTTCAGTGGAAACAGAAATCAATTATAAAGTGTAATCTAGGGAAATCTGAAATGAGACTAAAACTGAACTTTGAATAACAAGCCCAGATATTTGTAAGCCACCCTATGAGGATGAGCCAAATAAGAGAGAGAGGGATTTTTCCTGTGTCAAAATAACAGAATTCCGGAATCCATTAAAATCAGAGAGAAATTACTTATTCAATGTCAGAAATATTGTATTTTGACATATACCCTATTAGATGTATGACCTAGAATATAAACAATGGGCTGCACAGACTTAAATTTTGTCCTAAATAATACTGCAGGGATAGAAATACAAGAAGGATCTCAATCAGAAAATAGAGAAGTAACACACGGACATTGGAATTTCCTGCAGCAACTGACCAGCCTGGAACCTGAGTTTAATAAATACGGTCTCCTCTACATACACTAATACCTTACTACTCTGATCAATCTGCTCTTTCCTTCTTTCCTCTTCCTCTCTGTTTCTTTGACTGGTGTCCTGGTTATCAAGTACCTTGAGGAAGAGGAAGAAGAAGGAAGAGAGAGAGGGAGGGGGAGAAAGACAAAGAGAGGGACTGGGTATGATACTGAAAAAAAAAAAAATATATATATATATTTTTATACCCAGTCAGGTCAGGCATTATGCCTAGATCCTTTATTTCAATTGGTAGGTAATTTTTTTTTCTGTTTTGTTTTGACAGGGATAACTTTTCAAATTAAATCCCTTTATTGAATTTTCACTCTTGGGTAGTTTCTGAAGATGCTGCCTTTGCAAAAAAGTAAAATAAAATAAATAAAATTAGAACTGATCTATTTCATGCCATGTGAAAGCTGAGCCCAAGATGACAGTTTGGCATTATCAACCTTCATGGCTGCAGGGAGCATAGGAATAATGTCGGGTGAAAGAAAACGTGCACATCAGAGTAAGCGAGGGACTTATTGTTTTCAGGATGTGGGGTTATGTGATTAGATGCCACAAGCCAGAGCAGTATTATCCCCAAAAGTTTAAAAATGAAAGCAATCTGGGATGTTGCCAATTCCATCTGGAGCTTCCTAAACAAGAGGTGCAGTCATGGGAGACAGACCCTAAAGCTCTTTCATTAGTTTTTTGTTATGGGACTTGGTTACTCTTGAACATGTTCTGCTGACCAGCAGCATGGGCTTCGCTTGGGGACTTATTAGGAATGCAGACTCTTGGGTCTCTATTGAACCAGAATCCACATTTTAACACGATCCCTTGTTGAGCCATGTTATGTTCAGATGTGAGGCGCAATGCCCTAAAAATTTCCGACAACTTAATAAGTGACTTGTTCAATTGGCCAACTATGTATTCACTCACTCAACAAATATTTATTAAGCTCCATCTACACGACCCTGTGGCACATGCTGGAGACATGATTATGAACAAAGATACACATGGTCCCTTCTCTCCTAGAACCTGGAGGCCAAGTCATTGTAATTAATCACTACAGATGGTCCAGATATAAACACCCATTTCTATTTTTTTAACTGGTTATGTGAAATAATTTTAGTCTCACATAAAGGCTGCAAAAACTAGTATAGAGAGTTCCCCTGTACCGTTCTCCTGGCTACCCCCAAAGGTAGCATCCCGTATAACCATAGAATGAAAGCAAGCAAAATATGAATTGTTTTAGACTGAGAGTTCAATAAATGGATTGTCCTGAGAAATGGATGCCTTTTCTGTTTTTGATATTATTCTACAGTTTTTTGCAACTTTCCTGTGAGCCGAAAATTATTTCAAAATAATAAGTTAAAAAAATAGAAATGGATGTTTACACCTGAACCACCCATAGTGATTAATTACAATGAACTGGTCTGGGAAGGGAGAAGAGAAGAGGACAGTCCATGTGGAAGAACCAGCAGGTATCAGAATCTTGTGGTGAGACAGAGGGCCCTGCATGTTCCAATGAGAACAAGCCTACAGGCCTGTAGACAAGGAGTGAGGAGAAGACAGAATGAGATGAGCCAGGAAACAGGCAGGTACTGATTATGCCGGAGCTACAGGTCAAGGTGAGAACTTTGACCAAATGTCATGAATCGTTCTGCCTAAGGAAAAGATTGCTCTGGCTCTTGTGTAGTAAAAACTGAATTTTGGAATCCAAGATAGCAGAGTCAGTTCTAGAGCTGAAAGGGTTGCCACCAGAAAGAACCCACTGAAGGGGTGGCTCTAAACTTTCAGCACATTCTGTGTCAGGCACAGTGCTGCACATAGTACATATGGCAGTCCCACCTGAGTTTATTTTTATTTTTTTCCCACCTGAGTTTAAAATGGAAAAGGTGAGGTCAACTTGGACCCTGATCTGTCCCCTCACTGATTCTGCCAAAGAATATATTCATTCCCCAAAGGGGGAGCAAAACCTCTGGAGATGAAAATTTTCATGCCCTGTGCATAGTAATGAAGTAGATGTGGTTTCTAGAGAGTTTGGAGCACAGAGGTGACCTGCTTCTTCATGCGGTAAGCTGGTAAGGGATAGGTATCTTCCGCTTTTGCATTCAGATGAGCTGAGGGCAAGTGGACAGGAACAAGAGACAGTGACAATGAAGTTATTGGACTGTGAGGGATATTTGTGAAACATAAAGTCTCAAAATTAGATTATCACCTTCTGGCTCAGTGCTGGACCCCCTCATTGGTCTGGGCTACCTGCAGATTGTCAATTCTCCTTCTTTTCTCTACACTTGAGACAACTTCCTCCTCCCAAATGCCATCCCTCTAGCCTTTCCTCATCTCACCTCTTTTTCTTCTACATGGTTCCCCTTTTCTCTTTCTTTGAACCCTTTCACCTGTGGTGTCTTATCTTAGGTCTGGCAGATTCCTCCCCTCCTTGGCCCTTCTAGAGATCCTCTGGATCAAAGAAGAAGAAGGAAACATATGAAGTTGCTGCTGTTGTTTAAATATATTAAACTTTCTATGTTTTGGTTTCCTCTTCTGAAAAATCAGAAAAATAACCTACAAGTTGTTGTGGGGATTAATTGTGATAAAATATATAAAGTGATTAGCATAATTCCGCATATAGGTAAGTGCTCAGCCAATTTTTAGCTAGGACAGGAATCACTCTGATTAACATTTCATTTACAGATGGAGAAGCAGAGGCATGAAGAGTTTAAGTAGCCTTTTTAAGTGACTAATTTTTCACAATTAGTAAGTGAATTTTTGAGTCCACTGGACATGGGTTTGGATCCGGGACCACATTTTTTCTGTATCATGTCCCCAAAAGCTGCAATGTCCATACAAAGTGCAGGCCCTACAGCAGCTCTGGCTAAGAACTACTGAGATGCCACTAAACCTACTCAACGGATGCTTCCCTCTACCTGTTAATGATGAGGGATGGTTCTCTTGTCCCTGTCCTTTCCAAGTGCTTTGTGACTTTCCAGACAAAACATGGAGACACTGCCTAGACCGTATCTGATAAAATAAGGAAACTAGAAAAACAAATCCAAACAAAACGGCAACAATAACATAATAATAACAATAGCTACAAAAACACTTCAGTAGTAAGAAATTGGGGTGTTTCCCCCAAACCTGGAAAGAAAAACACCTTGATTGGATAAGTAATGTTAGAAATCATTAAGACAATTCTGGATGACTAAGGACTTGGATTATTACTGCTGTGATTTTCCTAGACACAGACACAGCTCATGGCAAATTGGTAAAACTAGCATCACTATGAAAATCATGGGGAAGTTGAATTACTTACGACCATCTACAGTTCTGGCCTCGAGATGCACAAGGTCTGGTTCCTTATTTGACCCCATTACGGACCTAAAAAATGGAGAAACAGGAAAATGAATACCAACATTAATGACTTCACCATGTGCCTCAGAGAAACTCAGCTGAGCCCCTGGCCTACTAACATTCACAGAATTCAAACACCACAATCCTTGGAATACATCTACTGTATTTATTTATATGGTCTGACAGTAAAATTTCCACTTCAAATAAAAACTATAATGGAACCTTTATTTGATGAAGGCCAGCCCTAACTCTGACAAGGATGTTGTGTTATTAGCTCAGACTTGCAAATAAGTCCAACACATGGCATGTGTGTCCTCCTGTGACAATCTCACTGACAGTATATTAAACTTTCAAGACTTATCAGGCAAATTCCAGGCAGGCTGCTTTAGCTGGGTGACTTGAACAGTGATTTACATAGCAAGCTAATCTAATTAATTTTTCCATTTGAAATGAGGGCAGCCCCTGTGGCCCAGTGGTTTAGCACCGCCGTCAGCCCAGAGTGTGATCCTGGAGGTCCGGGATCGAGTCTCACATCGGGCTCCCGGCATAGAGCCTGCTTCTCCCTCTGCCTGTGTCTCTGCCTGTCTCTCTCTCCCTGTGTGTCTGTCATGAATAAATAAATAAAATCTTTAAGAAAAAAAAAGAAATGAGCAGTACAATGTCCCTCTATCCTACAAACTAAATCCATGTAACCCCACCAATGCAGTGGGCAGTGTGGCACAGGGTGATCATTCTCTGTATTGTTGAACCAGTGTGAGGAAATGCAGATGCACCTCATTTAATGATACATGCCTGAAACTATATGTGTAAGTAAAATAAAATAAAAAGCAAAATAAAAGTCTATTTTGAATGCCTTGGAGGCACTTATTATTTAGTGTAATCTTGCAGTGAGCCATATTAAGTAGAAAATAATTATTCTGTTACCTGAGCTATAATAGATAGTCAAATGTTGAATGAAAGAAGGAAGGAAATGAACAGAAGGAGGGGGTATATAATGGTCTGTGAGCTCTTTGAAATAAGTAAATTAATCATTGTCCTAAGGGCATTCCTAGCACTCTTCTTATTTGAACTCATTTTCTCAGCTCAAAGAGTCTGAAGCATAGCTAGCTTAGTCTCCCCTCATCTTAAGAAAGAAGACCCCTAAAGGCCCTATTATCACTGTCAGTAACTTTTCTCTGATTGATGCATGGCCTGAATTTCAGAGTCTGTGCTTGAAACATTACACCCTGCTTTCTTTTTCCAGGCAGCAGAAATGGCCTAATAAGGATTTAATAATAAACCTAATGGGTTTAATAATTTTACTCAAGGAGACAGGGGCCCAGCCCTTGGCCACTTCACATCATTGGAATCTGAATGTGGGCAGTTGGTGACATTTTGACCATCACTTCAGTCAAGTACTAGAGCACCTGTTGGTCTAGGGATGGTGGTTCTCCATTTCCCACACAGAAGCACTGACTGGATCCATAGGCGACCTCTTCTGACAAAGCCACATTCGTGATATTAAAGAAAACAAGCTCCCTAAAAACCTTCAAACTAGAAATTGCAGCACCTGTTTTTTGTAAATTATTAATGGATAGTTACAAACTGCTCATCTCTCACCATGCCTGCTACCCTTAGTTTCTTCCTTAAAATGACTAGCACCTATGATGCCCAGGAGAAGGCTAGCATTCCAGAGGCACATGTTAAAAACTAGCATGCAGACCTATCTGCTTGGCTAATGGTGAGTGTCAATGGGAGACCAAATAATTACTCTGCATTCGCTTGCATCTTTCCATGTGCTCATGGCCCTGAATCAATAATAGCAGTTGGCTCTTAAGATCTTTTGTTATTTCTAAAGACAGGATGTGTTGTTTCATGTGATGTTTCTGCTCTTATCAAATCACAAAAAGAGACAGGAACAAAACCGAGTCCCTTGTTTCTCTGGAGTCTACTATGGCTAACCAAATCCCCTTACCCTGGCCATTTTTTTTTCCCATCTGGAGTAAAACAACTACAACAAAATAAAATTTTAAAGTCAAACTACAATGTTTCCAACAACTTTTATTTGCTACTAGGCTCATCCCTTTTCCTAGTAGTCTGGGAGGACCTCTAGATCTGCAGTCACAGATCATAAAGAATTATTACTGCTTTTACTTCATGGCCCTGGTAAATTCTCAAAAGCTGAAGCCAAACAATGCTAAATGTCTGCAGAGGTGCTGGTTTTAATGGTCCTGTCATTGACCAGACACCTTGCAGAAGCACATCACCGCAGTTGACCACAAAGTATCATTCTCTAGCCTATTTATACATTCTACTTGTGGCCCTGGCGTTCAGCGGTTATCTGTGTATATTATGACCAATTATTGTGCTTTGCTTACTAATGGTGACAATAATGGTAACAGGTGGTTTGCCACGGGTTGGCAGGAGGAGAAAATGGGGCAGGATGGTTAAAGGATACAAACTTTCAGTTATAAGATGAATAGGACCTGAGGATGTAATGTACAGCTAGATAAGTATAATTGATAATACTGTATTGTATAACTGAAATTAGTTAGGAAAGTATAACTTTAGCTTAGAAAGAAAGAAAGAAAGAAAGAAAGAAAGAAAGAAAGAAAGAAAGAAGAGAAAGAAAGAAAGAAAGAAAGAAGAAAGAAAGAAAGAAAGAAAGAAAGAAAGAAAGAAAGAAAGAAAGAAAGAAAGAGAAAAGAGAAAGAAAAAAGGTAAATATGTGAGATGATGGATCTGTTAACTCAGTTGTGGAAATCCATTCACACTGGATATGTTTCTGAAATCATCACATGGTATACTTTGAATATAATTTTATTTGTCAATTACACCTCAATAAGGCTCAAAAATAACAGCAAGTTAAAAGTGCATAAACATAAAATTTAATCCAAAATGTTCCCCTGATATCTTCTTTTTGCAGTGAGAGCTTAAGAATGTCTTCAAGTATCTGTATCCATCATGACAGTAAGTCTGACTTTTGGTATTAAGCACAAAGGGTTGGACACCCTTGCTTTATGCTTTTAGATTGCCCTGTATATATGTATTCCTGTCATGGTTCATAATGGTTTGCTCGATCTCTTTGCATAAATGCCCCTTTTACTTTATTGAGCTCCCACAATGCAGGTGCTCTGTTTTATTATCACCAAATTCTCTGTGCTTACTAGAGCATAGAGATGAATGTTTCCTCAGTAAACATATAGACAACATTTTTACACTGGTTAGTATCTACTATAATATCTGATATATTGGGTTATTCAATTCTGGGACTCAAAAAGAACCTCTCTGCAGTATGAGATGAAAAATTTTGATCCAGGGTCCTTTAATTATATAAGAAGGCAATAGGTGGCTGTATCTAATATATCTTTATATTGCCTGTGTATTTGAGAAAATGAATTCCCTTTTTGAACTAATTTTCACAGAAGGGCAGGGAAGTCTTCATGTCTTAGCAAGTGTGTGTGTGTATTTAGGGTCTTTGGAATTCCCTTCTACCCTTATTCTACCTTCTTAACCCTTTTTAAAAAATGTTTTTGTTATTCTGTTTTTTTAATTTTCATGTATACAATAAAATAATTCAATAATCCTATACATCTTTCAGTGCTCACCAAGATAAGTATATTCTTACATCCCTTTATTTCACCTATCCTACAGTCCACCGTCCCTCTGGCAAACACCAGTTTCTTCTCTGTATGTAAGGGTGTTACTTTTGGGGGCACCTAGGTGGTTCAGTTGGTTAAGCAGCTGCTTTCAGCTCAGTTATGACCTCAGAGTCCTAGGACTGATCCCAGGGTCCTGGGCTTGAGCCCCAATTGTGCTCTCTGCTTAGCGGGGAATCTGCTTCTCCCTCTGCCACTCCTCCTGCTTGTGCTCTCTCTCTTTCTCTCTTTCAAATAAATAAATAAGATCTTTTTTAAAAAAGTTTTTTTTTTGTTTCTTTTTTTTTCTTTGACATTTGTTTCTGAAGTTCTACATATGAGTGAAATCATATGGTATTCATCTTTCTCTGACTGACCTCTAGATTCATCCATGATGCTGCAAATAGCAAGATTTCATTTCCTTTTTTTTTTAAGGCTGAGTAAAATTCCATAGTATACATATACCATATATTTATCCATTCGCCTACCAATGGTAACTTGGGTTGCATTCATACCTTGGCTATTACGAGCAATGCTGCAATTAATTTTTAATTGTCAGAGTGGCTAAAATAAAAAGTATAAGAAATACCAAGTGTCGGCAAGGATGTAGAGAAAAAGAAATCCTTATGTACTCTTGGTGGGAAGGCAGGCTGGTATAGCCACTGTGGAAAACAGTGTGAAGGTTCCTCAAAAAATTAAAAAATAGATATGATCCAGTATACTGGATGTTTTAATCAATAAAACAAAGCTAAAATAAGTCTTCCTAGAATATATATCTTAAAGCACTTAGCAGATCCTTTGTAGATAGCAAGGGTTCAGAAATGTAGCAGATTTCTTTCTTCTTTTTTTCCTTTCTTATTTTAGGAGGTAGATAGGAAATGTAAATATTCACTTGAAAATTTTTTATTTATTTATTTTTAATTATTTTTTTTACTCACTTGAAAATTAAAGCTAATGTTGGTAATAAAAATTTTTTGAGATTTCACGGGTCCCCCGTTAGCAAATATGATTTATCAACATGATTTATCATCATAAATCAAAAGATAAAAAAAGAGTCAACCGCCCAGAGAGCAACTATATGAATAAAATCACTTTTTTATTCAGTGAAACATTCCAAGCCCCTAATATATGGTAAGAATAAGGCTATGGATTCCCTGTTCCTAAGAACTTTTGAACTAAGGAGGAGCTCCATAGTCACCCATGAAACAAAAGTTTTCATAATCAAGGTGTTCTTTGAAGACCTAGGAGGAATCATCTTTCACTTGCAGATAGAAACCTGTGGGAGAAGGAAGGGCCAGGACTCCTTTACAGTAAATGAATTCCATCTTCAAGAATATGCAATAATATGATCAATGGACAGAAGGAGTGGAAAAACATTCTCCTTAGAGATGAATAGCAAGTAAAGATGAATCTGCAGGTCAGAGAGAGGATGGCGCATAAAGGCATCTACTAGCAAGTCAACAGGTCTAATGCTTTCAGAGCAGCAGTAGAAAATAAACATTAGGCAGAGGTCCAATCACAAAGCATCTTGTGCATCATTCTAATGTTTTTTATTTTATCCTACAAGCCATGAAATATTACTAAAGTATAAGTTAAATGGGCAAGACTATATATAGCTAAAAGGAAGAACTTCTGGCCTCATATAAGTGTAGGCCTCCCTGTGCACCTAAAGCATTAGGTGAAGGCCCTCAGGCCATGCTAGATCCAGCTCTGTTGTTGAAAACAAGACAAAGCCAGCCTCACACATCTATGTTTCCAGTATCTTAAGTTGCTGTTCCCACAGAGGAGCCATTTTTGAATAAAATCTAAGGACTTCTAGAGTTAAGAATGCAAATAAAACAATCACTCCCTGATATAGTGCACCGTGATATTAGCAGTGCAACATCAGCCTTCTGAAATGCAATCAGCCAAATGCAGCCTTTGTAGATGTTTTCTACAGAGAAACTCAGAAATGTCACTAGTTAATCATTCTCTTGGCATTTTATCTGAGTTTATACCAGTTTAATATAGTGCTCAATAAATGCTGCAGAGCCACAAAATGTCCTGATATAGATAACCGCAGAACAAGTATTAAAAAATAAACACCGTGACGGGATAGCACCTATTTATTCAGATTTAGAATTGCAGTTAATGGTATATGGAAGAAGGAACAGGGATCTGCAGACTAGCAGAGGCTGGGGAGCTGGAGACACCTGCCTTCTTTTTGTTTCAAAGGAGCATGATATTCTCACAAGCTCTCTCCATAAATGAAGCCCAAAGAAGCAAGTGGTTCTATCTGCCCCAGAGAGAAGCAAAACCTGTCCAGGTATAAGTGGCTGGCTCTCTAGATTTCCTCTTCTGTAGCCAAGAGTTTCCCCTTCCCCTGGCATCATAGGCTGTCAAGACAAAGATCATCAGGAAAGTCCTGGTGAATGCAAGAACTCTTATTCTAGAACAAAGCAGCTTATCCTGAGGTCTCATCTCCTCCCCATGCAGGGATAATGGGCTAGAAAAAAAAATAATAAAAACCTGCCTAGGGGAATCCCTGGGTGGCTCACCGGTTTGGCGCCTGCCTTCAGCCCAGGGCGTGATCTTGGAGTCCCGGAATCGAGTCTTGCATCAGGCTCCCTGCATGGAGCCTGCTTCTCCCTCTGCCTGTGTCTCTGCACTCCCACCCCAGGTCTCTCATGAATAAATAAATAAAATCTTTAAAAATAAAAATAAATATTTAAAAAAAGCTGCCTAAATGTGTCGTTTTAGCCTCTCTCTCTTAATCCTAAGACATAGGCTTGCTTGATTTCTTCTGGGATCCACACTGTCACAGTGGTTTCCCAGAACAAAGATAGCTGCTACAAATAAATAGAATGACTAAAAACAAACAAAGAGATGCTTTGTTTCTTAAATGCATAATGGCTACTGAGAATCAGCAGGGCCAATATCCACAGGAACAACAAATTCTGCATTTTGCCATCTTTACTCCCTCAAACTAGAAGCCTAACTGTTGAATTATATGATGTCTGCAACAAAGTGTATGTGAGTGTGCATGTGTGTGTGTGTGTGTGTGGGTGTGTGTGGTTATAGGAGCAAGGTGAGGAATGGGGTATCTGACTCAGAATGAAGGCATACATAAAGCTCAGGAAGGTAGTAAGGGAATAAGGATGTTTGTTGAACCAAGTGTATGGTGGAAAACAAAAGTGACAGTTGCAAGAGCGATACTGAGCAACAAGCAACATGCTTCTTCAGACATCAGAAGACCAGATCTAAGTCAGTTGGACAAGCCATTCTGCTGCAGTACTGCCCCTCCCCCCACTTTCCCTTTATTTTAATGGCTTTACTCCCAAAACCATCGATTCATTTCCCATTTTCTTATTTCCTCACTGTTTGGACCCATCTCCTTGCTTTCCTTGTTCCCTGAATACAGATGAGGGGATCTAGAGAGGCACCAGGGAAGATGACCAGATCACCAGTCCAGTCCTCAAACAGAAATCACAGTGCCAGTGAGATACAGAGAAATATACTGAAAATGATCAAACAGTTTGGGATTGAGGTGAAAGAGTAGCTCACAATATTTTTAAAAATAAGGTTTCTTTTTATCTTTTCAAACTGTGGTGTTATCATACTCTATGCATTTTTTAGCAACTTGTTAATTTTACTCTAATCCATTTTAGAGACTGTTCTATGCCAGAACATAAGATTAATGGGCTAGATCTCTAACTACTTTATTGCAATTTATTAAATGAAAATATCCAATTTGTCTATCTATTGTCTATTGATTGACCCAGAGCAAAAGTGCATAATAAATGAAAAAAAGCCCTGGAAACACACAGACAAAATTCATAATAGTAGCCATCTCTGAGAGGTTTTGGAATTGAGGGTGACAAAGAGATCATTATCCTTATCAGTAATTTAAAATTTTTTACAACATATTTACACATTACTCTTATAATTAATATTAACAAATCTGTACTATTACGAACAACAAGAAAGTTTCTTCAGTTTGGAAAACAGTCTGAGGAGACATATCATCAACGTGTGTGGTCACAAAAGGATAGAGAGAAGGAACGAGTGAAGGTAGGATGGAGAGGAGACCTGAAATATTCTCTAATCTCAGACTACTCACAACTCTGCCACTATCTTCCTATGAGTACTTAGAAAGCTAGTGCTGTGTAAGAGCTATGGCAGGGAGAAAACAATGCTAAGGACACCAGGAAGTGTGTGTTTGTGTTGTTCTTAAATTTGGAGTGAAAGGGAAAATGTGTGGACCCACATCAGGCTTAGGACCAGAGAGACCATGTTAAGAGAAGACAGGAGAGGAAAGAACATTACCACTTCCCCTTTCTTTCCCTTTCTGTCAAGGACAAAAGTCTTCAGACTAGAAGGTAGAACAAACCAGCATAAAAGGATTGAAACCTGAACATTTTGCTGCTGGAGAGAATTTGGCCCAGGGAAATTATTCTCTATTAGGGTATTCCAAAAACAGTAATATCCAAAGTTTTAGTTTGAACATACCAAGGAAGAAAAACAAGAATGAGACATGCCAATATATGATGACTTGTTGGCTGTAAGTTGAGGAAATGTACGAGTGTGCTTATGCTTTAATGTAAGAAAATATACACAAAATAGAAAGTAAAAATAGCCAAAAAAAAAAAAAAAGCCAAACCCCACAGGAATTATAGTATCTTCTCCCTACATCTCAATGAATCATTTTCTACACCCCTGGCGCACTGCTGCAGCTACCTCACCATGGAGACTATTGCTCTAGACTGTGGATTCATGGGTTATCCTTAATATTTAGCACTCAGAAGTGCAGACAACTGATTCTCAATTAAGTTTTTTAATGAATGAATGAATGAATTCAACAAATATTTATGACTACTAATAATACGCAAAGGCAATTCTAAGGTGCTGAGGGCTTGGGAGTAAATTAAATAGAGGATAATGCCTGTACTTCATGAAGCTTCCATTTCCATACAGAAGGTAGGGAAGGTATAAAAAAACATAAATATATATCAGGTGGTGATAACAACATTTATTGAAAGTTGTGTAGAAAAAAATATACAAACTATAAGATGGTTTAACTACATCAAAAACACTACTGTCATATGGTGTTGATCAAAGGCTGGTGTCCATCTGTTAAGTGTAGAATCGATATCATACAGGGCTTGCAAGGCTGTGCCCCTGTTGGCATCCTGCTCATCAACTGTCAACAACTTGGATAAGAATATCTATTGTGTGCCTACAAAATTCACACATGACACAAACTGAGGAAAAATAATGACTAGATAACAAAGGTGGTGGTAGCTCTAAAAGCAAGTCACTTGCCGAAGGGCATGTAGCTAATAAATGATATAATCAGATTGGAACCTAGGCTCTCTAATTTTTCTACAGCTCCATGTATCATCTGTAAAAAGGATAAAATAAATAAGATTATTGTGAAGGGTACAAGAAAAGAGTAGGTGCAGCATCACTATTATCAACAGTATGAATTAAACGGTCCTTTAGAGATGAAAAGTCTCTTAGAGATGAAGTAGTCCAAACAGCACATGTCACAATTAAGGAAGTCAAGGCTTCAAGACAATAAATATCATGTCTGAGGTTACACCACTCAAACAGCATCAAGGCTAGAAATACTAAGCCAGGGACACCTGGGTTGCTCAGCAGTTGAGTGTCTGCCTTTGACTCAGGGCATGATCCCCAAGTCCTGGGATTGAGTCCCACATCGGGCTCCCTGCATGGAGCCTGCTTCTCCCTCTGCCTGTGTCTTTGCCTCTCTCTGTGTGTGTCTCTCATGAATAAATAAATACAATCTTTAAAAAAAGAAAGAAAGAAATACTGATCCAGGTTCATGACTCCCTCCGATGATCTTTCTTCTCACGAAAAATAATTCATTTCTCTTAACTCCTTAGTGTCTCCACAAAGACACTGTTGACTCAAAAGACAATGTGTATGTCTTATACTGGAAATACAAGGAGAGATGATGGGAACAATTCAGATAATTTGACATCCTACAAGGGTCATGGGCTGCTATGGCTTGGTTGTTTGTGTCTCCCCCAAATTCATATGCTAAAACCTAATTTCCAAGGAGATGGCATTAGGACGTGAGCCCTTAGGAGGTGATGAGTGCCCAAGTGCAAGAGGCCAGAGAGGGCTCCCTTGCCCATTCTAGCATGGAAGAACATGGCAAGAAGGTAACTAACCATCTGCAACCCAGAAGAGGGCCTTCATCAGACCCCCATCATGCTGGCAGTCTGATCTTGGACTTCTGGTCCCTCAAACTGTGAGAGAGAAACTTCTGTTGTCTATAAGCCATCCAGTCAGTCTGTGGTATTTCGTTAGAGCCACCCACACGAACTGAGACATGTGTGGTGGGCATTAGGTTTGCATGGGCCTACGCGTATTTGAGAGGGTGCCATGTCTTGGAGT
Organism: Canis lupus dingo; assembly: GCF_003254725.2. Classification (NCBI taxonomy): domain Eukaryota; kingdom Metazoa; phylum Chordata; class Mammalia; order Carnivora; family Canidae; genus Canis; species Canis lupus. Next base: position 18,896,079 of record NC_064270.1, read on the forward strand.
CTGGAAATAGCTTGCAAATAAGTTTAGTTTAGATCCTCAAATATCAGAGCCTCTAAGTGTGAAGGAGGCTTCTCTGCAGTTACTTGAAAATAACTAATAGATTTAGACCCTTGTGAGAAACACAATGTTAGTCTCCACACTAGACTGCCAGGTCCTCAGCCCTCACCAAAGGCTTGTTTAACCATCCTCGAATAGCTCTGCTCTACTTTTTCCTTCTTTCTTTCTTTCTTTCTTTCTTTCTTTCTTTCTTTCTTTCTTTCTTTCTTTCTTTCTTTCTTTTTTTTTAAATTTTATTTATTTATTCATGGAGACACCAGAGAGAGAGCCTGATGTGAACTCGATCCCAGGACTCCGTGATCATGACCTGAGCTGAAGGCAGATGTTCAAGCATGAGCCACCCAGGTGTCCCATCTCTGCTCTACTTTTTGAGCCTGTTATGAAACAAACACATTCTTTTGTTTTGTTGTATTATAGATACTGCAGAAAAAAATACCCCAAGAGGCTCTAGCTCACAAGCCCCTCAATGTAGAAGGGAAAGTGACCCAGGCACAGTAGAGATAGTAAAGGAACAAGGACAGAATCTGGTTGGATAATGAAGAAATCAGATTCATCCTCACAGCACGGGCCCAAGTTCCTGGGGTGTCAAATGGCAGCTACTCTCCTCAGTACTCTGCTTATTTACAAGGAATTTCTAGAGTTTTGAGTACGAGGTATGCAGAGATTTGGAACTGGGCAAATGTCGTGATGATAAAACCTGTGAAAATACCTTGAAGGCCGTGCTAGTGGCCTTGGAACTCATATTTAACTGCGTGGCCAAGGAAACAAATGTGATTATGGAAAATGAGAAACACCTTCTAATTTTGTTTAAAAATTCATACTCTGCTAGTGATGCAAATTCTACAGTTCTAGTCAAAAACATCTTACAGCAACAGAAAGAGAAGAGAGAGAGATAGGGAGGGGAAGTTGGAATGAAAGGAAAGGAGAGGAAGAGGAGGGAGAGGCTATGAAAGAGGAGATGAGGAAGAGAAGACTTGAAGAAAAGAGAGGTAGATGGCAGGGTAGAGATGTGATGAGGATGACAAGAGGGAGAAGACAGAAGAGATTCCCTTCTAGCTGGCCATGCTGCAGGTCACATTCCTGTTGGTCTTCCCCCACCACCCACCCCAAATTCCACCAGCTGGGAAATAGGCATATATTATTCTTATAATTGGCATAATTTCTTTTTTTTTTAAAGATTTTATTTATTTATTCATGAGAGACACAGAGAGAGAGAGAGGCAGAGACACAGGCAGAGGGAGAAGCAGGCTCCATGCAGGGAGCCCGATGTGGGATTCGATCCCAGGACTCCAGGATCATGTCCTGGGCCAAAGGCAGGTGCCAAACCACTGAGCCACCCAGGGATCCCAAGCCACCCAGGGATCCCCATAATTTCTTTAAAAAACACTGCTTTCAGGAATCTAATCGGAAAAACAATGCATTTTCATTTAAAACATAATGGAAAGTGGACCAAAGTATAAAAAAGGAAAATAAAACATTCACACTGTCCTTCCATCTGGAAGCAGTCACCTTTAACATTTTGTCATTGATCCTTCAGAGTTCTTTTTTATGTTTCTGTAGGCATTCCTTTTTAAAAAAAAAAAACAAAAAAACAAAACAACTTTTGTATCATACCATCAGCACAGCACAGCAGAACATACTATAATACTGGAGCAGACTATTTTGCCAGCTGTACAATATTCTGTAATTTACCTAACTGATAGGCTGACCATGGACTATCACTCGTGTCTATCCATAATACTGTGCTGGTTATGTTTGTAGGTAAATATTTGCATATCTCTCTTATCTCTCAGTTTTTCAATAGGCAGAATTATTAAAAGAGGGAATTTTGCTAATTCAAAGAGAATGAACATTTTTTTAAGACTCCTGATAAACTGTCCAACTGTCCTCCAGAAAGTTTACATAAGTTACACTCAGAAGAGCACATGAGTGTCCATTTCCTAAGCCTTCACAAGGCTAAGTATTATCTTCTCAAAAAACCTATCCCTTTAATAGATTAATAAATGGCATAGCATTTTAAAAATTTAATTTATTTATTCATGAGAAACACACAGAGAGAGAGAGGCAGAGATACAGGGAGCGGGAGAAGCAGGCTCCATGCAGGGAGCCCGACATGGGACTCAATCCCGGGTCTCCAGGACCACGCACTGAGCCGAAGGTGGCGCTAAAGTGCTGAGCCACCCGGGCTGCCCAATGGCATAGCCTTTTTAATTTTTATATCCTTTTAATTTTAATTTCCTATTTGTGAGATTCAACCTTTTTATGTTATTTTTTTCTTTTATAGATTTCCTGTTCATATTCATGGGTCTTATATCTACAGAGATGTTTTTAATCAAGTTTTCATTTATAAGAATGACTGAAATGTTTAGGATATTTATCCACTTCTTGGGCTGTCTTTTTCATATATATATATTTTAATTAGTTCATTTGGAGCCTGAATTGTTTGGGGATTTAATTTTATTTTATGTAAAAAAATTTTTAAGTAATCTTTACACTCAAATAGGGCTTAAACTCACAACCCTGAGATTAAGAATCACATGCTCTTCTAACTGAGCCAGCCAGGCACCCCTGTTTGGGGAATTAAAATCGCTGTTAAACAACAGAGGTCAGTCCTGTTTCACAGAGGTTTGTTTTTTGATGGGGAGCAGAAAACCTTGCTTTTTTCTTTGGTTAGGACAAAGAAGATAGGGAAAGGGGTGTGTGTGTGTGTGTGTGTGTGTGTGTGTGTGTAATGGTGAGTACCTCCAAGTCGCCCTCCTGAGGGTGAAGGTGGTGTGAGGTGCCCAACTGAACAAACTGGGGGACCCCAGAACTACAGGTTCAGGGGTGAGGAATCCTCTGCTCTAGGACAAATAAAGGGACTGCATCATTAGGAAAATCCATTTTGTTCTGAGATCTTCATCTCAGGTCAGACCCTAAAATGTTCCTCTAAAAATAATTTTATTAGACAGCAATATCTTGCCCTTAATTAGCAGGTAATGCCTTAATGGCATACTGGCATCTAACAGGGATTGTGTGCCTATGAGCTCAGAGTGAGAGCACAGAGTTCCCTGAGGTGAAGAAGAGACAACAAACATAATCCAGAATTGGGCTTACTCACCATTTTTTCTGGTCACTTTGTTAGCTGAGCAACTAACCGATGGCATAAATAAGTAAATGGTCAAACGGGACAATTATTCCTTACAGAATTCCAATTAATACATATATAAGAAATGATAGAAATAGAAAATTTCTATTAGGACACCAGAGAAATCATTGCTGAAGGCAAAATTCACTGATGAATATTGAAATTAGTGAGTGAAATGCATAGCTTTACAGTATCCCTCCCAAAATATTTATTAATTATTGTAGTGCTTTTAGCATATGTTCATATAATTTTTGATACTCTTCCTGCCAGGAGTTGGAGATTAATTCTCCTTCCTTTGAGTATGTACTGGACTTAGTAATTTGCTTTTAACCAATAGAGTACAGAACAGGAAAAACAGTAACTCTGCAATGGAGAAACCTAGCAGATCCCACCTTAATCAAGTGATCAAGGTTAGTTAGCATCACTGGTAAAAAGACATATTGATATTTTGCACTGTTTGATATGATGTCATAAGAAGGGCACATCATTTCTGTGATATTCTCCCCAACAACCTATAATCCTGTAAACATGAGAAACTATCAGACTAACCCAATTTGAGGGACATTCTAAAAAATATCTGACTAGTACACTTCAAAATTGTCCAGGTCATCAAAGACAAGGAACAACTGAGGAGCTGCCACAGATCTGAAGAGACTTAAAGATATGAGAAATAAGTGCCATGTGGGGTTCTGAATTGGATTCTGGATCAGAAAAAAAGGGATATTATTTAAAAATCTGGGGGAATCCAAATAAAGTCTCCAGTTTAGTTGATAGCCTTTTAGTACTATTAATTTCTTAGTTGTAAATAGTGCTCCACAGTCATTAAAACATGTTAACTTAGGAGAAGCTGACTGAAGATCACATGAAAATTCTGTCTTATTTTTGCAATTCTTAATTGTAAAATTACTTTGAAATAAAAAATTAGGGAGAAAAAAATTATACCCAAATCTTTTAAGGTTATACTCAATTACACCAAAAGTACTACAAGTAGGAAAGTGACCTTTTCTTTCTATTTTTCCTAAATCATTGTCACTGCATGGAATGGATGGATCACGTCATTTTATCATGTAAAAGCAGGTTTAAAACTACTGTAGCATTTCAGTTGCTGTAAGTTTGTGATTCATAGATTTCAATAATCACAACAAAGAAAGCTATTCTAAAAAAGATAATATTGGAAAAGTGGCTCTTATTATTGAGATATTCTCACTATTTGTGTAGAAATAGAAAACAATGTGGACAGCCAGGAATTTTACTAATTCTGGGCTGCCCTCATTACTATAGGAAGAGCCTGTTGCAGCTGACAACATAAATATGTTGGCCTAGGAACTGATGCAGTGTGAGGGTGAATGGGAAGGTGTGGCTGAAGTGGCTGTACGCTGCATCTGCCTTGGGTTCCTCTCTCTTAGGCAACTTATTTTCCTTGGCTACTGAATTACTCAGGAAGGCTAACTGCTCATAAGAGGCACATTCTAGAAGAGCTAGTTTGTTCCCTGGGTTAGTGATGCAGAAGCTATCCCAGGCACATAAATATTCTAACAAGTTTCATCCTGTCACAAGAGAGTCACAAAATTGCTCTGTTCAGCACATGATAATGGCTCTGTAATTCAATTATTGGTAGAATTTGTCTTCTGGTATTTATCTGCCTTAAACTTTGGGCACTCATGGAAAACCCTTTACCATAAATTTCATCAATGCTGCAGCAGGTTCTGTCCTATACCTCAGGGTACATCTTGCCATGCCTGTGAAAACCTTGACAGCTTTCTCTAAATTATGGAATTGCTTTGTTTAGGGATGTTGATGTTTAAAGTGCCAGAGCCAAACAATAAAAAACAGTGGGACAGATCCATTCCCTCTGGTTATTGTCTTTAGAGAAAGAGAGATCTTGACAGACAGAAGACAAAGTTCATTCTCAATCCAAAAGACTGTTTTCAGCCATTTATCTAGAATTGTGAAGAAGGGATTCCTGCAACTCATAGGAGGTCAGATATGATAGCCTTAAAGTTTTCTAAGAATCCTAATAACATTTTTAACACATTCATGAAAACATCTGGGCTGGTCATATATGTGGATTCACTAGTCTCAGAGTTGGTTTTAGGATCTTTCTCTGCCCACTCCACCTCTCCTTCCTATCTAGTCAAATAAGCCAATTTCTGGGTCTTCTCTACCACTGTTTAGAATTTACCATCCCGTATCTCATCAGTTACCTACTAAGACAACCTTATCTAATCTTTGATTTGAAAAGTAGATATCTATAGTTACCTCAATCCCCATATTCATTTTCCAATTTTCACATATTCAATATTTATTGAGCACCTACTCAATTTCAAAATGTTCATTTTTTTTTCCATTTGAACATTTCTTAAATCAGTAGGTACCTTACAATCATCAAAATAATAACGTTTAACTGGCAGGGTTTTTTGGACAATACACAAAATAAAAGTGTATCTTCATTCAATGGGATTTTAGAGTTGATGATATATGGTATGTGCCAGGCAGTGTTCTAGGTACTTCACTCTACTAGCTCTTTGATCAATTTTTTCTCATCTTTGTCCTATCAACAGACAAGTCCCTCTCCTTAGAAACCATTCCCCAGGAACACTGCTATCATAATTTAATATGGATATATATTTGTGCAACTATCTTCTTTTTCCTTCTCCTCTTTCCACTTCTCAGTGTTTCAACATGTGTTAATAGAGGCTGACCTTACATCTCAGTGTTTTGAATATAAAAAGGGGAAGCATGACTCAGCTAGAAGAGGATTACCACTTGAAAACCATGTGACATATGCAAATTTTATTTATCTTTTTGGGGAGGCATTAATCATGTTTTAAATTATTTGGGAGACAATCCCATTATTGTAGGTGGAAGCATAATTGTGTTTTTGTTTTTATTTGGAGATTATATATGGTTTTACAAGCTGCACCAGGTACCAAGTTTTCAAAGGATAGACTGTAGTGATCTTATACTGGATCAGCTTGGCCAACCTACAATTGTATTTCCCAGAGTCTCCATTTGTTTCAAAGTAGAACTGACCAAAAAGAAATACATGTGAGGAGTGGAAGACAGGAGAGGAACAGCAGCCAGTTCACTCTGAAGGCAATGTAGAGAGGCAGTGACAAAGTGCTGGCAGGTCTCCATCTGTCTTTGCTCTTCCCTTCCCAATTCCCGGTCTGCCTCCTCTTCCAGGCCGCAGTCTTGTGCCCTCAGGCTGCAAGCCAGATGGAAGGCTGCAAACTCAGATGGGGGGAGGCGGGGTTCCACTGTAGTTCCATCTCAGCAGCTGCAAACCCCTTGAGGGTAAGGGCTTCTTTTAATGCATACTGTTTCCAGTATGTTTTCACAGCCAGGAGTTAGATCTAAAAATTACTCAATTGATATAGATTAAATGAACTGAGTAACAAGGGCTTTTAGGTAATCAAGAAGCTATAAAATTAAACACTGCATTGATTTATTCATTGTTCCTGATTCTGGGGCAATAGAAAGGTAAAATATGTGTTTGCATTAAAAATTCCCATCTGAGGGGCAGCTGGGTGGCTCAGTTGGCTAAGCACCCGACTCTTGATTTCAGCTCAGGTCAGGATTTCAGGGTCGTGAGATGGAGCCCTGTGTGGGGCTCCTTACTGGGCACGAAGACTGCTTGATATTCTCTCCCCATCTGCCCTTACCCCCACCACTTACATGTGCTCTCTCTCAAAAAAAAAAAAAAAATTCCCATTGAAAATATAAATTGTGACACGGGATATCAGAATGAGATGACTCCCATATTCCTGAAATGAATGTCCAATTCTTCCTTATTAACTGTCACTTAAAAAGGACTATATCCTCATCATGTATTGCACGTGTCTAGAGTTGAACCCCAGTTCCCATTTTAATCCTGACAAGTAGATAAGGAAGACCACAGGATGACTGATACACAGATGAAGACAGTAAGGCTTAAAGATGCTAATTAAATAGCTTATTGTCACACCCCTTGAAAACAGGATTCTAACAAAGTCATTCTGTCTCCAGAGCTTTCACTGTTAAATACTAAACACCATCTCTTACTGGCTTGAAGCAACACACAAAGGTGACCTATGACTAAATGAGCAAGAGAAATAACATACTCAGGTGCTGTATAAACCCACAGGCTCCTGAACTTGAAGGCTAAGTGAGGTCTGATCTAGGGCATAAGTCAATTTCTCTTAATATTCTTCTAAATTAGGAAACCATGAAGAAGAGGATTTTTTTTCCTGTCTCTCTTGTGCTCCTTCACTCCCATTCCCTGCACTCTGCTATCACAGCAGTTGTTAGTGGGAACCTGGAGAAGTGACTGAGTCTCAGCCGCTCGCAGATGGAGGAGCTGCAGCCCATGGAGACAGGAAATCATCAAGATAAGGAGGACAGGGATCAATGATGGCCATTAGTGAATGAAGGCTATGGGAAAAGCGATGGGCTCACACACTGTAGCAGGGGGAATTTAACTTAATTTGTAGGGAAAATTCGATCATCATAGGGAGAGATTACTAAGTGGAGGAAAGTGCAAGCGGATTAGAAAATCGCGCTCACGGGGAGATCATTAACAGAAAGAAAAAAAGTATAAAACATCAGGCCTCTCAAGGATAATGAAAATTCTCTTATCTAGCACGCGCAGCACAGGGACAAGAAATGCCCCGGTGCAGCTCCAGGGATGTGATCTGAGGAATGAGTTCCCACCACTTCTCCCTGCTTCTGACCCAAACCACAGGCATGAGTTCAGCTCACAGGATAGGTGGCCAGGAACAAGAGAAGACTGTCTGGGAGGAAGAGGGAGAGTATTAAGAGAAGAGGAAATCAAGTCAATACTCCGAAGAAAGGCAGGTCCAGGGTTCTTCCCCTGAACTCCATGCTCTTAGCTGTGTAAAGGATCTGCCAGTTGGGGCACTCTGGGCAGCAGTCACTTTGTCCTTGCTTAAATGGATTTCATTACCCTTAGGACAGCCTCTTGGGTTAATCAACTGCCTACTGCATAGAAAAGTGTTCCTTTTACTGATGTAGAGTTCTTCCCCTTTAATATATCCTTAGATGGGCTGGGAGTCTAACCTTTTTCATGCTGGAAAGAAAGATAGGTCATCTACTAATGGCTCTCTGATGTGACAAGCAAAGTCCATTCAAGATGTGTTTCACTCTGAATGTGTATGTGGGTTTATGTGTGTGCATGTACATACATGTGCATATGCAATGAATTTCAGTACTGTGTGTGTGTGTGCATACACCAAGTGTCTACTATTCCATTTACTGTCATACAGATGATAGAAAGATATTAAAGACAGGTCCTTAAGGAATTATCTATTAGCAAGAGAGGAAGTGAGGAAATAAAAAGATATGCAGAACATACTAAGTGCTAAGTTATCTAATAATAATTATGATAATATGTCATTTTTTCATTCTCAAAAAGTGCCTTGTAAGAAAGAGACTGAAGCTCAAGGCAGGTGAATTAGTTTCTCAAGATTGCCCAATTAGTAAAGAGCAAAGCTGGAATCTGAAACTCAATATGCTGACTCTCAGCCTGTGCTCTTTCCACCAATCATATATATAGACTTACAGTACAACACATATAAGTTATGATGCACTGAGTTTTATTTGTGACATAAGCACATTTAAATTCAAAGAAAGAGATTTGTTTTGCCTACAAAAACAAGAAGCATGAATTGAAGAAGGTTCCAAGGGTAAAGGCCATAAAGATCCACTATTGGGATCCTAATAATGGCAAAGATCCTCATCCATTGTCTTTGTGGTCAAAACCAAAACTATCCTAACACATAGTAATTGCTAAAATTTAATCTCTGCTAAAAAACAAAATAAGGACAGTTTATTCCCAGGTAGGAGTATTTATAAATAATCATAGAGATGTATAGATTGGTTCATAGACCAGTGCTTCGAATTATTTACCTGGCCTTAAAAAAATATTTATCTGGCCTTTTGGGAATTTAGCATATAGAATTAGGAGTATGGGGTGGGAGAGGTCAAAAAACTGTGCACTCAAACTCAGGTGGCAAGAATCTAGTTATGTTCTGACTCATTATGCTGTAAGCAATGAGGAATCTCATTGCAATGTTTGATCAGGGAAATGTTTGATCAGGGAAATGCTTACAAGACTCCTGAGGCAGTGGTATATGAGGAGAGGAGGGCTTTTTCACTATCCTTAATGAGCCAGGGTAATGCGAAGGAGAACAGAAGAGGAAGTGGGCAGGTGTAACTTCACAGAGGTAGGAGTGATGGGGATTAGAAACATGACATTTGAGATGAAGAGAACAGAGATGAATATGGTTCAAGTGCTAAGGGTGGGACACAGGGTATACAGAAATACAGAAGCCTATAAATAAAAATCTGATTCTGAAGAGTGTGAGATATTCTACTCCCAGCTCAGCATAAAATCGAAAGCTAGTGATGGTGTTTGTTGAGAAGTTCACTGCAAATAAAGGGAATACCTGCTTTAGAGCTTTAAGTGAAGGATGAAGCAGAGTATCTTCAAAATTCAAAAAACAGCCTTACTCCCTTCCAATTACAGTACACCTAATTTTCTAGTTATTTTGGTAATGTAGAATTTTACATTTTTATTCTACTTCACTAGTTTATTCTATTCTATTTATTTTATTTTTGTAATATCATTAGACTCCAACCCTTTTCCACCTTGCAAGACATGGGGAAGGAAAAGTGCAGAAGATTCTCTTGTGGAATCCATTACAACTATCTGGGGAAAGAGAAAAGAATTACAGACAGTTCACACCACACCGTCTCTGTCCCTTTGGTGTGAATGGCTTAGAAGTCTTGAAGGTGCCATGCTCAATGGCCAGCACAGCTGAAGGAGGAAGAAGAAAGGTCACAGACCTGCTGTATATACAAAAAACTACCAAATAACAAGGAAAAAAACAAAACAAAACAAACACCTCTCACTGGCCCAGCAGCAATATTCAACGAGGACTTGAGCAGTGGTAGCAGTTTGAGTCAGAAACAGAGAGAGAAATTGCCTTAAGTTCTGAAGTGCTTTCTGGCATGGTCAGATAACACCAGCCAAAGTTTATGGATCTGTGTCTTCTGCCTGAGGTTAGGTGAGAAAACACGGGAGAGGGATGACAGGCCAGGTATAGAGACAAATGTGACTTTAATGATTGGGCACAGGGCCCAATGGGAGTGAGGCCAAAGGAAATAAATGCCTGCTAACATAACAGTTCTGAGGAAGAAGAAAGCTCTGTGGAGCAGGGTCCTCAGCAGAGCTTCAAGAAAGCTGGTGCTCAAGCCAGGCTTTCTTGGTCCCTAGCACAGTGGGGCTTGTGAAGGTACACGGAGGCACTATGGTGTAATTAAACAACACAGTCTCTTCAGCCAGTCATATCCCGGTTTATTTATTTATTTTATTTTTATTTTTTTTTATTTTTTATTTTTTTCATATCCCGGTTTAAATTCCATCATCATAACTGATGAGCACATAGCATTAGTCAGGATTATTTAACCTCTCAGGATTTTACTTTCTTACTGATCTTCTTACTTCTTCTGGAGTAAAACTGGGAAAAGACCTGCTGCTAGAGACCACCAGGAAGAAAGCCTGCCTGAGGGTAAAGCTACCACCAAGGAGGGCGGAGTTGACATATCAAGACAGATCAACTCACTGAGCATCCGAAATGAGTGGAGACTGGATAAAGTTGGACCTTTTGACTTTCTAGATACATGAGTTAATACCTCTTTTAAAAAACCTTTTTCTTTTTTGTTAACCAGGTTGCATTTTTCTATTACAGATAAAAAGTTTTGATGACTAAATTATTTCAGGTCATTGATTTGAGGATTGACTAAAACAGCGTATGCAAGGCGCTTAGCATAGGGGTTGGCACACAGTAAGTGCTCAATAAATGGGACCTCTCGAAGATACGGAAGGGAGAGTTATTCATATTGGCTGGCACTGAATCATGGGAATGAATGATAATGTGTAAACATGCTCAGAAGCACTGAGTATGGACTTGCAAGTATTCTTGTACCTCTCCGCTGAACAATACAGCTGTCACATGCCTGAAACAAGACTGGCATTCTACAATACAATAGTTCATTGTTGAGTCAACTCTTAATTTTCTGTGTGTGAATTATTCACAGAAAATATATAATCACCATTCAGTTGTCCCTACTTCCAGCCAGTCCCCTTTTATGTCAGAACAACATAATCAATAAGGTAAGTCTGAACCTATTTTTAATTAAGTGAAACAGCTCTAAGGTTGCCTTGTCTTTTGCATAGATAATAGATTGCTGAGAGGTTTATAATGAAAACTGCCTTCCATTGCTTTGTTCAAAAGTTGAAACAGATCCCAAGAAGGACACATTCAGCAACTGCTAATAGTGAATTTGGCTTTTGGCAGGACCTTCCCTTATTCAAATATTTTGGATACCACTGATCATCCAACTCTATGCCCTTGTCAAAGTCAAAGCAACACCTTGGCTCTTATCTATTGAACTGTTAAACTAACAGCTATTATTGGGAGATGCAGGTCAGAAATAAATCTTAAACATAGAGCTGATTTTTACTATTGCAAGCAAGGGCCATGGGCCCAGACAGACCAAGTTTCAAAACTTGGCTGTATCATGCATTATGTATGTTATGTTGGATAAAATACTTCACTTTTCTATTTTATCAAATTGAGGCTAAGAATCCCTATCTCACAATCTTGTTATAAGGATCAAAGGACATGATTTATCAGGTGCCCAGGTCATTCTATAACTTAAGCCGCTGAGCCACCCAGGCTGCCCCAGTCATTCTATAACTTAATAGAAATCCCCATTATGGAATTTTATTTTGCTGACACTTTGTTCTCCCATCTGTACTTTTTTTCCCTAATGAAAATCTATTCTCCCTTTTTATGATAACAGAATCCTGTTTTCTCCTTCTTAGTAATCATCTCTCCCCTAACCTTGAACCATGCGGTTGGACTAGGACTCAACCTCATCTCCTATTTCAATTCCCTGACCTACATGAGTAGTCTACCACCTTCTATAGCCTTGACCACTCAGATTCAATCTCTGGAAATATAAGGAAAGAGGCAGGTTGGTTATATGGGGCTTCTAAACTGTTAGAAAGTGGACTAAAGCTGATAATGTCCATCATTGCCACAAATGAGAAAACCAACCTGAGGATAAAGCCAAGTAGGGGGAAAACAAAACTAATAGATATAGAAGGTCAGCCACTAATAAAAATATTATTACTATTAGTCAATGGGCATTTAATACAATTCTTAGGTTCCAGTCATGTAAACACTTCATGAGAAACATCTCATTTAATGAAGTAGGTATTAATTATCTTCACATCACAGAAGTGAGAAAAACAACAACTGAGGTACACAGGAGTAACTTCTCTGTGATCCCTTACTGAGTAAATGGTAAAGCTGGACTCACACCTCAGTATCTCTGAGCCCCTTAATCTCCAGGCTTTAATTCCAGTGTAACTGATCTCTGACATAATAAAGAACAAGACTGCTATCACAGTTAAATAAAAAGGACACCTACTCTATTAAGTGTAACATCGTACTAAGATGTGTTTTATAAACTGCTATATAGACATGTAAATCAGTTTTAAAGACAATATGAACTCCTTGGAGGAAAGTTCATATTTATGTTAATTGTGGCAGTGCTAATAGCAACCACTGTGATAACATAAGAATAAGCTCTTATGTTCCATAGTTATTTTCCAATTGCCATCGACTAGTATCAGAGATGGCATTGCTATTGCCACCCAAGTAGGTATTTCTCAAGTGGACTAGGTGATAAAGGAAAAGACATGAATTCATCTTCATTTTTCTCTATGGGAAATGCTATGTTATTACCTAGAGTCACTTACACCAGAAAATTTATCACTAGAAAAGTTGCCTCCATCCTTCCACACCCCCACAACCAGGCTCCAAGCAAAAATTATTAAAGGGGGCCTCTTTTAATTAAGCTTGCTGAGTAATCCTAGATAGCCCCATAGTTCCTGTGTAATTTGAAGCAATTGGTTTCCAGGAGTGAGTCTAATAAATATTGCTTTGACTGACATCTTTGCTGCCAGCCTCAGGAAGTTGCTCAGTCAGAAATACAGACCATGTGGCCAGAGATCAAGAGATTTTCATCAACAGTCATGTGTACTGTGCAATTTACAAGGTCTCATGCCTCTCTGGAAAAACTAACAGAGCTTAAAGAACCCACGGGGGCCATCTGCCAAGCCCAGTTGGAGAGAGACTCATGCAGGCTTGGTGGCCAAAAGAGCTTCGGGTTTTCTCTACTCATCTGCCTGAATGGGTTGGATTTCCAGTGGCTCACAACTCCAGCCCAGAAATAAAGGCCAAGAGGCAGAGGCAATGAAGTCCATTGATTTAGCAGAGCATGGACCTTGGAGCCAGACTGCCTGCATTTGAATCCTGGCTCTGCTATTTTCCGGCTGTGTGACCTTGGCTAAATTAGTTAACCTCTCCATGCCATAAGTTTCCCATCTGTGAATGATGATAATGCAAGGCTTACTTCATTAAATTGTTAGGGGAATTAAATGGCTTAAGTTTGAATCATGCTTATCACAATGTTAGGGGCTTGAATGGGGGAAGATGTGTCTCTCTGTTCCCAAAGGTAGAAGGAGGGGCATTATTCATTTTATTTAACAGACAGATTAATCAGAATTCATCCACAAGCATTTTTATAAAGATAAAGATATTAGGACATTTGGTTACAAGGGCTTTGCTAATCAGGCTTTCAGATAAAAGACCCCTACTCAAAGAATAGATAAGAATGGAAGCAATTAGCATTGGCCAAAGCAAGGATGAGGTCTGTTCACTTCATAATGCTGTGTATAAATAAGACCATTAGTGAGCTACAAAATATTGTGTACCATGTACACTTACAGGGGAAAATATTCTCATCTCAATTTTGTTTTTTGTTTGTTTGTTTGTTTGTTTTTGGTCCATCTTTTTAGTTAACTTTTTTCTTTGTTTCTGTTGGGAAGAACACATGTCCATCTAGTCCTCTGTGAAGTGGAATTTCCTACTTTCCTTGGTTGGGTCCACAGGCAATTTCAAGTCACTTGGAAGCAGAACTTGAAAGACTTGCCCCTTACACTTTCTCATTGGCAAACTATCCACTCCATTTCCAGGTTAAATTAGGTGGACCTTATTCATTTATTTTAGCCCTTCATTTGTTTATTTTCTGAAGCCTTTCTTTGCACACATTGCACCAAGTAAAGACAGAATGAGAAAACAAAAACAGAAACAAAAAACATGGTCCCTCTTTCCATAGAGTGACTTTATAATTTATGGGCAAAATATACAGAGATGCAAGGTGTCACATGAATAAGTGACAGGATGAGCAAGAGAGAAAGAGAAGAAATGTTGACCAAAGATGGGAGACTCAGTGACAGCTAGAGTGGAATTCCTAGAGAAGGAAGAGGCTAAACCCCGGGAGAAAGGCTCAAGCCAACGCAATGGGAAAGAGGTGAACCGCTTCCGTGCCAACAAAAGCCTTCTTGAGTTATAAATGTCTCTTTCTGATGGGAGAAAATAAGGCATCTTTCCATATAGAATTCTCTATGTGTTATCTTTGAGCCCATTTGTTTGCAAATGACTCGCCCTTTACTTTTTTGGGTGGTTTCACCAGCGTTTTAAGACATTCTTCTAATGCAGTTTCTCTAGCTTTCTACTCCCATGGGGGTTTTTAGGGCAGCGCTTGAAAATAAGAAATATGAAAATGCATTCCCCTTAGAAGTGAGAGAATTGGGGTAGGTGTGGGGAGCTATCAGGGGCCTGTAAGTCCAAAGGCTCATAAGAGGCAATGTGATTTCAGGAGGAGTAAAGGGGAGACACCTTTCAGAGTTGCAGGGAGCCTACTGGCCCCTAAAAACTCAGGGTTCCAATGATTCTGAATGATATGGACATGAGATATTGAAACCTTTGTTGGAGCTAGTTCTTATAGTACTGTTTACACAAGCAAAAGTCTAGAAACAACCTAATGTCCTTTCCATGGGCAGATTAGGTCAAGGAGGGTAGAGTCATATGTTTTGGTAAGGGTTAGGCTATAAATTCAAAAGGGAATGATAGGTACAGTCAAAATTACACTAGAATGCTTCTTACTTTGTTCTTACTGTCCCAGGATCTAGGCCTTTAGAAACTCAAAAACCCAAAGGAACTTATATTATTCCCTTTCTTTTCAGCTGTGGCTATGGGTTCCCATGGAAGGAAGCCACGTCTAGTTTAAATGGGGGGATGGGCCCAGGTGGTAAAGAAAAGAAAGAATATTACTTTCTTTTGCTGTTCCTCTGTTGTTCTCCCCCATGTGCAGACACAGCAAGAAGGCAGCCCTCTGCAATATCCTGCACTATCCTCTGAAACATCTTGCAATATCCTTTGAAATATCCTGGTCTTCACCAGGAACTGAATCTGCCAGCACCCTGACCTTGGACTTCCTGGCCTCAAGAACCATGAAAAATAAATGTGTTGTTTATGCTGCCAACTCTAAGGTATTATGATATAGCAATCCAACCTAAGGAAAAAAAATATATGTTTGGTAATACATAGAACATTTATGGAAAGAAATAAGAAACTAAGAATGCTGGTTGTGCCCCAATGAGGAGACGTGAAATCAAGGAATGGGAGGAAGATCTTTTAGACTAGTAAGATCTACTTATCTACACTGAAAACCCTTATTTTAACTTGTAAGATATGTAACTGTCTATTTTACAAGTCCCATAAAAATAAAACAAAACAAAGCCCTTGTTACAAAGCCCTTGTTGTTCACGGTTCTACAGGATCTATTTTGGGCTTACTGAGTAATCTGTGGCACAGCTTTAACATTTCCTTGAAATATTGACTATTCCAATATCACATACTGCCCTAGGGCAATGTGGGCATATCTCAATAAGGACAGATGTCACATGACAGATCTGGGTGAGGAAAAGACCCCAATGCTCATTTACTAGGTGATCTCTTAGTGGGGTACAAAATAAAATGAGACTTACCAGTAGAATCTGTTTGGTACGACCCCTTCCTGGATAAGCTGCCACCTTCTCCCAAATTCAGCAGAGCTGTATAACTGTAGAGAAGAGAAAATACTTAGCATCATGACCCCATGGCACACCAAATATACAAATATTAGTTCACTGGATCAATAACAATAAATAACAACAGCAATAGTATCTATCATTTGTTGAGCACCTGCCATATGCCAAGAGAATGATCCAAATATCATCACTACTCCTCACATCCATTTTGCAAGGTAGATGTTAGTATCTCCACTTTACAGCTGAGAAAGCTGAAGTTCAGGAAGATGATGTGATTTGCTGGAAATCATATACCCTCTAAACATTAGAATGAGCGGGGATTCATCCCCTTTTCTACTTGGTGACA
Source organism: Canis lupus dingo (assembly GCF_003254725.2). Classification (NCBI taxonomy): domain Eukaryota; kingdom Metazoa; phylum Chordata; class Mammalia; order Carnivora; family Canidae; genus Canis; species Canis lupus. Next base: position 18,912,618 of record NC_064270.1, read on the forward strand.
AAGTCATCAGCACCACTTGACCTATCATATGTAGATCATTGTGCAGAATATAAAGAAGTGCAAATTGGAGATGTGGCTCTCCAGGAGTAGACAGTATAACCTGAACTAAAATAATGAGAAATGCACGTGGCCACAAGTGACAGAGGAATGCCAAGGAAGGAGAATCAGAAGTCAGACAGGGATGCTTCACAGATGTGTGCAGATTCAGCTGAGATCTGAATGAATGGCAGCATTCACACCAACAAAAATGGGACAGGCATTACAAGAGGAGCAACGTGGGCCCGAGGGGTTAGATACACAGGGATGGTATACAAACAATCCTGGCTCATCTAAAGAAGTGTAGATTGGAAATGTGGGAGGCAGCTTGGAAAAAGGCTTTCAAAAGCAAGTTAGGGAGATAGAACTGATCCTGCAGTCCAGAGGAGCCAGTGTTGGTCGTTCCAACAATAGCCAGAGAAGCTTCAGGCTATTCCAGCAGCCCTCATGGACTACACCTTCCCTGTGATCCAAGTGCTTCCTATGCGTTATTTCATCTCATCCACACCCCATCCCTGTGATGATATCTGAAGTTATTTTACAGAGAGCTCTACAGCTGTTAAGAGTTTAAGTCCACATGTGACATTGCTTCAATACTCTCCGAGGGCAATGGTCATGAGACAGGGTTTAATGCTCCACATACTCCATCCCGTCCAAACATGATTCTTCTTTTACATCCTGCTCTTTATCATGGCTCATTCCACATCTCTGCTGTTCTCCAATAATCTTTACAACTCCATGGAAGTGTCCTCTGATGGCAGCCTGGAGATTCCTGCAGCTCCAGGTATTCTGGTTCCCATGGGCTACTACTGGCTACTGATGTGATAAATATCATTTGGAACATCTCCTTTCTATGTGCCTGATCTATAGCCCACTGACGCCTCCAATCTTCCCCCAGTGCATTCACCAAATCCCACAGTGAATGGATAATGAGTCATACCATACTGAGTACCATGATTACCCAGCCTTGTCCTCTCCCCAGCTCCAGCACTCAGTAAAGGGTCAAATGACTCACCAAGTGATTCGCCAAGGTTGCAGATGTGCCGGGCAAGTCATAGGAACAGGTCAGCTCAAGTGAGTATTTACCAATCCTTGAAAGACGCTACCTAACAACATTGTGTCCAATTGGATTAAAACATGTTCTGAAGCCAATTTTTTATTTTCAAAGCTGAAATACGTGATTAACTAAGCAAGCAGCTTAATTGGCTCTAACTACACAGTATTTGGGCATTTGGTCAAGGAGAATTCGTGGCTTTTTCTTTCAAGTCTTACTATTTTTGTCTTCTTCATCGTGCCTGGGTACATTTTATGCTTGATTCCTTTTAAGAGTGCCAAGGAGAGATGGGGAGGCAGTTCCTCTCACAGAGATAACAGAGGATGAGACAACTCACTCCCTCTTAACTCAGAACCCAAGCATCCAGAGCATGCACATCTTGCTTCTTATTCACTAGCATGTCCTAAACTCTTGGCATTTGAATACAGAGACTTGTAGAACAACAGCAAGCACCCAGTCTGGGAGGGTCGGCTTCTTGAAACTCTCCCCTTGCTCTAACTTTTTTTAAGCTCAGAGCTGTACTTCTTCCCATGAGTTTAAAGAGAATAGAGTTCACACCATTCTGTGTGCCTATGTCTATATATAAATGTATGTTAATATCTATATTTATATATGAAGATTTATGCAAATGTAACAGAATCAGGATGGCTTGATATAATAACAATTCTGTGCATGAGGCTGGACTCATATATGTTGAAAATCAAATATTAACTCTGAGGGCTCATATGGTGACACCAAGGAACTCAATCCCTGCCCCCACATAGCATTTATCTTTGGGAGGAATTATTAGGTGCCAGCATATGTGTTTGTGTGTGTGTGTGTGTGTGTGTGTGTGTGTGTGTTTTCTCAATGTCTTTTTTAATTGATCCCCCTAGGCTTGGATTCAGAATCTCTGGACCAGTCAAGTATGTCCCATGATATTTGTTTTTATCCTCTTCAAGGGGCTGCTTTGTTATTTGTGAGCATCCAGAGGGCCCTCAAGCAGTAGGTGTATCAAACAATCCAATAAACCAAGCCTCTCTCATTCTACTCGGTGACATTCTTTTCAGTTTTCTCTCTTAAAAGGTATCTCTTGGTGCTGGTGAACTCACCTCACTTTCTCATTCACACCTGAGCAGACTTCCTGTGCTGTGTCTTCACTGGTGTTACCCACTCTGGCTGAGGTGGCTTCAAGACTTGCCAGTCTTCTTTTTTTAGGTCCAGAACAAAATATGCCTTTTCTATGAATCTTCTACATGCTAAAATTCCCAGTGGCCTCATTTTAGAAGTTCTATGGTTCAACAGATGGTATCAAACTACAGGCCACATATTTATACTTAATTTTCTTAGTAACTTTCCAAGAGAGCCATCTATGAATGCAAGGCAGATATTTCTTCCTATCTAAAGTCACTCTAAAATATCTGAGACTACTCCCTGCCCCTTTTATAAGACTATAAAGCTTACAGGGATGGCGAATTATTTCCTTCTAGAAAGCAGCTAGAACATAATAGATGGGCAAGGGGGAAAACATATCAATTTTGTGACATACAAATTCCCTAGTGATGATTCTATCTAGTAAAGTATCCAGGTCTCCCAATGGGTGGACAACGGCAACTTATCAGAGGATTATGTTTTATTTCCATGGGTCCATAGTAGAAGCCTATTCCTAAGAAACAAACAAATGAACAAACCAGAGCTATAAATATCAGTACATTTGAAACTTCCAAACATTTGGAAGCAGGGTCCCCCATATCTACCCTTGGCCAAAGTTGCTCTATTTACACCACCTACTATTTCAAATATTTTCCCCTTATTGTCCAGCCTAGGGTCATACCTAAAGGAGAAAACAGGAACTCACAGTCACTCAAGCTAATGTGTTAATTAAACCTTCAGAGTCTGACAGCAAAGTTCTCCACAAAGAAGAGAAAAGGATCAAAGCCTTTTACCCAATGACACTGTCTCAGCCGCCAGTAGAAGGCTTTTCTTGCAAAATGAGTCAATGTCCTTTAATAAAAATCACAGAGTTAGCAGCACCTAAATAAGATTTATTTCCCTCTCTGTCTCTGGCTCTAAGGTTTCTTTTGACTGTCAGAACACAGACCTGAGAACTATCATTACTGTATGTCACATCAGAGAAAGCAGAGCAGCTTTCTCCAGCAATGCTAAAGGGGGAGGGGAGGAGGAGGAGGAGGAGGAGGAGGAGGAGAGAGAGAGAGAGAGAGAGAGAGAGAGAGAGAGAGAGAGAGAGAGAGAGATATCAGGGAGAGGAAGATAGAATATATGAATTAGTTTTAGGAGGGCAGCATTCATCTACTAACCTCTGCCATAAACCCCAAAATGCCATTCTTGAAGGGATTTTGGTATTGTTTTTATTGGACTGTGGTACAAAATATTGGGGAACATTTTCGAAGTAGAAATTTCAGAAAGGGAACAGGGAAAGGACTCGTTGCCTAAGAATGCAAGGCAGAAAGTCCTTCTTGTCTCAAATCATCCTAAACTATCGGAGACCACTTCCCTGCCTCAGTAAATAGAACATAATGAGCACAAACCCAATGCTCATCTATGCTCAAGATCTACTGTCAGCCTCAGGGCCTGACCCTCCACTCTGTCATTATGCTAGTCCCCGACTGTCAATACTTCTCCCTCCTGCCAGGCTCTTCTCCTGAATGGTCTCTCTGTTTCCTCCTTCTCCTCCTCCTCCCTCCCTCCCTCCCTCTTTCTTTCATTACTTATATTTTTTTCCTCCTTTAGACATCTCTCACATTGGCTTGTGTTCTTGCCATCTGCCTTTGTCTGCTCTAAGAAGACTACAGATAAAAATACAGTTAATTGCAAAGGATGCAATGGCAAGGGTTAGTTTTGTTATGAGCTTTTAACCAGTTGTTCAGCCATCCCTGGTACCATCCTCAGGAGGCTGCAGAGCTGCAAGCTGGATCAGGAGCACTGGCTCCGAGGGAGGGGAAATTGGGATGCCACTAGGAGACAAAGAGCTTGGGGGTGGGAAAGACTGAGATTCATCAGCCTTTCTCAGCATTCCTGATCGACAGCCAATTAGGACTGGGTGGGAGAAGGGAGGCACGAGAGCAGCTGTTGCTAATGCCCATTTTCCACCTTCTTCTCATTCAAACGGTGGTTGAAACCCTAGCAGAGTAGCAACTTTCTTTGAAGAGAAATTCAACTTCCTTGTGCTGATGGCAAGAGCTCATACTCATCACTGTCCCTGCAAAGTCATCTTAATGTTTCTAAATCAGATCAATGTAGCCCCTCTTTTAACATCAGAGACAGGTACACATTAGGGATTTTGTTCTTGGCTAGGAAGTTGGTACAAGGACACAATTTGGTAAAAAGGAAGAGTGATAACATCTTTTAAACCTTTGTTTGATGGGACTGAATGCTCTCCCCATAAAGCTTCTCATGGAGACTTTCTCAGTCAGGAGGCAGGTCCCTGGGTTTCTGCCACACTGACTCCTTAGAGGCTGCCATATTGACAACACGTCCTGCTGTGGGCACTTCTCAGGATTGCCTGCTCTCTCCTCTTTGCTTCTCTGCCCTTAACATTTTAGAGGCAGGAGGCCTGCAAATTGCACTTCTTGAGAAGGCTGACAGAAAACCTTGCCAGTTTTATTTTACTTGCTCATCCTAATACTGCCCTGGAGGATGGCCTGGGTACAAAGCACTCATCTACCTCCTGATTCTCTAGTTCTCACTGCTGTTACTGAATTCTTTTTAGGAAGAAAGAGATGGTACCTTGAGGACTTCAAATGAATCCCTAACACCAGGCTGGAGGCACTGCAAATATCAAGCTCTTTCTTCCACCAGCTTCAACAAGAAGAAAGAGAATCCATCCACAGAAATCCCCAGTCTTCAGAAGTATGCTCTGATGCTCTGGTTCTATAGTACAGGAGAAGGCCTGAACTCACTCTAAGGGAAAAACACATCCTGTTGTACCTAAAACAATTTAATAAAACTTCATTAAGTGCTGGCCTGAGCAGTTTTCTTTTCCTTGGCTGGTAGGTACAGGGATAGAAGGTGAGAGAACCATGATGGCCATCACAGACCAGCTCTCCCATCCCAAACAGATGAAAATTCCTCAAAGAAAGAACAACAACAACAACAACAAACCCAAAAACAAGAAAAAAAGAAAGAAAATTCCTCAAAGAAAAGGCTAGCTTATCAGGGAACATCACAGACAATATATAATAATAATGTGTCACATTTTGTTCAGAGTCCTATGGTGGCCTATGTAGGAGAGGAAAAGGTGGGTATCCGACAGAGCGTTCAAGGTAGACCTAGGAGTATACTTAAAATTCCTTAAGATAACTATGTGGAAAAAATTGTGTTCCAGAATGAATGGGTCGGTCTGAGCAAATAAACAGAGCAACAAAGCTTAGGGTAATGTTTTTCTTCTTTTGTGAATGGCAAGAGACCCAGCTTAACTGGTCTGCATGCAGAAAAGTGAAGTGGGAGCAGAGGCTATAAACAGAGCCTGCATCCAGGCAGGACAGATGCAATCCTACCAGAACTTACGGGGAGCTAATAGAGATTGGATCCAAATGTCACCAAGGTCCAAAGACAAGAGCATCAAGGCTGCGTATTCAGCCTTTGCTGATAGACAGTAAGCAGGAATGATGACACATCGCTGGCTTCATCAATTTCTCCTGTGGCTGGATTTGTCAAATCTGTCACTGGCCATTCCCCAGCTGTCACTGAAGTCTGTCGCATGCCCCACAGTTGGGTCTGGCACTTTGAGGCAGGCTTGGGGGATTAGACATATGGAACTAGGGCTATCTGGGAAGAAGGGTCCGTCCACATGTGACCAAGAGCCACTTTCATCTGTGGATACTTCCCATGCACTCAGATCTGGAGGTACGTATAAAAAATTATCAGATGGATCCTGGTCTTAATGATTATCTAATATAGATGGAGAAATAAATACAAGATAAATAAAATAATTGGAAGCTGAAATCGGATGTATGTTACCAATCCCTCAATATCAATGAGTAGCTCTCAATAGCCATATGATCATACCATTATGTAAATGCACAGATGATAAAGCTCAGCAGTTCTGAAACAGAACTGGAAGATAACTGGAACCATGCCTCTGTAAGATGGACGCATCAGGACTGTGAAGATGGGAGGGAGGAGAGACAGACTGGTGGGAAGGTGCCACAACAGTGTGGAGGAGAGGCGAGTGCCTGAATTAGCTAGAGCTGATGCGTATGAGGAGGAGGGAAGGGGACATCATTAAAAAATATATACAAACAGGGATGCCTGGGTGGGTCAGTGTTTGAGCATCTGCCTTTGGCTCAGGTCATGATCCCAGGGTCTGGGGACTAAGTCCCACATCAGGCTCCCTACTGGGAACCTGCTTCTCCCTCTGCCTAAGTCTCTGCTTCTCTCTCTGTGTCTCTCATGAATATGAATATATATATATATATGTATATATATATAAATTTTATATTTAAAAATAAAAAAGAGGGGATCCCTGGGTGGCTCAGCGGTTTGGCGCCTGCCTTTGGCCCAGGGTGCGATCCTGGAGTCCCGGGATCGGATCCCACATCAGCTCCCGGCATGGAGCCTGCTTCTCCCTCTGCCTGTGTCTCTGACTCTCTCTCTCTCTCTCTATGTCTATCATAAATAAATAAACAAACAAATAAATCTTTATAAAAATAAAAAAGACATCTGACCAGAAGTGGGTCCCTTCTCCTAGGCAGGGTGAAATTTTACATGCAGACTCCACTCTATCACCTGGGGTGCGGGGGTGCCTAGGAGCCAGACAGGGGTGCTTTTCCTCTGGCTCACAGATCCCCCACCCCTTGCTTCCTCTCTCTTGTGATCTTCAAACAACAGTCCTCCCTCTGCTGTGAAATCAGCTCCTGAAATGGGTACTGCAGCATCTGTCAGAGGGAAGAGTGGTAGGTGGGACAGGGAAGAGATTGTTAAAGAAAAATGAAAAAAAAAAAAAAAAAAAAAAGACAATTACAGAAAATTTAAAAATCACACTGATTTTCCTAGAGAGGCAAATGGCTTTTTTGCTTTTTGGTTTTTGGATTTATGGTACAATGAGGATGGACTGTGAAGACATTCAGATATAGGCTATAATATGGCTCTAGCAATCTCTGTACAGGCCATCTGAGAAAATTGTCTTAATTCCTTGAAGCCTCAACCCCAAATGCTAAATGGGCATAATACTATCTCTAATGTGTGCTCTAAGAATGAAGTTGAGGGGCACCTGGGTGGCTCAGTCAGTAAAGCATCTGCCTTTGGCTCACATCATGACCTCAAGTTCCTGGGATTGAGCCCCAAGTCAGGCTCCCTGCTCTGTGAGGAGTCTGCTTCTCCCTCTTTCTCTGTCGCTCCCCTTGCTTGTACTCCCTCTCTCTCTCAAATAAATAAATAAATAAAATCTTAAAAAAAATAAAGTTGAGCAATCGATGTGAAATGCCTTGCAGAATGCTTGCTACAGTGGTCAATTCTAGTACTCTCTCACTCATTTCTGCTATGGATTATTGCCTTTGGCATTCACTGACCTCAGACCTTGAGGGAGGAAGGAAGGAATGACAGGGAGAAGTAACCGACACTGCCCTCTTCTTCCAGACTTCCTGGAAGCAAGGGAGGGTCCTAGACAGAGCTTTCAATTTCCCAACCTCTAAGGCTAAATATTTTTTATCATGGTCTTTCCTAGAGCAACTGAAGCTGTTTGGCTTTGAATCTCAAGTCTTCTAGTCCTGGGTTATTTTCTCATCATACCTGGTTGGATCAGCCAGGGAGGTGTTGGGGTTAAGCACGTCAGGAGAGTGAGAGCCTCGAAGGTCTGTATTGGTGCCTTTTCATTTGGTAATATTTTATATTAAGAATATAATTCAGTAAAGGAACCTGGAAATTTTAGGAGGATATGTGACTTCTGGTTTTTCTGCTCGCCAGCTATGTGATCTTGGCCTCTGGGTCCCTTGGGGCAATGGCTGTGCCATTTGCAATTTGTATTTACAATATCCTGGTAGGAGACTGGACAAGAAAACATTTTTAGTTTTATTTTTTAAAACATGAAAACCATCAAGTCATAAATTTCACAAAACGTATTTACTCACAAGGCCAAGCCTTCTTCCTCCCAAAATCACTCTCCATTTTTGGCAACACCATTGCTTGCTACCACTCTTGTCATGGAGGAACTCAGAAAATCCTAGCATTATTCGATTTCTAAAAGCCCCCTACCCCCCTTAGAGACAGGTCTTTCCAGGTATCCCATGAGCTTTTTAAGAAAGAGATTCATGTTCTCTTATGAGATCAAATGTCCTTCAAACTCTCCCAGATTAGTGCCTGGATTAAAAAGGTTTCATAATCCATTCAGACAAGTGCTAGTAGAACAGATCAAAAGAGCTGACTAAAGAGTTGTAAGCGAAAATATAACTCTCTTTCAAAGCTTAAATAGCTACCAAATAACATAATTGTGCCTGTTCAAGCCTTAATCCCATTGACTTCTTTATAAAATGTCCATTTTTCCTTATTCTTGTAGCCCATTCCATTCAAACTGTTAGGAACAGATAGATCAAAGTGTCCCAGGTTGCAAGTGAAAAATAATGATACAACCTGATGAAACAAAGTATCTAAGGTGAACAGAGGCTTCTCTTGTTTACATATGATGGCATTTCAGCTTGAGAATGTTTTATAAACAAGCGTTGGGGATGACATTTAGCAAGCTCCCTGGTTTCCACTCTAATTGCCAGTTTTGTACTTGGATACTTAAATTATTTACATATTCATGAGATTAGAAATCAGTTCTGACTTTGGAAAATTTCAAGCACATGGAAATCCTACCAAATCAGCATGTAATATAATGCTCAACATATTTCTTATAAATAACTGAGGGCTTTTTTACCTAATGTAGTGCCTTGGGGAAACAGGATGGCATTAGGTAGATATCAGTTTCCTAAGTGTGTGTGCTTGTGCAGAAATTATTTGAGTATCTCCAGGGGGCTGAATTTCAAGGATCTATTTATTTTTTATGTAAATCTTGCCCTTTTGACATTAAGGGGCTGCTAGGTCTATTCAGAAACAAACAGAGTTACTGTGAAGACAAATGCTTTAATATTTAATAGTTTACTGTTATTATAATCAATATTTTCTGAGTACTGTGTATTGGTTTTTCCTTTGCTTCATTCGTTTTGGTTCCATGGTACCTTTTAGTAATTGAACGCTAAGAGGGGATTTGACATTGACTAAAATGTCTAGGACTTCAGGTGGGAAGACACTACCACTAAGGCAGCATTGTGCCTAAATTCAGCTATGCCACACCAGGTCAGCTATCTCTCAGGCCTTTGAAATAATGCATTAGCTGGCATCTCCACGATGCTTGCTCTGTACCAGGCTCTGAGTTAAGTGTTTCATGTATGCCATGTCCGCATCCTCACACCATCTTGTAATGCAGGTATTGTACACTTCATCGTTGGAGAACCAACAAAATGTCAGTGGCCTCCTGGAGGTCCCCCTAGCCACTGACAGGGCCTGACAGAGGAGAGAGCTCATGCTCTTACTTGCCTTGCTGTATCATCTACCACCGGTGAGAAACCAATATGACTGAGTTTTGGAAAATGCTGACATTCCTTTTCTCAAGCAGTCAAAATCTCCCAGGGAATTCCCAGCATCCAAAGGTGCCATGATCAGTAATAGCCTTCTGTTAGGACCCAGTCAGGAGAAGTGCAAAAGATGAAAAAGGAACGGAGGGAAGTTGTTTTTTTTTCCCCTCCTAAGAATGGACATGAAACTAAAAGTATTTTTTTAATTTACTTTCATGCAAGTTACTAAAATTCTATGGTATGCTCTCAAACACACTGGCAGTATAATTTTCCTTTTCTATCAATATATCATTTTAACTCAAAGTCGGTCTTCAGTCACACAGAGAATGCCAACTGTTAGTATTTAGAGTTTCAAGAATCTGAAAAAGAGACCCCTTATCAAAATGTGTGCTCCCCCTTTAAAGTCACGTTTTGGTTTTGTGTGTATCTTACACATACACATAAGTGCCAAAATATTGAAGGTGAGGCTAACATGCAAGCCTTAGGATCTCTTATTTCTTTTGTAAACCGTGATTTGGAATGCAGAGGAATCACGCAGGTCCTCAGGTGATACCACTTGTACTGCCAAATCACAGAGCTCCAAAATAAATGAAACAACACACACTGGTGAATATCTCAGAACTGCCACAAAGTAAGGGGGGCCCACCAAACTATCTCAAAGGTTTTTTCTTCTCTCCACAGAACTGACCACCCAATTTGGATGCATTTTTTTTTAATTCACAAAATAATTTAGCATCTCTTAAAATAAAGCAGACAGGGAGATCCATGAACAGGAGAAAAACAAAGACGATGGGAAAGGCAGAAGGGATACAAAACTGACTGGGGACCCATGCAAGGCAGCAGGTGAGGTTTATCTGCCCTGCACAGTTTGCTGTTTTACATTTTTGAGTGAGTTATAAATACTTGAAAAAAAGAAAATATCACATTTCACATGAAGCAGGATTCCTTCTCTTGAAAAAATACAAAAGTCTGGTGACACTGGGCGAGCCATCCTCTGTTGAACGGCAGGCTGGAGCTTCCCAACACCTCTCCGCCCCCGCCCTTCTGAATGTCTACACAAACACCTGCTCTCCACTTCCCCACAGCTCAGACCCCACCACTTTGTTCAGTCTGATTTCTTGCTTGTGGGAGGGGGAATTAACATTCATGGCCTCGCAGGACCTGGACATCCACAAGCCTGACGACAGGAAGTATATTGCACAGGACCAGGAAAAAGGGGTCAAGGGTGGCAGGCTCCCTGGCAGAGCTTGGCCAACCTGGATAAGCAGAGCGAGGGGGCATCTCCTCCCCAGATGCTCAGGAAACTTCCTGTCCCTTTCATGACATTGCAGACCCTCCCCTTCATCAATTGTTCCCCAGGCATGCCCCCAATGGAGAGGCCTGAGCCCAGTGCCAGGCCATGGTGGCCTGCAAAGCGGAGGTGTGTGCATATCCTTATACTTTTCTCCTCTTTTTCCCTCAGTCACATCTGCGTTTTGTTTTCTCTCATTTCCAATGTTTCCCAACACATCATGTTTAGTGAGGTGTTTAAGGCAGAATGAGAGATGCCGTTGGAGGCAATGTTTTATAGCACAGTTTGTACACTAGTTTATTGCCAAATTAAAATAAAGATGTAATCTGGCAGGCTCAGCCTGCTGCTAAGCTTTCCTTGGGTGGTTTCCTACACGGAGGCAAGAAAGTGAGAGGAACTCTCTCTGGTTTCCATACCTGCTCGATATCCACCGGCAAAGAAACAAAAAGGAGGCACAGAATGCTTGCTTCGCCTACTGCTTAATTACAGAAATAAAAAATAAATAAAGGAAAGAGAGATTTTGGTGCTCCTATGCTAAATGCCGTGAGTCCTTCATAGTGCCCACAGTGACTGACTGCTGTTCTGTAAGAATTCTAAGCAGTGGGACTTTATGGGACCAGTATCACTTGGCCCATCTGACACACAATTTCCATAATGTCTATAATGTTTATTTATTTATTTTTTTGGAAATTCCGAAGCTTTCCAAAGGCACAGCCTCACATGGACTCTTTAGAAGCCAAGGAGGCTACCTCCTATGTCTATACTGTATAAGGCTCCAGACAGGAGCTTCCTACGTAGCCAGAGTACTTCTTTCTGACTTCAGAGGAATGAGGGCTCCTAATCTCCATGCCCATTCAAGAAAGCTTTTACCTCTTGGCAACCGGCTCGGCATTGAATATCACAGACAGATTTCTCTCAGGAAAAAAAAAAAAAGACTAAAACATCAAAAAAAAAAAATCCTGATTTTTTTGAATTCTGATGGCATTCATCCATATGCATTTCTTGCTGATTAAAAGTTATTTTTCTAAAAAAGTCTGATTTCCTATGGAATTGATGGCCAGTAAAACTCTATCTTGGGCCAGAAAGGACAATCTGCTCAACAAAACTCTTTGAGTCCTTTAGAATGCTTACATCAAAAAGCCTCCACTGGGTATCGAGGCATTCAAGATGAAATGCAGGCAGAGCAGAACACCACAGCCCATATGGGCTCCATCCCGCAAGCCAGAGATCCAGACTCTGTCCTCAGGGCCTTAAAGTCTCCTGCATTGAAGGAGAGAAAAAGCCATGGCAGGGAAATAAGGGAAAAACACAGTTGGCAAAAGAGGGAGAGTGTATACACAAAAGAAGGAGAGTGTGTATGCAACAGAAGGAGTGTATGCAATAGAAGGAGAGTGTGTATGCAAAAGAAGGAGTGTGTATGCAACAGAAGGAGAGTGTATGCAACAGAAGGAGAGTGTGTATGCAATAGAAGGAGAGTGTGTATGCAAAAGAAGGAGGGTGTGTATGCAACAGAAGGAGTGTATATGCAATAAAAGGAGAGTGTGTATGCAATAGAAGGAGAGTGTGTATGCAAAAGAGGGAGAGTATGCAAATGAGGAAGAGTATTATGCAAAAGAGGGAGAGTATGTATGCAAAAGAGGGTAATAGGGATGCAAAAGAGGGAATGTATGCCTCAGAAGACAATGTGGATGGGACACAAGGAAACAGGGAAGAGAGGAAGACCCCTCTGTTCACAGGCGAATCTGAACAAGTTGCCACCTGAAGAAGATTCTAAGAGACAAAACCTTTCGCTTGAGGATTCTGTTTGCCATAGGTTTGTACAGAAAAGCATCTAGTGAGCAAGTACAAGCGCTGAGGCAAGGGCCTTAGCTAGGAGTTCTGCCGCAGTAGCAATTGCTGTGTCACAGAAAAACTGATGAGCAATCCTTACATGAAAGAATAAAAGTTCATTTTTCCCGGGCAAATACAGTTGCTGGCCTGCCGACCTTCCTCAGTGCTCACTGCTGCATCTCGTCAGTGGTAAACACGCCATGATTCATGGGTGATTGCCACCTATTATTTCCAGATCACTGACCCACCTGAGTGGTCACAGACCCTCTCAACTTGACTTCCGGCCAAAAGCACCAGCCAATGGCTTATCTGATGGCTGCAGCCCATTCCCCTCCCAGCAAATGCCCCTCTCCTTCATTCTGTGATTCAAGCCCTGAACCAGGGAGTACTTTAACCCCGATTTATATTAGAAGGTTATTCACAATTTTTTTTTTTTTCCCAGGGTGATTTTACCTTCATTCTTTCCTGGAAAAAGAAAGCTCAGCAGAAAGGCTGGTTTCTGCCTATCTGCTAATCTCAAATTGTCACACGTCAAATTTCATGTAAGCCTTCATTCTATTCACTGAACTTTGACATGACTACTCAATACCAATGAGTGGTATTTCCCTTTGGGGAAACTCATTAACTTCTAAGGTGTGTGCTAGCTACATACCTACAAGGACTGTTAAGGCTTCTTCTAGCTCTATGATGACAGAATTCATTGGCTCTGTGGTCACAGAGGATACTTTTTGGTCCACACCAGGACTACAATGATACCATCCTAACTGGTCTTCTTGCCTTTTTTTTTTTTTTTAAGATTTATTTATTTATTCCTTCAGAGAGAGCAAAGAGAGAGGCAGAGACCCAGGCAGAGGGAGAAGCAGGCTCCACGCAGGGAGCCCAATGTGGGACTCGATCCTGGGTCTGCAGGATCACACCCCGGGCTGCAGGCGGCGCTAAACCGCTGAGCCACCGGGGCTGCCTGTCTTCTTGCTTTTGACCTCATATTACCACAGTTCATCCTAAAATCGCTACCAGATTAACCTTTGTAATCTATACCTCTGAACACACCTTTCCACTGACCAAAATTTTCACAAGTCTCCTAAATACAAAAACAAAACAAAACAAAACAAAAACCCCAAACTTATTCTGTCTTGTAGTCAAACAGTCAAACCAATAAAAAACAATCAAGATCAGATTCCGAATATATACACGGAATTAATATTACTAGAGTTCAGTTTCGGCCAAAAGGACATATTCCCAACCATGTAAGCATGGTTCTTCTTTTATTATGGTTCATGGCATTCTTCTTGTGTAAAGTATGACCCTCCAAACAGAATTATGACATATATTCTTTAAGATCAAAGTGAAATCATTTCATAAGATCTCCATCTCCTGAACTTTGGGCTGCCAATTTCATATAATCCATCCAGCTACTTCAACTGGGTATCTATTATGTGTGAATGAGGGCACTGCCTTTTTGGCCTCTCTTAGACTACTGGTGAACGCATGTACATATATCTTCTCTTCCCACGTGGATAGAATGCTCCTTGATAAAGTTATTTCAGACCAACAGTTCACCACGATGAGCACCTAAAACAGATGAGCACCTAAAACAGATGAGCACCTAAAACAATCTCATTGGGTGTACACCCTCAAGTATGCTTAACTGTACACATCCATTACAAAGCAAAGAGAGCCAATCCCAAGTACTGTTCACCAAGTACTGTGGCTGAGTTGGGGCCACAACTCGGATGTCTTCACTCCTCCAAGGTTATCCACTCTGCCACAGTGATTGTGGGGGGCACTGTTTGAAGTGCTGGGACATGAAGGGTTACACTTCTGGGCATCTCCTCTAGCACAACTGCAGAGGTGCAGAGTTTTCACTTAGGCAGGTAAATCTGGCCCTCATCATGCCTCTGGGGAAAATTAACCAACTGTCAAATAAAATATAATAACCCAGTGGATTAAATGACTAATACGCTGTGTCCTGAGCTGCTCAGCCTTGCCTCTGGTAACTGCACCATCCTGGACAGATGCACTGTGGCTTGACTCCAGAAATGGAATTGTACATTCTGCTGAAAGGGGAGGCAGGCTGCTTAAGAGGAAAAAAATACTAATTGTAAATCTTTTCTATTTTTAGGCCCAATGTGCATTTTACTTGGCAGTAAGGACAGCATGAATAAAATTCCAATCCTAAGTATTTGAATTTGGTCCCTCCAAAACGTTCATATCACTGTAGAGACCTTGAAAGGTTGCTTCCACCATTCCCCTCCTTTCAGGAAGAACCCTGCACATCTAACATCTTCCCAACAGAAACAAACAAACAAACAAAAAAACCTTTAATACCCTCCTCACTCACAAAAATCTAGTATTTCTTTTAATGTATGTAATTTCAAGCAGCCCCGGTGGCTTAGCGGTTTAGCACCACCTTCAGGCCAGGGTGTGATCCTGGGGACCCGGGATCGAGTCCTGCATTGGGCTCCCTGCATGGAGCCTGCTTCTCCTTCTGCCTGTGTCTCTGCCTGCCTGTCTCTCTCTCTCTCATTAATAAATAAATAAAAAACCTTTAAAAAAAGAATTTAATGTATATAATTTCTAGCACAAGATTCCTATAAAAATAATTTGCAGGATAACTTCACTGAATCATGCACTTCACAAAGAGCATTCAAACACTGCACCTATTTCCGGTAAGCTATAGTCTGATATTTGCCTGTGAATATTTTATGTCTTTAACTATATTTGCTGTTGCTAGTCTTATGTTCCACCTGAAAATTTACATTTCTTAAAGGCAGGAGTGAAAGGTATTTTATAGTGTATCTGTAGTATAGAGTACATAATATATTTAATAGTACGTATCCCATAAAATATATACACATATCACACAGACACACACACGACTTCATTCAATGCTTTCTTAAAAAGTAGACTTCTCCTTCTATCCAATCACCAAGAGCAGACAAATCTTGAAACTACTTGATTCTGAATAATATCATCTATGGACATTATTACTGCTCCTCTGGCCATTTCTCTCACTGTTTTAGCAAACCCCTAAGTTAGTGCTCTTCACCTTCTCTTGTCCTTCCGTAGAAGGCTCTGAGAAAAGCAATGGGTCCTTTATCCAGAAAGATGATCACATTTCCACATGCACAAAACAGTCTCAAAATCCAGGGGGGTTGGGAGCTCCTCATGGTCTGCAGCATCTAGCTTGAGAACTGCTTCTCCACAATGCCTTCCTTAGTGTCAGGCTTTTCCCTTATATCCTGTTTCAGATGTTGACACAGCTCCAGCAAGCACCCTGAGATCCTCCCCACTGCCCCTGACCCCTTGGCTCAGAGTTCAGGCTACCACACAGAACAAAAGTCACCACTGAGAAGAAATGTAGAGATCATTAGCTAGTGGTCTGTTCTCCAGAAAGCCGTGTACTGTTGTCTCAAACAAGGTAATCATGCTCACCTTTTGGTCTTGGCTGTATGCCAGAATCCAGTCCTCTTGCTTGGGGTGGAAAAGTAAGCTTTGGATATAAAAGTTCAGCCGGTACTTTTGATAGGTGGCCCCTTCATCTGAGCTGATCAATAAACTGCTCTCAATCTCCGGGTCTGTGAGTAACATAATCTGCAGCCAAGAATTGTTGGGGAAAGAAAACAACAAAAAGTTAAGTTTACATTCTACAAAACTTAGAAACAAGCTAAAATTTTGGAAAGAGAGGAAAAAAGAGCAAAGAATGTTCAGTCAAACAAGGACCTTGACTCTGCCGGTTTGTTTTCCTGGACAAATGCCATGAAACTACTTTCTCTAAAAAAAACCTCAAAGAGGCAGAAACAGGTGGAAGGAAGGAAGAATTCATAGAGGAGTGCATTTTATTTTCCTCTATGGGGCTCCTTGTTTTTTCCCCAAGGTCATTTCCTTAATCTAAAATATATCTCAGTCTTCCCCCTAACCTTAGTCTTCTTTTTTATTGTGTCTTGTATACTTTTCATTTTGGGAGAATAAAAGAGCAAGACTTGTCACAGTCTGTTGTGATTAAGGTGGAAAGAAACAGAAATAGGATGGGGTCCACCAGTTTCTCTCTTTTACTATATGCCCTCTTATTCAGATCAGTAATACTCTCATGTCATTCTATCTTTGGTCTGATTTTCTGAGTCTTGACTCAAAGGCTGGGCTTCCTAAAGCCTTCTCTGGAAATTGTACAAAGGCCCCTTTAAACTTTTTAACCTATTTTATAATTTCCTTATTTATTTTGCTTATCATCTACATACTCCCTAGTAGTACATAAAATTCCATGAGAATGGCGGGATTGGACACTTCTTTCTTTTTTTTAATAATAAATTAATTTTTTTATTGGTGTTCAATTTGCCAACATACAGAATAACACCCAGTGCTCATCCCGTCAAGTGCCCCCCTCAGTGCCCGTCACCCATTCACCTCCACCCCCTGCCCTCCTCTCCTTCCACCACCCCTAGAGTTCATTTCCCAGTTAGGAGTCTTTATGTTCTTTTTCTCCCCCACAGGTATATTCCCAGCAGCTAGAGTAACGTCCAGCATATTTTATAGACTCAATAAATATTTTCCAAATGAATGAATAAGTAAATAAATGAATGAACAAAAAGAGCTCTCAGAGTAGTCACATGGAACTAGAAAGACACCCAGAACAGTCTGAGTAGGTACGAATGGGAGCGCCATGGAAAGAGGAGCAGGATGGCCTTCTCAATCGTTAGCCTACTTACCAAAGAATATGCTTTACATGTGTACACATTCACACCTTCAGAGGCTTTGCACTTTCTTGTTAGGACAGTTAACCATGGCCAGAGTGGTGTGAACAATCCACAAAAGGAACAAGATGGAGGAGCTGCCCTGACTGCTTTTTATTCTCTCATTTTATGCCTCTAGGAACGTGTGATAAAGTACCTCATTCCCGACTCTCTGCAGGTCTGCTTTCACTCACTCAAAGTGCACACCTAATGCCTCCAGACAGGTGGCCTTAATGCTACCCACTGACTTCTTCCCCATCAAGTTATTAATTGGCACTTTCTGAGTTTGGTTCAGAGAGGCATGAAAGATGTGCTTAATGTGTGTCCATATGAAGAGAAATCACTGCAGCCCAGGGTTTAAAGATTGCCAGCTAAGGATGTAATAATTCCAGGAAAAGAAGAGAGAGGAAAGGAAAAAAAAAAAAAAATAGAGCCACGTCACAAAAGATCCACATGCCAGACAAACACACGGAGCTTTCTCAAGCATTTGGAGGCAATCAGATTAAAACCTCAGAATAGTTAGTGTCATCTTTGAAAGTGGTGTCCTGTCATTGCAAATGGCACATGAAGAGCGCATACCAGACACTCTCCGAATGAACTGTGTTTATGTAACCCAGGAGGAATTCAAGGTTCCTTGCCATTCCTTCAACCTGCCCCTTCTTGAAGAGGGGAAAGGGATGTGCTGGAATGAGGGGAACACTGGCTGTCAGCCACACTCCAGACAAGATGAAAAGCACACATGAAACCGGAGTCTAATTGCCTCATTCTGTGTTCCAGGGAAGCCACTGCCTTACCAACCAGAAATTCTGACAAAGTTATATAGGTTTCCCTGTCTCACATTCACCAGCGGACAGTGTTCTCTCATCAGATGGCTGAGACAGAACCACCAGCTAATCTACTAAGTACAAAGTCACGTACCTTCCTTAAAATCTAGTGTATGCATTAAGCAAGGATGTTCAGATGGCTCCTAAATTTACAAGAAAACTTCCAGGTGATTTCATATTTATTGGCACATAAAAGCTGCCATTTTCCAAATAACAAATAAGCCATCAAATGATCACATTGCTTTGTGTCTCCAACCACAATTAACAATAATATATAACAACCTTTTGCCACTACTGCCCAAAAGTAATTTCCATGATAATGTGAAGCGGTTCAATTTTATAGAGCACCCATTGTCTCAGGCAAGGTGATTTTTTTTTCCTCCTCTGATATTCTAGCTCCCTGTTAACCAAAATATGTTTTCCTTTCTTCCCATGAGTGCAGATTTCACCACCTGCTTCTTCTGGCAAAGTATTTCATCAAAATAAAAACAGTAGGCCTACAGAATATCCTCAAATCAAGCTGATTTTCATGTGTCATCTAAAATCTTTTTGGGGCCCCTGGTGGCTCAGTTGGTTAGCATCTGTCTTTGGCTCAAGTCATGATCTCAGGGTCCTGGGATCGAGCCCTGCATTGGGCTCCCTGCTCAGCGGGGAGTCTGCTTCTCCCTCTCTGTTTCTCTGCCTCTCCCCTACTCCCTGCTGATGCTCTCTCTCTCTCATATGCTCGCTCTCTTTCTCAAATAAATAAAATCTTTAAAAATAATAAAAAAATATCTCTGATACTCATGTATGCTCTAAATCATCAGACTATATGAGATATTCTGCTTCCAGATAATACTGGATCAGGGAAGATAGAACAACACAAGTATTTTTAAACATACGGATACTTAATATTGAATAAACAAAACTCATGGCTTCCTTTATTTTTATTCTGAGTGCTGAAAATATATAGACCAAAATGTCACCTTCACTCTACCGTCCTCACCTGAAACCCTCTCTCTGAAAATCTGTAGAGGATGTCAGGAAATTCCCCCCTGTAAAATTTATAGATGTGTCTGTATTACATAAGCTTTCCAGTGGTTCCTCTCTCAAATCTCTGCTCAAATCCACGCAAAACAAACAGGTCAATCTGGATCCATTTTTATTTAGCCATTTTTTATTGCACAAACTTTGTAAGACTGCCAGCAGAATTCAAAATACAAGAAAAATAAATTGTTCATGACCCTATTCCTTCAACAAGTCAAACTATATGTGTGCTTCCCTCTACTTCTGTATTCACATCTATATAATATTATGGATGTAATGGGTTTTTTTCCATTTAATGTTATGACCTACGTTCATTTGCAACTGAACCATAAACACACAAGTGCCTGTACACACATGAGTATGTACCACTGTGTACAATGTATTTCAATTACTTAATCACAGCCTTCAACATAATTAGGTTACAATCAGTGCAGTGGCTGAATGGCAATGAGTACTTAAGTTATTAACTGAATAAATGAAATTTTATTATTTCAGTCTTTAAATTCAAATTCTTCGGTAATTTATTCCTACATAAATTGGGTTTGTTGTGTCCTTTTGAAGGTTATTAAAAGTAAATCAAGTTAATAATAAGGAATTTAAGCAAGTTCTAAACAGAAAATGTTTAACCTATTTGAGAAAAAAGTAACAACGTAAACATAAATGTGATCTAATTTTTAGACATAAATGATGTATTTATAAATAAAGTCCTATCTTCTGCAGTAGGTGTTCTCTTGGGAAATATTATCAAAATAGTACCTTCAAGTTAGTGAATACTCCTAAGAAAATAACAGATTACATTTCTCAGAAATGTTCAATGATCCCTGGTTTCGCTGGTTTGCCTTGGCTCTCTGCCCCCTTCTGGTTTCTCATGTTTAATCCTCTGCATTCTAGAATATGATCAGAAAGTGAATTTTAGGAGGACCAGGTAAAAGGCATGAACCTAAACTTCGTGCAGTTCCTCCAGTGAACTCTCTAAGAGGGATCTTTGTTTACCTGTCATAAAGCTTGGTCCACAGTAGGTCCATCCATCTTTGTAAATAAATGAATGAATGAATGAAAAAATCAGTGAGTGACTAAGTCCTCTTCATACATGACTTTGGCTGAAAGCAGCCCATGGATCCCTGTGACACTGAGAGTCTAAGTTCTCTGGAATAAATCCCTGCTGTCATACTTGGAGGCAAGGGGGGTGCAGGGAGAGGCAAGGGGAAGAGTGTCTTTAAGAGGAAAGTAATTATTCTCTGTTCAGATCAGCCTATGAGTGATTAGAACCAGTTTGCTTATGCCTTGCAGGGTGTGCAGACACTTCCCTGACTGCATCTGCAGATGAATTGTTTTCCATAGAAAGTCAATAATGGCGACACAGGCTCCCGCCACCCAACCCTAAGCAATCATTCATCATCCACTTTGGGAGAGGAAAGAAACTTTATTTGCTTTTCCTAGAGGTGACAAATGAACACGAAATGCAATTTATGGATTTAAAATATGTCACTTCTCCCTTTTTTTGGTATTAGTCCTTCTGACAACTCAGTGTCATCAGAAATTAAATGCATCTTTACTCTCTTTGACTTGCTCCAGATTCAACATATGGCTACATGACGTAATTCTACAAAAGGCTGCCTGGCAGTCTTCTGATCCTTCTGGGTGCCTCCTGAGGACACTCCTCCCTAAGGAATACTGCCATGGTTTACCTTTCCAGATTCTTTTCCTAGATGTATTGTTTTTGGAGTTCTGTCACTTAACCTCTTTGGATGAGGTGGGAGATAATCAGGAGTGGCTTCACCACCTGCAGGAATATACCTGTCCTACCATTCCTTTGGTCCTAAAGCACAGAGTATTTATTTATGTGTGGCTCATTACTTGTTTGCTCATTTGTCTACCCCTTGTCATTCATGGACTGTGATCACGAAGTGGCAATATATGGGGGATATCTCTCTCGTGCTTTGCTTAAGGTGTAACTCAGATCCAGATGCCTGTATCACAGGTACATAATAAATACTTCCATAATGATAATTACAATGACAGAGAAAAATAGCGATTGCAGCAATTGGGCACTCCAGTTGTCTAACACCACTATATTCAAACAAGAGTCTATCTATAAACATTGTATCAGGCTATTTGCAAACCTCTGGCTTCAATATTAAAAACAAATTAAGTAAAATTGAATCAGAGCAAGCAAATAATTTGCTGATCAATGTAGGTGCAAAAGCTGCTTATTACCAATGTGAGCTGAGTATTTATCAGACAAGCAGAAGATGAGAGCTATAAGCGCTTATTAATTGACTACTATTTGGAGGACAGTATTAGGGAAAGTTATACAGGATCCTAGAATGACCCATGAAAAGGAAATCACTGAACTATAAACAATAGCAAAAAAGAACAGGGAAGTGATTAAATAGAACAAAAAAAGTTCAAATAAGTAAACACTGATAGAATCTGTGGAAAGGTAGACCTAGTGTGCAATCACTTGCCCTAAATCCCACTCTTACCCACCCCCCCAAACTCAGTGAGGCCCATCTAATGCACAATCCATGTTCATTAACACAAAATCAGGTCATTCAATACTAAGAGACCAAGAGAATGTTTGGGCAACAGACCATCTACTCATGACCTGAAAGCTGAGTCAAGGAAATTGCTGGGAAACTTTGGCATCATATTCTAAAGAGTTTATTCTCTGAGTTTAAACTTTTCTTCCCTTCTTAATGCAGACCCAAAGGCTTTGACTTCTTAGGGGGAAAAAAGAATTTTCAGAAGTATATACAATTTCAGTCCTTCACATCTCTTACTAAAGCCTTGTCAGAAAACTCTACCTATTTATTATTACATAACAATAAGCTACACTCGTTTTGCCCAACCCTATAGAGAACACAGAAGAAGAATAAGGTTCACCAGGAATGACATTGTATGGGTTACATTCCTTGGAAAACAGTTCAAGAAAGAAAGCTTTAAAAATCTTTCTTCTTAGGGTGCCTGGGTGGCTCAGTCAGATAAGCATACAACTCTTGGTTTTGGCTCAGGTCACGATCTCAGGATCTGGGGACTGAGTGCTGAGTAAGGAGCCTGCTTAAGGTTCTCTTTCTCCCTCCCTCTGTCCCTCCCCTAAAAATAAGTTTTATTTCTTTTTTTTTACGATTTTATTTATTCATGAGAGACACAGAGAGAAAGAGAGAGAGAGAGAGAGAGAGGCAGAGACACAGGCAGAGGGAGAAGCAGGCTCCATGCAGGGAGCTTAACATGGGACTTGATTCCGGGTCTCCAGGATCAGGCCCTGGGCTGAAGGCGGCGCTAAATCGCTGAGACACCTGGGCTGCCCCTCTTATTTCTCTTAGAACTAATGAACATAATCCTCTCCTTTGACTCAAGTTCGAGAATCTCAAACTAAAAAACACCATTTCATGGTAAAACTACTTCCATTACCATAGATGAAACTGACCCTCCCACAAAGGAAACCTATGCTCAGGTATGTATTGCTGTGAATGTCTGTACGTTTTCAGAAAAGACAAAGAAAGAATGTATGTTTGGCGAAGGTCATTCCTGTCATGAGAAGAAGGAAAAACACACCATAAATATGTACTATCATCATAGAAAATAACACAGGAATATTCCATGCTCATGGATTGGCAGAATTAATATTGTGAAAATGTCAATGTTACCCAGGGCAATTTACACGTTTAATGCAATCCCTATCAAAATACCATGGACTTTCTTCTGAGAGTTAGAACAAATTATTTTAAGATTTGTGTGGAATCAGAAAAGATCCCAAATAGCCAGGGGAATTTTAAAAAAGAAAACCATAGCTGGGGGCATCACAATGCCAGATTTCAGGTTGTACTACAAAGCTGTGGTCATCAAGACAGTGTAGTACTGGCACAAAAACAGACACATAGATCAATGGAACAGAATAGAGAATCCAGAAGTGGACCCTCAACTTTATGGTCAACTAATATTCGATAAAGGAGGAAAGACAATCCATTGGAAGAAAGACAGTCTCTTCAATAAATGGTGCTGGGAAAATTGGACATCCACATGCAGAAGAATGAAACTAGACCACTCTCTTTCACCATACACAAAGATAAACTCAAAATAGATGAAAGATCTAAATGTGAGACAAGATTCCATCAAAATCCTAGAGGAGAACACAGGCAACACCCTTTTTGAACTCGGCCACAGTAACTTCTTGCAAGATACATCCACGAAGGCAAAAGAAACAAAAGCAAAAATGAACTATTGGGACTTCATCAAGATAAGAAGCTTCTGAAAGGGAGTATAAGGGAAGGGGGAAGAAATGTGTGGGAAATATCAGAAAGGGAGACAGAACGTAAAGACTGCTAACTCTGGGAAACGAACTAGGGGTGTTGGAAGGGGAGGAGGGCGGGGGGTGGGAGTGAATGGGTGACGGGCACTGGGGGTTATTCTGTATGTTAGTAAATTGAACACCAATAAAAAAAAAAAAAAGATAAGAAGCTTCTGCACAGCAAAGGATACAGTCAACAAAACTCAAAGACAACCTACAGAATGGGAGAAGATATTTGCAAATGACATATCAGATAAAGGGCTAGTTTCCAAGATCTATAATGAACTTATTAAATTCAACACCAAAGAAACAAACAATCCAATCATGAAATGGGCAAAAGACATGAAGAGAAATCTCACAGAGGAAGACATAGACATGGCCAACATGCACATGAGAAAATGCTCTGCATCACTTGCCATCAGGGAAATACAAATCAAAACCACAATGAGATACCACCTCACACCAGTGAGAATGGGGAAAGTTAACAAGGCAGGAAACCACAAATGTTGGAGAGGATGTGGAGAAAGGGGAACCCCCTTACCCTGTTGGTGGGAATGTGAACTGGGGCAGCCACTCTGGAAAACTGTGTGGAGGTTCCTCAAAGAGTTAAAAATAGACCTGCCCTACGACCCAGCAATTGTACTGTTGGGGATTTACCCCAAAGATACAGATGCAGTGAAACGCCGGGACATCTGCACCCCGATGTTTCTAGCAGCAATGGCCACGATAGCCAAACTGTGGAAGGAGCCTCGGTGTCCAACGAAAGATGAATGGATAAAGAAGATGTGGTTTATGTATACAATGGAATATTCCTCAGCCATTGGAAACGACAAATACCCACCATTTGCTTCAACGAGGATGGAACTGGAGGGTATTATGCTGAGTGAAGTAAGTCAATCGGAGAAGAACAAACAGTATATGTTCTCATTCATTTGGGGAATATAAATAACAGTGAAAGGGAATATAAGGGAAGGGAGAAGAAAAAGACTCCTAACTCGGGGAAATGAACTAGGGGTGGTGGAAGGGGAGGAGGGCGGGGGGTGGGGTGAATGGGTGACGGGCATTGAGGGGGGCACTTGATGGGATGAGCACTGGGTGTTATTCTGTATGTTGGCAAATTGAACACCAATAAAAAATAACTTTATGTTTAAAATAAATAAATAAAAAATAAAAAAATAAAAAATAAAAAATAAAGGAAAAAAAAAAGAAAATAACATGGGGCCTAACTCCAAAGATGGATATGAGTTTCATCTCTGCTATATATCATTTATGCCACTTTGAAGAGCTCATAGCTCACCGAATCTTCTCATAAGCCTGTTTTCTTGTTGAGAGTAGTGATACTATAAAAAAGTTTACATTTATTGAGCATCTGTTGTGTAACAAACACTCTACTAAACCTTTAAAATATTACTTCATTAAATTGCTTAAAAATACTTCAGGTAGATATTACGTCCATTTGGCAGATGAGGAAATGAGGTGATCAGTTCAAGGTCATACAGCTTGTTAGCGCTAAAGCTATCTATGGCGTGCACTGCATGGGTTTATATGTAGATTAAAGAAGATCACCTGTGTGAAAGCAATACTAAGTTTTGTGCTCATGTTACTATTTTTACTTCACAAAGAATGGCACATTTAGTGCTATATGGTTTGCAAAAATGTG
Source organism: Canis lupus dingo (assembly GCF_003254725.2). Taxonomy (NCBI): domain Eukaryota; kingdom Metazoa; phylum Chordata; class Mammalia; order Carnivora; family Canidae; genus Canis; species Canis lupus. The sequence goes on from NC_064270.1 coordinate 18,937,912, forward strand.
ATAGTTGAGTTTAAGAGGGAGGAAGGGGAGAGAGGGAGGGACAGAGAGAGAGAGAGAGACCATATTGCAAATACTTCATAAAAATATTGCCTAGATGGGAAAAGTAGGTTGGCAGTAAGGAATTAGGAGCTAGGTAACAGAGACTTTCAAGAACAAAACGGCTGGTATGATAGTCCTGAAGAAATAAAGACAGTTTTGGGTTTTCCTTTTTTTTTTTTTTAACCTTTAAATATAAATCTATGAAACCAAAATACCCAAACCTGCTTTTACACTCAGATTTTTCACAATGATCCTGGCCTTCTTTTCCTTACCCTTCTAGTATCTCTTCTCCATAAGATTGGTTTTATAGGTTATAAAAAAAAAATGACAGGAGTGAGCAAAAAGCACTGACTTAATAATAGCCCAGGTAGGGAAACAAACATTTCTCACAACAGAATTCTCCAAGAAATTTATGCTAAACCAATAAGAATCATTCCAGTGCTGGTTTTCTAGGACACAGATCATATCACTAACTGGCATCTAAAAACTGAAGTCACTTAGGCCAGGGAAATAGCTATTGTCATACTAAGGGGATAGTAGAGAATATGGCATATTCATTAATGCTTAGCATTGTATCATCTGGTTTTTAAAAATGGCATTTTAGAGGAAGAGAATGATGGACAAAATTGAGAAATATTTTTAATCCTGTAGCCACTATGGAGACTGATTAGATACCTTGAGAATATCTGAGCTTCCTTAAAAATCCCAGCATTATCCCATAGCCTCTGCTCAAACTCAATCAGAACACACATCCATAGGCAGTACAAGTCCCAGAGTAACTTCTCTCTTAAATCCCCAAAGATCTATAAATGCCAAAAGGTTACATCATTTTAAAATGTTAGCTGCTATCAGAAGGAGCAGCAATGCTAGGAGAGGCGGACATTCATCTTCTTTGCTCATGGGAAACTTTACAAGAAATGAAGTTCATTTAATGATAAGAAATCTCTTTATTCCACCAGAAATGATAAAGGAGAAGAGGTGGGGAGGAAGAGAGAGCAAGAAAGAGAATCCATCGGTATATTTTAACATTGATTTAGGTGAGGGACACACCATTTTTGGTTAAATCTCTAAGTTGAGCATTTGATTTTAGAGTTTGAATAAATGTCAAGTTGAAAGTTAAGAGAATGAAAAGAAGAACCCATAGGAATGAATCTCTTCTAAAAATTAGTGAACAGAATGTACCCACATTCTTCATTCCTTGCTTTACTTGTACCATCATCCTGACAAGTATGTTTTAGTTCTACTTACTTATATTAATGCTTCATGGTAAATGGGCAAATATACCAGGGTGGATCAGGGAAGATTAATGAAGTCTCAGCCACATGAGACCTTGCTAATGCGTTTGGCTATTAAAGCTTTCCTGAGAAGACTGTGGAGACCACCAGGGGTTTCTCTCAAACAGGATTTGCAGATTAGTGAAGTGAGAATCGCCTCTGCAGCTCCTCTGCAAAGCTCCCAGGAAGATGGCGCTGAAGGGGAACATCCAGGGAGAAGTGCCTCCTGTTAACAAGGAGCTCTGTTTCATATAAAATTTTTTTTCTTAGTTCTTCAATTATTTAATGACAGACACTGATCATTTCAAGTTGCTTTCGAGGGGCAGAAAAGAGGGAGTGTGTGCTTAATTGACACACCCCTGAGTATAATTACATTATCTGCTGCTTTTCCTCTATACTTTCTTCTTTCCTTTGGTCAGAGCAGGTGATATAATAGTGTAGTATTTTAAGAAGAGGATTTTTTTTTTCATGATTGCATTTTCCATGAAGTTCTATATCTTGGGTTAATTCCATCTCAAATTCATATATCATAAATAACAGAACTGATACAATGTATTTAAGAGGAAAGGACCTCAGTCCCACTTATTGCTGTGTAACAAACCCCCTCATAAAAGTGGCTTAAGACAACTATTTATTTTGCTGGTGGTTTTGTGGGTCAGGGATTCTGGAAGAGCTCAGCTGGGTAGTTACTCTCAAATCCATGTGATGTCAAATGTGGGGCTGGAACCAGAGGTTCCACTTGCAAAATGGCTTCTTCACTGCTGTATTTGGCCTTAGTCTCTCTTTCCCTTTCTACATAGAAGGACATTCTCTCCATGGTCTGAACTTCACAAAACATTGCATTTTTCTGACTCTGGATTTCTTAATTGGTGGCTTCCTTAAAATGTTGAGTGTCCTAAGGGCAAGTATTTCAAGAAACTCATATGGAAGCTGCAATGCTCCTTTTGACCTGGCTGCAGAAGTCCCAGGACATCCATTTTGCCACATTCTTTGATAAAACAAGTCACCAATTCTCAGCTAGATGTAAAGGGAGGGGAAAATCCCTTTTTCTTAAGGGAGGAAAAACAAATATACACGCATACAAAAGGGTGGCAAGGATTAGTGGCAGCCATTTTGGAGATACATAATGACAATTATTTACTGTGCAATTTGCCACTTACAATTAAAAGGAGGAGGGTATGATAAAAAGTATGTTATTATCATTATATTCAGTATATGCAAGGTGTTGTGATCATAGTATACCTGACATAGAGATGATGCAAGGTGTTGTGATCATAGTATACCTGACATAGAGATGATGAAGTTGTCAGATTTTTCATTGGGTTTCAGCTACCTTAAACTTTTTGAAGGCTGTGCAGTCTAATCTGATATCAATTCAAGGTGAATATTTATTGATAACAAAATGATTTTTATTGTTAGTCAGTCACAATCAAGAGACCCAAGGTCAAGAAATTCCAGGCTGTGGAATTTTAGGGTACATAAAATACTCAGATTAAATTACAGAAGGATAAATCTGTTTAATTAATCTGTCCATTAAAGTGTATATAACTAAGTCTTTATTAAGGGAGCCTATATCTAGGTGTTACAATGTCATCATTTGATTAAGGATCTGGTACTTTTTAAAAAAGGTTTCTTAAGAGCAAAATAGTCATGTCTCTATGTTCTCAACAAAAGCATCGCTATCAATTACAATATAACCTAGCAATTGAAAACAGGATAACTTCTGTTCTCTTGGGCCTTAAAACAAAAGCAACAATGACAACAACAACTGAGGTTTAGGTAACCTTGTACCAACAAAAACAACAAAAGGGAACTTGGGTCTGAGGGTGAATGGTCATATGGGAAATGTGTCCCAGAAACATATAGAAATTTCAATTTTTATCATGGCGCAGGTCCGTGTAAAATAATCCAAAATTTTATTTTATGTTTTTTATTTTATATTTGTCCTGCTACATAACTCAATTCCTATCAATACTATGTCAACCCTATAAAACACTCATCTGCTCCAAGGTACTACCAACAGAGAATCTACACTTTAAGAAAATAACCACAAAATCAGCTCTCTTGACTTTGGTGGTATTTCTTAGCACCCTGATTCTAAAAAATGTGTTTAGGGGTGCCTGGGTGGCTGAGTGGGTTAAGCATCTGACATCGGCTTAGGTCATGATCTCTGGGTCCTGGAATAAATCCTCAGGTTGGGCTCCCTGCTGAGCAGGGAGTCTGTTTCTCTCTCTTCCTCTATTCCCCCCATCCATGCATGTACTTGCTCTTTCTCTCAAATAAATAAATGAAAATTTTTTTAAAAAAAGAGTTCAGAAAGAACCAAAATTTTGCCTTCATAGAACCTCTGTAAACAACATGATTTTTGTGTGTCTAAGCTAATATCATTTATGAGTCTTGTCATCACAATTGCTCAAAAGTTAGTACCCTTAACAATTAGATTGATTCTTAATCAAGGTGCATCCCACAATCCAATTATAAAAGAGCCATTCTATGTTGTGACTGTACAAAAGCATTTTTAGACTGAGATTCATATATATGATGACTTGAATGCACCTATAAAGATACCATCATTTAAAAGTTGGCTGATGTTGATTTAGGAGGTGCTTTGACAATATGACAGTTCACAGCTAGTTTGGCTTTCTCTGAATGAATCCCAGATAGGGTGAACATATGTCAGAGTTTGTCCAGGACAGTCCTGGTTTAGTCATGTTGTATCGTCATAAATATTATTCCTGACACTCAAAAATGTACGGTTTGGGCAGTAAATTATAAGTCAACCTTGACCTGAAGTCACTTCTTTATCTGAAACCCTCAGAAAAGTCATTCCAAAAGCAGGTAGCTGAGCAAATTAAAAACAAACAAAACAAAACAAAAAAATCAGTGATTACATTTAATGAAAGAAAAAAAATCTTCATATTCACAGATAGACCCACATCCTCTTTAACAGAATATAGGGGGTATCATTGACCTTTCTCTGAACCTCAAGGGTCATGAAAATATATCTATCAATTCATGTTACTATAATATAGTAACACTTTCTGGAACTACGAGGTATGCTAAGCTCTCCACTGAACATGAAATAGTTCTCTGAGGTCAGATCACTCTTTTTATCCCGTTCCCAGCCTTTCCACTGTCAAACAGGGTCCTGCTAATTTAATAGAAATCTCTCTTCCACCTTCAATCTAAATAATTCTTCCAAAGACAGATTTATTAAATTACGAACACATGTCCAAAGTAAAACCTGTCTTAAAACCAATTTGGGGCACCTGGGTGGTTCAGTTGGTAAAGCCAGGCTCTTGATTTCAGCTCAGGTCATGATCTTGTGGTCATGAGATGGAGCCCTGTGTCAGGCTTCACACTCAGCAGGGAGCCTGCTTGAGATTCTCCTTTTACCTTTGGCCTTTCCCCCCCAAAATAAACAGATAGATCTTTTAAAAAATTATATATGTTTTTCTAGAATTCTTACTCAAACATGTAGATCATCAAGTGAAGCCTCACCTGTGAAACAGTGATTGGCTACTTCACAGTTCTTAGATATTGGCGACTTACGCTTGTGTGGAGCAGCCTGTGAGACTGAGCAGTTCTTCACCTATCATGGGCTTTTCCTCCAATGGCCACACTTACAACTGTCAGGCCGCAACTCAGTCTTACTACTGGAGAGCCCCTCAAACCTTCCTCAATTCACAAACAACTGGTCCTGGACCTAATTCCTTTAATTCAGAGTAAAAGGATGAAGACAAAGAGCTCTCCTAGTGGTAGGAGTACAGGTATTTAAGCTATGTTGCAGGTTTCTAGTTTTTGCTAAATATGAATGTGCCGATGATATAATAATTTTTTTAAATTACTCATCTTGCTTTAAAATTTAGCTTTTTTTTCAAATATAAGCAAGAATTAACATGTATTTATTATAGTAAACTTTGAAAAATGACCCCAAAAAGTCTTAGGGAAAAGAAAAATCATTCAATCCTCACTATTCAGAGATAATTTCACCCATGTTTTGATATTTCCTTTCCCAATCTTTGTTCCTATGTGTATATAGACACACACACATATATAAAAGGGAGGGAGGGAAGAAAGGAGGAAAGGAGAGAGGGAGAGAGTGAAAAGAGATTTATATAGCAGGAGAATAGGCTTATTTTTTAGCCTGCTTTCCTCACTTTAAAAATATGCTGCAAGGGATCCCTGGGTGACTCAGCAGTTTAGTGCCTGCCTTCAGCCCAGGGTGTGATCCTGGAGTCCTGGGATCGAGTCCCACATCGGGCTTCCTGCATGGAGCCTGCTTCTCCCTCTGCCTGTGTCTCTGCCTCTCTCTCTTTCTCTCTGTCTCTCGTGAATAAATAAATAAAATCTTTTTTAAAAAATTAATTAAAAAAAAAACTATGCTGCAGACATTTTCCAGGCTATTACATACCCCGTGATAGCCCATGTTTTATTGGCTACACAGAATTTGATTTTATGGATACGCAACTATGTAATTAATCCTTTATTAGAAGGTGTCCAAACTTCACTAATATAATCTTATGAACCAATGTATATTAATATTTCTGCACATCGATTATTAATCTTTTAGGTAATTTCCTCAAAGTAGAATTTATGTATAAAAGAATGTGAATTCTGTAAATCCTTTTGACTCATATTACCAAATGTCTTCCTGAAAAAGAGAGTAGTAATTCATCGTTCCTTGGCAGGGCTTGGGACGCACTGATCACCAACATGAGGTTTTTTTTTTCTCTCTTCTTATAATGTTTCCAAAGCCGACTGGGAAAATGTCATATTTTGCATCAATACACATTACTAATGATACTGAATCTTTCCTTCCTCCCTTTCTTCCTTTGGTCATCTGTGTCTAGTCATTTGAATATCCTCATTTGGTCGACTGCCAGTTCATATTTTTTCTCTATTTTAAATCATGATTCTGTCTCTTTTTCTTATTGATTTGTATAAATTGACATTCCGACCTCATTGTCTATTTATAACAGTGCCTAATGTGTTTTTATACACGTTTATACACGTTTCCTGTCCTTATCTAAGTTTCTGGAAAAAACAATGGCGTATTATTATGCATATATTATACACACATAAACACGGGTGACCTCAAGTGAGTATTTCAAGTTTGAAGACAAGTTCCTAAGAGATTAGAAACTCGACACTGCACAACATTTCCCTAATTGTGTTCCCTGAATAAAGAAGCTGCAGGAAAACATTATCTTTCCATTTTTCACTCTCCCATCAATTCACAGGCAAACCTTTCTCCTCATCCATTTATTGTAAATTGTAAGATGTTAAAAAGTAGTTTACTTACAAAGAAATTCAAATCTGGTAAACTACTGTTTAAGGAGACTTTATACATACAAGAAATTTTCATTTAAGCATGGTACAGCATTTACAAATGTGAATTGAGGTATTCCACCTGGAACCTGAAGCAAACTTCAAGGGAGTGAATTTAGGCAGGGAACAGTATGATGATGTCACTAAGATAATTCCAGATCATTTTTGGCATTTCTATGGCTCACACCTAAGGACCTAGTTCTCAGGTTGCAACCTAAACATTTAGACCACAGGATAAGCAGACCTCTGAACCAGTGAGTAAACTGGTCCAAGCTGGGTTGAGTATTAACCAACTCTGTCTCAAGCATATGAGAAAATATAAATTAACAAATTTTCCTCTTTGATACAATTTACATTCAAGTCATAAGTGAAGCACTAAATGGAATTATGATCTTATTTATAGGATATGTCTTTTTTAAAGATTTTATTTATTTATTTGAGAGAGAGCACACATAAGCAAGGCAGAGGGAGAAGCAGACTCCCTGCTGAGCAGGAAGCCCAATGTGGGGCTCGATCCCAGGACCCATGACCTGAGCCGAGGGCAGACACTTAACGGACTGAGCTGCTCAGGTATCCCTATGGGATATTTCAATAAAAATACTCTCAATAATTAAAATTCTTACAATCTCTTTTCAGGCATTTTGATAATAGAAAAATAGGACTTTTAGGATATAGAATTTTTTTTTGAGAGAGAGAAAATTATCACTCTTTTTGGGATGGCCAGATGCTTATCATTCAACCATTTGTTTCTTCTTCTTTTACTCTAATCTATTTAATTTTAGTATCAAGTGATAGCTGCTACTGTACTTAAGACTAGGAAGTAAATGACGAATTAGACACTGAATGCTGTACTAGACTGAATTCTTCTGGAACCCGCTCTGATACAGATATGACGGGCAAAATTCAGTGGGAACGGTATAGGTGCATAGGTAGGTACTGGTAGACACAAAGTAATGTGGAAACAAAGAGGAGCACTTCTGTTCCTGTTCTTGGAGTGAGGGGAGGAGCTACAGAACACCTGGCACTAAAAGTGGTTTTCAAGGCCATGTAGGTATTTCAGAGAAGGGGCAGGAAACATTTTGTGGCAGATAAGTCAGCCTGCAAGGACAGAAAAATGTGAACAAGTGCTACATGTGCAGGTAATAGCAAGTTCCTCAGTATGGCAGAAGTTACATAAAGCAGTCAGCAGCCATGGTGAAAGAGCTTTGGTAGTCACAGAAAGGGATTTTGACTTCAACAGCGAGAGAACCTATTTATTCTGAGCAGTCCATTCAGGTTCAATACGGGAAAATACAGGAAACAGAAAAACTATGGCTCATTTAGGATGTTCACCTTGGAAGTAATAAAGAGGTTGGATTAAAGAGAAGAAAATAGAGAGTCAAGGAACTCACTTAAGAGGTTATTGCAATGGTTCATCTAAGAAAAGTTTGTCAGGAACATACTCAGACAATCTTAGACCTAATAAGATTACCCCTAAAGCTAGCCACTTCCACAGGGATCCTAATCCACTGGGATTCCAATCATACTTTATTGTTATTTCCAGCCAAATTTATAAGTATTGGAGATTCTGAAAAAGATTTTTTAGAAGCACACCACTTGGGAAATTACAGCAAAGGCTGACAACCAACACTCTTCAAGGATCTAACAGGAGGGGAGAATAAACATATGTCTCCCCAATTTAATGCTTGCCAATGTAAATGAGCACATGTGCCTTTTTAGTGTTCAACAAATTCCTCAATCCCACAGAATGTGGAATTGCCACAAAGGAAACCATCAGGATAAAAAGGATCATTTCAGTGAGAGACTTTTTTCTTTGGCAAGTAGCACAATGAAATGCAGAGGTTAAAACCCCCTGGTGCAAGGATAACTCTGACAAGCACCCACGTTCTGTTTGGTATAGAAAATATTAGCCCAAAGAATACTGTTGATCAGCCAATTTTCCAATCACATGCAGATTTACAGAGACCCTATTCCCATATGGTCATAATCAACAAGAGCTTTAGAGCTGCCATCCCTGGCAGGGGTCATACATTTTCCAGTTTAACACAGCCCACATCATCCTTGGTTGCCTTCTCAACACCAAAAGTTGGCCTCTGTTGGTACTTGTCATTAATATAAGAGGAAAAAAAAAACAGCATAAACTCAGAGCTAAAAATAAAAAAAGAAGTACCGCATCCTTGTTGCTGCTCAAAATGGGACAACAAACAACAGATTGGGAGGACAGGGAGCTCATTAGACTGAGGATATTCCTCACTTCCCCCAATTCATATGCTCTCTCTCATTTTTCTTTCTTGAAATACAGTGCCTGTGCTCAAAAAGTCCCTTGTCATTTAACTTATCTGCAATTAACTGTTCAAGCTAACAGGTATTCAAATTGAGCCTCCTGTAGGAACTGGGAACCCAGGCTTACCTGAGGTCCCAGTTAGGCTTCTTATGAGTTGTGTGACCTTGGGAAACCACTTCTTATGTCTAATCCTTTACCTCCATGGCTATGAAAAAGGGCTAAAAATGCCCACTTCACAGAGTAGGTATTTATGATGATTAAAGAGGGCCAAAGCAATGAGCACAGCATTTTCTTAGCAAAATTGTTTTAAATACTTAAAAAAATTGTTCTATAAGTCTGAGGAATACTAGCATAAAGAAAAAAAAACAATTCTTTTGGTTTACGAAAGTCTCTAGAGAGCACATCATGAAGCAAATGTGGGAGATCATTTGTAACATCTGCCAAATGGATGAGAAGACAGAATGTGTTCTTGTTCATGGAGCTTCTCAAGAAATAGGGCTCTGGGGATGCACTTTGGGAAGTACTGGTCCACCATCTACATTACTGGCTCAGAGAAGACATGTCACAGTTGTTAGTCCCCTCTTACAACTCTCTCTCACTTCTGTGGCTTTAGATCACTCTCACTCCTTTCAAATTTATCTGTGAGAACAAAACCCAAAGTAATCAGGATGGGAACACAGAGGGACAGATCAGGGGATGCCTCTGGCTATAGATGTGGAGAGAAGCGCTGGCTTTGGTGACCCTTCGTTCTGGAAAGATGATCAAATCTGCATCTATTTGGAATCCTTAGAATAATGGACTTTTCTGTTATCTTCAGCATTTGTGGGGAACAAGGTGTTTGCTAAATGCACTTGAGTTACCCAACATGAGGAAGTTAAAAAAAAACTGCTACAATTATGGGACAAGGAAAGAGGTCCACTGTTCCCAACTAGGATGCTCTGTTAAGGTAGTGGAGCTGCAGAAAAGATCATGGGGAAATGCAGCATAGGGCTGGATGGGGAACTGAGTTCCGTTTCTGCCACTATCTAGTTCTTAGGCATTGGAAAAGTCACTTAATGTCTCTGAGCCCAAATACATCCTCTTAAAATGCTGGGGTTGGAACGGAAAGATAGTTTCTAGTATTTCTTTTGGTTCAAAGAGGTATGTAATTTTGTATGTAATTTTTCTAGGGTAAAAGGTACATTCTAGTGAGATTATGGGCATATCAAATTCTAGTGAGTCAAATCCTCTATACCTATAAATGGTATTACCTTTTCCAAAAATATCATTCTTCATCTTTAATTGATCTTTTTGGCACTAGATCTTGGCATTGGAGTCTTAATTTTTCCCCTTATTTAGTAGAATGTATAAGGATTGCCTGTTATTTCAAAGAACCCTGCGCTGTTTCTTTGTGTTAAGTGAAGAATTGCTTAATTTACACATTGGCAGTTCAGGTTTTCTGAAATCAAGGTAAACCTATGGTACCAAAAACAGCCGAAAGAAGTGTGTGCTAAATAGAAGCTTTAAATTGTGGAAAGTTCAGCAAGCTTCTAAATCTAAGATCACAATTTTTTAAGAAGATGTATATCTTCTTGACATACAGCATTTCTCACTAGTCCCTTTATCAAATTTGTTTTCTCCCTGAAGGTAAATTCTAGTGCTGCCTTCTCCCCATAAGTCCCATCCCACTCAGGCTCAGTTGCCAATGATACCTATAAGATTATATTTACTTCTTTGAGCTAAAATGTAAAGGTCACTCTGTTTATTAAAGCTCAGCCTTGAGGCTAAATATTTTTCTTCACTTTTCCTGGGGTAAAGGAAGGAGCGAGAGACAGAGAGACAAAGAAGCATGGGGAATAGAAACTTTTACTGATTAATTGATCAGAAACTGAGTTCCCTGGATTCTAACCAAACTTAATTTGGCTCATGCACACTTGAACCAGAATTTTTGCTTTGAACCAAGAATAAATCTTACATATAAGAGATAGCACCTTTCTTTGATCTGATAACCACTTTTCTCACTGATATATCACCTTCGCTCTAAGAGATTCAGTAAGATTACCTACTGGGAAAAACAGTGCCATTTTGTTCTGGCTTTTTTTGCCTGCATCTAGTGCATTAAACACCTCTGAGCATTTTGGAATTCACAGGCAATAGGATCCAACCTAAATTTCCATTTTTCAAATATAGCATTTGGCTAAAGGATGTTTTGCTCTAAGACTGATTGAAAAGTAAACTGCATGATGCTGCTAACTCTTGGGAATCTTGACCTGAAAAACACCCCATCTTTTCAGTTTACAGCACTCTACTTAGGTGATTTTCATGAAAACTGCACAGATTTGCTTCTAAGCTCTGAATACGACCCTTTTCCAATTTAGTCTCTTGCTGGGGAGGTTTTTGGCTGTACCAGAATATCTGAAAAACAGAGGATAGGAACAAACAACCAGGTGCATCCATGAATTTTTTAAACCAGGTCTGTTGGAAAACATGCAAAACAAAACCCCTCCAACCACCCTTGGGGTAAAACATCAATCCGAATATTATCCAGTATCATTTCTGTTATGTGTCTACACCAGGCCCAGACAGATGGCCAAATTGCTTTTACCACCTTCAAGTCCCAACTGATGGCTTTTGCAGGCTGGGGTTCTGACTGAGCAGTTTGGACACCCAGGAAAATAGAACATCCCCAGAGTGGTACAAGGATGTAGAAAGAGGGCAGCCCAGGTGGCTCAGCTGTTTGGCACTGCCTTTGGCCTAGGGCCTGATCCTGGAGACCCGGAATCAGGTCCCACATCAGGCTCCCTGCATGGGGCCTGCTTCTTCCCCTGCCTGTGTCTCTGCCTCTCTCTCTCTCTCTCTCTCTCTCTCTCTCTCTCTCTCCCCTGTCTCTCATGAATAAATAATCTTAAAAAAAAAAAGGATGTAGAAAGTAAAGCAGTCATACTATCTTCCAGAACACACACACACACACATTTTTTTTTAAGGTATAGTAGTCATAGATTGGCCAAGAAGTAAAGCTGCCCGACACAAAAAAGTTTATTTAACCTTTCTTTAAAATATGAGGTACCATTTCTTAAGGGTGATAAAAGGAGAATTGCCTTTGGTCACTTTATTTTTCCATTTCCTGCATGGAAGCTTACAATTCCTAGATTCAGGCAAAGATCTATATGACTCAAGGCAAAACCATTACACACATTTCCTCAAATGTCGCATTGGCAATAGGGATCAAGCAGGCCTTAGCACAGAGCATGAGAATCAACTGCCAACTCTATTTTGCTGCAACTTAACACGGACCAAGCTTCTGATGGTGACACCCTGCTGCAACTGGATGCATTATCTCATTTGTAATCGACCTACAGTGAGTTGTGTCTCCCAGCACTTTAGCTCTAAGCTAAGGCTCCAATCTCTCAAGCAAGAAATGATTCTGTTAGTGAACAATTAAATGCACAGATAGGACTCACATACCATGGAAACTAATGGCTCATTTCCATGAATCATTTTAAAAATAAAAACATATTCCCTAAATAATCCCTATATAAAGCCAGTATATGACTGAAAAGCTCCCTAAAGGTTGGTATCTCTGTTTTCCAGAACATTTCTAGGACTATAAGCAGAATCATATATAAGGGGTTACTGTGTCTACATGTTCTAGTTCACCAACAAACTACTAACACCACAGACTGAGAGGCCAGAAAATAAACCAGTTCTCAACATTGAGAAGAGAATCCCCTATGGTCTCAGCAGGTGGGGCTGGGTGACGTTCCTCTGTGCTTCGGAACCACACTAGATGTAATGCTATCCCCAAACCAATTGCTCATTGTTGTTGCTTTACTTGTATGTCTTTTTCTTTTTAAGATTTTATTTATTTATTCATGAGAGACACACACAGAGAGAGAGAGAAGCAGGCTCCATTCAGGGAGCCTGATGTGGGACTCGATCCTGGGACTCCAGAATCACACCCTGGGTGGAAGGCAGACGCTTAACCGCTGAACCACCCAGGCGTCCCACTTGTGTGTCTTCTTTATCAGACTGGGGTATCCGCAGCCGACTCAGAATCTTTCATCTTCCTCTAGCGCCTTCTGCACAGTAAGTTGTTAATATTTGGTGATAGAATGGACAGGAACAGAATTTTATTTCATATTTTAGGATAATTTATTCACTACTTAACTCGTAAGTGTTTAAATGAGCACTTTATATTCACATATTATTACACTCCTTAATATATGTGGCATTGTTTCTAATTTTAAAAATAGCAGCTGGGACAAAGGAAGAAAGGAAAAGAAGAAAATGAGGAGGGAAACAGAATAGGGAAGAAAGGGAGAGAAGAGGAATAGCAAAAACATCTCTAAACAGAATTGTTTGAGGTATTGAACTAAATCTCTGTACGTGTGTTATGTATTAACTGTAAGTAGACTGTAATTTTGATGTTTTTACTAATTTACGAATAATCATATTAATAATTAAATATCAATAGCCCTTAGTACATGCTGCGATTTGTTCTAAGGGCTTTATATATATTAACTCATGTAAGCCAATAATTCTAGGAGGCAGCTCCTATTAGTTTTATCATTTTACCAATTAATATACTGAAGCACAGAGAGGTTAAGTGACTAGCCCCAAATCATACATAATAGGTGTTCAAAGCCAGATTTAATGTAAACATCTAGTTCCAGAGTAAAGTTTCCACCTATTATGCTATACAGTCTCACTGTGAATTTATAAGCATTTACCAAGCACACTCAAAGATCAACTCAGTCAGGCACATAAGGAGTAGATAATGTCTAAGTCACTGTCTCCTAACACCTTTTACCTTCAGTTCCTTTGCTGAGTATATATCATATTTTTAAAATAGAAAGTAGCAATCTGAGATTAAAGACAAATTCTAAAATGGGGTGCAGATACTGCAGAAGAAAAGTGTTGGAAGAAATGTTTAAAGATGGACTAGTCATAGAAAGCATCATGAGGCAGGTAAGGTAGGTTTGGCCTCAGGGGGATTTGCCTGGAGAGAAGATAAAGAAAAGCATGCATAATGGAAGAGGTGCTCGATAAAATTTGACTTTAAACAATTAAAAAAGAAAGAAGCTGTAGGAAAATGCTGGTTTAAATGCAGATGAGATAGGAAGGAAAGAACCATCTATTGATTATTCGGGGATAATCTTATTCCTTCTGATAAGGACTGGGCCACTTCCTTTTTCACCTGATCATGTGCATGGGCCTCACTGTCTGCAACATGAGTTGAAAGCAACCTAGAGCACAAATCTTGGGCTTATACCTTTGTTCACTAGAGCAAAGTCATCTAGTTTGCAAGACTTAAAAGGAGATGCTTAACCAATGTGCCAATAGATAAAAACTCTGATTTGAGAATGAGATGTAGTCTTCTTGATGAACCAGATTTGTTTTTAAAGATTTTTATTCATTTATTCATGAAAGACACAGATAGAGAGAGAGGCAGAGACAAAGGCAGAGGGAGGAGCAGGCCCCATCCAGGGAGCCAATGCAGGACTCAATCCCAGGACCCTGGGATCACAACTTGAGCCAAAGGCAGACACTCAACCACTGAGTCACCAAGGTGCCCCTTGATGAAACAGATGTAATGACACAATCATTTCTATTGATCTGCCTTTACAAGGAAGTATATTTTACATTATAAAAGGAGCACACACCTGGGTAGAGAATATTGAACAGTGGTGAAATATGCAAGATTGGGGCACTGAACTTACAAGTATATGTATTACAGGAGGCTATATACTCATTTACCTACGTGTGCACACACAGAAACACACACAACCCTGACGCCTGGCAGTGATCTACATTCTCCTAATAATTAGTATGTTTTAGTGGTTAGATTCTGTCCTCTTGATAGCATGGCCAAAGGTTGCTAGTCAGAATCCAAGCTGTTCTAGCTACTGGTAACTCTCAGTATCTCTCCTCCAACATCTATCAGCTCTTTAGGCCTCGTTATCTCAGTGACACATCTTGGCTTATCTCCAGCTAGTATATTGTTTATTGATTGATGTGAATAAGGCAAGGAGAGTAGAACATTCTCTGAAAGTTATGAACAACTGATAAAAGAAGTTCTGAACGCGGTATCTGTAGAATCCTAAGAGCCAAGGGATGCAATGAGATAAATTACTGTGCATCTTCTCCTGGGCTCCCAATCTAAGCTTGCAGCAGAGAATGGCTAGAGAAGGTTTCCTATTACAGTTGATTTCTACAAGGACATTTTTCATATCAAAATCTCCAAACTTCTACTGTATGGATGATTTGTGTGAATGAAACTGACATGCAACCATTGAACAATCAGCCTATCTTACAGGTTAAATTTGAGGAGGATATGGGGCCAATTTGTGGAGACTGTCAAAAAAACGAGGGTATTTAGAAACCTGGTATTTCATTAGAAAGAAGTCTGCGATGCCTGCGTGGCTCAGCAGTTGAGCCTCTGCCTTCGGCTCAGGATGGGATCCCAGAGTCCGAGGATCGAGTCCCACACCAGGCTCCCTGCGAGGAGCCTGTTTCTCCCTCTGCCTGTGTCTCCACCTCTCTCTGTATGTCTTTCACGAATAAATAAATATTTAAAAAGAAGAAAGAAAGAAAGAAAGAAGAAAGAAAGAAAGAAAGAAAGAAAGAAAGAAAGAAAGAAGAAAGAAAGAAAGAAAGAAAGAAAGAAGAAAGAAGAAAGAAAGAAAAAGAAAGAAAGAAAGAAAGAAAGAAAGAAAGAAAGAAAGAAAGAAAGAAAGAAAGAAAGAAAGAAAGAAAGAAAGAAAGAGAAAGAAAGAAAGAAGTCTGTTGGCAAGGCACAGGTATGTCAAACAAATGGAGGGGAGAGAAAGAGCGAGAAAGTACTTGTCATAATTGCTGCATCAAAGAAAATGTCTTATTCACAAAAAGAGGACACTGTGCCTAGAGACTAATTCTACTAGATGCCATATCAGCAGGAGTTTGGAAACATAATTAGCAACTGTGTGTATGGAAATAATTAATCCCATGCTCTTGGGGAAAATGTATGGTGAAATGTTGTCTTTCAGTAGAGACAACTGTTTTGGAATCTGGACATCTGGAAGCAATGCTGGAGGAGGAGAGACTTTGAGACCAGTGATGTCGGGGATATGCCTGCATGCTTCTTGTATGCCTTCTGAGACAAGAAATGAAGGAAGGGTATGCTAGCTACAGACACAAAAACCCGAAAAGAATTATGTTTTAGGAAAGCAAAACATCCACAGATAGCCTTGAAATCCCATTGAAATCTAAGGTCAGGTACTACTGTTCTCAAATTCAGAGGACTTCCTGTTTAAATCACCAGGGCAAAATCCTTTCCCAGAAGTCTCTAAGTAAACCTTAGGTATTTAAAAAGTTTTATCAGTAGGAAAAACCTCAGAATATGTGAAGGACAATGTATGAATGTGGGAATTCTTGAAATTCAGGAGGGTGCAGATTCCACCTGCCTTCTGCTTTTTCAACTAGGACTTCACCGAATAAAACAGTAATTTTATTCCTGGTGTTCTCGAATCTCAAGTTTTCATATCTCAGTATGCTTGGACTTTGACTCTTTGATCAAGTGCCTGGTTTTAGTCCACATACGTACTTCTCTGTCTCCTGCAGACTGCACACTGTAGACCAGTGTTTCTACTAGGTAGTAGGTTACATTAGCTAATTTCTCTTAGACTCAGTTGCCTGGGAGATTAGAAACGCATCCTCTTTTTCAGAGGTTGCTGCCTTGGGCTCCTAAAACCGTGCTGTCTTCACTCCTGCCCTCTCTGACTCTCCAAAATACATATCTGATCATGTCCATTTCCTACCTGAAATTTTCAATGTATTTCCATCCCTTTCAGCATGATATTTAAACTCAATTTTGTACACAAAACCTTTTATGATCTTATTCCTGCCTCTCTCTTTAGCCTTGAATAACTATTTCTGCCATAAACTCAAAATTCTTGTCACAAACTGTCTTTGAGCCTGTGTGTTCTTTCTCACTGGTGTTTGACATGCATACTTTTAGCTGGACATACTTTCTCACTTCCCCTAATTCTTTATTTTCTTAATTGCATATGGGCATCTCTACCCTTGGAATACCTCTCCTGACCTTCTGCCTACCTCAAATCCAGATCAGTACTCTCCATGGGCTTTTATTTAAGGAACCCTGACCTGTACGTGGCAAAACTCTTAGAAGTTAAATATTTACTATATAACATGCATATTTTTTTTCACTCGAACACAAACAATGGAGAGGATGTATCTGCCCATCTTATCCTATACTTTTGACTGTTGCCTCACATACAGACGTTCAGTAAGTGATGGCTGAATCAATTAAAGAGCATGGCCTTGTCTGTGACAGAGCTAGAAGCTTGACACATGCCCATAAAACCTTGACAAGTATAGCTGAGTGGTCTGAATGCCATTAGAAGACCTGTGATAGAATTTGTCTGCCTTCTTCCAGAAATATTTTCTAATGCGCTTTCGAGCCTATCATGGACATCCCCACATCAGAGTGGGAACCACATCAAGTCATCTAGCCCAGTGTCACCAGTAGAATAATGAGGTGTGATTTGGGTCATAATCCATTTTCAATAGAAGGCTCCTACCCAGCCTAGGAATGCCGTACTGATGGAAGTTGCTTCCCTCAGATCGTGGTGCTCTGACATTTTCATTCTGGAGGTCAAAGGAGGATGAAGTACATGCAGGAAGACTGTTGTTTCTTTTTTTTTTTTCCACTCAGAAGGTACCCATTTCTTCTCTGCTTCAAGTACACAGGTGACTGTACTCTGAAGATCCTATATGGACCTTCAAATATAGATACCACTCTAGCAAAGCTACATCCTAGAAGTTTGGGTGAATCAAGCTAAGGTTTCATCCTGATGTGTCAGTGATAAGCAAACAGCATTGTCTGAAAGTGTTATGGGACAGGAATGAAAAGCCAGGCAGAGAAAATTTATGTCATTTGGAAAAAAGCACCTCGTTCCTAGAGAGCTATTACAGGTAAGCAAAGCATTAGGTCTTTCTTTCTTTCTTCCTTTCGTTCTTTCCTTTGTATGTCAAGTTTTATTTAAATTCTAGTTAGACAACATATAGTGTAATATTGGTTTCAGGAATAGAATAAGAATTAGTAGAATTTAGTGATACATCACTTATGTATAACATCCAGTGCTCATCACAAGTGCTGTCCTGAATCCCCATCACTCATCTAGCCCATCCCCCACCTACCTCCCCTCCAGCAACCTTCAGTTTGTTGTCTATATTTAAGAGTCTCTTATAGTTTGCCTCCCTCTTTTTTTTTCTTCCCCTATGTCCATCTGTTTTGTTCCTTAAATTCTTTTTTAAAATATTTTATTTATTTATTCATGAGACACACAAAGAGAATGGCAGAGACATAGGCAGAGGGAGAAGCAGGCTCCATGCAGGGAGCCTGATGTGGGACTCGATCCCAGGACCACGGGATCACACCCTGAGCCAAAGGCAAACACTCAACTGCTGAGCCAGTTCCTTAAATTCTATATATGAGTGAAAATAAATTCCTTATATATGAGTGAAATTCCTATATA
Organism: Canis lupus dingo; assembly: GCF_003254725.2. Classification (NCBI taxonomy): domain Eukaryota; kingdom Metazoa; phylum Chordata; class Mammalia; order Carnivora; family Canidae; genus Canis; species Canis lupus. The sequence continues at coordinate 18,956,355 of NC_064270.1, forward strand.
TGAGTGAAATATATGGTATTTGTCTTTCTCTGATTGATTTATTTCACTTAGAATAATACCCTCTGGTTCCATCCATGTTGTTGCAAATGTTAAGATTTCATTCTTTTTGATGGCTGAGTAATATTTCATATTTACATATATGTGTAAATATGAAATATATATATTTCACATCTTCTTTATCCATTCATCAGTACTAGTTAAGAGGGACACAAAAGTCCTTCACTTTCATAAGAAGCTTATCAAAATATTGTTTCAATTTAAGCCTTTATAAAATTTTCATTTCTTTCCCATTTCAGATTTGAAAATTCCTTATGAAAAGTTGCAAAATGGGGATCCCTGGGTGGCTCAGCAGTTTAGCGCCTGCTTTCAGCCCAGGGCGTGATCCTGGAGTTCCCGGATCGAGTCCCACATCGGGCTCCCTGCATGGAGCCTGCTTCTCCCTCTGCCTATGTCTCTGCCTCTCTCTCTCTCTCCCTATCTCTCTCTCATGAATAAATAAAATCTAAAAAAAAAAAAGAAAAGAAAAGTAGCAAAATGAAAACCTTAACAGTGTAGCTATAGGAAATTATTTATCCAAGGATGGACTTTTTTTCCCCATACAGTGAAGAGAGGCAAGCAAAGCAAGCTAACCACGACAAAAAATAAAGAAAAAAAAATCAATCAATAGAGGAAATTTATATATCACAAGTATCATAAAGAAGAAAAGCATATTTAAAGTTCATATAATGGGGCAGCCCTGGTGGCGCAGCAGTTTAGTGCCACCTGCAGCCCAGGGCGTGATCCTGGAGACCCTGGATCAAGTCCCACGCCAGGCTTTCTGCATGGAGCCTGCTTCTCCCTCTGCCTGTGTCTCTCCCTCCCTCTCTCTCTCTCTCTCTCTCTCTCTCTCTGTCTGTCTCTATGAATGAATAAATAAATAAAGTCTTTAAAAAAAATAAAGTTCATATAATGAAGGAAATAACAAATTTAGAATATTTTCTTTAATAAGGTGAGAAAATAATTTTGAAATGTTTTTAAGTAAAATTAAAAAGGCACTATTGTCTTTTTTTTTTTTTTAGAGATATAGAGAGAAAGCATGTGTGTGAGCACATGGTGGGGGAGGGGCAAAGTGAAAATCTCAAGCAGGCTCCACACCTAGTACAGAGCCTCACCTGGGGCTTGATCTCACCCTGAGATCACGACCTGAGTGAAATCAAGAGTCAGATGCTGAACTAACTGAGCCACCCAGGTGCGTTAGGCACTACTGTCTTCTAAAAGATAAGCTATAGTTACCTAGAAAATCCACTTCACTAGACCACTGAAATCCCCTAGCATGGTGCACCCACAAATAATACTGAAATATCTGGATCTCTTCCTGAACATATCACATTATAGCAGACCCAAGTACAGAGGTATACTCAGAATTAAAGGAGATGCTCTAGGAAAGAACATCATTGTTCTGAAGATAGATAATCCATTCTATGGAATATGAATGCACTAAGAAAAGAGAATTCATTTATATTTACTTATGCAAACTAGCTCCAGTTATTCAGTATTTTCAGAATGACCTTTCACTGATGCCCTAGGACTAATGTGCAAACTATAAATATACAAAATTGAATTTTAAAACCATTTGTATCAACCGCAAGATCCAATTGTCATAACCTTTACAGCCTTCCTCAGAACTACAGATTTATCTCTCCCCAGGCCTTCCGAAGGATTTGAAAAAGTTGTTTTTTTTTTTTATCTCAATATATAGCATTTAAGTTTATTCACTGTAATCACTTGCTAATGGACATCATTGCTGCAAATTAGACTACAATGGTGTTTAGAGATAACAAATCAATTGGTTAGATTAAAGGATATTATCTAGCAAGTTTCAGAAAGCCTGATAAGGATGACAAGGCACTAACTGTGGAGATTTTAAAGGATTAACTTACTACTGGAAGAGGTAAGGCTTGGAATCTATTACCTTCAGGAACCCCATGCAGAGGCCAGAAGCTACAAATTACTACTTAGTCTTACAAAGTAAAGGTCAGGTAAAGAGAACAGATTGTAGTAGACATCAAAGGAACTAGAATATGTTAAGTAGAAAGGACCCCATGGCATTTATATGAGATCTTAACGTTACTATCCATTTAACTCATTTAAAAAAAATCTTATGCTATTTTATTCCCACATGCCAGGAAGATAAGAAAAGTTGCCCAAGGCCACGCAGCCTATTGACTGGCTTGTCAGTCAGAGTTCTCAATAGTGAACTCAGCCATCAGAAACTGATTTATATGCCCATGTGACATCTGGGTATAGCATTTATTAGCTTTTTTTTCCTGGAGAGATATATAGAGATATCAATTATTATTATATACATATTTTAATAGTTTATATAATATCTTATATATATATATATAATTCACTTATCATAGTAATCTAAAGGAAATAGAGAAAAGAGTGTTTCTACACTAGGGTATTCAGAACAACACTGAAACTACGAATTTAAAGTAAGCAAAATCCTGTGGGACTAGAGCCCATCTGATGGTAGAGGAAGCCCTTTAAATAAAGCGGACAACTCCACCTTCCCCATTACCCATGACAAATGCATAATTGCTTGGCTCTTTTCAACATCGTGTCCCACTCACTTACCATCATGCTATAAGTGGAGCTGAGAAACTGTATTTTAATTTTCATAGTCCTGAACAGAATATCAATAACGCCATGGGAGAAAAGCACATATGTTTACCATCCTTCTTTCCTTGGAAATTCAGCACAATGAGATTAACTCAAGGGACCCCAACTTGGTTTCCCTTCCTTTCCCATCTTTCTCTTTAGATTACTCCCGTAGCCGTTTAGCTTGTACTGTAATGTAGGTCAATGACACTCTCAAAAGGCATTCCACTAACACCATGATCCGCTTTGGAGCAAGAAAGATGAAAAAAAAGGAGGCAAAGGAGAGAGGGATTCCACCAGTAAAAAGAATGCGGGTCTGGATTAAAAGAAACAACAACAAAAACGGTCTCTTCCTAATGTTTGTGGTCAGGATAGAGACCAAATAGCAGCACTGAATGAGGCGGTGCCCCTCTTGAAAATGTAAACTTCTCTAGAAATGGCACTGAAGACTTGATATAGTAAACTGTTTCACTGACTTAGCACTGGGATGGTTTTGACAGCCTGCTCCTCACCTCTGGGCTCAGATGTCGATTTGCAGATGTTTGTAAGAACAGTGATTTCTCTGGGGCATCCCTGGGTAACTCAGCGGTTTGGTGCCTGCCTTCGGCCCAGGGTATAATCCTGGAGTCCTGGGATCGAGTCCCACATCAGGCTCCCTGCATGGAGCCTGCTTCTCTCTGTGTGTCTCTCATGAATAAATAAATAAAATCTTTTTTTTTTTTTTTAAAAGAACAGTGATTTCTGGCTGTGTGGTTTTATAGGCTCTTTAATGAGATGGAAAACAGAGGTCCTGACCACTCAGAGCCATGGAGGCTCCCCAGAAACTTTCTGCAAGGGTAAGTGATATCAACAGCAATTGCCCTGGCCAGATTCCATTCCAACTAATTGTGTTCCACCAGGCACTTTTGTAACAAAAGCCTCTCCCCATGCAGTCTTCTTGGGCTCCTCTGCCAATAAAATACCAACTGCTGGGCTCCAACTACTTTTGGGACAAAGCAGTTTCTGGAGCTCGTAAGTGATGCAGAGAATATGTACGGTGTGCCCAATCACCACAGCTCCTCTGTCATCTGCCGTGATTCCCTCATTAGTTTACAATGTCAGAGCATTCTTTAAATCTTCCCATTTGCCAAGTTCCAGGCTCAAAATTTTTCTCTTCCCAAGAGTCCTTCAAAACCCTGCCTGTTGGGATTAATCATACCCACCCCCAAGTTTCTTCCTTGTGGTATTAATACAGTGTGAAAATGCTGGATTTAGTTCAATAAACATGCATCCCTTTGTGTTTGTAATTTCCTGATCCTTGCCCCTGTGCAATGAGCTAAGAGGATATGTGCTATTATCTCAATTCACAGATAAAGAAACAGTAGCACCCAAAAGTATGTGGCTTTGCATGTACATCAGATGAGAGAATATTTAAGGCAAAGTGATGAGAGGATGTCTTTTGTTAGATGGAGTGGTAATTAAAATCAGAAGTGTCTCTGTCTCCAACCCACTTGGAGATCTTTGTTCTCTTTCTGAAATTCCCTCTACTCTGTAGGTGGCACTTTCACAATTTTGCAAAAACCAAAGCACCCCTGCCAGTTGTGATCACAGAGCAATCTGCTTGCTACTTTTTTTTTTTCTCATGTACATTTTTCTCCATACCTCAAGTGATGCCTTCTTCACTTAATGCACAGTTTCCTTCCCCATCATTTTTCTAAAACACTGACTTGGGAGTAACTATAAAAACATTGATCTTGTACACCTGAACCTCAGTTCTGAAATATCAAACTATCTTTCATATATGACTGCATTTTACTCTTTTAATAATCCTGAGGCAGAAGAATTGGTACTTTCTCCATTTTCCAGATAGAAGATGTTTGGGATTCTATTACTAGTTCTGAAATGAACCTACTATACAACACAGAATGAATGATTATAATCTCTCTGGGCTTCTCTTTCCCCAAGACTGGTGCTACTAGTCCATATGTGTCTAAAACAGGACCATCTGCACCTTGCAGTAAAAGTGCCCTGAAATAGCAAGTATAGTGTGTCTTACACACACACACACACACACACACACACACACTGGAAAGAATTCTCCTTTGCAATTGCACTTTTAGTTTTTCCTATAAAAGGCGCATCAGAATTAAATGTCCAATGGCTTCTGACTTCACAAAAAGCAAAGCTGGTACTTTGAAAGAAAATGATACAGATCTTGAACACAGTACTCTGGAATATTCACTATATACTTTGTCACCACACCCCTCCATCCATGTCATCTTCCCTATTGCACAGAGAAGTATATCCTTAAGCACACACACTAGTATCGCCAAAGCTGGGATATAGGGTGGAGGTTGGTTGCTTTGAGGAGCCACACTTTGTTTTCTTAAGATTTTATTTATTTATTTGAGAGAGAAAGAAAGGGGGAGAGAGCACCAATGGGCTAAGGAGCAGAAGGAGAAACTGACTCCTGGCTGAGCAGGGAGCCTGACAATGGGCTTTATCCCAGGACCCTGAGACCATGATCGGAGCCAAAGGCAGACACTTAACCAACTAAGCCACTCAGGCTAACCTCATACTTCTTCTTTTTTTTTTTTTTTTTTTTTTTTAAGTTTTACGTATTCTTTGAGAGAGAGAACACCAGCAGGGTGAGGAACAGAGGGAGAGGGAGTACCAGACTCCTCCCTGACCAGACCCTGAGATCATGACCTGAGCTGAAGGCAGATGCTTAACTAACTGAGCCACTCAGGCACCCCTAGGAGCCACACTCTTAACTATCCAGTCAACATCGCCTAAAAGTCTGTGGGACAAAGGTACCACTTCCCCTGATTTATTCTGCCTATTTTCACTGTCACACTCAGTAATCACACTGCTTCTTGTTTTCCTTCAGGACTTAAGAGCTAACCCAGAAGAGCAAAAGGAAATAAAAAGGATATTGAACCTGTTCAGAGAAAAGCTGAGATGGTTTTGAAGCAGTTGTCCATTTTACTGCGAGTTGTAAAGAAAACAAGATATGGGATTTGAGCCAAGTCATCAGACTCAGATTCAATCTTTGCATATTTTTTTTTTTTTTCCGAGCCAAGGCAAATTTTCTCCCTTTCTTTCTTTGTTGCCTGCTAGCTTGCTTGCTTTTGGGGCTGGGAGTGGGGGACTAGGGAGAGACTATGCAGGTATACAATCAAAAACAGACAAATCCCTCCCAGACTAAAAGTCTACTCCAAGTTCTTGGACATCAGAAATGAATCCTGACCAGGGGGCTTGGCACAGAGACAGCAGGTGCCAAGGATGAAGGAACTTACTCTTCCCCTGCTGATATGCTCTGCCCCCATGCTGCCCTCTGGAGAAGACAGCAGGATCCCATCTGCACTGGTCTCCCAGAAAGGCCCTCTTGTGCCAGGAACTCCCTCCCAGCCCTACTCAGCCCCAATTGTCACTGCAAGAACTTGAAAGACATGACAGCCAAACTGCAAAATGGAGATGAGTGACAGCTAAGCTTTGGCAATGCTGAGGCAGAGAAAGCTGAGCTGCCAAGTACAAAGGAAAGGACTGGAAAGGGGGCACTGGGTGGTATCTAAACCATTTATTCTTTCATTCATTCTGCGGCCTTCAGAAATTCTCCTTCAGTATTAACAAGATCTCCAGAATCTGTATGGTGGGATGATATGAGCATCTGTGCATTTGTGTCTGTCTCTTTTTCCAACTCACATTGGTCCTTTTCTTCCTGTTTTTTATTTCACTTATCTCATGTTTGTGGGTGCAGAAGGGGAGGCATCATTGGAGACATGAAAAAAGAAGTACTCATGTTCACTACCATCCTTCTTTCTTTTAGGAGCTGGGGGGAGTTTAAGTTCAGTGATAGGTGAGGGCTCACACATGCATGCTGCCTTAAAACTACGCTTCCGTTGACCCAGACATAAAGCAACGATAACCCCTCCTGTCACTCATCTTGCTGACAATGACACATGTTAGAATTTATTACGAAATCTGTTTTTCAAAAAATACCTGCCATTTTTTTTTTTAATATTCCTCTCTCTTGGGCTCTTTGAACAACACTTTTTATCTAATCACCCTGTGTGGGCTGCCTGTGTTTCATACTAACACAGAGCCACTTGCTGTGCAAAGGAATGAAGTCAGAACCCTGGAATAATGGAGCAGAACTCTCAAAAAAGTAAAATTTCAAGAAGCCCCCTCCCTGAGCTAAACAAATATGTCTGAAACACCATAACAGGAGCCTCCCACAGCTCTGCAAAGTTAAATAACTAGTAAGCAGCTTTCTGCCCTAAAGTGACTAAGAATTATTTATTCCAAGCCCTACTTACTTCATTGATGTGGAAGAACAGAAGGCCAACTTACTACCTGCATCTTGTGCTTTCCTAATTTACCACTAAAGATTCCTAAACCCATGTCCTTGGGTCTCAAAACTGCCCTGGGTGTGTGTCTACGTGCTTTTGACCTTTATCCCACCCAGCAATCAAATGCATAAACACTTGTCTTTCTGTGAGGGCAATGATGAACCCAGTTTTAATGTCAAAGGGACAAATGCAGAGAAAATAGTCTAATTTCACATCAAATCTTCCACTGTCCAGCAGAGGGCGGCTGGTTCCAAACACAAAACTTGAATACACTTGTGCCACCAACGCCAAGAGAAGAGCCATACCTACTTATTTTACTTTTTAAAGAAAAATGAAACTGAGAGAGTCACTGAAAAATGATGCCTTACTGTTAGTACGGCTATTCCCTGTTGGACAAAATGTAGCCCTGGGTCTGTGCGCAGCATCACAGGGACACAGAGAGGTGGTACCTGCTGGTTAACATGCAGATTCTCAGGGCTTGTGACCCAGAATCTACACTTAACTATCTTTCTCTCTAGATGATCCTAACATCTAGTATATGCAGAGGCTGAGGAACTTCAGAACTAGTCTGGCCACTTCATTCCACAGATTCCTGAAAGGCAGGTGGACATTTTTTAAGGATTTTTATGTATATCAGGTAACAGACAGCAAAACGTTTAAGCTATAGCATTCTGTACAAATGGCTTAAAACCAGAATCACTGTTACCGCTCACTTCCTTGAGCAGATGCAGGGTCCTGCATGTGCCCTTATAGGAAATAAACTGTGGCTCTAGGGAGAAGATACTCTTTAGTTAGTATGTAGGGAAGGTGAATATTAACTTAAAAGCTCAGGAAAATCTGCACACATGCTGCCAAGTCCATGTGCAGTTACCAGCTACATGACCTGGACAACTCACTTTTTTTGTTTTTAAGGGAGATCACACATGAACAGGGGTTGGGGGGATGGGCAGAGACAGAAGGAGAGAAAGAATCCCAAGCAGGCTCCGTGCCCCATGGGGAGCCTGATGCAGGACTCGATCTCATGACCTAAGCCAAAATCAAGAGTCAGACACTTAACCAACTGACCCTCCTAGGCACCCCCGGAAAATCCACTTTTTGAGACTTACTTTTCTCAAAGTTAAAATGGATTTTGTGGTCCTTTCCCTGCTGATTTTAGAGTTTTGTTTTGTTGGTTCTGTTTCTGCATCAACTATCCTCATACATGGGGATGTTCTCAGTGCGTCTATGCATATCCTACAGGTGACAGTTTGCTGTACTCACTGATTTGAGAAGCAGGAACCATACATTTCGATTACTTCTTTGACAAGTGTGAGAGTCTGGGTTACTTTAAACACTACTTAGAGCTCCAGAGGCAAAGGAGGATTTCAGGTTCCAATTCAGGTCTCGTTGAAACAACTTTTTTTCTAATACTTCTTTTTACATCTCTTTCATAATGTGTATTCTTTCTTTTGTATAAAAAAAAAGTGAAAAAAAAGTGAAAAAATAAGTAGGGGGGATTCAGAAAGCTTTTTCACTTGGGCCCATGTGTCATATCTTAACAGGGTTTGGTTTTGTTTTGTTTTGGTGTGGCTACTATAGAGGAAATTGCTTGAAACAAGATCTCTAAGGAGTTGAGAGAAGTAGTAGCCACTGCAGAGACAGCTTGTGTCTAGAGATTTAGTGATGGTATACTTCAAAGTTTAAATGCAATGATGGAGTCACAAGGTCTAATCAAGGATGCCTGGGTGGCTCAGGAGTTGAGCATCTGCCTTTGGCCCAGGGCGTGATCCCGTGGTCCTAGGATAGAGTCCTACATCGGGCTCCCTGCATGGAGCCTGCTTCTCCCTCTGCCTCTGTCTCTGTCTCTGCCTCTCTCTGTGTTTCTCATGAATAAATAAATAAAATCTTAAACAACAACAACAACAAGGTCTAATCAGAGCCCATGATTAAAGCTATACAAGGGGAAGAACAAGTCCATCCCAGTGTGTCCGGGCAATGATGCTAGAACCATTTCTCAGATGTGATTTCTCCAAGGAGCACCCTTTAGGATAATGGAGTCTACTTCTCAGTAGATCCTGCACCAAACATTAACTAGTTGGTTTGCTCTTCAGGTCCCTGGCCACAGGTGTGATGGCAGGATAGGTGTGTTTCTGATATGCATTCCCTCTAGTGGAAAATAACAACCCAGGGTCAACAAATACACATTGCGAGTCAACCAAGGCAGCCTACTGGGCCACCAGGAAAGCTTAGAGCCAGCATGAGGAATAGGGCCAGTGACAGGACGTCATGGCATCGTGGAAAAGCACTGTGAGCATTACTCTGTCCATCCTCCTGCCAGAAAGTTTCCTTCTAAAAAAAAAAAAAAAGAAAAGAAAAAAAAAAAAAAAAGGAAGTTTCCTTGGAGTCCTTTTCAGATTTCTAAAAGTATCAGGTTTATCCTGTAAAGCTGTCAGGCTATTATCATGAAATGATAAGCAGGAAGCTGAATGATTTTATACAAGCTGACTTCAAATGTGACATATGGTTTGCCTTTACATTTTCAGTGCACTTTGCATTTTATCTGAGATTATATAATTCATATTTTAAACATGAAATTTATTAAAGGTCTGCAGAGGAATCAGCACTTAGTCTCAAGGATATATACTATTACAAAGTAACCTCCCAGACAAGACAACTGGGGCAGTATTTAGGAAATGGTGAACTATGATGGAAAGAACACAGACCAGAAATGCAAGACCTGGGTTCCAGTTAAAGGTCACCAGTCACTAACAAGGTCTCAGATATAAAACACTAAACCTCTCCTCTCCATCCAGTGTTTTTGTATGCATGAGACACACACACACAGTTTTGTAATCATGCTGAAAATATATTCTGTGTGAAATACATAAGGTGGTCTTGTTACTCTTTTACTCTCTCTTCCATACAAATGAGCTTTGGAAAGAAAGAGACCAAGAGAGAGAAAATATGGAAGGAAGGGGAAAAGTTGAACGGGAGGAGTGAGGGAAATGAAAGTAGAAACAAGCTAAGCAGTGGGAGATAGGTAATATCCAGTTTCAACACGCTCTCCCCTACATATTTATTTGAGAGTTCTTTGTAATTCCCCCGAGGTGGGTTTGCATCGGAGGACCATAATGAACCATGGATGAAAACTTTGTATTTGTAATAAATGGAGCCAAATGGTTTGGGTTTGATAATCTTGTGGGCTTTGTCCTACGAGTTTAACCAGGTTCCACTGGTTTCTGGGTAATGGAATGCTGACAAGGATCTCCAGGGAGCCAGATGGCTTCCCATTTGCCGTGTTACCCTCCCAGACTCTACCAAGGCCTGCAGGGTGGGAAAAGTGAAATGTTGGTGGCTCTTGGGAAATTTTAAGCCCTCATATAAGTATAATCTTCACAAGTCTATAAAATTTCAAATAGTAAAGAGAGGAGAAAAGAGGGAGTATAATATAACTTTAGGAACCATCCTTTCTGCAGATCAAAGAATTAATTGCATTCTCACAGTCTGGCTCACACTAGCAGTGTGGGGACAAGGTGGGAGGGAGAGGCTGTTTCTACAAGAAGAGGACAGTGCTTTTCTTCAAGCTTTCACTTGCTTAGCTCTGGAATTTTAAATTAAACAGGGAAAGGCAAATTTCAAGCTCCATTTACTTTAAGCAAATCGGGACTTCTTGTCTCAATCTGAGAACAGAGACTTGTTCTTGGGCCACTTGTTCCTATGTTTACCCTCTAGCCATTTCTCCTAAAATAACTGGTTCGCTAGAATTTGTCTTCAAACACCCTTAAAATGTCAGCATCATCATACCCCCAGCACACAGAAGGTGGTGATATAGAAGAGTAGAGTAAGTTAGAAAAGAGGTGCTATGCCTCTGAATACACTGCCATGTTTGTTTCCCCAAATTAGCACATCTTAATTTGCTGGTCTGCCAGAAAGAGCAATCTTTTTATGACGAACATCTGTGATCTCTTACAAACTACTTCCAACTCTAAACACCCTGATCTCATAATTCATTACAGAAAGGAACTTAAGTTTACATAAAAGGCTATCGTCCTAGCATTGTGCTGGTAACACATATAATATGACATGTAGAGGGCCTGGCACCTAACTTCCCTCAAGCTGGGGCTTTGGACTCTGTCAGCTAGCCATGGAGCAGGCCCAGCTCTGTTTAGGGCAGAATGACCCTGTAATTAGCAACAAATCACCACCCCAGAATAACTGGAGAGCTCTGCTGATACATACATCAGAAAGAAACCTGTAGGGAATGTCCCAAATTTTGCCAAATCATACTATTTATTTAAGGTCCTCCTTTGTGTTGACACAAAAGGTGATGTAACTGAAAACTCTTGTCCACTCTGATGGTCTGCGTCTTCTTCCAGAAGCATGCATGTGCAGGTCACTCTCTTCTTGTTTGGGGAAGAAAAATAAGAAGTTGACACTAGGAAGAAGGCATCCTACCAGTTACGCTGGGCAGGGAGCCAGAATTACAGGAAGCACTGCAGGAGTGAATAGCAATAGATTTTAATTGGTGCCTGGGGGTAAAGGTCAGCTCTCTTAGAACAATGGGCATCTATGGTGGTAACTGACTGAATCCTCCGTGGGAGTTTGTAAATGTCAGCAACACACTTCCAAATGGAAGCACAAAGGGCTTGGGCCCAAGGAACAATGACAGCATTAGCTGGTGAAGAAAATGCGTAAGTCTGTTGGTTAAGTAATGCATTCATAAAGCACAAGGGGGTGGGGAGACACACAAACATGCCAGTAACATAAATTCAAAATAAAGTAGATCGCTTCCCATATCAGACAAGTGCCTTCCTATGATTCAACATCTTTTTCCTCAGCACGAGTTCGTTTTCTGTTTTTCTTTTTCCTGGACATCCTCTGGAATTCAAACACCACGCTTACCTGAGTCAAGCTGGACGGGTTCAGCTCCTAAAGCTACATCCATCCTAGTGAATATTTTTTTTTTTTTTTGAGGGGGAAAAAAGCCCTTATTGATAAATAGTTTACAATGAAATAAATAGAGTGACCGTTTGTTGGGGAATAAAAACAGAGGCAGGTCTTCAGTGTCTCCACCCCAGCTCTAGCTCTCAGTCTCTGCCTTCCTACTGGCCAGTTTGGATGAGGAGGCCTTGATGGGCATGCCAGCCCTCCTAGGGCCCCTGGGGGCCTCTGTCTTCCTGGCCAGGTGTTCAGGCAGCATCTTAGACCTGCCACCATTCGGAGGAGCAGCAGCCTTGGCTTTAGGTCCCTCCTTGGCCGCATGGGCAACGACTTCTTTAGGGACACGGTTTTCCTTCTTGGCTGGAGAAGCAGCACCATTCTTGCCCTTGGGGATGGTGGATTTTGAATTCCGACTCCCAGCTTTTGTTTTCCTGTGGGTCTCACCACCTGGTTTGGGAGGAGCAGTCCTCACCTCTCCTGGCTTCCTGGGTCCCCTTTTCACCTTGTCCTTCTTTGCCTCCTTTGGCTTCTTGGGGACCTTCTTCTTGCCCTCGATGGGTCTCCTGGGGGCAGTCATGGTGGAGGTCTTCCTGGGTTGAACTTTCCTTTTATGCTTGGGAACCAATTTGAAGCTGCCGGTGGCCCTCTTGGCCTTGGAGTTGGTGGGCCTGACAAGGAGGCCGCGGTGCATGCCAGTGGAGAGAACATCAGTAGTTTCTCAGAAGCTCTGGCTATTTTTTGTCTCAAGAGAATGTGGATCCCTTTTAGAAAGTAGCCATAGGGGAAAGATGAATTGCTAGTCACTGGAACACCAGAAGCCCCTCCTGACCTCCTGCAAATGCTACACTGTTTCTCTTGTTGCCTGGTTTCACTCTATACTTCTCATTCTCCTGTCATCCCCCAAATTCACCTACTGCCCTAATCTGGGCTCTCTCCTAAGCATTCAATAACTTTAAAGGAACTATATTTTTGAAATCAACAATTAGGATAAGCAAAGGAGCACTTTAGGGAGCACTTTTATAATGCAAAAGAGTAAGATGTGTAATATATATAATCAAATTATTAAGATTTCAGGACATGAAAGGTGTAGTACCTGCACTAGTGTAAACCCATGCTCATCTCTACCTACACACCTCTCCCTTCACTTTCCACTTTTACAGGCAGCACCCTGTTTTATGCATGTTTGTATCTCTACAACCTAGTACTAAATGTTGGTTCAACTAAATTATACTCTTCTGTTGTGAATGCCACGACCCTGTGTCGTACCAGTCCGCTTCACTAAGCGACTTAAGCCCCTCTCATGCTGTTTTCCTGACTACCTCAGACTACATTCCTTTCTAACCTCTTAGAGCCTTTGTCATTTGTACTATGCAATCCATCATCTTCTGTCTTGCACTATTCTTTAATTGCGTCCCTGCAGCAAGATAGTAAACTCTGTAAGGGCTACATTAAGGTTCATACTTTTTTTTTTTAAATCATTCACCAATGTGCTCGCAAAAAACTGGGCACAAGCCAAGTGTTCAATAAAATGGGTCAATTGATTTCTAAAAATTGCACCTCCAAATCTCATCAGTAGTTCTGAATGATCAGTAGTTAACTTAAGATAAATGCTGAATTTATCAATAGCAATCAATTAGAATAAGGTAATATTTTCTTTTATTAATTCAATCTTAATAATGTCACTATTGCCCATTTGTTGATTTTATAAGACAGAAAAAAAAGTTTTAACAATTGAAAAGACATGGTGTTATCATTTTAGAATTACAATTCAAATGGGGCATGAAGGCATTTTTTTGGTCTAATTAGTATAGCCAGATATAAACGGAAATTAGCATATTTTAAGAGTCAAAATAGGCACATGCTTATTCATTTAATATTTGCAAATCAATCAAAGTTATGTATGCACTGGGGTCTATGAACACTGGTTTCTCACTACACACGCACTGAAAGACAGTTTTCATCTTTCTTTTCCCTTCTCCTTTGACAAATATTTGCTTCTCTGTGAAGCCTTCATTGAATCCCCAAAGATAGAGTTCTATGTACACAGCTATTATGATACATAAGTTCTGTACTGTAGTTGACTGTTTATACATTCATCTCCTCTACCAGGCTGCACAATCCTTAAAAGAAAGGACAATGTCTTATATTTTTATTCTACTTCCTACTTCTTAAAAAGACCTGGCACAAAACAGACATTTAATAATTTTGGTTGGTTTGACAAATGACAGCATGCCATTGGAAAGGGATAATAGTGGTAACGATGAGACTAACATTTATCGAATGTTTCCTATGTATCAGGCACTGTTCTCTGCTTATTGTGATTCTTCTCCTAACTACCTTATGATATTGACACAATCATTCCATTTTATTTTAGACACGAGGAAACTGTATCACACAGAGTTTAGTTAATAACACACAAACCAACAAATAAAAGCTGTCTAAGGGCATACAACTAGTATGTGGCTTGGCTGGAATTTAAAGCCAGGCAGCCTGGCTCCAGGATCCATTATATGAACCACTACACCACAACTAATGACTCCACCAGGCAAAAATTTACAATGACCATCTTCAAATAACAAAGTGTAGCTCCACAGTGACTGCAAGTAGGTGCTGAGTGGGTACACCTGCCAAGTGTAGAAATTACAAGGTGTACACTCAAATAGGAGAGGCCATTACACATAGGGATAGGGAGTAGCTAGGAAAGATGGCATTAAAAGGACAAAAGTTCATTAAGTTGTGGGCAGCAGCAGTGATATTTGAATCTGCCTCTGGGGAGCTGGAGAGCCTTGATGGAGGCCTGTTACTCCCCCATACTTGAGTCATAATTGTGTTTTCCTTTCTGGCAAAACCAATTTCGGCCACAGCCATCAACCTCCTTTACCCCTCTGCAAGCACCGAGGAAGAACAGAGAGATAAGGGTAAATTGTGCTCCCTCTGAAAGTCTTAATAAGTTCCCAGTAAATTAGCCCTCCTCTCCCTGAGAGATCTCAAGAGATTCTTAATCTACTGTTGAAAATATTTATGATTTGATTATCTTTTCTTCTACCTTATGTCTTTACCCTGCTCTTTGCATTAGCTTTCTCTCATCACTATTTTGTTACTTTAAATGCTTTGTGATTATCTCTGTCATCTTCTCTCTTGGTTCAGTATCTGTGCCTTTCCTCCTATACATCCCTTCTTTTCTTATCAGTGAGGTTGCATATTTCAGATGTTTCCCCTTCCCTATTCTTTATTTTTTGGACTCCTCCACATCACCCTCTTCTCCACTACAAGCATGCTCATTCTGGATGGCAAATGCTGTCAATCAAGGCAATACTTAGTATTCTAGTCCCCAAACACACACACACACACACACACACACACACACACACACACAGCCCCAAGCAGCCAGAAGAGATTTCTCTTTTGCAGTCATCAAAATGTATATCCCATACAGCAGGCCTTTCCACCTATGAAGATCTAAACCCATCTTATTATCTACAAATATTAATATTTTGTTCTGCAAAATTTATGTTAAGTAGCTGACTTAGGAGGTTATGGAATGAGAAGTATGTTAACAGTTGGGGACCCAATAAAATGGGAGGCAGTTGCTTAGAGGAACAGAGGGGCAAAACCATCAAAAGAAGATTTGGTTAACAGAAAGGTCAGGTCAGAAGAAGGAATGTTTAAATGAAAGCAAGTTAGTCCCCAGGCTTGTGGTGTTCTCTTAATTTCTCCAGGGGTTAAAAAAAAAAAAAAGTGGTTTTATTAAAGATTCATCGATATTGACTTTGTTTTTCCTGACAGCACCAAGAGAAAGCTTGAGGCAGATCTGATATATTGGAGTGAGACATCCCCACCCTAGTAAATATGGCAATTTCCTGTAGCGGCCGGCATTCATCTCCATCCATCATGAGAGCAGCTCGGGCTATTCACTAGAAACAAATGTTCTAGATACAGTATGTCAAACACCGGATGATGGAAACCTCTGAGAAGCCACAGGGAGTATGCTGGAAGCAAACAGACCAGAATGTTGAAAAGACCTCTGACCATTTTCCACAGCAGAGCGTAACTTGGAACCAACCTGAAATAATGCATTTGACCTTCATAAAAGGGTAATGGATGGGCATTTAACATTAGGCCAGCCAGACTTCAGAGAATACAACTTCTAATAAGGACAGATGATGAGGCAAAAATAAATTTTAAAATAGGCAGACAGAAAACGAAAAAAAAAAAAGAAAAACAACAAAAAACTGTTCCCCACAGAAGGTTAAACAGATAGTCTATTGTGCGTATTTGAAGAATGATCAGCCTCTGATACAGGCTTCCTTTCCTTTTTGAAAACTTCTGTTCATGTGGCCACAGAGGCAACCTGCCTTTTCAGACCCAGCCAGTGGTAGAAGAAACATGCAGTTTCTGGACTGGTCTTACTTCATAATATTTGGAGAACAATTCAGACTATATTTATTACTTACTATAACAATTCAGATATATTTATCCTGATTAGCTTCATTTGTTTAAAAAGAACAAAACCAAAAGACAGAGTTCTAAATTTTCCCCCACTGTGTCAAAGAAATACTACCTGATGCCAACCAGAAAGCATTATCAAAACTTAGAAAGGTTGATCTATGGATCTGTCACCATTCTACCTATTTGTCTAGCTAGCTACCTGCATATTTTTAAAACATGACTGGGACTAATAAACTCTGAATTTTAAGAGTAACATCCTATAAACTTGATCTTCATCAGATATAACTTTTTAAACAGCATCTCATGATTAATATTTAATGTATTAGATGCTGATATGTAATAGACACATCTTACAAATAAGGAATAACAAATATGTAATGTTAATTATGCAAGAAGCTTCTTCCCAACAAAAAAGTACTTAGCACTACTTAATTCTACATGAAATAAAACTGTAATCTGTTACAAAACTGGATCAGTTCTGAGAACTGATATATTATTTCATATATTTACTAATATGTAAATAGTTTATATTATAAACCTATTTTTTTTACATCAGTGTTACACAGATGAGATTCAATAAAAATCAACTAGGTACCTACTAAACTATCATAATGTCCTCAAATCAAAAAGCTTGTGGTTTTATTCACATTTACTTATGAATGTTATCCCAGGTGCTTTGACTTAATATAATACTGTACAAGGTGCATGGCATTCCAGGTATAGTTTAATATACAGATGATCAGGATGGACTACATCAGTATTTTTTCCCCAACTGTGCCCTGTGGAGCCCAGGAGTCCCAGAGGGCTCTCCAAGTCCATGTTGTGGGTGATGAGTGACTTTGTTAGTGGGCATTGTCCTGGCACTTGGCCCATTTCAAGCAGAGTGCTTTGCACTTATTATTCTGTAACTTGTTTGAAACCCAATGGCTAGGATGACTGTTGGAAAATTACCCAGAGGAAAAAAAAATGTACATGCAGCATGTTTTCTTGGATTTGATTTTCTTTTTGAATGCTCAAGAAGAGAACAGAACAGAGCCTGATGGACTCAAACAGTATACACACTCAACTGTACCCAGGAAGGATCAAAGGAGATGGTCTTTCCCTTTAGCCATCATTGCCCAGGTTAAGTGTAGGCAACTTTGGAAAATGCCACTTCCTCTATGTCTCTGAGTTCATGCATTGCACTTCTTTATGAATGAAATACATGTTATTTTTAAAAGATGAGAGGCAAATGCATGATCTTGTGTACAAAGGGACAGATGAAAGAGTTAGGGTGGAATGAGCAACTGCGGAATGTCTGCCAAGGGAAATGTCATGTACCCCCTTTGATGTATTATACAATATGCTAGTTCCCCTTGGCCTCGCCAGATAATGTCGAGTGAGTGCTATGCAAAGTCCTGGCATTTTAAATATTAATCATGCTCTTCTTGGCTAGAAAAGATAAAATTATACATTTTGGCCTAGAAATGACTAAAATCTACAGGGATTTTTACTATCCTTATTTATTCACTTGAAAGAATTAATTTCATAATTAGAGAAAATAAATGAGTCATAACTGGTTTTACAATGTACTTTGCTTTTCGAGTACAGCCTAGGAGCCCCAAACTCAATCGAGTTCAGGTTAAATCCTCGGCAATGTGTTGGACACCTACTATACTCCACGACAGGGTGCTTGGCCTGTTACAGCCGAGGAAGCTGGTGAAGGAGGACCTTATCCCTCTGTGACCTCTCATTCTAAATGAGGCATTAGACAGGCTCAAAGCCAACTCATCATGAGTGAGAGAAAAGTGCTAGAAAAGAGAAGCAGATACCTGGAAGATCGGAGGGAGAACATCTGACTAATGGAATTGATTAGAGTTCGTGAACCAATGGTTCACCTTAAAGGTCTAATGACCTCAGCTTTTCTTTCACCAGTTGTCTGTAACATCAGGCAAGTCACTAAACTCTAAGGACTCAGTTTCCATGTCTGTTAGCTGAAAAAGAAGAATCTGAATACCTGTGACATCTTTTCATTTCTGATTCAATGATTCCATATTTTTCCTAAGAGAAGTTGGCAGATGCTATCAACCACACCTTTTCCCTGTTCCCCAAAGTCACCCACTTTAAATGCACGCACGTGCGTGCGCAAGCGCGCGCACACACGCAAACACACACACACACCTCCTGAGGAAATGACAAGAGGAATTAAGCATGACCTGGATATAAAGAGAAGAGGCAAAGAGTCAATAATCAAAAGCTTATTTAGAAAGTGCCACATACAGTAAGGTAATTAAAACCTAAACATCTGGAGAAAATGCAAACAGTGTTTAATGCTGGCCTGTACCAAGAGACCCACAACAATGATCAATGTGTCTGAGAAGCTGGGGTCCTGTTTATAGGATGAAAGTCTTGGAAGGCTCTCTCAGCAGGAAAAGTATTAATTAAGTGGCAATAACAAGGAAAGGAGATGAAATTGGGGTACGAAGGGGCACAGGAAAAATAAAGAGCAAATACTCTCTAGGTTTCTTCTTTGCTGAGAACATACTGCATGGAGAGCACAAGGAGAGAACACTGACATGAACTGGATGGTCCAAGTTTTTAAAATACAAAACACTTTTTTCCCATCTTTTCTCCCCCAGTGAATTCAACTTGGGTGAATTCCAGTTGAGGTTTTGCATTCTTTAATCCTTGAAGATGTTATATCTCACCTTGGGAAGAGAGGCCAGCTACAGTCAGTTGGAGGTAATAGGAAAGGTATTGCTGACAGACACACCCAAAGTATTCAAGTTTTCTTTGTAGGCAGAATAAAAATAAACTCAGTGAGAATTTAATATTGAGACTAAGACTTCAGCACTGATTTTATTTGTCTTTGTTATATTTGTATTAGTTCTGTCCATCACTGTCCCAATCCCAGCTGCTCATTTTCAGGTTAAATCATCCCTTCTCATGGAAGATTATATGTATGGGGACAATAAACCACATATTGACACCAATAAGCCTTGGGATTTATCAGGGACCCAGGTGAAGAACGCTCTCCTTTGGAGACACGGTGACAGACAGCTAGCCTTCCTCTCCTCTGGCACTAGGATCCTCTTATCCTTGTTCTTTTGGCCCACCTCATCTATCAGAGGCTGCGTGTATGATTCTGATGAAAAGGGGGCTGCATGAGCTCGGATTATATCCGGGAGTAGGCTTTCTTTGTCTCTTAGTCAAAATTTCCTAGACTGGCCTACGATGAGATGACAGTTTTTACTGTAACAGACATATCCAAGGAAAGCCACTGTCATTTACAGCAGCTTGCAGAGAAATAGCCAATGGATGATCATTAATTTAAACTGTAAATAAGGGCCTGTTTTGTTCTGGACTCTGATCCCAGTCATGCCCCTAACAAGCTGTCTGCAAAGCCAGGGCATGATGCCCGCTGTTGGAGACACGTTGATTGAAGAACTGGGCTTGTCCTCACAAGCAGCTAAAAATAGCAGTAAGCATGTGAAGGCAAAACAGGTTTCTGGGAAAGCAAGGCAGTTTCCCCGATGTCACTTTTATTCCAGTTGCTCCCACTGATGTGAAAAGCAGAGAGACATATCTGGTACAAAAGATGTTAACTTGCTAGATAGCACCCTAGGGACGGAAAAGAATTAATACAACCCCAGAAAGGAGCCTGCCTTTTCACTGGAGGACGCACAAGTCCTAGGAGAATTGCAGCGGACATGAACTTGAGTGCCTTTGTCCTGCATAATTAATAGAGCCTGATACTTCTTTCTTTTTTCTTCTTCGTTTTTGCCTTTCTTTCTTTCTTTCTTTCTTTCTTTCTTTCTTTCTTTCTTTCTTTCTTTCTTTCTTTTTCTTTCTTTCTTTTACATAAACTCTCATTGATTGGGGGGAAATATATTCACACTTTAAAATGTTGTACAGGTACTATCTCTTTGGTTCAAGTAGGTCCCTTTGAGGGGGGAGTACATATTTCATGATGATAAATTCACCTCATAAGTAGAAAAACTGTACACAAATATACTGCTATGTCAACTTTATTGATTTTTGCACCATTGTAAAGACCTTCATCGTCCTCCAATATTTCTTAAATCTATCAGCATCTCAGAAAGTGACCCTGAAGGCCTCATTTATCTGTACAGGAAAAGATCCCTTCGCTTAGGTTCACCCATAAACATTGTGATTTAAACAGCTCAGGCCCACCTCTGCTTCTGGAAGGTAAAAGGCACAAAGAAAGCTGTTCTCTCACAGTCATGGGCAAGGACTTCTCTTTCTCGCGAAATAGGGTCTGCCAAGTTTTAATTTTAGCTAAATTCCATGGCCAGTGACTTTTCAAAGCCTTGCAGATAACTGGACTAAAAATGTAGCCTGGGTGATGCTGGCACAGGAAAGTGAATGGGTTAGAATGCAGGGCTCCTTGCTATACTCCCTCTAAGCTTTCCTTCCCATCTTAGGAGCTGCATTTGGACTTGAGAATCTCAAGTTTCAAGCACTGCTCTGGCAAACTATCTTTTTAAAAAACATATTCCTTTTTTAAAAAACATTATTTATTTATTTATTTATTTATTTATTTATTTATTTATTTATTCATGAGAGACACAGAGAAAGAGAGGTAGAGACATAGGCAGAGGGAGAAGCAGGTTTCCTGGACCCCGGGATCATGCCCTGTGCCAAAGGCACTCAACTGCTGAGCCACCCAGGTGTTCCTATTATATTCCTTTCTAATAGCATCAATAAAACAATGACTATCACTACATTAGAGTAATTCTAAGAACGATTTTTAAGGTCTCTTCCAGCTGGAATTCCTTTGTTTTTGCCTCTATCACTTTACAAATAGAAAAATGTAAATGTAACAAAGTCATCTGTTAGGTGGAAGCAGAGTCAAAGGGCCTTTTAATGACAAAAAGGCATATTGCATTTATTACTAGAATACAAGACCTTTCAGGGTACAATGCTGATTTATTTCTCTTTGTATCCTATGATACCTACAGATTGTTGATTGTTAAAGGAAATTTATTAAAAAATGTGAAACCAGAGGAAACATCAATAGGGAATTGAAAAATTGAGTCAAAGCTAACAAACATAACTGAATCGTATTACAAAGCTTACGGGTGTAAGTCCTCAGTTTAGGACTATATACAGCAGGTCAAATTGTTCAGATGTAACTACTGATAATGGACCAATAATTAGCCAGTAAGAGGAAGAAGGAACATTTGGTCTGTATCTCCACATTTGTGAGGTTGACATTATCGAGCTATGCTGTCCAATACTGAAGACATCAGCCACAGGTGGTTATTTACATTTAAGTTAATTAAAGTTAAATTAGATTTAAAATCCAGTTCTTCAGTCACACTAGCTATATTTCAAATGCTCAAAAGCCATAAGTGGCTAATGTCTAAGGTACTGGGCAATTTAAATGAATATTTCTATCATTACAGAAAATTCTACGGAACATTGCTATTTAGGGAAGATGATCACAACTATTACTTCTAATAATTATATGAAGAAGGAAGAGGAGGCAGATGAGAAAAAAATAAAGAGAAAACACTGATGAGCCTTAGCTGTTCTGTGCTAAACACTTGAAATGCCTTATTTCATGTAATAGTTACAATTTTTCACGTGGGGTAGGAATTATAATTATCCTTAGTTTAAATTTGATGACACCGCTTGGAGACATTAAGTAAATCACCATAGTTATACACCTATTAACTGGTTTAGCTGGGTTTTCACTCATACCATCTGACATCAGAGCCTATGCACAGCTGCTAAGTTATACTGCTTCTATGAAGAACTTGAAACGGTTAGGGCCAGAGGCAATGTTACACTTTGCATAAGCAATTCTCAATCCTAGATGCATACAAGAAACAACTGGGGAGCTTGCTCAAGGTACAGTTGCCTGAGCTCTAATCCAGAGCAATGGGGGGTGAGACCAGGGCTTGCACATTTGGGAATCACCTAACAGTGCTTTGGATGTGCAGCCAGAGTTAAGGAATGACCACTCAGAGATGTTCTCATCCACCTCCCGTAGGTCAGATAACAAAATGAAATACCTACCCAAGGTCACTAACAGTAACTACTGACAGATCTGAAATGAGAACCTAGATATCACTGCTACCATCATAAAAGAACAACAGCTTAGGACATACCAACACTTCTGTCTTTCCTGATGGATACTGTTATTTCATGTAATTCACACAATAGTTAGAAACTCTATGTCAGGGATCCCTGGGTGGCGCAGCGGTTTGGCGCCTGCCTTTGGCCCAGGGCGCGATCCTGGAGACCAGAGATCGAGTCCCACATCGGGCTCCCGGTGCATGGAGCCTGCTTCTCCCTCTGCCTGTGTTTCTGCGCCTTTCTCTCTCTCTGTGTGACTATCATAAATAAATAAAAATTAAAAAAAAAAAGAAACTCTATGTCATAATTCAGAATCTGACGATGCAAGTTTATAAAACCAAAGAATGGATGTAGTGCCATTTTCCTCCTGAGACAAGGATAAGTCTTTCTCATTTAAAAGCAAATACTGTCGGGTACTTGTGTGGCTCAGTGGTTGAGCATCTGCCTTTGGCTCAGGTCCTGATCCTGGTGTCCTGGGATCGAGTCCCACATCAGGCTCTCCATGGGGAGCCTGCTTCTCCCTCTACCTCTATGTTTCTCATGAATATATAAATAAAAAAATTTAGAAAACAACAAATATTGTCTTCCTTGAGAAAATGACATCTCTCTCTGAAGAGGAGGTAAACTCTTATACCAGAAGCAGTATAATGCAGAAGAAACAATACAACTGCCAGCCAAGAAGCCTGAATTCCAGCTCCAGTTGCACTTGTAACTCTGCAGTGGGGCAAACCATTACCTTTCACTGAACCTTAATTTTCTCATCTCTAAAATTAGGGTGCAGTATATGGTAATCTCCAAGGTTCCTTCCATATGCTTCCTTCCTGACATTTGTGTGCAGGCTGAATAAACTTCAGAAAGCAAATATCCAACATGCTACAGGAGGACACATTCACCACAATTCTAGTTCATCTATTTACTCATGTCAAGGGAAAAGAGGGGACTTCAGATGAAAACCCCACCTTTTCCTCCATCTTGTCAAGGCTCATTCTGATTCTCGTTGACTGACTAGTCAGAGCTCTGACATCCACTCACAGAGACCCATTCCTTGGAGCTGCCTTTCAGAAATGATAATGATGTGCCTGCCTCTCACCCTCCTACATTCACAGCTGTTGCTCTGAAAATTAGGAGGTGTCAGGCATCTCACCACCTTAATATCCATCAACTTATCTTCACACCTCTAATCCCGGTGTAACCATAACAGATTTTTTTGTAGCTAGAGAGGCTGGCCAAGCAAGACAGGAATCACGTCATGAATAAGCAGCACGTTGAATATACAGGCCTTACCTTACGCTTGTTGGTAGGACACACGTAGAGATAGCTTAAAATTGTTTTCAACCCAACTTTATCATTCAGCTTCTCATAAGTTGTTCCGTAATCAGTTGACCTATAATTCAAAAGGAGCATTAATGAGGATAGAAGTATACGTCATTTGGCTGCTTGTCAGCATAATACATGTTGTACATAGTAGAATGGCTCTCAGGAGGTTTCTAGATGATTCATGTAGTATATAATGATGCTTCATTATGTACACAGTAGCATCATGTGAGTGGTTAACATTTGCATTTAAATTGAATTGGTAAAAATTAAAACTCCATCTCTTTACTGCTCCTTAATGTACGTACATGGCATACAGGATGTGCTTAATTTTAAAAGATTAAGAGATGAGGGTGTCTCTTGAACTGACCACAGAAATAAAGAGTTTTTATGTAGATCTGACATTTTCAAACTTTTGCTTTATCTTTGACACAGTGGGAAAGCAGGTTCTCCTAATTTATGTACAAATTATGTTTTCTTTCATGAGTCATAGAATAAATGGCGGGCCAGTCCCTTCAAAGGTCATTTAGTCTTCTCCTATTATTTAAGAGTAAGAAAACATCTTAATAATACATGAAATTTCACAATCTTACTCAGTGGCCTTTTCTGGTATTAACTAACCTGGAGATAGGAGGACGTTACTTCTTGGAACTGACCCTATTTCTTTTTTTTTTTTGGAGTTTCATCTTAGTCTAGTCCTTGGTCAATAACTTATTAATTCTGACTGAATCAATGGGCTTTAATCACCATTTCTATCAAAGTTCATTTCATATTTCAAAATTGTAATCTCATTAGATCATCATTACAACTATGTATGTGCAGGAGGAAATAGTATCTGTATTTGAAGAAAGTAGTTGACAGAACATAAGTGACCCATTCAAAGAAAACAGCTGGAAAACTGCCAGCTAGCATTTGAATCCAGGTGTTCTGGCCCTAAACACTGTGTTGCTTATATATTATACCCCAGTATTTCTCTTGTTTATGTTTTAATTTAAAGGAAACATACAATTTCCTCTTAGCCTTTCTTTTAGATATGGGAGATCCCAATTCATTTATTCATTCATTTACAACGCAGAACTCCTAAAATGTACCAGACCCTACGCTATGTACCAGGATACAACACATTGCTGCCACTCTCAAAAACCTAACAGTTTATTTGAAGGGCAGAAATAAAAGGCTATAACGTGTTAAAGTTCAATGCTATAGATATGAATTAACAAGGCTTAGAAAATACAGTTGGTTTAAATACAAACACAAAAATGTAACTATTTTAATTCATTTCTGATATTGATAAAAGTACAAATTCCTACAGGCCATAAAGACTATGCAGAAGAAGTTTGTGTTAACAACCTCATCACCATGAATTAAGAATATATCCCGGACCAGGCAGGGGAGCAGGAAAGCTGCATAAATAACATTTGATCCTGCAATTAAGGGATTAAGAATTTAATCTGGCTGGAGATCCAGGTATTTTCCCCCTAAAATTTGTATTTATAGATAATACATAACTATATAATAAATGATGTAATAAATTATATATAATTTTATAATTGTCAACACTTTATAGAATTAAAGTGATGCTCCAAATCAGTAAACATTGGAGTGTTAGGTAAAATTTCTTGAAGAACTACTACACTTGAAAATGGAAAATGGGTAGGGCTTTAGGAAAGGGAAGTAACCAGAGCATCATGAACTAGAGGGCACCATGTGTTACCCAAATATTAGCTGGCTTTCTTCTGGACCAGCCTGTGCTCTATCACAATCAAACACACTTTGGCTTAATAGCCAAGGATATTTGAAGAGCATTCAAAACTTCCACAGGAGATCTTATCCATGAACTACAACAGACTTCTTTAGATCCTCCTTCCATGTTCATCTTTTTCCCCTCAAACTCATGCAGATGTGAAATTTCCCCTGTCTAAGAAATATCTGAGACTTCCTTCTTCACTCAATCCAATCCTGGTGTTTTACTTATTTTTCCCTCACTCCTACTCTGGCCTCACTAGGTCAACTTTCTCTCCTTCCTGACTTGCAAGTCTCTGAAACTTCACTAGCCTTTCTCTAGCTCCCTTCATTTGATAACTTTTTCTAATCTTGATTCTAAACAATACTTACAAGTTCAGGAACAAAGAGATGCAAAAATCTATCGGGGGGGGGGGGGTGGCAATGGGAAGAGGACAGAGTGTGCAAATACTGCCACATTGACAGATGCTACCAACCATAGGTGGACATCAGCAGGACTGTGTTGGATTATGAGAGAATGGTTTAATTCTCCTAGTAGGATAATGGGCAAGAAGGATAGAGAAAGAGAAACCAGCCCATGGTGGGGGCGGGGGGAGGAAGCAATAATGAGTTTCTTATCATTTCTATCAATGTGATCCTTGAGCTATTCAATGAATACATTTACATTCAAAATGTATACTCTACAAGGGCAAATGAGGATGACTCCATAAGGATTTTATATGGAATCACTTTCATGCTTGTGTGTGTGTGTGTAGCTCATGACAAGATGTTAACAGAGTGATTAGATCAGACATACATTAGGAACTTTGTTCTCAGAGAGCTTCTGATATGTTACTGGATACTTTCCCCATATTGTAACATCACGAGCCCAGATTCTTCAAGCTGTCTGGCACCATTGTTTAAAGCCAACTCTCGCCCCTTGATTTTTCAAAGCTCAGAAACTGAATCAAAACTTGTTAATTCTCAATTCCAGAAGAGCTACATGTTTAAACATTATGGCATTTATAATAATTAACAGAGAAAAAAGGATGGATTTCCACATGCCCCAAATGGCACAGACTAGCAGTTGTCCAAAGTTGTCCCACAAAACTATAATTAGATAGAAGGCTACATGCATCATGGGTAAAACTAACAGTCAGCCAGGATATATTGATTCAAGGGTAGAGAAGTGAAAATATTTAATATCTGCAAACCAGCTGGTAAATAGTTACTGCACTAAGTTCTCTGAAGAGCACTTCTGCCAGTCTTACCACATGGCCTCTCTCTTGGAGAACTCCTAGATTTCCTCACAGTCTAGCAACCAAAAGATTGAAGGTTGGCACAGCTGAGGGCCTTAAGAAATTTGCTCAGCACTAAGAGGAGCACCTGCTCTGATTGGTTAGTGCTTGTGCCAATCAGCCTAAGCCCCAGTGGAGGAGACAGTGACCTTGGAGAAGTTACCTCACCCTGGAAAGCAATTCCTAGTGCCCATCTGCAAACTCCCCTTCCCAGATAACAGATGCTTCCAGTTATCCTTGCATGGTCAACGGTGGGAACTGCAGCCCCCTAGGGATCTGGGCTCGGAAAGAACGGATGAGAGACAGACAGTTGAGCAGCAGGCTGACTGGTGAGCCAATGTACTGGCTGTTAAATATTTTAAGTATCATCCCTAGGTATAGGGGAGAGGAGTGTTATCCAAGATCAAAAAATGTTAGGAAATGCTTGATAAGGCAAAATTTAATGTTCCTCTACTTCAGAACTTATACATTTTATTATTTGCATATACATACACAAATTTTATTATTTTAATATATGCTGTGAATATATTCCATGCATATTCCATGAAGCATTTTCCAAACATATTTGATTACAGGATTCATTCTTGAGGGATATCTAATTAAATTAGTGTTCTGAGCAACATACTTTGGAAAAGCATATCAAAGACCAAAAAAAAAAAAAAAAAGGGCAAAAGAAAGATTATGAATCTTGGTTTTATAAGAATAGGGGAACAAAAAAATATTTAAAACAAATCAAATTTGCAAAGAGAAATGCCAGCCTATGTTAACCATAAAGTGATTGCTTTTGTCAAGACAAAAAAGAAAGAAAGAAAGGATTCTTAAAAAGATATGTCACACACAAAAATGTATTTAAGATGCATTTAAGATGCAATACAAACAGCCTTGAATTCTCAACTTGTACCATTTTTTATATCATTCCGAAACAAACATTTTTTCAGGTTTTATTTACAGGTTGACTTATATACAGATGGAAAACAGGGTTTCTGTCAACATCTATGCTGTGCAAGAAAACACTGAAAGCTTAAAAAAATAAGCATTTCCAGGAAAGTAAATATGCAAGTGACTAAATTATGGCATTCATGTTTTTGCTTTCGATCCTTAATCCTTACACTACCTTTTTATTTATTTATTTTTTAAGATTTTACTTATTTATTCATGAGAGACACACACAGAGAGAGGCAGAGACATAGGCAGAGGGAGAAGCAGGCTCCTTGTGGGGAGCCTGATGCGGGACTCGATCCCGGACTCCAGGATCACACCCTGAGCCGAAGGCAGATGCTCAACCACTGAGCCACCCAGGCATCCCTCCTTTTTTTTTTTTTTTTTTTTAAGATTTTATTTATTCATGAGAGACACAGAGAGAGAGAGGCAGAGACATGGGCAGAGAAGTAGGCTCCCTGCAAGAGCCTGATGCAGAACTCAATCCTTGGACCCCAGGATGAGCCAAAGGCAGATGCTCAACCACTGAGCTACCCAGGCATCCCCTTACACTACCTTCTTTTTTTTTTTACACTACCTTTTTGCAAACATATTTTAAATAGTGACTTTTAGAACATTTATATCTTTATTTAAGTATTTACTATATTCATACAGCTGAAACAAGTTGCCATGATGGATGGAAAAACCACGTCCACTGCATGGCACCACCTACCTTCTAAGACTTTGGGCTCTCTTTCAGATGGCAGTGTCCCATCACACTCAAAGAAGGGATCAATACAGAGCATGACTAGTTTCCACAGGGAGTGGCAGAAATAAAAATGTAATTGTGTTTCCACTGCTATAATCATATACCATCAAATGAGATAATAGATAAGCACAGAATCCTTTGTAAACTAAATTAATCCATAAAGAGTACTAAACACAATGACTGGCATGTAATAGGCAATCTTTAAATGATAGCTTTTGTTTATCACTAATTTTTGTCTTGATTATTTTTGGTATCCTTACCCAGCACTTACTGAAACCCACAACATGAACCCACAAAAAATAATTTAGATTTGGCTTTTTTAGAAGAGAAAATATTCATGAAGTTACTACCATTTTTAAATGTAACGAAATCTAGTCTATCACATATTTTTTAAAAGATTTTATTTATTTATTCTTGAGAGACAGAGAGAGAGAGAGGCAGAGACATAGGCAGAAGGAGAACTAGGCTCCCTGCAGGGAGCCCGATTTGAGACTCGATCCCAGGATCCTGGGATCACAACCTGAGCCAAAGGCAGATGCTCAACCTTGACCCACCCAGGTCCCCCTAGTCTATCACATTTTAAAGGATATGTGTCCTAGTAGCTTTGTGTGGGCCTTGAACTGGAGAGGTAAGGGTAAGAACTGGAATTTGAGAGTGAACGATTCCACATTTTGCTTCTATAACAAGTGTGCTAGGATTTCCTGAATGCACTATTATGCTTAGGAAACCTAACCAATAATAAAAATTAATGTTTATCCAGGTCCTTCCAATGTGATCTAAGCCCTTCACAAGCAGAAGCCCGTGAGATGGACACTGATATTAGTCACAGGTTACAGACAAGGAGGAACCAGGAGTATCATCCAGGCCACAGAATTCGGAAGATGCAGCCCTCAAGCAAGCTGCCACTTGAGAGCTTTCATCCTTAACCTCATGCTGCGCTGCCTCTTTCAAAAGCCACATGAAAAAAAGGAAATATATTTACAAAATCTAGTTTAGCGTTTCTTTGTCAAAGGAATATGAAGTCAAACTGTTTGAAGTTTTACATGGTGTAGACCAAAACCTGGCTTTTCTGAATATCAGGTAAAAGGACAGAGGGCCTGCCAGAGAGAATCTGTCATAAGAGAACCATCAGCAGAAACTGTCGCAATGTGGTAAGAAGAAGGGAAGGTAGGTCTTTCATCTGGTCTACCATAGCTCCTAAGAAGGCTAGAAATATGGAAAAAGTAAGTGGGTTAACTCGTTAATTATCTGATGATGCCTCATGAAGATTATCAAGATGTCACAGCTTCACAGAAAGAGTCAGTACTTGAGGTCAAAGAGAACCAGACACAGACACTCACATGCAAGGTAACCAGTCAATCCCCTGGGTCCCTCAACAAATAAACTTCAGATGTGCTTTGGACAAATCATATCAATGATTTGTTTTTTTTTTTTTAATGATTTGTTTTTTATCTAATAAATTGGTAACATGATAGATGCCCAACTCATAATCCCTCTGCCTTTTCTGCCTGCCCCCACCCCAGCCCACTCTAGCTGTGCTAATCCGTGTGTCTGGAAAGCTCTTTCCTAAGATGGTCTCCCTGTTTCTTTCTGAACATTGGTCATCCTGTATGAAACAGCATCTATCCCACACCTCCAGCACATTCAATTCTCTTTAGCCTCTTCTATTTCCTCTATGCATAGTATTTACCCCCATCTGATAGATTTCTACTTATTTTCTGTCTTCCCCCCTCCAGAATGAAAGCTCCATGAGAATAGACTAGAAAAGATATCTGTTTTGCCCACCACTGTCTTCCTAGCTCTCAGAAGAGTGCTTCAGACATAGCAGGCACTCATACTCTGCTCTTCACTGACTGGCTAACCTGCTGGAAGCTTGCTCTTCTTGTATGGCCAGCTGGACTTCTACTAAATCAAAATTAAGAAGCCTGCATAATCTGGCAAGGATTACTACAGTCCCTGCTACTAGCAGATTCAATCAGCCATGTGGGGTGAAGTGGGACTAGAGCGGGGAACATGTTCTACGCTCCTCTACTTTTTAATCAAGAAACCCCTGCCTAGCATCTTAGACTATTCTAAGTGCCAGAAGGGTAGTGGACATATGTTTGGTCACCCCCAAACCCCCAGGTCTCAGGACACATCATGTGTGTTCTCCACCTGGCACATCAGGTGTCTTCTCCATATGGAAGGTGAATGAATGCAGAAGCCTAATGGACACTCTTTCAATCAAGAATGAGCTAGGCCACTTCTTCAAAAAGGCTTTAGAAAGTATCCAGTAACTTGACCTCCTCTTCCTCTACCTTAGGACCCCAGAGAGGTAACATACCCTACCCCATACACACCAAGCCATACTGCCAAGATCACAGAACAAAGACCTGAGCTGCAAAAGGGAAGGAAGCTTGAGGAAAGGAAGCAAGGAAGCACTGGGGCATTACTTAAAGCAGTGCCAGTGAGAGGTCCCGAAAGCAGGACAACGTTTTCCTCTAAATCAAGCAGCTGTGGCTTCTGTGTTTTGTATCTTTCCTAAAATCATTAAGAGCACCCACTTTCATTGCTCCTAGTGCATTTGGCAGCATAAAAATAGCTTCCGAAGCCAAAGGCGCATTAGCTGCATCGCAGACACTGCTCCTTAATAACTTAGGATGCATGAGGTTAAAGCAGTGAGAATAATTTAGGGTTTGGAAAATGTTTGCGAGTGAGTCGACATTTAAATAACTTCATTATCATTCATTGACAGATTTTTTTAACCTGTCAGTGCAATTGATATTTCTATTACCATGTTATAACAAACCCCTGCACATTTTAAATACAGTCACCAGATTCCATTAGTCTACCCACTGTCAAGAAAATATCTCCAAATCCATTTTTCATAATACCTCAAGAATATAATAGGCAATCTACATCAAACGATGACGTGGAGCTGAAGGAAATTGTCTCCTGCTTTCTAAGGATTTTGCTGTGAAATACGTTTGCCTGTCAGCCTAAACATATAATTTAAACGTGCTGCTGAGACGTTATGGTGCATCCTGAGCTGAACAAGCTTCCCTCTGTTTCTTGGATACCCTGAGCTTTTCAGGTTAATTTGCAGAATTAGAGAGAAGGGGGTTAAATAGTGGGCTTAGGGAGAGGCAAATCGATATGATAGAAAGGTATTCCTACTCTGCCACAGGTCACAGTATTTCCAATTTGTTTTGTAATTTTTTTAAGTATTTTTTAAATGTAAGCTATGGGTGCCTATGTGTCCACAGGTTGTAAAAGTTCCCGCTCATCTTTCTGGTCTTTCTGTGCCTCTGTCTTCTTTTCTTTGTTGGATTATCATGTTGTGTTCCTGATGTTTCTCTCTAGTCACACAGGGTAGCTGAGATAAGAACCTTGAATGCATTTGACTGTGACTGTGTACTACTCCACAGAAAAGGTGGCATTGTAGTCCACAACACACTGCCACGTGTGCCGCGCATTTCCACTGGAGGTAAGACTGTTCATCTAGAACACAGAGAATACCAAAGATGGGGGTTACTTTTACCTCTGAAAGATCGTTCATTAAGTATAAAAATATCTAAAATCTGCACTGATTCCTGGATCTCTAACTCGTTTGCCCAAGAAAGGGAGGGCAAATAATTTATTTTTTTTGAGGCTTTTCTTAATATCTTTTTTAAATAAATTTATTTTTTATTGGTGTTCAATTTGCCAACATACAGAATAACACCCAGTGCTCATCCCGCCAAGTGCCCACCTCAGTGCCCGCCACCCAGTCACACCCACCCCCTGCCCACATCCCCTTCCACCACCCCTAGTTCGTTTCCCAGAGTTAGGAGTCTTCCATGTTCTGTCTCCCTTTCTGATATTTCCCACTTATTTTTTTCTCCTTTCCCCTTTATTCCCTTTCACTATTTTTTATATTTCCCAAATGAATGAGACCATAGGTTTCCTTTTTAAGGGAAGTTTTCTTTTTTGGGAGCAGGTACAGGGAAGAGTATTATCCTTAACTAGATGATGTCCGCGACTTCCTTCTCTCTCTCTCTCTCTCTCACACACACACACACACACACACACACACACACGCTTGTCTGTCTCCAGCGTCTCTATCTGTCCTTCCACCTCAGTGCTCTTCCAAAGCTGGGGCAGGCAGTCACCATCCTGCTGCGGCTGGAACTTCTTGCAGGAGCAAACTCAAGCTACCACCCGCTCTTTCCCACAGGGCCAGTTGCTTTTGTGCCTCCAGGGCTTTACAAGTCCAACATCCACTGCTCAGCAGACAAGCTGGTAATGGCGAGGGAGGAGGGGACTTCCTCCTTTGTATCTTTCAAGAGTTCACTCCATAGTCGCTTTCCCTGGGACACCTCTCCTGGCAATGCTAGATGTCTAGCAGTCTTCACTCTTTCTTCAGTAACATCCCAGATCCCTGCACGTTGTATTGAAGCTGTCGATGCTCACAGCTTTCTGTGTTAACAGACTATGTTCTCTGAAGGCAGGACTAGTTCATATTTATCCTTTCACCCTTCTTTCTGCCTGCTTCTCTATTTCAAAGCTGGACTCAAATATCCCTTCCTTCACTAACTTTCTCACACCCCTCTGCAGAATGGAGCTCAAAGTCATCTGAATGTCTCCTACATTGTTTTTATACTCTTCTGTGTATGACCTTTTCCGGTGCTGCTCTCTGTGTCTGCTACCACCTACTAGAGAGGACGGTGCATTTATGCTTACTCTTCTCTCTCCAACATCGTAGCTGCTTCTTGACATCCGGAAGGGGCTCAAATCATGTTGCTGATTGAATTGAACAGCACTTCTCTTAAATGTTCTCCTCTGTTATTACAGAATATAATTGGAAAAATTTCACATTGGGTGATTGCATTTCTTTTTTGCAGGGTGAGGGGGCAAGAACAGTTCAGGGCTCTCCTATGCTGAGTTTATGCCAGGCAAGAGTCATTATGAGAAATATAAGAGAATTTAGGGGCTTACTTAGGAAGAATTCATACAAACATGTATGTAAAATGTATTATACATTATTAAAGTATTCTGTATAACTATAGCAATGGAAAACATAAACATTTATGAGTTACACAAAGATAAATTTGTGGGGGCATGTCTATTCAGCTTTACCAAGGGCTCTCTCTTCTGATATGATCTGAATCCCCTGGAATTAGGGATCTAATGCATAGCATGTCCATCCTCATGCTGAGGTCACATCTTCACAGGCTACATTACCCCCCATTCAGAACTGCTTGCCAAATTACTTATGAATAATAATAGTGAACATCTATTGAATACTTAAAACATACCATACTCTGGCTGAGCACTTTACAAGGACTGGCTCACTTAATTCTCATGGCATTCCATGAGTTAAGTACTTGTATGATTCACATCTCCCAGATGAGGAGATCAAGACTTTGAGAGGATGTCTGACTTGCCCAGTGCTATATGGCTGCTCATTGCTTCATGGCAACAATGAGTAGAGTCCGATTCACACCCAGGCAGTTAGTCTCTGAAGCCCGGATGCTTAATACAGAGATGTAGTGGCTCATGCATTGAAATTGTGCTCTTTATAGAACGAGAGTATGTCTGGAAAAAGGAAAAAAGATGGAATTTCCCAGCCAAGCACACAGAACTTAGATCACCTGCCTTTCAAACAATGAACCACCACTATGTATAATATCTGCCAGTTATAATCCTAAAGTCAATTCTGTGTTTGAATGAGGATCCCCCAGGCCAAGCATCTAATAAACCAAGACTCAAAGGTATTAATGGAACTAGGGAGCACTATGGACATTCCTTCTGGTTGTGGAGAGTGCCGGGCAGGAATTGGAATATGTATATATAGCCTGTGTTTTACCATCCTTGTCAGAAAATGAATTTGAGCCTATACATGCTTATTGTCACATGTGATTCCTGCCAGAGCACTTCACTCTCTTACATGACACCGTGTTTGGCTAAAGAAGCACTATAATTGTCCTGCCTGGGGAATATGCAAACATTAGTGAAACTTATTGAATGAAGCCTATGTCACTCAGTCCTCTTAGCTTATCAATCAGAACATGCACGTGAAAACGATGAAAAACATTTTCTGGAAGCATAAGCAACTTAAACATTTAGTGGTGACAATAGGCTTTACTTGGTTCCCTGATTTTTTAAATGATCCAATTATCATCAGGTGTGGAAGTTCTCTGGGTATCATGATCTAAGGCCAAATTCTTAGGGTTTATCTCCCATGGTGGAGGGAACCTCAGCCCCATATGATGGTACATACCTGAGCTTTTGCTACCTTCAGTTTTCAAAAAGTTAAGTGAATGAAAAATGAGTGAGATGCTTCCTCATATATAATTGGAGTGGACTGGTCTAGCTGATCTTTAGCCTTGTTTGTAATATTCTAGAATTCCTGTAGCTGGAGGTGTTTGAGGGAACTCTACATCTATAGGGAAGCCTATAACACACTTCTGAGAAGCAAAGCTTAGAGAAAAATACCATGCCAAAATTGTAGGAGACAGCCAGGGGCTGAAGTGTTGAGATGGAGGTATATCCTTTGCTTGTTACATCCTATCTATTTTCTTCTTCGTTTATTTAAAAGTGAAATGATTGAGTCTGGCCAGAAAATATGGCTTGTTCGTTGTTACATACCACTGCAATATCTTATAATATCACCATTTTTGTGTTCCAATTACTTTCAGGAAAACTAAAGATTCTAGACCATTAGAACTTCAATAAGGTCTTAGAGATGATTTAATCTCTATTCAATGGTTTTCTTTCCTTCCTTCCTTCCTTCCTTCCTTCCTTCCTTCCTTCCTTCCTTCCTTCCTTCCTTCCTTCCTTCCTTCCTTTTTAAGAAGTAGAGAGTTTAAGCCCTACTCTAGTTATACATTCAACATATAGGAGCTATCCTCATTGAAACACCTGTCCTCTGCTCCAACCCACGTCCCCACCCATACATATCCTAGTCTTCCTCTTTTAATAACTCTAACATTTTCACACAACCTCTGCAGATCACTAAAGTAGTTTCCATACAATGGAATAGGCCCAACTTTATAATTTGCAGATGAGACACTGAGAGTCGGGGTAAAGCAAGTCAAGCATTAGGTTAAGACTGGAGTCATGAAGAGAACCAAGGTTTTCTGATTCTCGTGCCAGGACACTTCTCAGAATTACAGGTTATCAAATATGCAAAAACTACTTTCATCTCCTCAGAGAAGAAAATTCACTTTATAAAGCCTATCCATCTTAGAATGGATTAATACTATAAGAAAGGAATGTGATACAATATGGGAAAAAAGCCAATGCTCCTCCAAAATAAAACACACAAACAAAAAACCACAGAGGCTTAAATGTTTAAGGAACTTCTACCAGTGTACTTTGGAATCATACCAAACTGAAAATCATGGTGACATGTGGGAAAGAGACCAGGACTAGAGCTGGTAGTCAAAGGGGATATTAAAAATTTAAAAATTACATATAATCCTTACAGAGAATGTATTACAGCATCCTCATGGAAAAGATTAAACAAATAAACCAAAAAAGCCCAGAAACACTTGTATCATTGATGCGTGCCCCCTCCAGTCTGCATGCAGTGATACCTAACTGACCTACGGGCAAAGTCCCTTCCTCAAAATCTGGATCGTTCGGCCGACTAGGGACAGAGTTGTAACCTATACCATCACTCTAGGCCACAATAACATTCATCACAAGTACCCAGGAGAACTGCCAGGTCCCACTGTCTTCAGATTTTCCAATTTAAAAGCAAAGTAATCTAGGAAAAACTAGCAATGCCATCCACAATCTTAAAACAGTCCCTTCCCTTGGGGCGTCTGGGTGGTTCAGTTAGTTAAGTATCTGTCTTCTGCTCAGGTCATGATCCTGGAGTCCTGGGGCCCAGTCCCATGTGAGGCTCCCTGCTTGGCAGAAGGCCTGCTTCTCCTTCTCCTGCCCCTCACCCCCTTCTCCCAGTTTGTGCATAGGAGCTCTCTCGCTCTCAAATAAAAAAACAAAATCCTTGAAAAAAAATAGGCTCTTCCCTGAATTCTTACATGCTTCAAGATGAACACAGGAGAAATTAAAACACTCAGATCCTTCTTGGCTTACACATTTCTGTGGCATAGGTGGTACCTGAATACTTGGTAACAGGTGGTACTAAATGTTCACTGAAAGTCCAGGCCTGAGAATTCCTAACCAGGCATAATGCACAGCTTCTGTGAAGTTAATCTAATTATTAGAAATAGAGTGTAGCCCAATAGCGCCATGGTCCATTCATTCACTCGTTCAACAATTATTTATATTATGTTGTGTCTCCAGGTTCCAGGCATTGTTCTGGGCCCTGGCAACAAAAGGGAGAAAGGAAAATAAAATACAAAATTGCTATTTTTGTGGAGCCTAAATTCCAGGGAGAGAGACAGATCGTAAACACATACATAAATGTATAAATAATTTTTCAGGTGATGATAAATGACATGAAGGAAAAGCAAAGAGCAGGAGGACAAAGAGTGAAGATGGGGTGTGCTACTTTACATGGCATAGTCAGAGAAAGGCCACTTTGATCAGGTACTTTAGGAAAACAGGAATGATATCAAGTGGGCAGGTATGTATGGTGAGAAAGAGTATTACATACAGGCAGTGAGGAAAGCAAGTACCAGGACATTAAATTATGTGCAGGCTCAGAGTGTATGATTCTTGGACAAGAGATGAGCACACCTAGTGTGGAGGCTATAAACAAGCAGAGAGCAATAACAGACTTGGCCACTTTATGACGACAGCAGCACCTAGACCACACTGAGCCTCCTACTCCATGTTAAGCCTTTGGAAGGTTCTGAGTGGGGGAAGCATGATATTAGTAGCATCTTCACAGCACAAAGGTCCTGGATTCACATTTGGGAGTTTAGCTTCCCTGTCTGTAAAAAAGGGGTAAAATGGTATCCATTTTCATTGGATTGTTGGAAGGGTTAAAAGAGATGCTCCCTGGAAAGTTCTGTGTGTAGGGAGCCTGATGCAGGACTCGATCCCAGGACTTCAGGATTATGCCCTGGGCCAAAGACAGGTGCCAAACCACTGAGCCTCCCAGGGATCCCCTTGTAAGCAGTTATATTGTAGTTGGTAGTTGGTTTAAGAGAGTTTGCTTCCAAGGAACAGAGTTAGAAGATATAATCTGGAGGTCCAAGGGGTGAAAATTATATAGAACATAATAGATCACTGACTTACAGCTACTTATCTGAAATCCCAAAGGAAGGGAAGAAATAGAAAAAATATAAAGGGAAGTAAGATGTAGCATGATTTCTACAGATCATTCTCCTTTATAGAATATTCCTAGAAGATATTTAGCAGGACACACTGATAATGATGGGGCCTTTGTAATTTGTATGTCAGACTTCAGGGAATGAAATGCTATATACTTGAAAGCAGATCTCGCTCTCAGAACATATTAAAAAACACTGCTTGATGGAGGTGAGTGGGTAGCATATTATTTTAGAGAACTCAGCTTATTTCTGACTAGAACCTAGATCTGATTCCATGATCCAGACTCTTCCTAAAATATTCTGGTCCCACAGCTTATTTCTCAACCCCCAAAGCCACTCAAATTAATTTTCTACAGACATCTCTGCTTTTTACATTCCTACTTTTTCAAACTGTAAGTCTCTCCTTCTCTCAAAAATAATGTCCTCTAATTCACCTCCATTAAGTACCATTTTCAATTTTCAATAGCTAGCTCCAGTTTTTAATTGCACCAATAACTCCTTCAACTCAAGGCCTTTATACTTCTCTCACTTCAGAACATTCAGTGTTTATATGTCTACCTTACAAGAAAAGCAATGAAGGGTCGCCCTTCCAAGAGGAGTCAACGCCAGGGCTTGTCACAGTAATGGGCTTTGAAGTTGCCAATGCAGGCTTTGCCAATGACCTGCTGAGTGACCTTGGGCAACTTGCCCAACATCTCTGGGCTGTTCTTTAATAATGCTGATTGACCTCACAAGGTTGCTGAGAGGAATCACTAATCAACCTGATTGTGAAACACTTAGTCAATAGAGCACTTTATAAATATTTACTAATACACAATGAGCTCATTGCATCTGAGAGCCAAAGAATTTGCATCATCAGAGAACACACTATCTGGACCCCGAAATAATAGTCAACATTTGTGCCTGAAATGGCTCTTTTCTCTTAAATACAAGTCTACTAGCATTTTGGGGTGGTTTAGGTTTCTTAGCATAAGTGAATGGAGTGAATCTGATCAGTGAAGTTTTAGTTACCTACTAAGCAAAGAAAACAGTGATTCAGGCAGCCTGGGTGGCTCAGCGGTTTAGCACCGCCTTCAGCCCAGGGTGTGGTCCTGGAGACCTGGGATCAAGTCCCACATCAGGCTCCCTGCATGGAGCCTGCTTCTCCCTCTGCCTGTGTCTCTGCCTTTTTCTCTCTCTCTCTCCCTCTCCCCCGCCCCGCCCCCCTCCCCGTGTGTGTCTCTCATGAATAAATAAATTAAATCTTAAAAAAAAAAGAAAACAGTGATTCTAGCCCATTACAGCAGTAAAATGATATGCAGGGGAAAAATATTTAACACTCCTATAATAAAGTGTGAGTACAACTGAGCTTATCACTCAACAAATCAGATGAACTGGGGACAATATATGACAGGCACTGCTAGAGACTGGGGATGAAATATTCAATAAAACAAGAAGGACCCTAGTCTCAAGGAGCATATATATATATATATACATTTTTAAAGATTTATTTATTTATTTATGATAGACATAGAGAGAGAGAGAGAGAGGCAGAGACACAGGAGGAGGGAGAAGCAGGCTCCATGCTGGGAACCTGACATGGGACTTGATCCCGGGACTCCAGGATCATGCCCTGGGCCAAAGGCAGGCGCTAAACCACTGAGCCACCCAGGGATCCCCGGAGCATATATATTTTTAACATAAGAGACAATCAATCCCACCAATAATATTATTTGATACCTTATTGTTTATATAAGTTCTCGGATGAAAACAAAACAGGTTAGAGGTGCCTGGGTGGCTCAGTCAGTTATGTGTGCAACTCTTGATTTTGACTCAGGTCATGATCTCAGGGTCATGGGATCAAGCCCCTCATGTGGCCTGCTTAAGATTCTCTCTCTCCCTCTGCCCACCCCACCCACCCCATGCTCTCTTTTTCACTCTCTCCCTATTCCCCTTAATAAAAAGAAAACAAAACAAAAGAGGGTATTGCTATAACAAGTGATAGCATGGCAGCTACTTTAATTTGGATGGCTTTGGAAGACTTCTCTGGGCGGATGACTTAAGCTGGGCAGGGAAATGCGTTTACATCTGAAGCAGAAGAGATTACAGGTTCAAAGGCCTTAAGGTATATTCAAGGGACCAAAGAAAGTTGCACACTTACAACTCAGAGGGTGATGAGTAGAGAGAGGCAGGCAGGGGCTGGATCAGGCAAAAAGCCTTCCTTGGAGTATAGTGTAAGAAGGTTGGGTTTTCTCATTTGTGACATGGGAAGGCACACTAGGAATGTGATCAAAGACATGACAGAAACAGACATTTTTTAAATGGTTATTTTGACTGCTGTGTGTAGAATAAACTAGAGAAAGGCAGAAGTAGAAAAAGCAGGGAGTTAGTTAGGAGATAAGGGTGGCTTACACAGAGGACCCAGATCATGAACCATCCTTAGGCTTCATTTTTCAGTGAGGAATACTTGTAGGCCATCATCAATTTATCAAATGCACCAGAACATAATAGCTCATAATTATTTCTATTAACAATTTCTAATATTTTCTATTTGTTATTTACATTTTCTAGTTATAACTTTTTTAGTTTATGCTTTTTAGTGTAATCCTGATTCAGTACATGAACCCTCCCTTTTCGTGTAGGACTAGGCAACTCCTGTTATGTCTGATTACAGATACCCTGTATGGGATGTGGCTTCTTTGACATTGAGGGTGCAGTTTTTATAATCAACATGAATAATTCAGCAGTGTATTAGTTGTGCTCTACTATTACCGTTTACTTCAACTTGAACTATAGTTTGAGAGTTATGGACTTTTTTTTTTTTTTTTAATCAGCAGAAGCTCATCCATCACTTTGCGTCCAAGGGAGCTACCAGGTTATAAAGTTTGCTATTTATAGCAACAATTGTGATTCGAAATGAGAATCAGTATTTTGTTCCCCTGCCATCTAACCTTAGGTCAAGCACAGGATCTACAGATGGAATTTTACAGGAAGTGAAATGAAAGCACATAGCTGGAGATTAATGCCAGAGAAAGTGCTCAAGGGAATGCACTCTCTGGCTGCTTCCCAGAAGAAAAATGGTCAGTAATGTGGATTGTGTGTCAAAGCTACACAGAAGGGTGGCAGAGAAATGATGGACAGGATGCCCCGGCATTTCTACATCAGGGTGCATGAGCCTACTTCTCAGAAAATGAAGGATGATCTCCCAAAACTCTGTTCAGAGATTGGCTTGGGAGAGAAGTCTCCAGGACTTGTTAAATCTTCAGTTCTTTATTGAGTATCATTCATGTGGTTAGCTGAGAGCTATACTTCCCTCCCACATTGCAATGTAATTTCTTGTGTCTCTTGAAAATTATCACCACTAGCAGAACCCACTTAATCAGTTCTTCTATCCTGTACCCAAAGATGCGGTGTCTTCATTAAGAGGGTTTTCTAGAGCAAGCTTCCCCTGGACAGAGACACTTTGCACAGTGCCCAGCATAAGGCCATCAGTAATTAGGTATTTATCTAATTTTTTTCTTATACTGATGAGGCTAATGAGAATCTGCTGCTATTTTCATATCTCTGAAGACATTTCAGCTCTTGTTTGCTTTAAAATGTGTTTGAATATCCTGAGAGAGACCTTTTCTTTTTGCCACAGCTGGGTTTTTATACAAATTATGAATAATAATCTTCCCAAAAATTCAGGGAACAAAACTCAGGTTGCCTAATGGGCTTTAGGAGAAGATTCAAACACTGGCCTATTTTTAAGGAGGTGACAACTCTACACAAAAAAATGGATAGAGTCCTCAGGAAAAAAAAAACCCACAGACAAAGTCTGGTAAAGAGTGGAAAATAAATAGCTTATCTACTGATCATGAGAAACTTCTGGGACCTGATGGACTAGAATTCTGGAGAAGGACTAGGGAATATATAGATTCTGGAAGAATCTAGTTCCTCTGGAAAGCCAATCTCATCTTGCAGATTTAAGAAGCACTTACACACTAAAGAGGACTCATCTGCTTCATGCAGAACCCTGCTCTGGTGCTGTGGTGCAGGGAAGAGAAGCAAACAGAGAGAGCATGCCTAAAAAAGCAGAGGCTTCTTCCATGGCACCTGGCAAGGTACTCTTACAGATACTTTCTTATTTTACAGATGATGAAAACAAGGCTCCAAGAATGGAGGGAACATGTCCATACTAATACAACTGATAATGGGCAGAAACTTGTTTCAAATGCCAATCTGACCTCTACCTTACACTCTGCAACATACAACCAAAGAACAAACTGAATACTGCAGGTCTCCCTGACCCTCACTCCTTACCAGTGCAGATCCCTACAGTTAAATGTTGTAAATAACCTAGGGAATTTGTTTTTGATGTCACTTTGCTAGTAGGTCTCATCTTGGGTGCCACCATCTCCCAGGGGACCCTTTGTAAATTTGTGGGATATTTGAAATGGTCATAATGAGATGTTAGATATCACTATACATAATTTTCAAATATTACACTAGTTTTTCCTATAGCTGGAAAAATATCTCTAGAGTGAAACTCCATTTTACGTATAAACATATATGGCTTTGAATTTTTAAGATATGCTAAGTTTTACAGACCCTAACTCCCATTTATCTCAAGGGAAGATTATATTCTTTTTCAAAATTTTATTGAAAACTTTTCCAAGAGCTGTTGACCATTTCTTTCCTTTTTTTTTTTTTTTTAAGATTCCATTTATTTATTTTAGAGAGATGGGGGTAGGGCAGAGGGACAGAGAGAACCTCAAGGAGACTCTGTGCTGAGCGAGGAGTCAGACACGGGACGGGATCTCAGAACCCTAAGATCATGATCTGAGAGGAAACCAAGTGTCAGATGCTCTACTGACTGAGCCACCCAGGTTCCCCTCACCATTTCTAAAATCACATCATTGACAATCCTGCTGCTCATGGAACTTGTGTTGCCAATCCTACCCATTTGTATCAGTCTTCAAAATACTCTTCTTTTGGACAACTTGACTTCTTATAGTGTAGGATCTCTACTCTTACATATTAAAAGAAAAAATATACTCACTTATACATTACACTTTTACCGTTTATATTATAGACAATCTATTTTTGTTACATTTTAATGATGTGTGTGGGTGATGTGGTAGGTAGACTCTTGTCTCCCCCTCCAAAGATGTCTTTCCTGATGAATATGTTAGATTGCATGATAAAAGGAACACTGCATATATAATTGAGGTTACTAATCAGTTAACCTTAAAGTAGGGAGTTTATCCTGGATTATCTGGATGGACCCAATCTAATCACATGCACTCTTAAAGGCAGGAAAAAATTAGGACAAAGAAAAGCAAAAGAGTAAGCCAGAGTAAGCATCAGAAGGATACGAGGTGCCATTGCTGGATTGAAAATGGAGAGGCTGGGATCCCTGGGTGGCGCAGCGGTTTAGCGCCTGCCTTTGGCCCAGGGCGCGATCCTGGAGACCCGGGATCAAATCCCACATCGGGCTCCCGGTGCATGGAGCCTGTTTCTCCCTCTGCCTATGTCTCTGCCTCTCTCTCTCTCTCTGTGACTATCATAAATAAATAAAAATTAAAAAAAAAAAGAAAAGAAAATGGAGAGGCCATGTGAGAAGAGATGTGTGGTCTCTAGGAACAAAGAATAGGACCAGATGATAGCCAGCAAAGAAGCAGTGGCCTACAGCCTCAGACCTACAGCTTCAGGAACTGGATTGATCAATAACCTGAATGAACCTGGATGAGAATGCTACCCCAGAGTCTCCAGGGGGCAGCCCAGCCAACTGCCACCTTAACTTCAACCTTGTAAAACCCTAAGCAGCAAGTTCACCTGGTTTCTGATCTATAAAGCTGTGCTTTGTTAAACTGCTAAATTTAT
This sequence comes from Canis lupus dingo, assembly GCF_003254725.2. Lineage (NCBI taxonomy): Eukaryota > Metazoa > Chordata > Mammalia > Carnivora > Canidae > Canis > Canis lupus. The sequence goes on from NC_064270.1 coordinate 18,999,856, forward strand.
GGTAATTTTTTAGCAGTAATAGAAATCTAATACAGTTTCATGTGAGATTTTTTTTTTTTTTTCAGAGAAGGATGGAGAGAAGGGGATGAGGGGGCAGAGGGCGAGGGACAATCCTTAAGAACACTCCTCTCTGAGCATGGAGTCTGATGTGGAGCTTGATCTCACAATCCTAGATCATGACCTAAGCGGAAATGAAGAGTCAGACACTTAACCGATTGAGCCACCCAGACACCCTGGAGATATTAGTTCTAATAAGATTGATAATGATGGACTTGGTGGCTAAAATGGTTGGAATGCAAAGTGCAATCTGTATCCTTATTTGGACCCTAGGAGAAATATTAATCAGGCTCCAATGCAGTCCAAAATGAAGTTTTTGTGTGCAAGAGCTCTGTTTCACTTGTTATGTAGGAGTGCTCTATTCCTTTTTACAGAATTATTAAAAGAGTCCGCCATATTCTAGTTGAAATATTAACTAGACTAGCCTTAGAACTAAAGAACTACAAAATAATATTTTTATGTAAAAAAAAAAAAGAAAGGAAAAAGAAGAGTAGATCTATAAACTTAATTGGGAAGTATTCTAAGTTGAAGAGTTCCTAAGTCTTATGTCACTGAAGGTATTAAAAGGTTAACTCTCTAAAGGACAGTGTGCTGGATATTTATGATGTAGGGTAGAAGAAGGAAGCCTGTTAAAAATTCAGATCCCTGGGTTCTCTTCCTCAGAGCTTCCAGTCCAACGGGTCCTAAAACTACTCAAGAATCTTTAACTTCAAAAGTTTCCTAGATTTAGAACAATCTATTTTGGGAAAAGGTTCAGAGTGTTTGAAAGTCTATAGTATAAACAAAGAGGAGGCTAACAAACAAGTAGAAGGAAGAATGTGGAACAAAAGTATCAAAATTCCTCTTTGTGGGAAGGCACAGATCAGTGCTACCCTAAGAACCAAGCAGCAGCCCCACTTACCAAAACAAAGTAAATCTATTCAAAAAGGAGAGCAAGGCCCAATTACTTTTGAACAGAAAGTCTATCATGGTCCAGTGGAAAGACCGGGGTTTGTGGAGATGGCTAGACCTTTATTCATGTCCCGAGTGATTCCCTCACAAGGTGACTCTAAGTATTTTCTCCATCTTCAAGTTTTAGTATCTCTCTCTGCAAATGAGAATGATGTCTAACCCTTAGGGTGGTGCTGAAAAGGAAAAGAACTATTATGATTTTTGGCACACTGTAGCTATTAAAGAAATATCTTTTCTTCCGTCTGCTCCCTGTTTGAAACAAAAGTTCCAAGGGTGATAAATATATTTTAAGTTGACTAATCCCCACCCCTGGTCTTTAACCTTTTCAGAGAGAAGAGCTTGCATCCCATTATTTTTTAAAGGCCAAAAAAGGAAATGCATTAACATCTCTTGGTCATTTGTTCCAGTAACATCATTTATACCAGGAATGCCTTCTTCAGATCCTACCTCATAAAACTCAAGCATATTTTCTATCCACAACATGTACTCATGGAGAAGAGAAAAATTAAATTGAGACAACTCAACTAAAGGTAGTTAAAGACCAATGGGCTTAACAGCAAGAGCTGAGAAGATTAAAAACTGCTGCCACCCTACGAATTTACCATTCTTAAATAGATTTCTTACCTGGTAGCCTGTCAATCCCCAGTGGATTGGGAATAATTATGGTGCCAGCTGCCCTTTCATATGCCTGTATTCATTCAACCACATGTACTAAACATTTGATTATTTGCCACAGGCCCTGTAAATACCTTGGACACAGAAAGGAATATGAATCAGTGCAGTTCCCTTAGGATTTCTAAGGGAAATCTCATGTAAATGAAGTCTAAGTTACTATCAGATACTCAATAGAAGTAGTAAATGCCTAAATTCTCTGCCTATAGATTTACCGTAGTTACTCCTGGGTTGTCTGTGTATCATTCTCATCTTTAACAAGATTCCTGTAGATGGCTTGTAGTTCATCTGGTTCTACCAACCTGACTCTGGGCATATTGTTAACAAAATTGTCTAGATCAGGGTTTAGTAAACTTTTTTTCTGTAAATGGCCAGGCACTAAATATACTCAGCTTTGTGGGCCAGAGTCTCCCTTGCAATTCAACACACAGAGGGGGTAGCTGTGGTCCAATAAACCTTTACTTATGAAAATACACAGTAGGCAGAATTTGGCCATAGATTGATGACTCTGTTCTAGATTCTTTAAAAAAAATATTTTATTTATTTATTTATCAGAGAGAGAGAGAGAGAGATAAAGCGAGTGCACAAGCAGAGGGACTGGCAGACAGAGGGAGAGAGGCAGGTTCCTAAGTGGGGGGACTGGGTCCCAGGACCCCGGGATCATGACCTGAGCCAATGGCAGCCACTTAACTAACTGAGCCACTCAGGCATTCCTAGATTCTAGATTCTTTAAGACTAGAATTCCTAGTTACGGACTCAGCTTTTTTATTCTGAGATTTTTTTTTTACAGTCTCTCTCTCTCATCCTCTCTCTCTCTCTCTCTCTCTCTAGTGGGATAGGAAGGGAATGACAAAACAAAACCAAAAACAGCAGTTCTCCTGATAGAAGGTTTTCCTAAAGAATTTTAATAAGAATGGGATAAATAACAATTTGCGTTATCTGGAGATGTAGCCCAGGGCTGAATTTGGAGCTCTGTACTAAATGACCCCTTGATGACTGCTGTGGTTGAATGATTCAATTAAAAAACAAACAACAACATTCAAAAGACAGCAAGATCTTCATGGACTCAAATTCCATTGTGATTATAGTGAACAACTGTCACTACGTATACATTAAAAATCATATCACTCTGCCCACAAAAGCCAGATGATATGCAGAAATAACGGCTGAAAGTCTCAGAAGTGGTCCAACATAAGGTGTTCTAAGCATGCTGAGGAGATATCTAGCCAGCCTGCTCCCTTTGCCATTTGTAGAGTCATTGACATTTCAGAGTAAGCAGATGTCTTTCAATTTGATTTGATTTCAGAAGAGCCACTTGCCACCAATCTCAGATATGTGTCTGATCTACATAAGCATGTTATAAGCCCTAAGAGTACCTCTGAATGAGGGGCGAGGTTCCTAAGTTCAGAATATATTATCAGCAATATTAATAACACCTTCAAGGTTTGTTTTTTTTTTTTTTTCCTTTTACCCTTTGAAAGAGTTTTCAGATCTCTTTCATCTAGCAGGTTCTGTCATGCTCAAACATTGAATGGGACACACAGGAGCTAAAGTGGACAATCATGAAAAATAATTAGTAAGTCTATTAAGCAATGAATGATCTCGGTTGCATCTCTGTTACCAGCTCCACTCGTTTCTTTGTCTTAAGCTTTTCTTACTTGGAGGAAAGAAAATGATGATTATTTCTGACCATGACTCTGTCCCGCTTCAGTGTCAGAGCAAGACAAATCTGGGGTGTTCACTGTTCTTATATTTTGGCATCTCTAATCAAGGCACAAATTCTTGCTCAAACTTCACAGCACACCCATAGCTGGAGATCTGAGCCGATGGATTGTTATATTCCCTGCTGAACACATCAGCCATTTCTCAGGCCACATCTCTAGAACACTGGTTCCTCGCCTTAATTCTGTGAGCTACACAGGATCTAGGAAAGTTGTCAAAACTTACCCCTCCTTCCCTGATTCCTCTCCTCTTTCTCTCTCATTCTTTCTTTCTCTCATTTGAAACGTATTTATGAGACTGCTACCATGGGCTAGGAGATGTGTGGCTCTTGGATTCCAGTGATGTCGAAAACTTAGCACTCCATCACTCATACAAGATTGCAAATAGTCCAATACACTCACTGTGGAATGAAGAACTTTCTTGCCCTCAAACAGAGTTGCAAGACAATACAAGAATATCCACTTGGCAGGTGAGGCACCTTAACCTTCACATCCCTTTTTTTCCCTTGTCTTTTAAATTTATGGACACCATTTAGGGAGATCTCAATTCCCATTAATAATATGTGCAATTGATCTACATTTAAAAGAATTTAATCATGTCTTAGTGACAAATTTAGCTTAAAGCAGAGCTTCACTTAGGACTTTCAAGTAAATTTCTGTTGAAAAGGTCAATTTCTAACATTTGTCAGTTAAAGTCCATACTAGACAAATTAAATTTTCCTCCACTTGTCTGGAGCACAAACACTTTCAATACTGAGTATCACCAGTGGTTGTCAATTAGGAAAAGCACCCAAAACAACAACAGAGACTGAGAACATTTGTTTTAAGACCTGGATATTCATTTATTTATTCATGAGTTAGATCTTTTTTCATACCAAAAAGCTATCTCAAGATGATAATGGAAAAACAAAACAAAACATTACCTTACTGGATAATTAAAATCATTTCAATGCCACAAGCACTTGAACATCTATTATTGAGGGAAGAAGTAGAAGGAGGTTTAAACTCTCACTAAAGGTTATGAATTTCACTAGGGATACAAAAGCACATGAACAACTGGAAATTAATGTGTAATCATCATTAGGGACAAGGTTTGCTAAAATTATGGTCCTCATGTTATGCTGAAGACAGAGTTTTTGGACAGTCAAAAAAACTTATGTTTTGGATTTCTGGGAAAGCTTTATGGAACAGACAGGATATCATAAACAGGCACAGACAGGCAGTGCAAGTGATCAAATGGTTTGTTTTTTTTCTTTTGATTTTCAATGTTTTCTAATTTATACATCAATTATTTTATCAAAAATGTAATAAAAACTTTAAAGAGAGAGGAGAAAAAGAAAGAAAAAAAAAGAACATATTTTTTTTTCACTTTCCTCAGGTCAGTCTCATATCAAATAGGACTGCACATCCTGGTTTCTCTGCTTTTTTTGGCCCTGGATTATTAAATAGTTCATAATTTACTCTAAAGGAAAGGACTCATGACCAAACATCTAAAGATGATTTTTGTCCATGAGGTCAGCAGCAAGAGGCTGAGATTTGGCAGGCCTTACAAAAAGACTGCATTCATTGTTCCAGCAAGTATGAGCAACTAATAAGGCTATCTTTCTTTTTTTTTTTTTTTAAAGATTTACTTATTTATTCATTCAGAGAGAGCGAGAGAGAGGCAGAGACACAGGCAGAGGGAGAAGCAAGCTCCATGCAGGGAGCCCGATGTGGGACTCGATCCGGGGTCTCCAGGATCACACCCCGGGCTGCAGATGGCGCTAAACTGCTGCGCCACCAGGGCTACCCAATAAGGCTATCTCTGAGCACCATTTGGGGGGAAAAGTAGAAGACAGCCTCAGGATAGGGTAAACAGACATGCTTGTTGTGCTGTTTACATGTTTATTTTCTGATAAAGAAGAAGACAAGATGTAGCAGCTGTGAATTTTTCTTGTTGTTTTGTTCTTAGAAATCCTTAAAATCAACTGTTACACACACACACACACTCTTCTGGTGTTGAGTGGCAACACTAACTAAGCTGTCCCAAGATTATAGAGGAGGCTGTCTTTTCCAAGCACCCTGTGATTACTATCGATCTGTTCAGCTCATTGCAACTCAACCTTACCAGACTGGTCATTGAAGAAGGATGGATGTTATTAAAGATCCTGAGTAGCTGCTCTGCAGGTATCATTCATTAGAAGTAAACTAAATGTACTGCTTCCAAGCATGCAGAAAGATTATGTAGCAGATCCATTCCCCTTCCAGAACCTAGAACCTATAATATCCAAGAGCACAGACAGGTTTAAGTGGAAGCACCTACTCTCAAAGTGTGATGTGGAACCTCAGCTTTAGTAGACAATACAAATAAATGAGCAAAGCCAGGATTAGAGAAGTTGGATCAGAACCCAGCAGTTACTTATTGAGCCATCATGTGTCCAGGGCTATTCCAGACACACTAATCAGAGAATGTTTAGAAAGAGATGACACAGGAAAGCTTTACGACCTTGAAAACAGAGTGGTCTGTAGAGAACCAAGTCAAAGACTTCTGAAATAAAGTAGAAATATCACTTACAACAGGCGTAACAAATAGATTCATAAACACAAATAAAGTACCAATATTAGTCGCAAAGGAGAGTATTAATGCTAATTCATACTAATAGCAATTAATATTGATCAACAATCATGATTATGTTTCAGTAAGTCCAATAAAATTAAGTATATTGTTAAAACTACAGAACAATGACAAGGTAAAATGAAAATGAAGTCAGAAATGTGTTAATTTACACTATTTGGGGATAACATCACTAATTCAGGAATTATTTACATAATCACTTTTTATAGTATTCTGGGTTAAAAAGAATAAAGAGATGAAGGTGGCAAAATCACAACTGCCATGCAATAATGTTAGATGGATTAAAGGGTTATTGGAAAATGAAAAATGTTATTACTGTGCACAGAGTTCATGAGACTAAATTCGAATAAAACCTCTCAATAAAAAAGCAGATGTGAAGTTCTTAGCATGTAGTAGGCTTTCAATAAGTGGTAACTCTTAGTGGGACAAATAATTAGGTTACAAAATGCTTGCCCATGTGACAGTTACACAATCTAAAAAAAAAAAAGGATCTAGTGTTGAGCACTTTAGAAATTTACTTTTTTTAATTAAAACTTTTTAATGTAAAAAAATTCTAAATTTACCATCTTAACCATTTTTAAGTGTGATACTCAATAGTCTTAAGAATATTCACATTGAAAAAAAAAACAGAATATTCACATTGGTGTGCAACAGATTTCCAGAACTTCATCATCTTGTGAAACTGAAACTCCATATCCGTTAAAGAACTCTCCATTTCTCCCTCCCCCCAGACTCTGGAAGTCAACATTCTACTTTCCGAGTTTCACTATTTTAGATATATCATGTAAGTGACTGAGCAGTATTTATCTTTTCATGACTGGCGGTTTTATTTTTTATTATTTTAAAAATATTTATTTATCTTTATTTTAGAGAGCAAGAGTGCACATGTGGTGGTAGGGGGCAGAGGGAAATGAAGAGAGAAACTGAAGCAGAATCCATGCAGAGCAGGAAGCCCAATGTGGGGCTCAATCTCAGGACCCTGAGATCATAATCTGACCCAAAACCAAGAGCTGGACACTTAACTGACTGTGCCACCCAGGTGCCCCTATTGTCTTTACTTTAAAAAAAAATTGTTTTTTAAAAGATTTTACTTATTTGAGAGAAAGAACAACAAAGCAGGAGCAAGGAAAGGGGCAAAGGGAGGGCAGAGGGAGAGGGACAAGCATGGAGCTTGGGAGGGAGGGAGCCCAATATGGGGCTCAATCCCAGGACCCCAAGATCACAACCTGAAGTCAGATACTCAACTGGCTGAGCTGAGCCACCCAGGCGCCCCTTTTTAAAAATTTTAATTACAGTGCAGTTGATATACAGTGTTATATTCGTTTCAGGTAAACAATATAGTGATTCAGCAATTCCACATATAACTCAGTGCTCATCAGGGTAAGTGTCCTCTTAATCCCCATCACCTATTTCACCCATCTTCCATCCACCTCCCCTCTGATCATCATCTATTCTCTATAGTTAAGCATCTGTTTTTTGGTTTGTTTTTTTCTTCTTTAGAGATTTACTTTCTTAAGTTATGTCCTGTAATGTTTAAATGACTATAATACTCATTACAAATGTCTTGTTTCCTAATGTGGGGGCAATTTACTGCACAACCTGTATTTCTATGTACTTTCTCTCACATACAGATACACTATACCCAAAGATGGAACAGCTGTGCAGACAAAGCCACAAACTATGTGCTCACCAACACAGTTTTCTGTTGTTTCCTATATCACAGACCAGCTCCTTCGGCCTTCATTTTATCAACTATAAATGATGACGGTGTTGGCTCATTCCCACCTTCCATGGTGTCACAAAGTGACACAGAATCTGAGAATGTTCTTTGGCTCCTTAGAAGAAAACACAGGAAACACAAATCCTTTTCCATTCTTTGGAAACTGGTCTGAGGCAGTATATATTCTATTCAATGTATGGGAAGAATAAAATGTTAGTGACCTAATAAAGGGGTAAAGCTTCTGATCTTCTAATAAAATCAAGCTCATCACAGCTTGGTTGACAATTAGAAGTTATCTGCAGAAGGTATCTAAGAAGGTTAGAGTTCTCCCCCTTCTCTTTTTTTTTCCTCTCTTATGGTAGAAACGGCACTGAAAAGAAGTCAGAAGATGGAGGCTAAGAGCAACATAGAGGAAGTAATCAAGACTGACCTGTTTGTCACAGACTTACCTGCTCACTCTGGGGAATCAATTAGTCTTGGTTACATACTTAAACTGAGGGGAGTAATATTTTCTCTTGTTGGCCTCACAGATTTTTATTCCATGACCAATGCAAGTGTCACTTGAGTGATGATCCCAGATAGAACTAATCTATTCTCCACTGGAATGAAGGTCCTCTTTGCATACAAAATGAAAATACAATCAGTGATACAAACCATGGAATGATGTCTCTTCTCCTCAATAAAATTATAAGCTTAAGGTTAGAAGAACCCATTCTAGACCTTGCTCCAAGCATTGTGTCAGGCCCTGGAGGAACAGAACAGAACTCATATTCAATAAATTAACTACAGGGCAGCCAGGGTGGCTCCGCGGTTTAGCGCCGCCTTCAGCCCAGGGCGTGATCCTGGAGTCCCAGGATCAGGTCCCACATCAGGCTCCCTGCATGGAGCTTGCTTCTCCCTCTGCCTGTGTCTCTGCCTCTCTCTCTCGCTCTCTCTCTCTCTGTCTCTCACTAATAAATAAATAAAATCTTAAAAAAAATAAATTAACTACAGATGTGAAAGCATCTGGAAAACTTGAAAGGATTTAAAATTATAAGGTGCTGTTTTTAGGGAGAGGCCTATGTGCAACAAGAACAATGGGAGAATAATTACTTTTAAAACATCAAGGTCATTCCAATAAACTCTTTCCCTGGGAGGTAGTTTTTTTTTTTTTTAAAGAAAGAAAACCCCACATGCTTGTCTTGGTGTTATGTATTCAGAGATTAGATATAATCCTATAGCTTCAGAGAATGTTGGCAAAAGTCAAGATGTCACTCTGCAACAGCAGGCTGAATTCATCTTGGAACTAAGCCCCATTTGCTGGTTCCCTACATAACCCCAGACATTGGCAGAAAGCCTGACCTCCTTACATTATGACTTTTGGTAGTTCTAATGGGTAGATAACCTGGCCCTGGCCCTGCCAACTCGTCCTCTGCACCGGGGAACCAAGAAAAACAGACCAAGTTTCAATGCACCCCAAGTGCATGCCACAGCCTAGGAGCAATGGCATCATTCCCTGGAGCTTCTTAGAGGAGCACAGAGTCTCACACTTCACGTAAACCCAATGAAAGAGAACCCCAGGTGATTTGTATCCACAGTAAAGCATAAGAGGCACTGCCTTTGACCTAACTTTATACTAGGACAACCTGCTCTTCCACTATCTTTATACTGCTGTTTCTCAAAGTGCACTATGCAAAGGACCACCTTCTAGGGTGAATTATCTTGGCTGGCGGGTGGGGGGAGTTATAAAAATACAGATTTCTGAGTTCTCCCAAATACTTACTTAAATTGCTGTGTGGGAAACAAAAATCTATCTATATATATTTTTTACCATTTCTTTCATTTTTTGTGATATGATTGACATGTAACACTGTGTATGCTTAAGATGAACAATGTGTTCATTTGATACATTTCTTAACAGCAGCAATCTAATTTTCAAATAATCACTCCAGTGATTCTGAAGTCCAATTCTGGGGATCACTGCGTTATTTTTCGATGGAGACTGGTTCTGAAGACCCTCTGCTTACTATATTTCTGTCCTATCTTCCTCTCTCATTCAGAACTCTGACATTTAAGGTTGTATTTCTTCTTCCTTCTAGTTATACAGATTGAACCTTTTTTTCAATCTCTAAATCATCTGGGGATTGTTTTCCTCTAATAAAATGGCTACAGTCCTGATTAAGGAATGTGATAAACCTGCTGTCAATTACCTTAATTGATCTGACAACCTGATTAGACCCAGAAAGGGGAAGATCTCCTCAGTGGAGCCTTATTAAAAAGGAGAAAACAAAACAAAGGCCCATGTAATTAAAATGTGATCGCTGGTGATGAGTATGTAAAATCAGCCCTGAGAGTCATTAATGATGGGGAAAACTTTTCTAAATGGCATCTTAGGCAGACAAAGGAACACAGGATGGTCAAATAAATCAGTGGGCTACTCCTAGGGGAGAATGCCGAACAGAAACAGAAAGGAATTTTCTCAATTCTTAACTCACCAGTAGTTTTGAAATTAACAAAATCTACTCTTGGCTTCAGGAGGGAAAAGTCTAGTTACTGTAGTTTCTGGTCATGTTTGGGGCATTAAGGAGAATGACAGTTATTGGCACCACTTTGGTTATATGATACATATATCAAAATATTGATATAGTTTTTTTTTTTTCCTGCAACTGTGTTAGAAGTAGAATCTTGCATCCATATCTCAATAGAAGCTAAATAAACTGTCCTATGGGACAGAGTTCAGAGCATCGATGCCAGGTCATAGTAACCATGACTGTTCCAGCAAAAAGGCAAGCACTTAGCATGTGCACCAGATTCAAAGATAATTCTTTTAGTAATACTTATGGTCCATTTTCTTCTCTTACTCTCAGTGGAAAACATCTAAACTTTTTCCACATTTGGGAAGATGCCACACCTTTAGATAGAAAGGCAATGTGGTGAGTGTGTTATTTTACACAACAAAAATATCTAGGTCCCAAGAGTGCTGAGAAATAGAATATTATTAGCTAATTAGGATGAACTGTCACACTGGAGTGTTTGATTAAATTAATTAATCAAGCTGATGATTGGTCTGGAGGGGGTAAGAAGCTGTTTTTACACAGTGCACCTGGTAAATTGTGCTATTAACCAGTGGCCCCATAGAAATTTAAAGAAAAATTATTTTGGGATGAGAAATAAACAAGTTAGCATAAAGTTGACAGAGTGATCACAATGAATGACAATGTCTGTGTACAGTAGGTGCCAAATACATGACTGAGTGAATAGATTTGAATTTATAGTTCCTTTGACCCATATCAATACACTAAAGAAATCATAAGTTTCAATTTCAATCTTTAAATTGAATATAATGATTTCCTCTCTGATGATTACACAAAATAAAAGATTAAAACAGACCAAAAAGGAATCACATCATACACTTTTGTCTTACAGTTTCAATTAAACCAATCCAACTATCCTTTATTTTTGTAAAGACATAAAGGAGAATTAAAAGACCTCTAGCTTTGACAATCTTCCAAGCCTAACTCGCTTCAGATGCATTGTTCTTTCTTTTTCTTGGGTTCCACAGATAAACTATTTCTTCTACGGTAGCTTGCCCACTTTGGTAAGGATCAACACTGCCTTAATTCTGACCAACTCATTCCAAATTTAACACTCAGTGCCGAACTACATTTACATATGAATATGCTTGACACCACACCTTCTCTGCATCCGTGGGCAAGTCTTCCTGGTATTTTGTACCCTATATGCAGGTTTGCTACTAGGCTAATCTGAAAATGTGAAATTGAAGAAATGTACCAAGATTTCCCCTGTAGTCAAGTCAACCAGGGTCATCAATCCTTGGTGACCCTAGAATTATGCAGCAGTTCAAATAGGATTGCAACTGTGTTCTATTTCTCAGATTCAAAAACAATATATTACTCTAAATCACCTAGAGTTTTTTTAAAAAAAGATGTGATTGTTTATGCATTTTAAATAGTCCATAGACGGGGGATCCCTGGGTGGCTCAGTGGTTTAGCGCCTGCCTTTGGCTCAGGGTGCGATCCTGGAGTCCCAGGATCAAGTCCCGCGTCAGACTCCTGGCATGGAGCCTGCTTCTCCCTCTGCCTGTGTCTCTGCCTCTCTCTCTCTCTCTCTCTCTCTCATAAATAAATAAATAAATCTTTAAAAAAAATAGTCCATAGACAATGTCCTCAACCATACCATAGCTGGAAAAACTCAGGGTCTGTGTCACTGTTATGCTCTACAGAACACCTGACACAATTCACTATTCCACACCAGCATTTAACAAAGTGCCCCTTTGTTCAAAGCCTTTAAACTTGAGTAACAAAGGTAGTAGGTATATGTGTTGGGACTTCATCAAGGCCCATGGTTCATCCATTCATTTATACATCCACTCCAATTATTCCAGTCTTTCAAGGAGTTTCCTTCAGGAAGGATGTAAATATAAATAAGGATTATCCCTATCCTTCTAGGATTCACAGTGTCTAGTACTGACATTCTAAAGGGCTTTACATAAATGAAACCCCATATATTATATATCGAACTCCAGGTTTCAAATTTTAAAAATTACTGTGTTTTATATATACTTTGCAAAACTTCCTCAATAAAAATTACAGGAAAAACAAAAACAAAACCCATTTGAAAATTTTATCAATTGTCATTCTCCTACCCTCATCCAAGGACAGCATTTTTGTCATCAGTTACCAAATATGTTCACATTCAATGAATACTCTAAAAAATTATAATGCATAAAGTCAACAAAATGAATGAGGAACAGCTCTTTTGATCTAAAATATTAACCTTAGCTCAGATTTTAAAATGGTACATTAACTTAAAGCTACTTACCTACTGTTCTTCTTTTCACTTTTTGCCTAAAAACTCCATGAGTGCAAGGGCCATGTGCACTTGTGATCATTAACGTGTGATCTGCCCCT